>NC_092129.1:166536128-167156440 GCF_043159975.1 Macaca nemestrina | reverse complement strand
AAAGCCAGCAACTGATGTCTTAAAATTAGGATAATTGCTACTTCTGGGGTGAAAGAGGGAATATGACCAGCAAGAGGCACATGGTGGCCTTCTGGGTTATGACAATTTTCTTTTTCTTTATTTTATTTTATTTTACTTATTTATTTATGTATTTATTTATTTTTGAGATGGAGTCTTGCTTTGTCACCCAGGCTGGAGTGCAGTGGCACAATCTTGGCTCACTGCAAGCACCACCTCCCGGGTTCACACCATTCTCCTGCCTCAGCCTCCTGAGTAGCTGGGACTACAGGCGCCCGCCACCACGCCTGGCTAATTTTTTTGTATTTTTAGTAGAGACGGGCTTTCACCGTGTTAGCCAGGATGGTCTTGATCTCCTGACCTCGTGAGATCCGCCCACCTCGACCTCCCAAAGTGCTGGGATTACGTGCATGAGCCACCGTGCCCGAACGACAATGTTCTTTTTCTTGACCTGGGTGATAGTTTGATTAGTGTTCCCTTTAAAATTGGTCATTACACTCTATAGTTATGAATGGCACACAAATACGCTTATTGTATTCATATTCTATTCCTCAATTTTTTAAAAAGCTCTTGCAGTTCCCAAAACAGGGTGCATTTCCCTCGCCTGGATTCTTTTCTTCATTTAAGCTATTAAATATCTATTTTAAAAAGAAAGAAAGCAAGCATGTTTACATTTGCCTTTTATTGCTGGGTTTCTCCACTTGACCTATTATGGCCCAATGCAGAAAGAAACATATTGTAATAACATATTCTATTTGAATTTTAATTTCTTTAGACTTAGGGGGTACAAGTGGTTCTGTTACATGGATACATTTTGTAGTGGTGAAAGCTAAGTTTTAGTGTACCCATCACTGAAATAGTGAGCATTGTATCCAATAGGTAATTTTTTAACACTCAGTTTTCTCCTACCTTCCGACTTTTTTGAGTTTCCAATGTCTGTTATTCCACTCTGTATGTCCGGGTGGACCTATTTTTCATTTCTCACAAGTAAGAATATACAGTATTTGATTTTCTGTTTCTGAGTTGTTTCACCTAGGATAATGGCCTCCAGGTCCATCCATGTTGCTGCAAAAGGCAGGATTTTACTCTTTTTCATGGTTGAGTAGTATCCCAAGGTGTGTGTGTGTATATATACATGTGTGTCTATATCTTTATCTGATCATCCATCCATTGATGGAGACAGGTTGACTTAATCACTTCGCTATTGTGAATAGTGCTATGATAAACATGAGTGCAGGTGTCTTTTTGATATAATTATTTCTTTGGGTAGATACCTAGTAGTGGGACTGCTGATTCCAATGGTAGTTCTATTTTCAGTTCTTTGAGAAATCCCCATTCTATTTTCCAGAAATGTACTTTTTAGAAAGAAGTGAAATGTACTAATTAACATTCAATTTTGGTATATTGTAGGTCCTTAATGTAATTTCTAGGGAAACATTAAAATAAAAGAAAGTGATAGTTGAGAGGAAAATGAAATAATATAGAAAATAAAATTAATGAAGTAAATAAGAAAAAAAAATAAAACGGGTGAGAATCTTACATTTTTCTTTAAGATTCTAATGAATCCTCCTTTTTCAATGACCCTTTCCTCTTTATTTCCAGACAGCGGTAAGCGTTGCATCCTTTACTACCCGAATCATTTGGCAAATGTCTCTGCTGTAACCTTCACCATGCTGTGTGTCATGATGCATTTACACACACACACATATGCACATGCGTGTACTCACCTAGACCTGTGCTGCCTAATGTTGTATTCAGTGGCTAGAGGCACTAGCCATGTGTGCCCTTGAGCACTTGAAATGTGTACTAGTCCACACTGAGATGGGCTGTAAGTGTAAAACACATACTGGATTTTAAAGACCTAATCCCAAAATGATGTAAGATATCTCAATAGTCTATTTTTCTACTGATTTAATGTTACTGATATTATTTTTTATATATTGGGTTAAGTAAAATATATAATTAAAATCAACTTCACCTGTTACATTTGCTTTGTGTTAAATGTGGCTATTAGAAAACTTGAGGCCGGGCGCGGTGGCTCAAGCCTGTAATCCCAGCACTTTGGGAGGCCGAGACGGGCGGATCACGAGGTCAGGAGATCGAGACCGTCCTGGCTAACACGGTGAAACCCCGTCTCTACTAAAAAATACAAAAAAAAACTAGCCGGGCGAGGTGGCGGGCGCCTGTAGTCCCAGCTACTTGGGAGGCTGAGGCAGGAGAATGGCGTAAACCCGGGAGGCGGAGCTTGCAGTGAGCTGAGATCCGGCCACTGCACTCCAGCCCGGGCGACAGAGCGAGACTCCGTCTCAAAAAAAAAAAAAAAAAAAAAAAAAACTTGAAATTACATATGTGGCTTGTTTATATTTTTATTGTTTCCTTGCTCCTTGAATGCAGGGATTGTATTTTATCTATTTTATATATATATATTTTTTATATTTGGCATTGTATTTGGGGGTGATACAAATTATTTGTTTCATGAAGGAGTGAGCAAGACAATGATTATTAAGATTACTATTGACCAGGGCTCAGATCTTACTGCATATAATGAATAAATCTCAAAATAACAGTGGTTTGAATAATTTAGAAGTTTATTTCTCACAAGAAAGAAGTTCAGAGAGAGGCAATTGAGGGCTATAGGGTGGTTCCATACATCTGTGAAGGCCGTGGGCTCTTTCCAGCTTTCTTCACCTCCATCTCCGATTTTCAGATATGATCATCAGGCACAGAATTGCAAATGATGCCAAAATAAACTACAAGTAAATATGCATTTACGTCCATTATAATACGTGTTAGTGCAAGACCTTCTGTGGAGGATCACAGAGAGTGTCCAGATACGTTGTGTTTGAAATATTGACATATAGAGGGAAAGATTTTAACCTAGGTCGCTAAAGGAATGTGTAGTTAGCATGTCTTATAGTTTCTCCTTCAGATATCAGATGTTTCTAGTAAGCTTTTGCCAATGGCTGGATCAGAGGCAGGCCTGAAATCTCCGAGGAGTGCCTGAAGAGTCTATGTTTTGTGTTGTTGATTAAAGAGAGAGCCATATGCTTTCAATAACAGGTGTGCAGGTGGCAAAGCCTACATTCTGTTGTGCAAATTTAGTATCCTGACTTGTATACTAGCCCAGATGGGGGCTATCCTATTTGTGCACAGCAGGGTAGGATTAAGGGGGAACTAATGTCTTTCAATCCAGTTTAAAATATCCATTTCAAGAACAGAGAAAAACAGAGATAGCAGGGTATCTGTGCAAAGCCAAATTTTACTTAAAAAAAAAAAAAAAAAAAGAGCTTTGAATTAATTCAAGCAGTTGAAGAAGAATTTGGTTGAAAACCTTGCCCAAAGGGTGAATGAGAGTTCTGGACTGGAAAAGGGCAGGTGAAACAATTTGACTGTTTCAACCATAAAATAATCTAAACAGAGCCTGGGTAGAAAAAGGATTCTTAGAAAGGTGGACCCAAATGAGCAAGTTCCAAAATATATTCTTTTTTTTTTTTTTTTTTTTTAGATGGAGCCTTGCTCTGTCACCCAGGCTGGAGTGCAGTGGTGCAATCTCGGCTCACTGCAACCTCCACCTCCTGGGTTCAAGCAATCCTCCTGCCTCGCCTCCCAAGTAGCTGAAACTACAGACATGCACCACCATGCCCGGCGAATTTCTGTATTTTTAGTAAAGACAGGTTTCACTGTATTGCCCAGGCTGGACTCAAACTCTTGACCTCAAGTGATCCGCTCGCCTAAGCCTCCCAAAGTGCTGGGATTACAGGCATGAGCCACTGTGCCCAGCCTGTATTCTGAGATTCCGAATATGTCAACCTGAGGCTAAAAATTTTCTGTTTTAATTTTGAAGACCATCTATGGCGAATATAGTTTTTGTTTAGTTAACACACATTAGCTAGATAGCAAATTTCACTCACACTATAGTTGGATGTGTGGTATAAACTCTATTCTTTTTGTTTTGTTTTGTTTTCTAATTTTTCCCCATACCTCCTCCCATTAATTTTGGCCTGGTTGGAAAGAGTAGAAGAAACAGGATCTTCACTCTACTTTGAAAAACTCTGTGAACTAGGTCTTTCAAGCTTGGCCATTGATAGGCTAAAGGGCAAGAAAACATTAGGAGACTCTTCTCTCAAGACAATAGCTTGGCTGGCTTGGTTTGTACTAGGCTGCATAATCCCTTTGAGTGTCAGAAGCTGAATATTAATTCAGTATTACTTTTTAAAGTTCTTTTATAATATATTATACTATTTCTTTATGGAGGCGAAGTGCAGGTTTATTTGGTAAGGCAAATGAAGAAATTGCATTGAACTTCTAAAAAACCATAACCATCCTTTCTGCAAATCTGTCAGAAGGCTACATTCACCTACGTGATTGCAGCAGTTCTGTTGATGTTTGCACAATCTTGTATGTCTAGGATTCTGTAAGTCTTCCGAGAGCAGCAATCATGTTTGTTGCTTCCCACTGTACACTAAGCTCCTAGGATACTACTTAAAAGACTCAGTAACCAACTGTAAATATTTTTGAATGAAAAAATAAACCATGAAAAATCTGGAATCTATACCCAGATGGAACAGATTAACCCAGCAGTGACTCATGCTCATTTAAGTCCAAGAAACTTTGTCTTTCATAATGTTAAGAAGAGAGCTGATGTAGACCATTAAAGGGAAGAATAGAAAGCCAATGAGTATTTAATTTGGGGCAGATGCATAATGTTCCAATTTAAATGTGGGATGGATTGCACTTTTGAACTACATCTGAAGAGAAAATTAGGGCAAATAATTTGGTAAAAATTGGAAGCCATCAATAAAATGATATATAATACACACACACATACAACCAGGGAAATCACAGTAAGATGGGTAGATCATATCAGTTTTGCCATCAGTTTTGCCGGTGTTACCTATGGGGGAAACTGGGCAAAGTATACAAGGAATCTCTATATTATTTCTTACAACTGCATGGGAATCTACAATCATCTCAATAAAATTCCAATAAAAGCAAAAAACAGATAAATAAATAAATAAATATATTATATATAAAAATATAGACATAGAGATTCCTTGTATATTTTTCCCAATGTGATGTCCCCAATTTGAGGACCCTGCAGTTTTGATGAGTACCATCATAATTATTATATATATATACACATACATAGTCACAATTTTATATATATGGAAGAAAATTTCTGCAAACTATGCAGCTGACAAAGGTCTAATATCCAGCATCTATAAGAAACAAACACATTTACAAGAAAAAAAAAACATTAAAAAGCGGGCAAAGGGCATGAACAGACACTTTTCAAAAGAAGACATACATGCGGCCAACAATCATATGAAAAAAAAGTTCAGTATCAACTGATCATTAGAGAAATGCAAATCAAAACCACAACGAGGTACCATTTCACACTGGTCAGAATGGCTATTATTAAAAAGTTAAAAAATAACACATGTTGGCAAGGTTGTAGAGAAAAAGGAAAGCTTATATACTGTTGTGGGAGTGTAAATTGGTTTAACCATTGTGGAAGACAGTGTGGCCATTCCTCAAAGTCCTGGAGACAGAAATACCATTTGACCCAGCAATCCCATTACTGTGTATATGCCCAAAGGAACATAAATCTTTCTGTTAGAAAGACACATGCATGTGCTGGTTCATTACAGCACTATTCACAATAGCAAAGGCATGGAATCAATCTAAATGTCCATCAGTGATAGACTGGATAAAGCAAATGTGGCACATATATACCATGGAATGCTATACAGCCATAAAAAAGAACAAGATCATGTCCTTTGCAGGGACATGGATGGAACTGGAGGCCATTATCCTTAGCAAACTAATGCAGGAACAGAAAACCAAATACCACATGTTATCACTATAAGTGGGAGCTGAATGATGAGAACACATGGACACAGAGGGGAACAACACACACTGCGGCCTTTTGGAGGGAGGAGGATAGGAGGAAGGAGAGGATCAGGAAGAATAACTACTGGGTACCAGGCTTAATACCTGAGTGATGAAATAATCTGTACAACAAAACCGCATGACACAAGTTTACCTATGTAACAAACCTGCACATGTACCCCTGAACTTAAAAGTTTTTTAAAAAAAGAACATCTGATACTTCTATTACCCTTGTTGCGGAAGTCACACCAAGACATCTTCACCTCTCCAGTTATTGTTGGCCCTGACAGTTAAACTTTATGCTCACTCTTGAGGTCTATACCGCACAGTTTTATAAAAGTGTGGTTTTTTTAACCTTGCCAATATTTTTCTTTTACTTTTTCTTATAAAAAGTTTTTATTAAAATAAAATATAGGATGGTCTGCTCATCCAAAGAGGACAGTTAAGATGGATTTCAGTTTATTTACAATTTTTGGTTAGGTCGATTGAGGTTGATATCTTGAAAGCATACTTTAAATCTTTTGATCATCTCTTGTTATATTATTAGCTTTCTTATCTCATAATCCTCCATATGTAGTTTTATGTGTGATCAGATTCATTCATTTTTAGAATATCATTTTGTTGCAATAAGAATGTTAATTATAACATGAAACATTTTTTGATCTGATTGCATAACAAAATCAATGTTTTCATTTGTCCATGTTATGTTTTAAGGTTGCCCTTATGTGTATTTAACTTTTATACATTGTCAGCAATATTATAGCTATAATTTTATTTTATTTTCTTATTTCATTGTATATATTTGTTGCATACATTGTGGTGTTCTGATATATGTATACATTTGTGGAATGATTAACTCATAGCTATAATTTTAAATTTTACATTTTTACTTAGCATTATACCATGAATATTTTTCCATTTTTATTTCACACATTCATTCATCTTTTATTCACTCAATTAACATTTTAAAGTTATTAGTAAGTGCTTGAGGATAGGTTTAAGGGGAGAACTAATGTCTTTCAACTCTGTTTAAAATATCCATTTTAAGGCCAGGCATGGTGACTCACACCTGTAATCCTAGCACTTTGAGAGGCCAAGGTGGGAGGCTCACTGGAGCCCAAGAGTTCAAGACCAACCTGGACAACATGGCAAAACCCTCTTTCTGCAAAAAAAAAAATGCAAAAGTTAGCCAGGCATGGTAGTGTGCACCTGTATTCCCAGCTACTTGGGAGGCTGAGGTCGGAGGATCACCTGAGCCCAGGAGGCAGAGGTTGCAGTAAGCTGAGATTGTGCCACTGCTCTCCTGTCTAACCTGGGTGACCTGGGTGACAGAGGGAGATCCTGTCTCCAAAAAAAAAAAAAAAAAAGAAAAGAAAGAAAAATGAAATCCATTTCAAGAATGGAGAAAAACTAAAAGTGAAGATTACTTAATAGTCAGTAATATTGCTCGTTGGTTAGAGATGTAGCAAAGTTCATAATAAACTCATAATAAACTCACTCAAAATACCATTGACAAGTTATCCCGATATTCATTTAGTCCTTATTGATTCATGCAGACACCCATGGTAAATGACAGATAGGGATAAATCTTCCTGTTCTTATTTTTTTGTGGATGAAATCTTAACAGAACCATTGCCAAACCTGTCATTCAATGTTCCTCCAAGTGTTCAGTAAGCTAACATATGCTGAAAACTGTCAAAGTGATTCCAAACATTAAGGGAATCTGTGCGCCTCTTAGTAGTAGGATTTATATGCGCCGATGGACCAGGCTGGTCCCATCAGGAAGCTGGGCAAGAATTAGGAGAAGTACATTCTTGCTATCTGAATGAAAGGTATCTTGTTCACTGATATTCCACAAGCTGACCCTCTAGCGACAGTAAAAATCAACCCAGCCAGAGTCTTTGCTTCTACTAGAATTCCTCTGCCCTGAAGCTTAGAGAAGAATATAAAGAAGAATCAAAAATTAGGATAAGGAAGAATGTTCTGAAATATTGAACATTCTGTAAATGGGTAATGTTAAAGTACAGAGGAACATCATGCAGTCAGAATGTTTGTATTTGCTCTCCCCCTTTGGCTTGTTTAGGGAAAAGATGAGTTGTCACCAGAAGACACATTCTTAGACATTCCCAGTGTCAGAAAGAAAGGCAATGTTTCTCTTTGAGGACATGGCCTTAAACGACTTTACCGTTGCTGACCTGAAGCTGATCAAGTCTATGTTATCAGGACCAAGCGCAGCAGTGATGGAGAGGATTTGGGGCCCTATCAGTCCATCTGAGAAGGAAGAGGCTTGCAAGGCAGGTGAATGAGATGAGGAATAGGCTACTGTTCTGTGACTGCTGAGAAAGAGATTGGCTGAGAGTTGGGGTTAAGCTTCCTGGGGAGAGATGAGCAGATGTGCAATTTGCTGCAGAGTACTGATGAAAATGCTTTCACACAAGATTCCACCTCATGAGCAGAATCTCGGTGAAAGCCTTGACCCTTTTATTCAGTCCTCTTTCCAGTGTGATAGCCTTTTCCTCCTTCTTAAGAAGACACATAGAAGACTTTAACCTCTTTCTTACCTGGCTCCTTGACTCAGTTTTCTTGGGAAGTGAGCCTAGCCTTATTTGGATGTGAATTCTACAGTCCCCTGAGGGGTGCAGAATTCTGTTCAGGTTCTGGTTGTGAAAAGAAGTTACATGTCTTTTGTAAAGAGGGGCATCCCTGGGAAGCCTTGTCTACTCTGAAAGATGCTATGGGGCTGACCACATTCCTAGCCAATTTTTCGAGGCTTTACATGGTGAAAGAAGTGGGTAGGGAAGTTAGTATACAAGATTTTGAAGTCTGGGTTTCGGAAGAAGGGATTCAATTGACTAGGATTTTTGTTTCAAAGGCTGGCAGTTGTTAAAGAGATTCTAATAGCTTTGTGAACTACCCTCTTTTGTTTCTCTGAGACTGAAGACCACAGATTTGTTTCTAAAATAAAATCCATGGAATGCTCATATTCATGAGTGCTTTCTGAGTGGGAATTCTCATGTATTTCTTTCTCAATCCATGACATGGGCTTGCTGGGAAACATGAATGATGCCAGAAAATTATACATATATATATTATATATAATATATATATACACACACACACTCTCATATGCATTTTGAGTTTCAGTTTATACTTTCTTCAGGTAAGGGTTGAGAGGCCTAAATTATAAAAGCAATATTTTGCCAACAGCTCATCTGAGTAACCTTTGTAGCTGGGCACTTGTTCTCCTTGTAGAATTTTTTTGGTGTATAATTTTTGTTGCCAGGAGCTGGGATTTTAGCTGTAGCAGTATTAACCTTCCCTAGGGGACTATCTTTATGACCAAGGGGATCTTTTAGATCTGTTATGAATGACCTGACTATCTGGAGCTGCCACAACAATCAAACAAGTCCTGTATTCACTAACACAGTGTAAGCAAGTTCTGTTGGATTTAGAGTAAACAATCAATCAAACAAACAAATAACCTGTAAAGGACAGGTTTAAGCTGCAAATGGAAGTCTTGGGCCAAGGTGTCCAGGGGAGACCTCCAATGAACCTCGTGCTTTAGCTAACAGACCTGATTAAAAGCTAGAATATAATAAACCTCAAGGTAAAGGTAAGTTACAGCCTGGAGTGAGGTAGAGGCATGGGCGGCTGATCCAGCTAATCTCTCTGTCAGGGTCAGCTACATTAAAAATTTGGATCATGCAAATAGGCATTTTTTCCCTTCTCATTGAAACCCTAATTCCCTTCCCCTCTACTCTACAGGAGCATGAAGTGCTTTATTTTGACTTTCTTTATAGACTCAAGGTTTTGAAGTGAACATTTATTGATCTTGCTTCCAACAAAGTGTCTTTCATTTTTGTTAAACAATATGCCTAAAATCTGTGATGTCCCAAGTAATAAATTTGTACTTTACATCTTTACAATATGCTAAACATGCAGTTAAGAATGAGGCCAACTTCTCAAGCTCCATTAGAGGCTTCATGAATTGCTTGAATCAAACTAGAAGCCAAATTCAGACATTAAAACAAAACAAATCCTCAGAAAATTCACATCTAGGATTCTCAAATCTTCATGAGGCTGAAATGGTTATTTATCACATTCTTTCTGATTATAGGAGCATTATGTCTTTATTGTAAATAATTTAGAAATGTAGAAAAGGATACCAAAGAAAGTAAAATTCAATCTGAATCCATTTTCAATCGCACCAAAAAGAATAAAATACTCAGGAATAAATTTAACAAAAGAAGTATAAGACATATGTACTGAAAGCTATAAAACATTGTGAAAGAAATTAATGGAGATTTAACTAAATTAAAAAGATACCCCCTGTTCATGGGAAATAGTAATACCCCCCATGTTGATTTACAGATTCAATGTAATCTGTGGCAGAATACCAGCTGCCTTTTGGGGGGCAGAAACTAGAAATTCAAGAGACCTAGAATAGCCAAAGCCATCTTGAAAAATAACGAAGTTAAAGGGCTCACATTTTCTAGTTTCGAGACTTGCTACAAAGCTTCAATAGTCAAAACAGTGAAGTGCTGGTATAAGGCTGGACCTATAGATGAATGGACTAGAATTGAGAGCACAGAATTATAAACCTTTACATTTATGTTCAACTAATTTTCAACAAGGCTCCCAAGACCCATTCAATGGAGAAAGAACAGTCTTTTTAACTATGGTGCTTAGAGGACCAAAGAGCCACATGAAAAGCATGTGGTGGGACCTCTGATTGAAATAATGTGCAAAAATTAACTCAAAATGGATCACAGACCTAATGAGAAGAGCTAAACCTCTAAAACTGCTTGAAGAAAACATAGGTCATAAATCTTCATGACCTTCATTAGGCAATAGATTCTTAGATATGACACTCAAACCACAAGCAACAAAAGAAAATACAACTGGAATTAATAAAAATTAAAAACGTTTGCACATCAAAGGACACTATCAAGATAGTGAAGAGACAACTCACAAAATAGAAGAAAGTACTTGCAAATCATGTATCTGATAAAAGATGTGAATCTAGAATAAAGAACTCTTACAACTCAACAATAAAAAGACAAATTACTAATTGAAAAATAGGCAAAGGATCTGAATAGACATTTGTCAAGAAGATATACAAATGGCTAATAAACCATATAAAAAAGAGCTCATTAGTTATCAGAGAAATGAATATCAAAACCACAATGAGATGCCACTTTATATCCACTAGGATAACTAAAGTCCAAATGACAATAACAGATGTTGGAAAGGACATGGAGAAATTGGAATCCTAATATACTGCCAGTAGGATTGTAAATAGTGTAGTGACTTTGGAACACAGTTAGGCAGTTCCTTAAACTCCTTAAACTTAACATAGTTCATTAAACTTAACAGAGTTATTGTATGATTCAGCAATTCCACTCCTGGGTATATACCCAAGAAAACTGAAAGCACATGTCCACGTAAAAACTTATACATGAATGTTCATAGCAGGATTATTTATAACAGACCAAAAGTGGAACAGCAAAAATATCTATCAATTGATGATCAGACAAACAAAATGTGGTATATCAGGTAATCAGATGTTATTTCACAACAAAAAAGATAGAAATGCTGCAACATAGATGAACCTTGGAAACATTACGCTACAGGAAAGAAGCAAGTCACAAAAGGTCATATGTTGTATGATTTTATCTATGTGAAATTCCAGAATAGGCAAATTATAAAGATAGAAAGTAGATTAGTGATTGCTGGGGTCTAGGTTTAGGAAGGAATGGGGGAATTTCTGATAAGGGATACAGAGTTTGCTTTGGGTTGATGAAAAGTAGATATTGTTGATGGTGTACAACTCTGTAAATACACTAAAAACTCTGAATTTTATTCTTTAAAAAGGTGAATTTTCTGGTACGTACATTTTTTTCCACAAGGAAAAAAGCACGTAACTTTTAATATTTACATGCATTGGGGTCAAAGAAAAGTTGGTTAGAATTGAAGAGGTCAGTTGCAGGGGCTTACGTACTCTAAAATAAGGGAAAGGGCTTGGACTTCAGGGAGTCCATTGTTTGAGATGATCAAACCAGAATGGAGTTTCTGGAGCGAGGTGCCATATAATCTATCTTTAAAATGTGCCAGTTTTCCAAACAACAGGAGATTCACAGCAACCCATCGGAAAGGGGTGCCTAGGCCAGCATAAGGAACTCCCTTCTGTGTTATTGCTATAAGGAAATTAACTTTGCAATGATTCTTGAAAAAGGTAATTAGATGTGTATACTAAATTTTTGTAATTTTGTTCATTTTTATCAGGCTTCAATTGTTCAGGAAGTATGGAAACATACAGGTGAATGGAAAATAGGAGTCATTTTGTGAAAGTCTTTATGCATACCCATCTTGGTGTTGACTCTGTATTCAAGGACAATGGTAGCCCTTCTCTCCCTGATAAAAGGAAGACTCCTTCCTCAAAGGGCAACCCATACCTTACTTTTAAGCAGATAAAACCTAAAGCAGGGTAGATAACTTTTTCTGTATCTGTTGAGTCTTAATTGCCTGTAGCCCAAAATAATCCTTGTGTCAATGTGGCATAATTTGGGGGTGGGCCAACCCCAAGCAAGTTTAGATAGGTTATAGAAACAATGTACCTTAAACAAATAGCCAACAGTTTTACTAACATCACACAAGTTTGACGATTATTATAAATATACTCTGCAAATGTATTGCCAATATCAGACTTGGCTACAAGGTTGCTTTCCTCAAGCAGTGATGATATGTGAATTATATCTCAGAAAAGCTGTTATTTAAAAAGATAAATGAGTTCATTGTCACTTTGAAGTAAAGGTGCTACTTATAAAACAAACCAACAAACCACAACTCAGTCTTATACCATATTATGTAGCACTAACTGTTCTTAACAATACATACATCCAGAACTTTTTCACATACACACATACACACACACACACACACACACAGATATCATTTTCACAAAATTGTGATCAAACTGCATTCCGAGCCTTTTTTTCTTCAGATGAGAGCATAGCCTTTTCCCCAGGGATACCAAATACTGTTCTAAAGCACAGTTTCTCCAGAAGGTGGGAAGTGTACCACCGGGGATACTCAGGACGATTTTAACTAACACTTAAACAAGTTTAATTTTGATAGTTATCTACTTATGTTAATGTGCATTGAAAAAATATAGTTAGCACCTCAAATTCATGGTGGCATAGATATATCATCACTCAGAACAAGGATAATGTGGGATTCTATAGTTTAAAAACCAAGTCCATTTAAAGAAAAATATTAAGCCCATGATAGTAGAGCTGGACACAGGCAGGGCAAAAACCCTGAAGTGGTACTGAAATAACTGGAGTTTGAAAAAAACTGTTACAAAATGCGTTCTCAAGTCATGGCAAAGGATTTTGTTTCATGGCTACACCATCGCTCCATCTCTACTGACAGGCTACTGGGTTGTTCCCGGTTCAGAATTGTCCCTCTGGTGAGTCTCTCCATAGCCCAGGTAGAGCCCTCCTGGTCATGGCTGGCCAGGGGTGGTCACTGAGGATGAGGAAGTAGCCAGCTAAAGCCTTTCTAGTGAACCTCTAAGGGATCACTTATATAAGTTCAGAATGTACATTACCTGATGGAAGTACGCGAGGATATTTAAAAGCCACCTATTCTCACAGTGATGCAAGAGACAAGAGACCAGGAGCCACAGTGGGTTAAACCACTTCCTTTCCCCTCTGTTCTCCTCACCCCTATGCTCTGCTCTCTCAAAGATTCATAACACACGGGTCCTGGAACAGAGACCAGGAGAACTTGGGCCTCTTCCCACAGGACACCTCTTGCCCTCCTGGCAACCACTTCCTTGCATCTCCTGCCCATACTCCTCCAAACACACAGGCTCAGAACAGCGAACCCACTAGGAAAAACCAGCTCTGAGAAGGACAAAATGCCTGATCTCTGTTTGAAAGGCAACATCATGTATTTAGAAATAACCTGTTTTCAGGAAATTCAGAACAATCTTCTTAAAGTTATGCTGGAGCTAGCCAATTTCTCTTTTAGGGTCACTTGTTTGTATTAATAGAAATCCATCTGCATAAAGTGACAGTCTACGTTCCTGTTCCCCCGTCTGTCACCAGATGGAGACTTGGTCAATGTGGGATGCTGTCTTTCACGCAGATGCCAGCATATATAAAAAGACAAGTTATTGGTGGAAATTATAAGAGATGGAGATTAAGACCATTCTAAAACAGACTTGGATCTCTGCTTTTGACACAGGAAATGTTGTTTACGCCATTTCAGTGGGATTGCCTAAAATACACCAGTTCCACGCGAAAGATAATTACTTACACTACTTACTAACAGATAATGCATTCTTCTGAGTACGTTTAAAAAAAAATAAAAAGGAAATTCTTTCAGTTAACACTGATTTATCCTTTTCACTCACCTTTCCTTGACTATGGAGCCTTTTTAAAAGTGAGCAGGAGAGGGCAGGTCCTTCTAGGCGCATGTTGCCTGGAATGCAGCTCTTCCCTTTTTTCTCTCCACTCCCAACCCGGGGCTCTCGGCACTGCTAAGTCAAACAACTACTGACACCCACGGACAGCTGCATACAAATGGGGCTTGAAGCTCGGGTTAGAGCCCTGGAAGAGAAAGCAAAGGAGATGGTGTACAGATTTCTTCAACATGACCTAGAAGAGCACTTGGAAAACAGCATTGGCCCCACAGGCTGAGGATCTAACAGTGGCTGATGTTGGGAAGAGTGTGGAATGTCCTTCCTATCGCACTTTTATATCATAGCCAGAAGTCACCCTGATGTGTGTTTCCTGCATGATCCTGCCCTACAACCAGACCAATCCTGGGCACCTGAGCACAGGCTAATGTGCAGCCCCTCTGTTTACCCAGTCATTGCCTGGCAGCTGCAGGAGTTTCCTAGGTCATTTTCCAAACTCTTCCACTCTACAGAATTATAGCTTTCTTGTCTAGAGCCCTTGTTACCCCTCTGGAATCTTGACAGCTCCTCATTTCCTCCAGCCCAAGCCACGGTTGGCACACAGAGTTGGTTAGGATTACCTTTGTCCATAGAAACCTGATTACACCAGCTTAGCCAAGCAGAAGGCCATTTTTCTCATATAACAGGAGCTCCAGAGAGAGCATCTGCTTACGACTTCGGAAGATGCCTTAGGAGTTCAACAAGGACCTAGGCTTTTCTTGGTTTCTTGTTCTGCCATCTCATGGTGTGATCTTCATCTTTATGGTTACAAGATGACTTTGCCACTCCCAGGCCTCAAATCTATTTCCAGGCAGGTTAAAATACAAAGGGCAAAGGGCACAAGCTAGCTAATGCTGTCCCTTTTTATTTCATCAAGAAATAATAATTTTCAGAAAGTGTCACCCAAAAAAAAACCTTTGCTTTCACCCTGGTGGCCAATACTAAGCAACACGGCCACCTCTAAAATCAAGAGAGTCTAAAGAAGTGTTTTTACCTGGGCACTTTGTAGCCCCAAACAAAATGTGGATTCTGTTATAAGGAAGAAGGGAACATAGATAATGGGTAATGCTGCAACTAGCTGAGGAACACATCAGACTCCTTGAAACGACAATGCTCCCGTATGCCTGACTTCCTGTGTCACTTCCACTTGGCAGCTCCTAGCCGCACTTCTGTTTAGGACTTTCTTGATATTTTGGGTAACTGGAATACTTCATCCATCTTAATGCTAGTGTTGACCTATTGGCTGTAACCCTCAACAGTCAACCCCATAGCTAGTGAAGTTCTGTGACATTTACTTTTTTTTCCCCAAACAGCTCATTTCAGTCTCATAAAAGCTCATATCTTATGGCCAGGACTGTATGAGTTATGACAATATGGGATCTCAGACAGGGTGGAAAGCAATGAGGATTGGAAGAATTCAGGAAAGAGTTTAATTCATCAAGGCAAGGTAGATACACTGGGAATTAGAATGAGTGACAAGCAAAAGTCCCTATCTCTCCTTAGCCCTCCACTCTAACCCCAGAGGCAATTTGTTTGTTTGTTTCTGGTATATCTTGCCAGAAACTTTCTAACCCTATACAAAATATATGGTAAAATTTTTATAAGTGTGACACAAATGAGAGTATACTAAACATCTGTTCAGTAACTTGATATTTTTCAGTACATAGAGATCTACCTGATTCTGCTTTATGTTACACTATAGAAATGTATCAAAACTTCTTGAACTATTCCCCTACTGAGGGGCATTTAACTTGTTTTCAGCTGTTTATCATTACATATAATGCTGCAGGGAACTGCTTTCTAGAATAGACTTTAATAATTATGTGAGTGTACATGTTGGACAATTTTCTACAAATGCAATAGAAATTCATATTTGTTGAAAAGAATGAAATTGGAATTATTCCAGAAAATCTTGGTTGTATAGGCAAAATAAGTAAAACTATCTTATGTGGACTTTTCTGGGACTTTTAATAAAAAATTATAAAATTTCTTAGTATTACACTTCTGCAAGCTGCAGTGTGTAACTGGTATGGACATGTGAATAATTCAAAAGAGAAAATAATTTTGCTTTAAAATAGCAGAATTCTAGACAGTGTTGTAGATTTTCTTTCTATGTTTTACTATACTGGAGGATGCCATCCTATTAGGATATTTGGCAGAAAATATTATTTTAATATCAAAAGAAACATATATATATATAATGGTATATAACTTGAAATTTACATACATTTTTGGATAAATAGGAGCTTTTGAAGAAATTTTATTCTTGGTATCAACTCGTCAATGACCCTGATCTCTTACGCATTTATCTCTGCAATTTGTGGTATGTCTGTGTCAAGTTTTCACTGGATGAACACAGACATTTTTCCTTCCACTCCACATTTGTAAGAATGTATGTCTGTGTGTGTGCACAGGCAGATTCAAAAGAACACCACAAAGGCAATTATATGGAAGCGCCAAACGGCAGGCTTGTGGAATCGGTAATGTTAACTCTCGTTAGAGTAATGTATTGCTCTGGGTTGAAGTTAATGAATGTTAAAGTCTAGGGTAATACAATTAGATGTAAGCTTCTAAAGTTGTGGTTTGCTTGCCTCTGACCGATCTTAGGTCAACACAGAGACTAGACTGTAAGATTTTGAAAAAATATATATATTTTTTAAAGAATTTAAAAGAAATGATGAACAAAACTTTCTGCCCATATCAAAAGGACTTTCATGATGTCTCCAAGCATCTGTTGAAACCAGAAATATAGCATTTCATAGGATATTTCCTAAAGCTTTAAATTTTTCTGTCATGCTCAAGGCCTGAGGAATTATAGCGATTTCTTTTACCTGTCCTGGTGTTATGTAAAAAGTAAGCCCTTTACCTTGTTTGTCTTTGTTCCATGTCTCTTTTTATAAAGATGAATGATGACCTTGTGACTTTTGAACATCAGTGATGGGTTATTTCAGGACTTTTTCCCCCAATAGAGCTGCCTTCTTTTTTTTCTTTAACCTTTTATCTATTTTGGAGTTAAGCATTGGCAGTATCACCCTGGCCCTCTTACTTTGGGAATGACTAAGAAAAAAAAAAATCAACTTCTTAAAAGGATTATCTTTTTCATTCTTGTTTTTCTTTTATACTTAAACCTCTTCATACTTCCCCCAGCTTTTTGTTTCTATTTGCATCGAAAATCTGTTTGACTTGGTGGCCAGTTGACGTGCATTCCATTTCTGTTTCCAGAGTCACAGGCATCGTCAACATTGTTTTCACAAATGGGGACATTGAGGCACCGAAAGCAATAAGGGGTTTTGCAGTGTACTCAACGTGTTTTTGATAGAAATGAAATCAGATGCATAGCTTTTATTTCCAACTATGCTCTTCCCCTTGTTTCATAACTGGCTCCTTCTGAAGTCTCTGGTCCTTGAAGTGATGGGTAACCAGCTGGTGAGGCAGGAGTGGCTGTTGTATTCAGCCATCAACACACAGGAAGAGCTAGCTGAACGTAGAGGTGACCTTCACAACAGCTCCCTATTCTTGGAGAAGGAGATGACCAGCCTCTTCAGTGATGCTAGCCAACCATCCAGCCTCGCTCAACCAGACTCTGTTCTTCTGTTCTTTCATTACATCTAGACCTTGTAGTACTGAATTAAAGGAAGCCTGAGCCTCAAATGGAGAGTTGGGAAGACCTGGATTTTAGTCCAGTTCAAGTAGCATAAGATTTGGGGCACCCTCTTAACCTCTCAGTTTTCTATAAGAGCTTGATCTTTTATTTTTAAGTTCTCTTCCGGCCCTGTCGAGAGAATACAATGTCTGCCTGTATTCTCTGATTCTTATGAGCATGAGGAAAGGTCAAAGAATTATGAAAAAATAATTCTAAGAAATATCAATGTTCTTTTTGTCTTCTAATTTTTGTATCATTTGCTAATTATAGTAAAGACAATTGTTTTATCACGCTATTTTTTTTTTAATGTAAGCAATTCATACTACACTTAATGATGGGTAGTGTTCTAATTGGATTAGAAGGAAAAAAGCTATCCTTCATTTGGTTCTTTAAAAATACATAGCAACGCCAGGCGTGGTGGCTCAAGCCTGTAATCCCAGCACTTTGGGAGGCCGAAGCGGGCGGATCACGAGGTCAGGAGATCAAGACCATCCTGGCTAACAGGGTGAAACCCCGTCTCTACTAAAAATACAAAAAAATTAGCCGGGCATGGTGGCAGGCGCCTGTAGTCCCAGCTACTCGGGAGGCTGAGGCAGGAGAATGGCGTGAACCCAGGAGGCGAAGCTTGCAGTGAGCCGAGATCGTGCCACTGCACACCAGCCTGGGGGACAGAGCAAGACTCTGTCTCAAAAAAAAAAAAAAAACCCAAAAAAAAACACAAAAAAACAAAAAACTTAGCAATAAGTACGTTTAAGTTACAGTGATAAACCCCATTGGTAACACAAAGATGAGTGACACACAACCTCTATCCTCAGATAACATAGAGTATACATGGCCAACTCTAACAGGAAGTGTGAAACAAGTACAATGAGTTAATCTGAAAACTCAGAGAGAGAGAAATTGCTTTCAGTAGGAAGATCTGGGAAGGCTTTACAGAGAACTTCAGCTCCTGCTACATAGCTGGTATCCAGTAAGTGTTCGTTGCAGATTAAATGGCGCTGCATGTGAACTAGGTCATCCAGGACTAGTAGGAATTAGTCCTCCTGAGTTGATACAGTCGGAGATGAAGGCAGAGAGAATTGTGTGTACAAAGGTGAGGCATTTTGGATACATACAGAAAAGAGTCAACGGCTAGCCAAATCTGATAGCCCCAGGAGACCTCTCTCATTCAGCTGTGGCCATTTGACCTCTACTTCCAGCTTCATGACAGTCACTTGGACCCTGTATGTAGTGTGTGTGTGTTTGTGTGTGTGTGTGTGCGCGCGCGCGCGCGCGCGCGCGTGCGTGTGTGTGTGTGTCTCAGATCTGACATTCAGGTCAAGCCTTGATTGTTAACCAGGACTTTTCTTGTTTCTGAGCCTCAATGCAGTTCTACTCTCTAGATTTCTGTGCCATTTTCTGGACCTGAGCCCGCATTTAGTAACCAGCCTGCACTCTAATCTCTCTCAGATGTAAAAGGCCTGCCTCATTCTTGGTCTTTCATCACTTTAAAGACATCAATTCACTGTCTTCTAGCTGCTGAGGCTTCTGCTGACATAGTCACAGCAGAATCATTGTTCCCCTGTATGTAATGTGTCCTTTTTTTCTTGCAGCTTTCAAGATGTTTTTGTTTTTAATCTTTGGTTTTCAGCAGTTTGATTATGGTGTGTCTGGTGTGGTTTTCTTTGTGTTTATTGTTTATACTCTTTGGGGTTCATGGAGCTGCTTTAGTCTACAAATTTATGTCCTCCAATAGTGGAAGTTTTTGACGCCAATCTGTTTCATTTTCTTTCTGAAATTCCAATGACATGTATGTTAGGTCTTTTGATATTGTTCCATGGGTCGTTAAGGTTCTATTTTTACTTTATTTTTTTCCTTTTTTTTTTTTTGGAGACAGAGTCTCGCTCTGTTGCCTAGGCTGGAGTGCAGTGGCATGATCCTGGCTCACTGCAACCTCCACCTTCCAGCTCAAGCGATTCTCCTGACTCAGCCTCCTAAATAGCTGGGATTACAGGCATGCACCACCACGCCCAGCTAATTTTTGTGTTTTTAGTAGAGACGGGGTTTCACCATGTTGGCCAGGCTGGTCTCGAACTCCTGATGTCAGGTGATCTGCCCAACTCAGCTTCCCAAAGTGTTGGGATTACAGGCATAAGCCACTGTGCCCAGCCTCTCTGTTCTTTAGATTGGATAGTTTTTTATTGATCTATCTTCAAGTTCATAGACTTTTTTTTTCTGTCACTTCTACTCTGTTGTCAAACTTATCCAATGATTTTTAAAGTTTCAGATGTTGCATTTTTCAGTTCTGCAATTTTCAATTGGTTTATTTTATAGTTTCTATTTCTCTACAGAGGATATCTGTTTTTTTTTTTGTTTTGTTTTGTTTTTTAAGTGTTTTCACCTTAGCCTCATGGATCATAGTTATAACAGCTGTTTTCAAACCTCTCCTTCAGAATTTCAACCCCTGGGACATCTTAGTGTGTCATATGTTGCTTCTTTTCCTTTGAGAATTGGTCACATTTTTTCAGTTCTATGTATGTTTCTGCAATTTTGGATTGTACCTTGGACATTTGTGTATGTGTTGTGCTATTTTATTAAACAAATGGAAAATATTGACTTTTTATTTGTTTGATATCGCAACCTGGTCAGATTCAGACTGAAAGTTCTGTTTTGCTTCCTGTGGGTGGTGGTTCTAATCTCAGGTTAGCTTTTAAAGCCTTTGGAATGCTGCTCTGAGTGTATCCCATGCACATGCCACTTAGAAATTAATCTGTGATGTGGGCTGCATTTTAATATCAGTGCCGTTCTCACAGCCTTTGCTCTGCTGGTTTGTGTCTGATCCAGGCATGCACTTGTGTGGGTTCATAAACAGGATTATGGGATCCCCTTCACTAACTCTCTCCTCTCCACACTTCTGGCCCCTTTTCCTAGATCTTCCATCCAGAAAGTTGGGGCTATCATATAAGTTTTAGCAATCAGCCCAGCTGAGCCTTCCCAGCTCTGTGTTTGAGGCTGCCCTCAGGGAAAAGACGTGAGAAAAGGATGAAAATGCACTCGAGAAATTCATTCTTTTGCAAGTCACCTCTCCAAGTTTCAACCTCCCTCCCCAATCTGCCTGCTTTGGCTTAATTTCAGAGTCCCTGAGGAGCTGGTATCTGTATTTTGCCCAGAGTTTTTAGTTATCATCAGTGGGAGAGGTCGACTGTGGCAGACTTGCCCTGTTACGCCAGGAACAAAGTCTAAGTTCACGTGGAAAGTACCTTTTCAAGGAGCTTGGAAAGGAAAAGGAAGAAGAGAGCAGGATGGGGCGTGGCTAAGGAGGCAAGGTGAGACAAAGATGTCTTAGGAAGAGCTAGTGGTCTTGCTTGAAGGCCAGGAGCAGAGACCCAGAGGAGAGGTTAAATAATAACCATCTCCCTCAGTCACAGAGGACATGATATGGGAGAGGACTCTGAAAATTAGGTCAAATCAGGCAAATTGTGGAGGGAAGTTGAAACACGTAGAAGTGACCTGCAAGGGAATGAATTTCCCAGTTGTCTTTTTTTCTTTCTTTCTTTCTTTTTCTTTCTTCATGGCTTTGCCCTGCAGGTGGCTTTAAGCACAGAGCTGGGAAAGTGAGTCCAAGATGCAGGCTGCTACAACTCAGGTAATAACCATCTTTCTGACCTGAAGAACCAGGTAAAGGGGCCCTTGGGGGCCAGAGAGTGTGGAATGGAGAAAGCTATGGAAGGAGATCCCATAATTTCGTTTGTGAATTCACACAAGTGCATGCATGGATCACATTGCAGACTCAAGAAGGAAGAGATGCGATTCAGGACATAAATGGTGAGTGTGACTTAGAGAAGAGGAGGGATACTTTCTTCTCTGAGATGGAGGGAGGGAGGCGAAAATGAGGTTAATCCCCAGAGCTTTGGGGGTGAACAGAAAGGAAGTTGAGTTGGCTGATATCTAACATCCTACTAAGATCACCCGCCAAGAGTAAGAGGGGGCTGGGTTGAGGTCCAGGACTTTCCGAAGACATCTTTAGCTAATCAAATCCTTGTGAAGTTTAAATGGGCTTCAATCCAGTTGCAGTGCTAGTATCATTTCATCTGTGACTGGGGCAAGTCATCCTATGTACCTTTTAAACCAGCACCGTTCCCCCAGGAGCTAAATGTCAGTGTAGAACTCATCAGAAGAGAACTAGGTCTAAACTTGGATAACATGTGCATTGCATAGTCCCTCCATTTCCAGAGTTGAAAATGGCTTTGGAAAAAAAAAATCATACAATTATAATATGTGGACCACAGAAGAAAGAAGAAAAGTTAGCAATGTTCTGGGAATGGTGCCCAGCTCTTTTATGACTCTGAGTAGTAAAGTTACAGCTTGCCACATGCAAACTTGTTGGCAGAATGCAAACTGAAGCAACGCTCAGTCAAGGCCTCTCACTCATCTATTTCATTTGTTGCCAGCATCACCATTATTAATGAAGAGCGACTGAGCCTCTTGGCAGGTTTGAGTTAGTTCTGATGTAATTGTCCATTATCTCTCTTGTAATCACTTCCATGCAGTTCAAATTCCTCCCCTCTATTTCCTGAAATCGGACTCCCAGCACTCCAGTTCTGGGTGCACCAAAACGCCAAGTCACTTCAGATCGGATTTCTTCTGACTCTCTGAGTACTCCACTTTGTGCCTCTACCACTTGCTGAGAAAAATCACGTAGAGAGTCAACGGTGATTCCATTTCTATTAATCAAGGTGCAATCTCAACATTTTCCTCCAGGCAAAGGTACAAATGACACATTTTTTCCACACATGGTTTGCGTGTGTGTGTGTGTGTGTGTGTGTGTAAGAGCTCTAAGACTGTTTTTATTAAAACAAAGCAAGAGCTACTTCCTGTGAGAATCAATGTTTTGTTGTTCAAGGATGGGGTTTTGTGTTTCTATGTTAAAATCCCTTGGCCTGGAGTCAGGATTGGTGGTGGTGGTAACTGACTAAAGATTCACCCCAGAGTGTCAGCTGAAGTGATCTCAACTGATGATGAGGATAAGGAAAAGAGAAGAATTCACTAGAGGATGGAAAATGACTTAGAGATCAACTACCAGCCACAAACTGCTGAGTTGATTAGTTTAAAATTAATGTACTGAGCGATTATCTCCTCTTGACTTTAGTGAGGATTTAATAGACGTTCTAGTCACCCAGGTAATCTTGATTTTTTTTAAAGTGAATTCCAATGTCGTATGATAATAGGACACTATTCTCATTCATGAGTTTTTGTTTCATAAGTAAGAATCTCATGCATGGATTTATGAGCTCAAGAAGGAAGCTAAGCTGTAGACTGCTAGATATTTAAGGCTGAAGAAAGTAGGTTGAAATCCTCTTGTCCAACCCTTTTATTTTATAACCACAAATGGAAACATAGGAGATGTTAAGCAACTTGCTGAAAGTCACACAGCTGGTTACTGACACAGCCATAACTCAGATGTACGTGTGTTTGCTCCCTGTGTATGTGCTTTCCATCCAACGTACCTTCAACATTTACACTTGTCTTGCTGCCTTTGCTTTTTCTCTTTCATTTGAAGAGTTGGAGGCAGTGGGGCGTGGGAAGAAGGAGAATATTCACAGAGAGAAAGTCCCCTGAAAAGCAGTCGGTTTCTCTGAAGGAAATGGCTCAAAGATGTTGATGCTAACTTATTGTAAGATTTCCATTCACTGAAGAGGAAGTCAGTGATCCTCACTGCTAAGAGGGATCCAGGGATCTAGAGACTCCTAAGACCCTCCAATATTTAGCGATGATGACACACCAGTGATTTCCTTGAGCTCACAGCACAAACTGTTATTAATGTTTCCTGCCCGTGCACCCCCTCCCACAATGCACCAACACACACAGTTTATCATCATCTGATGATGGACATGCTGCAGATTGAAAGTTCAGATTCTGTAGCTGTCCTTAGACTTGGTTAGCATGACAATCTCCCCTTGAAAACAATCTCCAAATGAATGAAAAATGCTGGTGACTTCAGGCAAGTTAGAAAATGAGTTCATTTAGGTTTTCAATGACCATCCTCCCTTCCACAAATACATTCATTCTCATCCACATGGGCTAGTCTCATGAAGACAGAAGGAGGTCAAAAATAGTCTCTCAGGGGTTATTTAGGACGTAACATCACACAGTGTTGTTAGAATGGTTAGAATCAGACATTTTCCAAGTCAGGGTTAGGGAAGACAGAGAGTCCAGGTGATACTAGAAATTCAGTCTCAGGGCCTGGCATGATGGAAGTTAAACTGGCCTGACCCAAATCACTCATAACCACCAAACAGCTGGCATGAGTTAAAAAAAAGAAAAAAAATTCTGATTCAGGCTTCCAGGAATACTTTTTTGGGAAATCTCTGAGCACTAGTTCTCATTTCCCAAATTCCTTTCTTCCTTCTTCTATTGCAGGAACCAGACATAGGCCATCTGGGCAAGAGATTCCAAGAAAAAAGGTAACTCAGCCCTGCTAAACAAAGACCCAAGACTCATTCATACAGAGGCAACAGCTTAGAACATGCTTCTTGTATTTGCTGGGAATGTCCTTCTTCCCATCCATGGATATACCAGTGGCTGCTCTTAAACTTCATTTTTAAACCAAATTAGACAATCAATTTGTAGAAGGAAAAGGAAGGGTTTAAAAAGGAGCCCCAAGGCCCAATTCCAGTGGGAACAAAACCACAGCTATCTGTAGAGACTGAAGAAGGTGCTTTTAATCTCCTATGTCTAAGGATTCCCTCCTTGAAAATTGTCTCTATCATCATCCCAGTTTAAAATTCTGTATTTATTACCCTGTCAGGTCTGTACATTGCAATCATTGCAGCTCCTTTTACTTGGACCTGGACACAGCTTACGTCTGGCACCTCATACTCAACATGTGGTCCATGCACCATGATCAACAGAAGTTTATAAGAAATGTGAATCTCGGCCGGGCGCGGTAGCTCAAGCCTGTAATCCCAGCACTCTGGGAGGCCGAGACGGGTGGATCACGAGGTCAGGAGATCGAGACCGCTCTGGCTAACACGGTGAAACCCCGTCTCTACTAAAAAATACAAAAAATTAGCCTGGCGAGATGGCAGGCGCCTGTAGTCCCAGCTACTCGGGAGGCTGAGGCAGGAGAATGGCGTAAACCTGGGAGGCAGAGCTTGCAGTGAGCTGAGATCCGGCCACCGCACTCCAGCCTGGGCGACAGAGTGAGACTCTGTCTCAAAAAAAAAAAAAAAAAAAGAAATGTGAATCTCAGGCCCTGCCTCACATCTACTGAATTAGGATCTACATTTTAACAAGATCCCCCAGGTGACTGGTGTAGGAATTCAAGTTGTAGAAGTGCCACTTTACTGGACTCTCAGAAAACCAGCTATGAACCTGAAAATGTTCATCAATCTTATTGTGTTTTGGGGTCTACGTAAGTTAAAAAAACACTAAAAATATCTGCTTGTTGTTTCTGATATGCACACATATAACAAACTAACAAACTGTGTGTATATGTATAAATGTGTGTGTATATATAAAATATATACATATAATTCCATTTTTGTATGGAGATCCATCCTCTCAGTAAGGAGCTAAATATGATTAGCTCTGTAATCAATTTTCTCACATCTTCCAGTAACTAATCTGGACCACACCCACACAGCACCCATGCCAGTCACTGG
The DNA here is from genome assembly GCF_043159975.1 of Macaca nemestrina. Lineage (NCBI taxonomy): Eukaryota > Metazoa > Chordata > Mammalia > Primates > Cercopithecidae > Macaca > Macaca nemestrina. The sequence continues at coordinate 167,130,777 of NC_092129.1, read as the reverse complement.
TTAAATGGTGATAAGCAAAACATCCACATTTTCTGCCTTCCTGGAATTTACAGTAAGTCCAGTAAGAAGTTTTCACAGTATCTGGAAAATAGAGACCATATCTTTTACATCTTTATGTCTTCCAAAGAGTCTAGAGCTAGAACGATGCAGTAAATGTTCAGTAAACTTTTCTTAAGTTAAAATGATAACAACAGAATGCCTGGAAATTACCTGAATAATATTTTGCAATTGTTCAAGCTGTTTGGACAACACCCATCAGGAAGCTGAGAAAAACGTGGTTAGCTTTTAATTTATTCTGTTTCTTCTCACATTATTAAAGTCTGAACAATTTGCTAGGTTTTGTTTGTAACAAGTAACTTTCCAAATGCAATGTATCCATGTTTTCAATACACATAAATAATATTTGGCTATATATATTGCCTAAAGCCTTTATCTACCTGACAGGAGAAAATAAAGCAAGATGTTCAGTTGGAACTTGTTCTACTTGTTTTTTTCCATATTGGTTTCTGCTTTTGTTTCAAGATGTGTGTGTCTGAGAGATTTCCAGACCACAGCTTTTGACTGAGTGACAGTGAGTCAGGTTCCCACCTGTTTTATCTTTAATACTTTCTTTGCAAGTTAAACAGAACAATGGAAAGATAATTTGGCTCCAATACAGAGTGATTTGAAAACAATAGAAAAAAGTTAGCCGGAAAATAGAAGCATAGGAAAAAAATCACAGAGCTGGAAGAAATCTCAGATAAAGTCTTATCATGTTGGAAGAAGAGTAGGGTGAATGGGGACAGTCCCTCCCCCTCACTTTGTAGATGAGGGAAAGGAGGTTCAGAAAGGAGAAATGACTTGCCTAAGGTCAATCAAGTTTTAGGGAAACAAATAGAAGCGATTTTTGAAAGATGTCTTGAGTTTTACATAAAAAATTCTCTAATGAATGTACTAGTGGGTTTTTATTTTTATAACCCAGATATATGTAAAAACTTACAAGATAGGTGATATTTCCCTATGATATTCCAAGCTTTTTTTTTCTATTTTACTCTGATGCCTTTTCTCAGACTCTCCCTTGTTGATATTCTTATTATGTTTGAAATGAGTTTCTTGCAGACATCATATAGTTGGGTCATGATGTTTTGTTTTTTTAAGCTTACAAACTCTGTCTTTTAATTGGCATGTTTAGACCATTTGCATTTAAGATAACTATTGATGTACTTGGATTTAGGTCCACATTTTATTATTTGTTTTCTGTTTTATTCCTCTGTTTTCCTCCTTCTGCTTCCCCTTCTCTGCCTTCTTTGGGATTATTTAAACATGTTTTAGTATTCCATTGTGATTTTTTATTGTATGTTTGGCTATATCTCTTTGTATAGTTTTTTTGGTGATTGTTCGAGAGAATGCAATAAACATACATAGTTTTTTTACAGTTGACTGGAAATCAGTATTTTATCACTTTAAGTGGAATAGAGAAATCTTATTACTATTTAGAATCCTTTGCCAGCCCAGCCAGGGTGGGATCATGCCTGTAATCCCAGCACTTTGGGAGGCTGAGGCGGGTGGATCACTTGAGGTCAGAAGTTCGAGACCAACCTGGCTAACATGGTGAAACCCTGTCTCTACTAAAAATACAAAAATTAGCTGAGCATGGTGGCAGACACCTGTAATCCCAGCTACTTGGGAGGCTGAGGCAGGAGAATTGCTTGCACCTGGGAGGCAGAGGTTACAGTGAGCCGAGACTGTGCCACTGCTCTCCATCCTGGGTGACAAAGTGAGACTCTGTCTTGAAAAAAAAAAAAAAAGATCCTTTACCCTTTCCCATTAATGTTGTAACTATCTAAAGCATTGTATCTACATATTTTGAAAACCTAATCTGATATGTTATAATTTTTTATTTCAATCACCCAATTATTTTAAAGAACTAAAGAGAAAAATAGTCTACTATATCTACCTACATATCTAACGTTTCTGTACCTATTTCATCATTCTGGATATTCTAAATTTCCTTCTAGTATCACTTACCTTCTGTCTGATTATTAGAAATGTTTAGAAGTTCTTCTTGAGGAGGTCTGCTGGTTAAGAATTCTCTTAGCTTTCCTTCTTCTGAGAATACCTTTACTTCTCCTTCATTTGTCGTGCATATTTTCCTGAATATAGAGTTGTGGGTTAATATTCCTTTGCTTTCAGCATTTAAAAAATGTCATGCGACTTCTTTCTGGCTTCATAGTTTTTCATGAGAAATTTATAGTGACTTTTAAAATGTCACACCGCTTTGTTCTGCCTTCATGGTTTCTTAAGACAGATTTACAGTCAGCTGAAACATTGCTCCCTATAAGTCATGTGCTATTTTTTTCTTTGCTGTTTTTAATACTTTGTCTTTAGTTTTCAGCAGTTTGATTATTATGTATCTGGTCTTGGGGTTTTTGTGGGTGGGGTGGTTTTTTGTTTGTTTGTTTGCTTCTGTTTGGAGTTTTCTTAGCTTCTGGAATATGCAGGTTTATGTCTTTCACAAAACTTAAACTTTTCAGCCATTTATTTTCTAACATTTTTTGGAAAATGCACTTCGTTTTCTCTTTCTAAGACTCCACTGATGTTAATATTACAATGTTGTGATTGTCACACAGGTCCCTGAGGCTCTATTCATGGTTTGTTTTTCTTTCTTTTTTTTTTTCAGTGTTCTTTTCTTTCAGTTGCTCAGGTTGGATAATTTCTATTGGTCTATCTTCAGGTTACTAACTCTTGCCTTTGCCATTTCTATTATTGAGCTCATCTAATGAGTTTTTATTTTTGTTATTCTACTTTTTGGCTCTCACATTTTTATTTCATTCTTTATAATTTCAATTTTTATGAGACTTTCTATGTTTCTACTCATTTCAAAATATTTACTCTTACTTCTTGGAGCATGTTTATAATAACTGTTGTAAAGTCTTTGTCAGATAATTTCAACATCTATATCATCTCAGCATTGGCATTTGTTAACTGCCTTTTCCAGGCAATTTGAGATTTTACTGGTTCTTCATTTGCTGAGTAATTTTTTATTTTATCATGGACACTTTGGATTATGTTTTAAGATGCTGGGTCTTATTCAAATCTATGAAGAATTTTGAAGTTTTTGTTTTACCGGATGAAAAGCATGTTTTGACTGAGGCCACAAGTTTCAAACAGCCTTCTGTAGCTTCAATGTCTATTCCATTTTCAAAGCTTTGTAGTGGTATTCAGATCAGTCCCAGGTTTGCACCATCCAGTGGCCATTCTGAGACCTGGCCAATAATCTGTCCTATAGTTCAATTCTCAAAGTTTATAGGATGCAGGTTGAGGTCAACTATATATTTGTGCAGCTCATAAGACTAGGAGTTCAGAAATACTTTTATGAGTTTACTTTCCTGAGCTTTTCCCTCTCTGCTATCTCCATGATACATTATAGTTCTCTGAGATTCCTCTTTTTTAATCCTCTGGTAGAAAGCTGGACTTTATTTGCCCATTCTGCCATGTAATTCCTGCATATCCCATATCCAGAACCAAGCAGTGGGAGGACAGAGAGAGACAATAGCAGGGGCTCCCCCTCACCCTCTTGAAATTCTAGTTACATCCATCTGAGAGGAAGGTCCATTCCTTCAGAGTTTCAGATGCCTATAGGCCACTGGGACCTGGGGAGCAAAAGAATAGGAAAATAAAGAAATAAAAACACTGTCTCTATATGCTGAGACCCCTTTTCTTCTTGTGTTTGAACTAAAGGATTTTTCTGAAGCTCTTTCTGTCTATACCAATGGCCACCTCTGGGTTTCAGGATGCCTGAGCCCAGGCCAAACAATAACAATTACAACAAAACAAAGGTAAATTCATTGATGGTTTAGTAGTACTTAGAATTCTGGTCTTACCCAATTCATCTACTTTTTACTTTTCAGAGCCCTCAAATAACCGCTCCATGCATTCTGTTCAAGTGTTTAACTTCATCGAGTGAGTGGAATATGTTTTTCCATCTTACTGGAAATCAGAACTTTGAAAGCTTTAAAAATTCAAAACACTGTAATCCCAGCACTTTGGGAGGCCGAGACGGGTGGATCACTAGGTCAGGAGATCGAGACCATCCTGGCTAACATGGTGAAACCCCGTCTCTACTAAAAAATACAAAAAACTAGCCGGGGGATGTGGCGGGTGCCTGTAGTCCCAGCTACTCGGGAGGCTGAGGCAGGAGAATGGCGTGAACCCGGGAGGCGGAGCTTGCAGTGAGCTGAGATCCGGCCACTGCACTCCAGCCTGGGCGACAGAGCGAGACTCCGTCTCAAAAAAAAAAATTCAAAACAAAACAGATATTTAGGTCTCAGCCCCAGAGATACTAATTCAATTTGTATGGGATGGTATTAGAACAAAAGTTTGGGCTTTTTGTTGCTGTTATTTTGTTTTTTAAGATCACCCTTGTGATTCAAATATAGACCAAAGTTTAGAATCTGTGTCGTAAACAAAGATACCTTCAGACAGATATTTCGTTTTAAAATCTATTGCTACCCTTTATTGCTATCTTGACAGATACTCTGCTAAATATTTTAAGGGCATTTAACTTAATAAATAATGGTTAAGAGTTTAAGCTCTGAGATGAGTTGTACCTAGTTTTGAATTCCTACTAGACCACCCATTGGTTGTGTGTTCTTCAATAAGTTGCTTAATCGCCAAGCCTGTTTTGTATCTGGGAAATGGAGTAATAATAAAACCTACATTAAAGGGTTGTTAGAAGTATTAAGTGAGATAATGAAAGCATACAGTATAGTGCCTAGAATATAGTAAATATTCAAAAAACATTATCAAGTATTACCACTGACATTGTATAGGTGAGAAATTTGAAGTCAGATAGGTTAAGTGAATTGCCCAAACCTACTTCTTAGAGCTTTTTAAGTTACATCAACCAGACCCTGAAATATATAATATTACCTTCCGTGATGGGACAGTTGGAAACATCTGAGATCTTTTAAGACTGAAATTGTTCAGATATAGTTTTGCCTTTATGAAAAAGAAGTCTGTACAATTCATCTTAAATGTTCATGAGTAACAATTAAAAAGGTAGTTTCTTCTAGGAAGCCTGAGTTATAATATGTGGGCAGAGGCACCAGTGGAGAGTATTTGTTCTAGAAACCTTCAGTGACTTACTTCCATATGTGCATATGCTTAAGCTTTTGCATGATAATAGAGAGTAAGAAAATCTTGTAATTTCCTGGCCACATAGAGTCCAGAAACAATGTTTGTTTTTGTTTTTGTTTTTGTTTTTGTTTTAAGTTCTTGGACAGGATACATACAGGCTTAAGATTGTGTTCTGAAGCATTCATTAAATGGTTGCTAGACATATAATCGATGTGTATGTATAGTATAAATTATGATACAATATTTGTAATTCATGCATAGGGTTTTATTATCTAGTGAATTTTAAATTAACAAGGAACTCCTCCCAGGTTTTCTAAATTAAAGGCTTTGCATGATATTTTAACTTATTTGCTTCCCAAAATGTACATTTAATTTTAATTTTCCTTTCTAGTTTTTTCTTTCTCATAATTCTTTAAAAAAGAAAAACATGTTTTTCTTCTAGGCAGAAGAGGTCCTGTACTCTCCTAGAAGAAGTTCTATCATTGTAATAGGATAATTTTTTTGAGAATGAGGAATGGTGTCTGACTTTTATATTTCATCTGCCAATTTATTAATAGGAATAGCTCTTTGGAGATCTTTATACCATCATGTAACATTATCCACGTCAGAAGCACAACATCTAGCATAAATTTAATGCACCTTTTAAAAGCACACTGTTGAAATATTCACAAGCTGTAAATGTGTTGTTGGTCTGTATGTGTAGGTGGATGGAGGCAAAGTGGTGGTAATAAAGTGGGAAGGCTCGGGAAGAACAGCTAACTGTATAGGGGTGAAATGACACTGTTAATACTCAAGTGGTAAATGTCAATATTTTTCCAAATTCAACTTTGACATTCAGAACAATTATAATGTCACATTTTCATGGGGCAGTAACGATTTCCTTACATTGTAATTTCTATTCTTTGACTTTCAAGCAGCATCTTTTGCCTGCTTTGTCAGACATCTCTTTTAACTCTCAATCTTGAGGATTAAGTTTTGGCAAACAAGGATCTCACATTATCAACTGTATTTTAGTGAAGTCATATATTACAAGGAATTGTTGGCAGCATGGCCTAATAAATACCTCCCTCTTGTGTAGAAACTAGCACAAGTACACATCACAATACTTGAATAGGGGATCTTATATATGATACATGACATAGTTGTAATGAGTCAAAGGTTTTCTTGAAAAAGATCGAGTGCTTGTGAAGCAAGACAGAGAATCCTTCACTCTGAATTGCACCCAGCCACGTGTACAGTGCACATGAAGTATAAATGGCTTTTAAAGCATAGCACCTCTGCTAACAAAAGCTCTTTGAACTGAGGTTAGGATAGGATGTGTGGGTTTGTATAAGCATCAGAGTGTTTTAGAAAAAACACAAACATGACAAGTTGGGTGAGGATTTTCATTTTCTAGTAGTATAACATAACAGTCTAGAAGCAGTTGTGTCTGGAAAAGAAAAAACAGATGTCCACAGCTGATTCCAACCATACCCATCGTGGACTTCCCACTGTGTGTCATTTCTCCTGCCAGTTCTTCTCTTTTTGGAGGACAATATGGACGAGGTGGAAACAGTTGGATTTAACAAGATTCAATGTTGGGCCTGCCATTTACCGGCATTGATGGCATACATCTCTTCCCTGAGCCTCAGTTTCTTCATCTGTGAAACGGGAGAAAAACAATAACGACTCACTAAGTCATTATGACTATTAAGAGAGGTGACATTTAAAAATAACTTTGAAAAGAATAAAGCTTTAAATATATGCTGATAATAACAATGGTAATAATAACAAACATCATAATGGTAAACATTTACTGAACACTTACAATGTATCAGAAACTGCACCGAACATTTTTCATGCATTATCTCACTTGGTCCTCACAGCAACCTAAAAAAAACAGGTACCAAGCATGATGTTTATCACCAAGTAAGAATTCAACAAATCTTTTTTTTAGAAGATCTCTATTTTTTAGAGGAGAAAACTGAGGTCCTCCAGGCTTGATGATTCCTTCATTCTTTCTTTCCTTCATTCATTTACTGTCCAAATACTTGCATTTAATTTTCCAACTAAAGACTTCAAGCCCCTTGAAGGAAGAACACATCTCTCTCCAGTTTACCAGAACCCCTGGACTGAATGAATGAATTTAGATCAGTAGTTCTCAACAAGGGGTAATTTTGCCACCCAGGATACATTTGGCAATATCCAAAAGCATTTTTGGTTGGCCTCTACTGGGTTGAGGCCAGGGTGCTGCTCAGCATCCTACAATGCACAGGACATCTCCTCACACACACACACACACAAAATGTCAGTATGACAAAATGTCAGTAGTGTTGAGGTTGAGAAATCTTGATTGAGATAAATGAGAAAATTGGAAAATAAGTCAATGCACGTGCTGAACTGTCTTCCAGAACATAATGCGTAGTGCAAGCTCTCTCCAGTCATGAGAAGGTGTAAGCTCTCACCTGCCTCTGGTTTGGACCCTCAACATCATCCCTTCATAACCCTCATTCTTCTTTTTTTGTGCTTGAGGAGACTTCTCCCAGCAGAGATTAGATGATTGTGCTTAGCTAATTGCCATGATATGACAACTCAATAGAAAACCTGATAGAAATCCAGACCAGCTTTTCTCCAAAGAAAATTGTCTCCCCCTCCTACCTCTGCAAAAGATATTCTGCTAAAAACAATCTATTTGAATAGATCTGGTCAGTCAAAATGAGAAGAGGAGCTGATTCCAGCAAATTTCATATATGATTTGTTCCTGATTCTTTCAAACTTTCTATCTTCATATTTTCTTTTACTCATTTTCTGACCTATTAATTTATTTTATCTTTCTAAATTATTCATATTTTTGTAAGGTCTTCTTAATTATTTCTAGCATAAGGCAGAGAATAAACACATACATCAAATAGCAAAGAGAGGCATACCATTTAAAATTTCTCCAACATTTTTATTTTCTTCATTAGTGTTTCTTGAGCAGGGCGAGGATATTTATTTCCTGTTAAGAATCACTAACTTAGCATAGAAAAACTACAAGTAAATAAAAAAAGCAAGCAATAACCAAGTTGTTTTTCTTTGGGAGGGGTGGTGTTGAGGGAGCAGTGGCAAGATGGGGAGGATAGGAAAAGAGATCAGGGTGGAAGATATATAAGATATCTGATTCACTTTAAAATTCTGAGTAAAAAATACACAACACTGATTAATGAATACAAAAATATAAACATGCTTCTGGTATATGCTATGCAAAGAAATGAGGCAGTGCAAAAGAAAAAGAGGTTGGGTGGGAGAAAGACAAAGAATAGGGAAAATACAAAAAGGGGGAGGGAGATAGGTGAAAGGGGAGGTGAGAGAGTGAAGTGGGGTAGAGAGGGAAGCAGGGAGGGAGGAGGTGAGGTGATGGGAGAGGATACAAAGAGAAGAGAGGCCTGAGGATAGATAAAGGCCAACCTCTCCTGCCCACCCAGTTACCATTCCCTGCAATGCCCTCCCGCTTGTCTTGCCTCCACAAAGCTTCACTCCTTCTCATTTCTCCATTAGACAAAAATTCTGCAGAATGTCTGTCTGTACAGATGTTATGGTAGGACTTGAGAAACACAAAATGAGAATAATCATTTTTCAACTTCTCAATGTTTTATTAAGTTTTTATTGCCTTCAGGAAGGGCAAAGGCTTTATTCTTTAATTATTTGCTAAGCAGTTCCCTGTCTTCTCACCCTCTCTCCAAAACTGCCAGCAAATCTCTTTCCTTTCATAGAATGGACTAGGACAAAACAGGCCCTGTCCACCTATTACTTACCTTCTCTAAAATAAATAAAAAAAACACATACATACCAGAATTCATCTAAGGTGAAGTGAGAAACATTTGTTCAGGTATAAACAAAAAAAAAATTTAATTCCATTTTCTTTACAAGATTGTAATTGATATTCTGCAATTTTCAATTCCATGGGTAGAAAATGATTGGCAGTTTTACACCCCCCATCTTCATGCACATGTACTAAATCCCATAATTAGTGTTGGCTGACCTGACCGACACTTGAAATAATAGATACATTTTTTCAGACATGAAGGATGGTGCTTGGAGGTTAGTTATCCTCTGTAAAAATTCCTGGCAAATTAATTTTCCTGCTGTTTCACTATTGAACATTAAATATTTGATCTCCCATAATTTCAACATTAAAGGCCTTTTCTAGTTTGTTGTGTTTACATTACCAAATCAAAATGTCTTTGACTAAGCAAAGACATACTCAGCTCTTTCAAGATTCTGATAAACACCTCTAAAAATAAAACATAAATTTATCCTTGTGCTGAGTATACAGTTGGCAAAACAATTTTGTTAAAGGATGTTACCGAAATCAGGTGTTTCTTCCAGGGAAAAGAATGGTACATGTATCTTATAATCATGGTATGGGAAATCTTGAAGTACTTTGAAAGAATTACTCATTTTCTTGTAAAGGAAATTATTCTTCTTTCCCTAGTTCCTACTCCTTCCTGGTAACTTAAGATGAATAAACAATACCACCTAAAATTATGGAGAAATTTTACAAACCATAATTATTATATGATTTGCAACTGCAGTTACTACTCAGAAAGCCATTCCTATATGTGACTCTGTCTCTAAAAGTGTGTCACTGTGTCATAGACTTATAGATGATCCAAGACTGTTGGAAAAAGGTTACCCAGCTCCTCAATACTGGATCCAGACTCTTTTAGCTGCTGCTTTATTTTCCCATTAGATTTTAATTATAAATCAATGTTTCAGAGAGGACTCCTCTTTCCCAAAGAATTGTCCACTTCTGATTGTTGGGATATTGAAATGTCATTACTAGTAATGTATTCACACATTCCACAAGTGTTTATTGAATACTTTTTGGACACATAAAAAAAGAAATCACAATCCTTTCCCTAAAATGTTAGAAGATTTGGTATTGGAAGAAAGACAATTAAAGACAATTATGGATTTTAAAAGTCCACTAGTGGGCTGTATGATTTCAACTATATGACAAAGCTATCATGACAGTATAAAAGATCGGTAGTTGCTAGGGGTCAGGAGAGCGGGAAGGATGAATGGGCAGAGCACAGAGATTTTCAGGGCAGGGAAAATGCTCTGTATGATATTATCATGGTAGATACATGTCATTATAAACTTATGCATCCAAACCCGTAGAATGTATGATAGCAAGAGTGAACCCTAATGTAAACTGCCAATGCTGCGTGAAAATGATGTGCCAATGTAGGTTCATGGATGGTAATATAGGTACCATTCTAGTAGGGATGTTAATTACAGGGCAGGCTGTGGATGGAGCATTTTCCCTTCCTTACTCCTGCCATCTTCCTTATTGTCTCAGCATGTACCGTCCTTCACATTCTTCAGAAGGCAATTCCAGTCTCATGTCATTCACTAAAAATTATCTAACTACTCTAGCTCCAACCCAATTGACTTTCTTAAAAAAAATTACTCCAGAGACATATTATTTAAGTAACTAACCTGAGTCCTTAGCCATTTTTAGGTACAGTGAATTGACTTAGTTAATCTTTATTTCACCCTTTCTGTAGCAGGATTTCTCAACGTCAGCACCATTGACATTTTGGGCCAGATAATCTTTTGTTGTGGGGGCTGTCTTGTGTGTTGTAGGATGTTTAGCAGCATTCCTGGCCTCCACTTGCCAGACGCCAGTAGCACAGACCCCGAGGTGTGTTAGCAAAATCACCCCCCGTTCAAAACCACTTCTAGGCTACTTCACTGAAACTTGGAGGCTAGAAAGCTGAGAACTATATGTCTCGGGTCCTGTTGCAGCCCTGATTCTGGCCAGGAACTAGGTTCTGAGAATTAGCTGAAGTTGTGCTGGATTTTTAAGGTTAAACTGAAGTGGAGATTATTTTCCTTTACCCTTGGCTGTTCTCAAGTGGCAAAAATGGTGTTGTAGAGATACAAAATATTTCTGCAGCAATATTCCACGTCCCTTCTCCTGAGCGCCGAGGGCGAGTTGTGTGTGTGTGAATGGGGAGTGAGGGGCTGGAACGGTGGTGAGGCACTAGTGGTCTCAGTGTTCCAGGGCCTATTCTATAATCTGATGAGTGCCCCCAAGGCAATTTCCATGGCCACACAGTGTTGGCAGCTCCCTGATGTCTGAATTGCAGCTGTCAGAATGAGCTCTTGAGCTTGACTAATCTGGTGGTGGCTTCAAACGTACTAGTTTCCCTGGCAGTCAGTTCTGTCATGTTCTAGGAGGTGGTCTCTAAGGGTCAGTGGAGAGCAGACTCTTCAGCCCTTCCACAATTTTTTCTGCACCTAGTTTACTAAAGCAATCTTTCCTCAAACTAAACAGTATGGTTTCTCTTTCCTGAACTAAACTCATATAATGCCTTACTTGGATTGTTTCACTCTTAGTAATTTCCTTTCTTTCTGTGTGGTTGAATTCCAGACAGGAAGGAATCATATTTATTTATCTAATCTGCCCCCCATAATTTCTATCCAGTGCTATACTCACAGTGTGGACCAGGAAACCAGTTTGATTAGTGTGTATTTGGCACTGAGTAAAAACTTTCATGATGAATAAAAAACTTCAAAGTTAAGGGATAAAAAACAAAATAGAGACAATCCCTTCTCTGATTCTCCCTCATCTTCAGTGTGTTGCCATTCCTGGGTCTGCACATCTGAGCTAGGAGTGGGAAATTGACTCTAGTGGAAACCTTGTGAGACTTCCTTATCAGTGAACTCAATCATACTCCCCATCCCAGGTAAATGGCTACGTAATGTATCCAGAACACCTTCTTGCTGGAATAATCTCAGTCGGGCGTTTGGCTCTAGATCCCTATTTGCTGATGACCCTCAGGTTTGCATGTTCATACCCAGCCCCCTCTCCTGAAATTCAAATTTGTATAGACAACTGCCTATGTGATATTTCCATTTGGATGTCTAATAATCATATTAAATGTATCATGTGCAAAACCAAACCCTTCTTTCCCTAGCCCAGTCTACTTCTTTCATTTTCTTTGCTTCTTAGTAAATGCCACCACCACCCACTCATGTATAAAATCTGCAAAATAACCATTAATTTCTTCCTTTCCTTCAACCTCCACTGTTAGACTATCAGCAATTCTGTGTTTTAACTTGAAAGTTGATGTAAAATCCATCCGCTTCACTCTATCTTCACCATGTCCAGCTTGGTTCAAGCCATTATCATCTCTCATTTCCTAGATGGTTTCACTGTTTCCAGTCTTTCTCCCACATTTTAAAACATAAATTGGATCATGTGTCTACTCTGCGTAGATCATGACCAATAGCTTCTCATCAGAATAAGATCTACACACCTTACCCCAGTGAACAATGCCCTACGTGATGTGGCCACTGCCTCATTCTCCAAACTCATGCTATACCGTTCTCCTTTTGCTATGGTTGGAATATTTTGTCCCTTCCAAATTCATGTGTTGGAAGCTTAATTCCCAGTACAATGGGGTTAGGAGGTGGGACCTAATGGGAGATGTTGAGGTCATGAGGATTCGGCCCTCACAAATGGATTAATGCCATTATGAAAAAGAGCTTATGGGGTTTGCTCTCTTCTGCTCTTCAGACACATGAAGAACAGTGTTCCTCCTCCCTGAAGGATTCAGTGTTCAAAGAACCATCTTAGAAGCAGAGACATGCTCTCACCAGACACCAAACCTGCTGGTGCCTTCATCTTGGACTTTCCAGCCTCCAGAACTATAAGAAATAAATTTTAGTCCTTTATAAATTATCCAGTCTGTTGTATTCTGTTACAGCAGAATACGACAGGACAAAGACGCCCCTTTTTCATTACACTGTGTCCCTAGGCCTTCTTTCTGTCCTTGAATTGTCCAGGTTTGTTCTCACCCCAGGGTCCCTTCCACTTTCTATACCTATGCACTGGCTGGCTGTCTGCATGTCTAGTTCTTGTCATCTTCCAGATCTTAGCTCACATGTCATTTTTCAGACAGGTTTTGCTTGATCATCCCATCTTAAGTAAGATTAACAGGGTGGCCCTCCAAGTCACCCTGTTCATTTCCTTTATTGCATCCAACACTATCTGAACTACCTCGTCTGCTTCCCTGCTCCTTTTTTGCCTGTGTCCATGTACCAGAATGTAACCTTCGTTAGGGCAGGACTGAAGATTTGCCTCCCTGCTACATCCCAGCACCTGAAACAATGCTTGGCACACAACAGGCTCTCAGGAGATATTTGTTGAATTCATGTATCGTTGAATATGTTCTCACCCTTTTCTTTTAGACTTCTTTTAAAGAGTGGGAGGATAAAGTGAAATAAGTAGCTCTAAGACCATTATTAACTTTGCTTTATAGGAAAGGAGAGAGCCTTGTTGAACTGAAAGTGACATTGTCATTGCTTAGGTATGAAATTGACACTATTTCTGAAAAAGTTCTTTCGTGTTCTTTATTTAAGACACAGTCAGGCCTGGAAAATAGGGGCTTCATTGTGTGTTTTGTGTAGAATGGATAACAAAATGAATAACAATAATATTAGTGATAACAGCTTGTATTTACATAAGTGTTTGCTGTGCATCGGGTACCATTCCAAGCAATTTAATCCTGATAGAAACCCTGTGCTCAGGTAGGGTTATTAGTCTCATTTTAACAGATGAGTAAACTGAGGCTCACAGAGTGTAATCCATGGCTAGTAAACATCAGAACTCTGATTCTCACTTTGGAAGTCTGGCTCCACAGATGCTGTGCTGCCTCTACTAATAAACACACCTTTTCGATCGTGGTGCAAGTGATGGGTGAAATTGATGGCAAATTCGACTTTCCTTTAAGGTTTGCCAGTAGGTCTGAATGCTCCCTAGAGATGGTGTTGAAACATGTTAGCCAGCCCAGAAAGCCTGTGCTTAGGGCTTTGGAGTCCAGGGCTTCCAAGCAGAGCTCTATGCTACCTTCCTTCCCAGTCTCTGGACACCTATTTGAATCTCTTTGACTGACACATTTCCTCACTAAACCTTTACAATCACTCAGATCCAACTAATGTCGGCATTCCGGTCTGCCATGCCAACATGACACCATGCTAACATGACACCATGCTGGGTACTTGGACACGCGTGTTTGGTATTACCTTAGGTACCTACATTTTTTGCTCTCCTACCTTCCTGTGGCATCTGTCCCATTTTTGGAATTAGTGTGCTCCCTTCATTTTGCTACTTTGGATTCATCAAATCTCTGACATAACACCTGGCCACTACCTCTACTTTAAGGCTGGCTCATTTGAGAAGGCCTGTTTTAAAAGGTCAGTGTTGTTATTAGTGGAGAACAGTAATAGCAAAAGCAGAACAGAGTCGGAGCATCAGTGCTCTGGTGGGAAACTCCCTGGGGATGGGAGCAGACGAAAGTGCATGGAACCCTTTCTTGGCACATTGCTGGACCACGGACCTGATGCAATAATCTGTAAAAGCACACCCGTAATACACGCAGTAGTCATAGATTTCTTCTACCTCCTGCTGGAATATTGAGTTGGGAAAATCTTCCGAGCCTGAGCTGGGATGTTGCTAGCGAGGCAGAGATTTCAGGTGAGAAGTAAATGTGCAGAGCGGATGCAGTGACCTTTCTTATTTGCAGTGTTTTCATTCTGCAGCTTGCACGGCAGGGACCCTGACATCAGAGGCTCTGATGGCCCGAGGCTGTGTTGGAGAGGAAATAAATTAGCCTGCCCTACTTCCAGAGGCTCGAGTAATCTACGTGCAGCACGGAACCTGGGCAGGGCAAGATGTGTGTGGATGAGCGACCTCTCGTGGCTGGTAGTGGGAGCTACATCGCCTGTTCCTGCCGCCTGGAGGAAAGTACAGGGGACCCTAAGTCACAACATGGTCTGTATACCCCGGTCCCGGGTGTTAGGGAGGATTCAAAGGAATTATACACAGGCAAATCTAAGGAGATTATCCTCTGACCTAGGGAAATCAAAGGAACATAAGGTTTCTCTATTGACTTGAGGTCATTAGAGTTTCCTAGAAGGGAGAGACCCGCATGGATCAGAGTAATCCAGGAAGCTGAGCCTAGAAGGATGATTGGACTTCAGATAAAAAGAGGGAGGGCATTCCGGGATAGGAGAAGAGCACAGACAAATCAGGCAGGAAGAAAAACCTTGATGACATAGAACAAAGATTTTGAATGAAAAAAAATGTTGAATAGTTTGGGGTTTATAGATACAACTGAAAACCAAGCGATGTAGTGGGGAAACCAAGAATAGAAGGTCCTGCCCTCATAAGCCTTCGTAAAAGACCTCCTCAGGTCTCCGCTGCAGAAAAATAGCCTCACCACGCAGCCTGGGCTGCTCTTTCTGCCCCAGCGTTTGGTGCGTTGTGGACCTATCATGACAAAATCAGGGGTTGCAAACTCAAATGCCACCAGGGCCTAACAGTTAACGTGAATGCATGAAACAGACTGGGTGGAGGATTCTGGCATTTCTGAGATGTCGACTTCAATTTTAAAATTTTCGGTGACATTTAGACAGCCTAGAGTCATGACTAGGCTTGGAAGTAGTGGAGGCTGTAACAAAAATAGGAGGGTTTGGGCCTCTTTACAATAGGCAGCAATGACTCAGCTCTGGCCAGTGCTACCATCAGGGATATTGCCAAGTATTCCAGGTATTCAGTAGAAGCATATACATTATGTAAAATTTTATGGAAAATCTCCCCATGTTTAAATGTTGGATTGACTTTTTTTTTTTCTGAGACGGAGTTTCACTCCTGTTGCCCAGGCTGGAGTGCAACGGCGCAATCTCAGCTCACTGCAACCTCTGCCTCCCGGTTCAAGCAATTCTCCTGCCTCAGCCTCCCAACTAGCTTGGATTACAGGTGCCCACCACCACATCCAGCTAATTTTTGTATATTTAGTAGAGATGGGGTTTCACCAAGTTGGCCAGGCTGGTCTTGAACTCCTAACCTCAGGTGATCCACCCACCTCAGCCTCCCAAAGTGCTGGAATTACAGGCACAAGCCACCGTGCCCAGCCTGGATCAACTTTTGAAAACATCGTACGGATCAGAAAAACCATTTGGCCTGCAAATTGGCACTTTATTTATGGAAATTTGGATTAATCAGGTTTATTCTGGAAAAGAACATTTTAAAACACTGAATTAAGTAGATTCTAGTGTTTTGGGGAGAGCTATGGACACTGGTGGCTGCTCTCATTTCTTTTTGGTGAGAGCCGAAAGTGGTTTTTCTCTGATGGGTTCCTTGAAAAGGGCTCGGGCCGTGGTCAGGAGCCTTTTGTTTCTGTTGTCTCTCTGCCTCTTGTTAGCAAGTTGGGGTAACTTTTCTGAGTTTCTGTTTACTCATCAGTGAAACTGGCAATCTAATTCCAGGTCCTTTTAGCTCAAACATTCTATGACTCCTAAGGCACCATCTAGATCTAAAATGCCACGATTCTTATTCCAAGCTGGAAGCACATGTGCTTTCCAGCTGACCTCACCTTACCTTATGCTCAGAGAGAGTTGTATTTTGTGTGCTAGCCTCCCGTGATCCCTCAAGAAAGGCAGTGTAATGTAGTAAAGTCACTGTCAACCTTGGCCACACATTGGAATAAACTGGAGAGTTTTGCAACAAACCCAGTGTCAGACCCCATTTTGAACCACCCAGACAAAGGGAAGTGGCCTCTGGGGATGGGACCCGGCCATGGAGCTGTTTTCATGACTCCCTTAGTGAGTGTCATGTGTAGCCAGGATTGTGAATCAATGGTGTGGGCAGAGGTAGGCGTTTGACCCAGTCTCTGGAATCTGAAAAAGCTGAGCAGCAGCAATTCACATTGGATTCTGAGGCAGAAAGAAAAATGTGGCCTCCTATATACACTTACCAAAACATCCACCCCTATTTTGAACAAAATGGAAAAAGTTAATAAAATCCCTACAACCAGAAATCAAGGACTATTCTATAAAACCTGTGTTGCCCAATCTATTCATGCACTATTGTCAACACTCATCAACCTGGCTGGGGACTCCATAGCCATGTGATGCCATGAAGCCGTGGACTCATCGGACAGGCTGATTCCCACTGCACAATAATATAGCGTCATAAGTCAAGCCAAGAACAGTAGCCTGTCATCTTTACTTAAAATGATTAAAGTTTGTTCATTACGGATATTCTTGCATTCATCTTACTTTTTTCAAACACTGAATTCAGATATTATTTATCTTGATTACTAAATGTTTTGCTGCCCCCTTCAATTTTATACCCACATTGAGTACCTCACTCATCCCACCCTAATCCTGGGTTCAAATGTTGTCTCTGCAAGCCTCCACTTACTCTTGCATAAGAGGCAATCTTAACCTCTTTTATAGAGTTGTGAAGATTAAATGAGGTAATGTAGTAAAGTGCTTAGTACCAACTGGGAGCTCTCAAATACACTAATATGTGTTGGCTAATGTTACATACAAAGATTATGTAATACTATGGTTATCATGGGTCTGATTTGTCTGTTTATTCCAAGACAGCTGGCTCACGTGGGGTTTCCCAGTTCTCTGTGGTTATAGAATTGGGGGTGTCTCAACATCATAAACTGTCTCCAGCCAGTGGCATCTAGATTAGTGGCATTCAAGCTCTTCCACACAAACCCCCAAATCCAAAAACAACCAGTTATTATTTATAGCCAAACCATGACTATATAAATTGAGTAAAAGGCATAATTATTTTAATCTATTCTATATATTTGGCTCTACGCAAATTTAATTTTAATTTAAAGAAAGAGTCAATTTGAAGAAAGAGTTACATATACTTAAAATCTTTGGACTACTCTTCTGGATTGTGTTTTCGAAGTTTCATGTCCCGAAGATTCAGCTGGGGGTCTCCTTATGTGTAGATTCTGATTCAGCAGGTGGGTGGTGAGGCCTGAGCCTCTGCATTTGGAGCAAGCGCTCAAGTAGGACTGGTTACATAATTTGTGGAGCCCAGTGCAAAATACAGGACTCCTTGTTCAAAAATCATGAACAATTCCAAGATGGCGATGACAAAGCACTAAAGCAAGTGCTTAGTAATTTAGTGGTTTCTCAAATCAACAGGAAAAATACAGAAACTCCAATAGAAATTGGGCAAAAAATATAAACTATCATTTTATGAAAATGCAGAACTGGGCAAAGTGACTCACACCTGTAATCCCGGCCCTTTAGGAGGCCAAGGCAGGCAGATCGCTTGAGCCCAAGAGTTCAAGACCAGCCTGGGCAACAGTCTCAAACAGTTCCTGAGCGAAAAGCCCTACAACTCTGCCCAGGTCACATGCCAGGAAGCCAGTGTTGCTCTCAGGCAGTGCCGATGTTGCTGGGCCATGGCCATACTTTGAGTAGCGAGAGTCAAGACACCATTGTACAAGAGAACTTCTTGTGATCTCGGAAATATGCTCTATCTGTGCTGTTCAGTACAGTAGCCACTTAACCACATGGGGCTGTTGAGCACTTGAAATGAAGCTGGTGTGACTGCAACGAATGTTTCATTGAATTTTAATTAAATTTAAAAGGCCCCATGTATCTGGTGGCTGCTGTAGCAGATAGCACAATTTGTATGTCAACTTTGTCCAGCAGGACAGCTTCTTACTTTAGCAAATTGTCAGTTTCCAAATTGACTATAGAGCATTACAGTCAAGGGGGGTCAGACTAGATCTTTTGCTTTACGCTTTAACACATCTATTTAAACTTAAAAAAAAACTGACAGGTAATAAATGCTACTCCGAATAGTCTCATGGAAAAGACATGGCCCAAGCTGGGAGATAATAATTTTTCACATTTACTAAATATATATATATGTGTGTGTGTGTGTGTGTATATATGGATATATATTTCTAATTTACTGTATAAAATATTGGCAATTCATATGTTAAAAGTTTCTTGACTCCTCTCATAAGAAATGACTGACAGCCTTTAAGTGCTGTCTGTGTCTCTTAAACCCAAAGTGACTGACATTCTTCAAGCAGACACACTTTCCTGCAGCCTTGGATGCGACTTGCTCTCCCTAATATGAAGGTGGTTTTCAGGCATCCTTGCTGCTTCTTAGGCTTTTAACCCTCTATGGTCAGATGCCTTGCATCTGGTGGTTAGAATGAGCCTGTACAGGGAGGCAAGACCTGCCTGAGTGCCAACAGGCCTGCTATGATGAAACAAAGAGGCACTTCAACTCTGAAGGATATTTTTTTTTTCTTTAATTTGGGCTGAGTGAAATCCCCAAATTGCTGATCTCCAGAAGGGTTTTCTGATTTCCAAACTCTGTTCAAGACTTTAAACTTTCTTTTTGAAACAGGATTAGTGTGGGGCTCAGTGAGAGAGATAAAGGGAAGAGGGAGGGAGAAAGGGGGAGAAGAAAAAGAGAGAGAGAGAGAAGAAAGGAGAGAGAGAAAGAGAAAGAAAGAGAAAGAAAGAGAGAAAGAAAGAAAGAGAGAAAGAAAGAGAGAAAGAAAGAAAGAAAGAAAGAAAGAAAGAAAGAAAGAAAGAAAGAAAGAAAGAAAGAAAGAAAGAAAGAAAGAAAAGAAAAGAAAAGAAAGAAGAGAGGGAGGGAGGGAGGGGAGATGGAAGAGAGGGAAGAAGAGAGAGTAGGAGGAGCAGGAAGAGAGAAAGAGGGAGGAGAGACAGAAAGGGAGAGAAAGAGAGAGAAGAGAGAGAGACATCTGACTTCTTGAGTCAAAGAAGATGCTATCAGAAGGCTGGGCAACCAGCAAGGAGGGAAAGAATGTGAGAAGGAGCTCATTTAAGAATAACAGTATAAAACCAAAGTTCTATCCATCAAGAATGTGTAAGTACCAAGGAAAACAGCACTTGGTTTCTGTGACAGTTTTTTCTCTGGATCTGTGGTTGGTTCATGGCTCTTGACATCAAAGCACAAAACACAGGAAGGATTAAACATTCTCCAAGTGCTCACTGCTTAGCAACCCCGAGATATGCTGCTTAGACATCTAACACCTGGACACAGACCCAGGAATCTATGAGAAGCTAGGAGTGATAGAAGGACAGAGGGGGAAAGGAGGTGTTATTCAAAGGTGTTAGGTCAACTGGCTAAACATTTGGAGAAAATAAATATTGCTAAATACTTACACTCTACAACAAAATAAATCCCAGATGAATAAAATAGGTATGTGTTAGAAATAAACAAAAACCAAAACTATAAAAGTGTTGGTAAAAAAGTGGAGTTTCTGGGACAGGAGCATTGTAGGTACTTAATTTCACGAAGCACTGCCAGATTGCTCTCCCTAATGGCTGCCACCCTTCCATTGCCAGCGCGAGAAGGGTTCTATGCTTCCAAATCCACACCAACACCTGAGATCGTCTAGTTTCTGGTTTCAGCATTCTAATAAGCTCATTAGTGTTTTAAAATGCATTTCTCTGATTACAAGTGAATTTGAATATCTCTTTATATACTTGTTAATTTTGGGAGGTTTCTATTTCCTTTTATCTTATTTTATTTTATTTTATTTTATTTTATTTTATTTTATTTTATTTTATTTTATTTTAAGATAGAGTCTCACGCTGTCACTCAGGCTGGAGTGCAGTGGCATGATCTCGGTTGACTGCAACCTCTGCCTCCTGGGCTCAAGCCATCCTCCCACCTCAGCCTCCCAAGTAGCTGGGACTACAGGTGCAAGCCATCACACTGGGCTAATTTTTGTATTTCTTGTAGAGACAGAGTTTCACCATGTTTCCCAGGCTGGTCTCGAAACTCTTGGGCTCAAATGATCTGCCTGCGTCGGCCTCCGAAAGTGTTGGGATTACAGACATAAGTCACTTCACCCAGCCCTGCATTTTTGTAAAATGCCAGTTTATATTTTTTTTGCCAAATTTCTTTTGGAGTTTCTGTATTTTTCCGGTTGATTTGAGAAAGTTCCTTATATGTTCCAGATATCAGTTTCTTGTTAGTTTAGGGTCTGCAAAGATCATTTTACTATTTGTCATCCACTAACTTTGTCTATGTTCATCTTTGTCAAAGTCCTTCATGTTGGTGCACTGAGTTTCCTCTTACACAGGTCCCTAAGTGAATGCAGTGTTTGTTGTTCAAGGTGGTGGAAGCTGGAGGTGAGCAGCACGTCCATTCCAGGGAGGGCCATTGGGTGAAATGTGGGGCATGCGTACTACGGAGGGCCGAGCAGAAGTCAGTAGCAACGGACCCGAGGCACACCAACATCAAGGAGGGACCTTAAAAATGTAGTCCGGAGCAAAACAAGTAAGAAATAGAATGAGATATATAACGCAGTATCACTCATGCCGCTTAAAATGTGTGAGCATTATACAATACATATTTAGGTAAAACAAATGCATACAAAAACGATGCATATTTAACACATTCGACTGGTTGTATGGCGGGACTGGAATAGGAAACACGGATAAAAGGGATTTTAAAAAGTAGAGAGGAACCTAGGAAGATTAACCACCAATAATGTCTTAGGAAATGAGGAATATAATTGGCTGCACCAACCGCACCTGAGGGCCTCACACTTCGACTACAGAAGAAAATATGGGTAAATATTTATATTGTGTTGGTGGAAGAAAAGACTTTCTAAGAGCAACACTTATGACAAAAACTATAAAGGAATAGGGTGATACAGCTGTCCTATTGTGATATAGTAAGAAATATATAGGCTGGGCGCAGTGGCTCACACCTGTAATCCCAGCACTTTGGGAGGCCGAGGTGGGTGGATCACCTGAGGTCAGGAATTTGAGACCAGCCTGGCCAACAGGGTGAAACCCTGTCTCTACTAAAAATACAAAAATTAGCCATGCGTGGTGGTGGGCACCTGTAATCCCAGCTACTCAAGAGGCTGAGGCAGGAGAATCCCTTAAACCTGGGAGGCAGAGGTTGCAGTGAGCCGAGGTCACACCACTGCCCTCTAGCCTGGGCAACAGAGAGAGACTGTCAAAAAAAAAAAAAAAAAAAGAAAGAAAGAAAGAAAAAAAGAAATAAATGTATATTAAAATAAAAAATATATTCTAAAAGTTTATAAAACTAAATAAGTATAATAGAAATTTAAATAATTGAATTTTTCAGGGGTGTGTTTTGCAAGATTTTAGCAAATAGACTTCTGAAGTTAGTAAAGCTCATAGCTGTGCTGAGCTTCTTGAAACACTTTGTAAATAAGGTTGCCTCTGACTTCAGTTTCACTATAGCTACTCGGTACATGTGTAGGTGGTAGCCTCCTCATCTTCTCTCCTAACCTGCCCTTTTAACTGGTGATCTATATGTGAGGACAGCTGCTAATGTGAACTCATTTCCTGCTCCCCAAAGCCATGTGATTTCCATGAAGCTGCAAGCTAGAGGTAGTTGCATCAAAGCAAAGATATAGGGAGAGGGTTAAAAAAAAGTGGGGGCACTGGGGTCACTCGGCCTGGACAAGAAGAAACTCAGCACAAGACAACTGTGTTCAAATACCTGAGGGGCTCAAGAAGCAGAGATGCCATGAGGAAATGCTTTCTACTCATGAAAGCTCTCCATCAAAGAACTGGGCTCCCTTGAGAAGCAATGAGTTCCCCGTCCCTGGAAATGTTTCCCCTGTAGAGGAGATCCTCTGCTGGGTTGAACCAGATCATTGCCAAGGTCTCATGATGCACTTGCATTTGGGGGATTGACTAAGCACACAGCTGCATTATCAAGTTGCTTCCTCAAAGGATGAGAAGAAGACCACAAGGGGAATCCGTATCTGAGGAGGAGGCTTTGCTGCACGTGCCTGGTAGATGGTGGAGAGCAAGATTGCAATGTGAGCTTAATTTCCTTAATGTCCTCCTTCTCAGGTTCATCACCAGCTTCACCCAGACTGCTCTACCCACTGTCTTCCAGTTCCAAAGCAGGCTGACCTCTCCATCTTCTAAACTGCCTTCCTCTCTACCTTCCCCACCCTAACCATTTTCCCACACCTCTCTTCCTCCACCGTGTCGTCTCTTATAACTTCATCCTACCATCCTCTCCTGTGGTGCTTAGTGGGTGTCTATTGCAACATCACTGATAGAGCTCACCTTGGTCTACACACTTGCCCATTTACCACAGAGCAGCAAAACATAAAAGTTAAGACACTGGCCTTTGGAGTCAGACCAAAGTTAGAATGCAGGTCCTACCAATAACTACTTATTAGAATTTCCTCAGCACCCCTCAACGTTGGTTTCCTCATTTGTCAACTGAGTAAGATGATGCAATTTCCTGCCTATTTCACCAGGCACTAAGTGCATCATATGGATAATCTCTCCTAATCCCTTCACAACCTAAGAGGTAGGTACTCTTTACTATCTTCATTTGATGGACTCAGAGAATTGTTGTCAGGCAGGTACAATGCCTTACCTAATGCCAGGTGCACTCTCGGCACCATACAAATGCCACCTGTTTTTGTTATAAGGCAGGCTGTGGGAGCAGGTGCTATTCTAGCAATGACAGCCCTAATTCCACTCCCTTCTCCTCACTGACCATGACATCCTATGGGGATGTGATACCAAAGTTGAGAATACTCAGTCTGCACACTAATTTGGCATTTATTACATTCAATCCTGGACTTACTACATCACTCACGTGTCCAGATGTCTTATCTCTTGAGGACAAGAACCTTCAGTGACACATCTGGATGCTTCCCCCAGAGAACCATGAGCATCCCGAGCTCACACAGTCGTGGTGAATGGGGGAGGTGAATCCCAGCTGGGTGGTGCCTCCAAGTCAGGCTCAGGAAGGGAACTTTCCCAGGTGCCAGACAGATGCTTTGGGGAGAAATGACAAGCTGTGGGTGGAGCCTCAGATAACGGAGAGCTCTGGGTCTTCACAGCCTCCAGGCTTACCTTGGCAACAGCTCTTTTCCCTGTTCTCTTTTGAAAGGGAATTATGTGACTGCTGGCACTAGGCAATTATCATTCATGAACATTTTTTTTCTCGTGTCATGTCAGGAAAAGACACACACAAACCTTGCCTGTGAACAGTAGATTCAGGAATTATAGGCATGAGCCAATCTAGTTTTAAAAATGATGTTGCCATCTAAATTCTATTAACTCTACAATGCAATCTCCCTTAGACCAAAATACTGCAATTTCCTTCTCTTTTTACTTTCTTTTTCTCCAATTTAATTTGATTTTTGCTCTCTTTAGAGGATACACAGTAATCAGGTTAAGCCATCATCTTTTCAGTATTGCCCTTGGAGTTCCTTCTCTTTCTATTTCAGTCCATTCTCTACTTCTTCCTTAATCCACTTTCTGCCCAGTGAATATCCCAAGAAGAACTGGACAGAGATAAATCATTTTGCCTTGGAAACTTATCAGGATGAAAAAAAAAAAACAATAAACAAGCTGCTGCCCTTCGAAAGTCAGAAAATCACGTTAGCCTAAGGAACCAAGTCTGTTGATTTCCCTTTATCTAAGGGATAGATTTCATTATGAAAGCTGGGCCTGACTGATGGCCAAAGAAGTCCTTAACGCTAAGGAAGTGCCAGAAATAATACATGAATGTGTTTGCTATTGAAATGGTCCAATCTGGATTTCAGATGGGATTCTATTTTTCTTTTTTGGAGGGCGGCAAATCATAGAGGTTTTAAATAATAAATCTGCAACTTCAGCTCTTTTTGAGGGCATACAAACATAGCTGGCCAACTCCTGAAAGCCCAGAGAGTAATTGATTTAACAAGACTGAAGCAATATTGCTTTTTAGGCAGTTTAAGTAGAAACAATTTCTTCTTAACACCTTTCCAATGTTTGGTATAATAACATTAATCGAATTAGATGAAAATATACACATCTTTTAAAATATCCAGTCTTTGTTCTTTCTCTTTCTGTATCTGAGAAAATGAAGAATAGAATGAAGAAACTAGAATGGAGTAAGTGATGGAGACTAAGTGGTTTTGTTTCTTTCTTGTGCATTTTGTTTACATGTTGACTTGGAAGAAAGGGCTCTCTGCCTACAAGATCTAGTTAAATGCCTTTTTGTTCTTTGGGGAAGGGAAATGAAGAATAACAATATGGTAACATTTTCATCCTGGCAAGGCTGGAATGGTTACCCCATCCATGGTTAGTGCGGTGAAGGAGAACATCCCGGTCTGGAATCATTCAAAGAAGCATCCCTGGCAATTGGAAAGCTTCAGGGAAACTCCATAACAAAAACTCAGGCACCTTGACTTGTTCACGAGTTCCCATATCCCGGTCAGCCTTGCTACCCCCTCAGTCCAGCTTCATACACTGGTGTCCCAGCCCACTGGGATTCTGCCACCCTGTAGCAAGATGGCTTTGAACTGGGATGACCTTCAAAAATATCTTCCTGGTTACATGCCCACCAGGTTTCAGACATCCTTGGTTACAGCCCCGCCAATGTGGCTTGGAAAATTCTCCATCCAGGAAGACTGGACACAAATCAACACGCAATTCCTGCAATCCAAAGGGAGAATCTATGTTCCTCCAAAGAACACTATGAGCCATTAAATCTGCAGGGGCAAGAAGGAATATATAAAGGCTTTTTGGCACAATTCTTGCTCTTTTTGTCAAACTTATCACTGATGGTATGGTAATATAAATCAACAGAAACCAACATGAATCTATCTCATCTATCTATCTTCTAATCTGTTTATTTTAATGTAAATGTAGATGCAATTAATATTTTTGCTAATATTTGTACCATAGTTACATGATTTAGTTTGACACAATAATGTCGTGACATTTAATCTCCCTTTTTAAATGGGCAAAATTAAAAGCAATTTATCCTTAGGCGATGCAGCAGGCAACAGTGTATTATCAAATATTGTCAGTGATGCTATGTGGGCTGTGGAGAAGGCTCCTGAGTATGAAAATTGAGTGGAAGAGTAGGCTTGTACACTTTGTGAAGCACACATGAACACAATTAGAATTTGCCTCAAACTTTGCAGTCAATTTACCTTTGAATTGATGTCAAACAGGGAAAATTTCAGCCTGAGGACACTTTCTAAAGGAACTGATCAGTATAGGAGAACAGAGGAAACGGAGCGAACTGGAATGGGCGTGTTAATGGGAACTCTGTCTCAGTCATGCCTGTAGTGTTAATGTGAATACGACAGTGGAATGAGTATCATTGAAGCAGATCATTCCTCTTGTTCCTATTACCCCACCATTCAACCTGCCAACCTGTCATTATTTTAAAGTAGAATTTTTTTCCTCCTTTCTGTTTTTAGCATTTATATCTGAGCACTGAGGTGCTACAATAATGTACCTGTAAAATGTACAGGGAGGGAGCCATATCAGGCCAAAGTTCACAGCCACAAAGAACACTTGAGGGTCTTCAGTATAACTAGAGGCACTGCAAAAATACACCCCAGAACAACATGGTCACGGTGGATGATCTTTATTTATCAAGTGCCTAGCTTATCATGATTGACTGTCTTTATTTAATAAGTATCCGTCTACTCACCCACTCAAATGAAAATGATTCTGTCACCAGAGTTATCTGAAACCAATGTAAGTCATTCAAAGGGTCCTTAATGAATCCATTATCCATCTCCACAATGTCCAGGAAGGGCCTAGGTCAGGATACCATCTGCTATTTCATTAAATGGGTGAAAGGAAGGGTCTGGGGTTAAATGACATGATATGGTGCTTCAGTAGCCACGCCGTGGGGCCAGTACTGAGCCTTTGTCTCTTTAGATCCTGAAGTAGTTGGAAGCAGAATGTACAGGCACACACTGAGGTCATCTCATCCCTGCTTCCTTTTTTAAGGGGAGAGGTCATGTAGAGTGCGAAGATCCAGTTTGGAAAAGAAAGCAAAAGTCAAAATGATAGGGCTGTGGGGTTCTACCTGGGGTTCTCATCAACTTTATGTCCTTTCTATGGGGCTGTTTCTGGGGTGTGGGTAGATGGCTTTCATCCTGGCTTTCAATTGATTCTAGTCCCTTCCAATCCAATTTAATCTCTCAACACACATACCCCTACCTGCCTTTGATACCAGATGGGGAAGAAAGGGCAAAGTAATGGAGAAGAGAGTTGAAGCCATGAGTTAGGCAAAGGAAGTAGATGGGGCAGGAGATCTGGAAAAGCGACTGGGAAATGGTGGTGGTAGGTGAAGCACGGATGTGCAATGCACAAAGTCTCCTCAGAGCTGTCTTATTTTCCCAGTGTGTGGTCTCACACCACCCCAAGTTTTGTTTTTCTATCTCAGTGGAATTTTGCGCATATGTACTGGGGCCAGGAGGAGCGGAAGCTGGGTTTGGAGTGGTGGGAGGGGAAATATGATGAGAGGAAAGGCTTAAGAAGAAAAGAACTGCTAATAATACCCTTGATTCTCCTCTCTCTTGGTTTCACCTCCATGTTTATCTGGAATGATGTGTGATTACAAGAGCAAGTACTGCAGATTCAGCAGCCGAGGCATGGAAATTGAAATTACTCACCTTTGAAGAAGGACATATTTGTGATCGGATAAATGGAATGACTGTGTTCATTCATCAGAGGCTGCTATGCATTGAATTTCCAACTGGTTAACTTCTAAATAACAGGACTTGCTATAATGAAGGCTGAGGGTACTTGAGTTTGGTTCTTATATCATAAAAAAGCATCAGGATTTTTACTTATATTAAACTTGGTGGGAAGCTCTTGATATAAAGAAATAGCAAATTGTGACCTGTAGTTCTTCATCTGTGTGGGAAAATATCTGAGAAATCTATGGCAGGATACGAAAAAGACTATGGTGCAAAGAGAAAGAAAAGTCACAGAGATCAAATTTGGCAACATCTATCGAAGCACTGCCGAAAGGAGAAGATACTCTCTGTGTGATAGAAAGTATGTCCCCATCTAAGAGGTGGAATGTATAAAACTATCAGACTATGCCATTAAAAATTCCAATCCAATTCTCATGCCATGATTACCAATTCCCCTGCAATGATCGGGCTTCCCAGAGAGCTGGCTTAAAAGGGGGAGAAGAGACTGCTCAGGCCAGTGCAAATGTCTGGGCTAGCCAAAGTGTCATTTCTTATTGTCAGTTCATACACTTGTACTTTATATATTTGTTTTAATATTCTAACTGCAATTCTCTTGTATTTAACTGAGTCAAAAAATGACATCCAAACAAAGCTCTCCTTCTTCAGAGCCGTGAGGAGTAGTCATGATCAAGATCAGCAGTTGTTTCCAAATGTGTAACTCCCTTAATTAATGGAAGCTGATGTCTATAAAAATATCAAATTGTATAAGATGAATCAATTTTGAAGGGATCTTAAGTGAGTCATCTTGCTGGGCTGACTCAGTTGGTTATGTATTGACTTTGAATTTGAATTTAAATACCACATACTTTACTTCCCATTGCTAAGTTCATCTTGCTCTTTACCCTGCATTTATGCCAATGGCAGAAAACACATCACCTGTCATCCCTTCTAGCTGAAAGACATCTCTAGGATAGTTGCCCAGACTTTCAAGGTGTCTCCCCATTTCATTGGTAAGGACATTCTCTGGGTCTTCCCAGCATCTGGGAGGAATAGCTTGACCCACCCATTCTTTTAGGTGCCATGCTGTCACCAGTGCTAATAACTCTGGCTCTGGCAAATGCCTCTGGAATTGAGTTCCCACTCTCTATGACCTCCTTGTCCCATCCCCAGGCTTCCAAATCTCTGAGCTTATCTAGAACTCCCAAGCAGCCTCTAAGGCTTAGCTGTCAGCCCCTGAGCTGTTGGCCTTTTACCCTCCCTAGCATGTTGGTTGCAGAGCCATGCCACTCAATTCAGCTCTTCTTCAGATACATGGTCAGAATAATCTTTTTAAAACTCAGATTTTTTTTTTCATCATCCCTTCTCCCAAAGGATTCAATGACTCACCATTGCTTTTAAGATGAAGCTTATTACTGAAGCCAATGTGCCAGGTTGCCCTTGCCCTGTTCTCACTCTCATCTAGCTCCACATTTTCTCCAACCCCTGCCACATCCTCATCAGCCCTCCTCCATCTGCATTACTCACCAGGCTCCTGCTTGCCACAGGGACTTTGCACATGCTGCTCCCTCCACCTTAAATGATCTTTCTTTCCTCCTCCCTAGTTAACTCCTATTCGCCCTTCAAATCTCACTTCGACCTTGATGTAGGCAATAGATGGATGAGCTGTTAAGGTATATGGACGCCCCCCTTTCTATGCCAAGGCTTTGAAACTGTAGTTTGCAGCTGGCTTCTTGTTCCCTAGTGAAGCAGGGGTGGTGGATCAAAAGTCTGCCCTTTACTTTCTCCTTGCCTTAGACCCTAGGACTCTGTCAACCACAGCATGAAAACCACTGCTCTAGGTGATAAAGAATCATTTAAAGCAGAGGAGGGCAAGATGACACCTATGCTTTGGGCAGCTGGCTACTGAAGCACTCTATCTTTGCTGAAGGGAGATCATGCATCTCTCGGGTACCACTTCAGATCTTTTCAGTCTCCAGTCTCTTGCTGCAGCTGCTGCCATTGCAGATAGCTCTACATGGGCTCCAGCAGACTCAATAAAGGTGCATCCTGATGGTTGCCTGCTTCTCCCCAGGGCCAAGTGCCTTTCACTTCCCACCATGGGGTTTCCCTGTTGATATCAAGGCGTGGGACATCACAGGATCCTTCCCAGCACTCACAAATGCTCAATCTGTACATTCAGAAACTTATTACATCACAGGGTTAAGTTTCCCCTCCCCCTCCCCCATCCCCCGCCCACAGAAGGATGGTCCTGGGAAGGAATTTCTGTGGCTTTTCAGAAGATTGTTTTCCAGGCTCAAGCAATCAGTCACACTTAGCAATAGCCAATGCAGTAACACACCCTTGTATTGATTCTTCCTCCCTCCGAGTCTCTCTCCCCTTGTCTGTCCCTACGTCTCTCTTTGTGTGTGCTCCCTAATAATGTAGCAGCCTCTGCCTCTGGCTAAGACAGAGAGACAGGAAACCAAGGCACAGGGATTTCCAGCAGGTCCTGGTCAGCAGAAGCCCATTCCTAAGTTTGGATGACTGGTGGCTTTGCCAATAATTCATGAGAGAGATGATCTTGGCCTGGTCTCAAAGAGTAACTACGAGAATAAAAAGAAGAGGTAGAACAGAGAGAGATTTGGGGAGAAGAAAAGGTAGAACATAATGATTAATGGGATTTGATCTAGGATGAGTCCCAGGCTTCTAGCTGGTGCACTTGCATAGGAAGATAGAAGTTCAATTTTGCAAATGTTGTGCTTGAGCTGCCCATAGGATAATTAAAGAGAGCTGTCCAAGAAGTGGCTGGAGTTATGGATCTGGAGCTTAGGAAAGAGGTCTGAGCTGACTATGAATGTGGAAGATTCATGGGGGTGCTTGGAGTCAAGGAGAGGGTGACCTGAATCACCCAGAGAAAGTACACAGCATAAGAAGAGGGCTAAAGAAGGAGTAGGGTGGATGAAAAAAGAACAGCTATGGAAGAGGAAGGACAAGTCTGAGACATGTGAGCATGTGAGCCAAGTGGTGTCCAGCTCAGTCACCCGAGAAAATGATTACTGATACATTTTCTACATGAGAAAATGGAAGATTGGAGAAACACAGTCAAAAGAACTTTTGTTCATACAAAACTGACATAGCAGCTCCCAACTTGCCCTAATAGATAGGTAATATTCAACATAAGATGGTCACTAACTCTAAATAACTTCTAAACTTTGAAAAGACTGAACCATATGATCTCGGCAGAAGTCATGGTATTTAGGGGAAAAATTCCACACTTAAGAGAGGGGAAAATGTCAACTTACTTGCAAATTGATGAGCGCTTCAGTTTTAGTAACTCTTCAGTTTTAGTAACTCTCAAATAAGGATTCTTTGGCTGTATCCATACTCTAGGTCCAAATGTTCATTTGGGGAATTGGAGAGGGATAAGTTCTCAATCTCTTTCTTAGATTTATATCTATATTCAAAAATATAAGATAAACTTTTAAAACCTAACAAACCAAAAACGTGTTGTAGTTGTGGGATTTTTAATGATCATTTACAAAAGGGGCTCATATAGAACTTTTGAAAAAACCTCATTTTAATTGTGTATTTGGGAGCAAATTCAAAACAAAATTCACCCTTGAAAAACACAGGGGTTAGGGGCACTGATGCTGCGTGCAGTCAAAAATTCATGTGTAACTTTTGACTCCCCAAATCTTAATTACTAATAGCCTACTCTTGACTGGAAGCCTTACAGATAACATCATCAGGTAACACATATTTTGTCTGTTATACATATTTATACTGGCTTATATATATATGTGTGTGTGTATGTTTTTTATATATACTTATAATAAAGTGAGCTAGAGAAAAGAAAATGTTAAGAAAATAATATAGAAGATAAACCATATTTACTACTTATTAAGTGGAAGTGGATCATCATAAAGGTCTTCATCCTCATTGTCTTTACATTGAATAGGCTGAGGAGGAGGAGGAGGAGGAAGAGGAGGGATTGATCTTGTTGCCTCAGGGTGGCAAAGGCAAAAGAAAATCCACGTATAAGTGGGCCTGCACAATTCAAACCCATGCTGTCCAAGAGTCAACAGTATTATAAGGCCCGGGGTGGTAGCTCAAGCCTGTAATTCCAGCACTTTGGGAGGGAGGCCAAGTCAGGTGGATAGGTTGAGCCCAGGAGTTTGAGACCAGCCTGGGTAACATGGGGAAACCCCATCTCTACAAAAAATACAAAAATCAGTTGGGCATGGTGGCTAACAAACAGATCTTGAACTGACAGCAACGGGCTTAACCATTACTAGCAGCCAAATGGCTATTTAAACATACCAATATTTCTTAATTTTTTTTTTTTTGAGATAGAGTCTTGCCCAAGCTGGAGTGCAGTGGCGCAATCTCAGCTCACTGCAACCTCTGCCTCCCGAGTTCAAGTGATTCTCCTGCCTCAGCCTTCCAAGTAGCTTGGATCACAGGCACCCGCCACCACGCCTGGCTAATTTTTTTATATTTTTAGTAGAGACGTGGTTTCACCATGTTGGCCAGGCTGGTCTCGAACTCCTGACCTCATGATCCGCCTGCCTCGGCCTCCCAAAGTGCTGGGATTACAGGCATGAGCCACCGCGCCTGGCCTCCTACTTAATCTTAACCAAAAGGATAACCTGTGTCACATCAGATATTGAAAAATACATGTTTCTTTAAAAAAATGAAATTTCAAACTTAATTTGCTTGCAGGATGTATGTTTGGCCATATTTTTCTATCTGGCTCATTCTATAGTCACAAAGGCTGTTGCACAGTGACTGCATGGTGCTTGGAATAAATGAGATGCATTATACAGCTTTTGATTTTCTAAGGCGGCTGGCTAAGTTACAACAACTTCATGTATCTGGGGGCTTTTGACATAGGTCCAATTAAAACAAAAACTTCTAACAAACCCTGGAGAAGGTTCCATTCAGCAGGATGAGCTAACCCCCAAAACAGTCACTTCTGGCAAGTTATCCTGCTTAGGTTGCAGCTGTCGATTTGGTAAGCAGTCTGGTCTGTTGGTTGGCAAAGTGCTGTGAAAGCAGATGTGAAACTCCAGGACACACACACACATACGCATGCTATGCACACGCACAAGGTTACAATCACTGAACTCCAAGAAGAGACTCATCTTTTTACAAATTGAAAATGAGTAAGACTGCTTGTCTCAGTGTCTGTTATCCTAATCCAAATGGCATGCAGACATCAATTGGAGCATTTGTTAGCTATTCAACTTCCAAGACTAACTCAACAATTATAATAAGGAATAGAAATTTAAGGCCAGACGTGGTGGCTCACACCTATAATCCCAACACTTTGGCAGGCCAGGGTCAGAGGATCACATGAGCCCAGGAGTTCAAGACTAGCCTGGGCAACATAATGAGACCCCATCTCTACAAAAAAAAAAAAAAAAAAATTAATTATACCGGTATGGTGGCAGGCACCTATAGTCCCAGCTACTCAGGAGGCTGAGGAAGAAGAATCACTTGAACCCAGGAAGTCAAGACTGCAGTGAGCCATGATCCCACTGCATTCCAGAACCTGGCAAATAGGATCAAAAAAACAAAAAAGTAGTAAATGACAGAGTATCCAAAAGGAAGATGCATTCTCAAGGTCCGGTTTCTTAGCAGTAACTTTCCATTCCAGCCCCCTTGCTTACCATATAAAGGCTTAAAGAGACAATGTAACCCTATCTAATCTGCCATTGCAACTCTAACCAGAGGGCACACTTCACACCTTCCATAGTATAGGCAGGGCTCCAGCAATCTCCAGAACAGGATCCTTGTCAATAGCGCAATGAAATTCACATTCTTAACACAAAGGGCCTTTTTTCTCTATGCAGACAGTTGTATATTTGACGCAATTTTGAAATATGTATGTCAGGTCAATTCTCATTCTTCTATTTTTTAATCCTTACTTTTTAAAATGCAACCTTTAATATCTTAGTAGGAAATCTTTTACTGGAAAAAATCGCTTTTCTTTTTCATGGAACTAAGTCTATACAAGGGAAGAGGACAAGAGCATTAGTTTAGCTATGTGGGAAACGTCCTTACAGTAACCCCTCCCCAAGAACTCCTTTGTGTGTATCCCATAATGACACCAGTGCTATTTGCATTGCTCTAAGTCAGGGATGTTGCTGCTGAGATTCTCACGGTTAGCAATGGAGGCTTCTGATCTGGTTGCATAGACAACCAGGAAGTAAGTGACTTCAGGGCCTTGGAAATAAGCGATTGGGTCTATTGAGCCCAAGGATACAATGTTTCCGGGTCTGAATTCTTTCATCTCTAAAATTATTTCCCACTTATTCTACGCATAAGTCTCTTTATTCTCATTTATTCTACACACCATTGCCAGATTGATTTTCCTAACGTTACCTCTGATCTCAGCTTTGCTCTGTTCAGCGGCCAATCTTTACCCTTAGCCTGACGTAGAAACGTTTCACCCACAATTGAGACCTGCTGGGATAAAATGTCAGCCAATTGTTTAGCAATTTTCCTCTCCAATCCTCCTACTTATACTCTGCCCTTTAGCCAAAGTGGACTGTTACTGTTCTCAGTGTATTTTTACACTATTCTCTCCCCAATCTCAGTCTTGTAACTCTTTCAAGTCTCGTATAACCCATTTCAACTTTTGCCTCTTTAACAAAACACTTTTCGGGTCCTCCAAGGATGTATGTGGTCCTCCCTCTTTAAATAGGTACCAAATCTTTTACTTCTCTTAACAAGGTCTGTATTACTCCTAGAAGTGTGTGTGCTTATTTCAATCCCATCTTCTAGTTAAATATAAGCTCTTCAAGGGCAGGCAACATGTCTTAACCTTATATTTGTGCCCATAGCCCACCTCTACAGCACAGCATCTACCCCAAAAAGGATATCTGTGGGGACAAACTGAATCTATATGTTTTCCATTTATTCATAAACAAGCAAACGAGTGACAGATATTAGATGGGGCTATGCAAATGAAGTATTGAATAAGAAGGACCATGGAGAACTGTTGTCTTTGTTCTCTTTAGAGAAGAAAGAATATCTTTCACCCAGTCCTCGTACTAACCTGTTACTATCCTACACCATAAATATACCAGTGAGGTCAAGAAACAGCAAAAGAGAAAAAAGGGACTTCTAATTTCAACACCATGTCACCTTCAGAGTGAAGGGACTTCACTTGTCACCAGCACCATCCTTAGAGAGTTAGTGAATAGTGGGAGAAATGCAGAGAGAGGAGTTTGGAAGGGGTGGGGTGGCTCCTAATCAAGAAAGTGGGGACTGGGCAGGGGCTGGTAGCATGGGAATGAGAAGAGACAAGGAAAAATGGGCCACACCAGAGCACTGAACTGGGGAGGAAAGACCTTCCTGTGTGTAGATGAGGGCTGCTGGAAACCTACAACACAGCTCTGCTCTTCTTACAACTTAACCTCTGTCCTCGTCTCCTTTTCCATGAGATTCCACAGAGGCAACGAGAGCCAAAGCACTTGAAGATTCTTGAATTAAAAGGCAGTATGTAAAGACAAAGCATTATTATTATTATTATTAATTAATTAAAGGAAACTGTCATAGACAGAAACAGACACCGCAATGCATAATTTTTTAAAAAATGAATACCATGCTGTCAAATTGGATACTGACGGGCTGTTAGATAATTTGGCAACCAGAGCGGAGCAAATGTTCAGGAGAGGTGAGTATTTTCCCACTATTCCAGAAGGCTGGAAGCATAAACAGCAACAATTTTTGCATCAATCTTTCAGTCATGTCCATCAAATTAGGCTTTCAAGTTTAATGCTGAATAAAATACCCTAAACACAGCAGAGAGCAAGCCCAGACAGAACATCTTGAAAGTGGTAAGCTGAAAGAGAGAGCGTGCACATTCCACGTGAATGTTTCAGCAGTGTCAGAAAACGCAGCACATTAAAAAAAAATCAGTCAGTGGATTTCTCCAGTGCATTCCCTCTTCATAGTCCAAAGGGAATTCGCGTTTTAACTGTGGGATGCACTGTCATAGCTGCTTAGGCAGAGTGGTTAGTATCAGAAGAGGGAAGAGCAGTTAGCCGAACACCCTGTGCTCTACGATAAACTGGGGCACTCTGAGAGCAGGGAAAACTTACACAATAGGTGCGTGCATCACGCAGCCCAGCTCTTCATGCCAACCATCAGCACAAGGCAACCTCAGCTGTGTTTGTCTGGATTTAGGACCAAGGGCATAGTTGGGGGGAGTGGAGGGTGGCATGTAGCCACAAACTTGCCCACAAGCAAAGGGATTAGCTAATAATAGTTGTGTTTATACCAGGGAGGATTGAAGCCACAGCAGAAGGGGAAACTAAAGACATTAAATTTTAGTGGAGCTAATTTTGGAAGAATAGGGAAAGTGCTGAGGGAAATGAAACAGGATAAAGCTGTTGAGGAGAAAGCCACGGAGGAAATAGAAAGTATTCGGAGATAAATTAATGCATGACCAAAATCACTACAAGCTACCCAGTCATAAATATTCCAGCAGGGGGAAAGAAGGCCAAGGTGGATTAAAAGTGAGAATCAATGCTAAGAGAAACAGAAGTGCTGTATAATATGAATTTGTGGAAGTAGAAGAAATCAAGGATTGGCTAAAATATAGTGACTGAATGAAAGTCAAATGTGGAGAGGTAAATCTTTTGTTGGACAAACCCCACTGTTTACTTCTCTGTACACTTTGCTTCAAGTTCTCTTCCTGCCATGCTATAAATACTCCTATTTGTATTTTTCTGTCTGGCATCCACTTCAACTCTCTTGATTCAGGTCATGTTTACTCCCGTATGTTCTTGACTGAAAGTAGGGAGTTGTTGTATTTGAAGATGGGTTGTGGGAAACCTACCCCAGAGAAAATACTAAGGCCTTAAGCAGTGGCTACCCTGCCTGTTATTAATGCCCCCTCTGCATCAGAGCAAGAGCTGAGAGAAAGGTTTGGTAGTTGAGCTGTAGACAATAGACAAGGTCTTGTTATGGAGAATACAGTCACTGAGAAGGGCACGTGGGAGTTTCTCTGCCTTCCTCTTCCCTTAGGGACATTGCTCAGAGTTCAACATGAAGAAGGCATATCTACCTGTGTGGTTTTGCACAGGGGTGAGGAAGGCACAAGAGACCTATAGCTTTAAGCCTTAACTTCCTCATAAGTAGGTCAAGTAGAAGTCTGCAAATTAAAAATGGAAATCAGGAAGGTGCAAAAATTATACCTCGTGGATAAATTACCAGCAAATGACTCCAACTCAGCATGGCCCAAAAGGAAAACATAGTAAAAGGAATCTTCTGATCTGTAGCAATGAAATATACTTATCAACAAACACTCACACTCTATCATCCAAAATAACATGAGATTTAATACGTCATTTTAATAGACTTTTGGGGTCTCAGTTTGGTGGATAGCTTTCATTTGGTATGAAGATTCTAGAAAATGTTCTAGGTACTAGTAGTTACTACTTCCAGGCAAACCCTTAAGACCCCTGTCTAGAGGCCCTGTGGGGAGTGGCCACAGGTTGAGAATCCCCAGTGTACTCCACCGTCTTTGTGTGAGCTACACTTGGAGGAGCGTAGACATGGCTGGACCTTCCACATCTTTCTTTCACAATAGAGAGAGTGATTTCCTCACTGAGAAATCTGGTGCCTTGGAGTACCAGAAAAAAAGAGTAGGGCTTGGAGCCAGCTTGAAGACTAAGGACAGCATGCTGATTTTCAGATTCTGGGGAAGGCTCAGGGAGAAGAGACCATGCTTGATTAAACTGATGTCCTAGCTCGTAGTATGTCAATAACAGGAAATTAGAAGAGGACTGTACTGGGTTGAATTGTGTTCCCTTCCTAAATAGATGTCCATCTAGAGCCTCAGAACGTGACCTTATTTGGGAAGAAGTTTGTAGTAGATGTAATTAATTAAGATGAGGTCATAAATTCAATGATTGGTATCATTATAAGAAGGCCACATGATCACACCCCTGAGTAGCCCCTGCACTCCAGCCTGGGCAACATAGAAAGACCCTGTCTCCAAGGAAAAATAAAGAATGCCACATGAAAATATGGTTATGGACAACCACACCCAGAAGAAAGGCAACTATGTGATGACAGAGGGGAAACTGAAATGATGGCTGGGTGCAGTGGCTCACACCTGTAATCCCAGCACTTTGGGTGGCCAAGGCAGGAAGATCGCTTGAGCTCAGGGGTTTAAGATCAGCCTGGGCAACATGATGAAACCGCATCTCCACAAAAAAAATACATAAAATTAGCCAAGCATGGGGGCATTCCCTTGTAGTCCCAGCTACTCAGGAGGCTCAGAGAGGAAGATGGCTTGAGCTCGGAAAGCAGAGGTTGCAGTGAGCCATGATGGTGCCACTGCACTCCAGCCTGGGTCAGACCCTGTCTCAAAAAACAAAGAAAGAAATTGAAATGATGCAGCTACATGCCAAGGAATGCCAGCAACCAGCAAAGGCTAGAGAGAGGCAAGGAAGGATTTTCCCTAGAGCTTTGAGCGGAGGCATGCCCTTGCTGACTGACACCTTGATCTTGGACAGCTAGCTTCTGGAACTGTGAGTGGATAAGTGCCTATTGTTTAAAGCCAAGCAGTTTCTAGTACTTTGTTAAGACAGTCTTAGGAATCTAATACATGGGCTATGACAGGCAGATATTCTGACAATAACCAGGAAATGGAGTGAGGGAACAGTCAGAATAACTATGAAAAGCTCGTCCAAGGACAATAAAAGTAACACTTCCCAGAGCCTTTTGCCACAGAGTAAACAACTCAATGTAGCCCCTATAAATAGTTGGGGGTAAAGGGAAAAGTCAGTGGATATTTAAAGTTTTGAGTCTGCAGACAATTTTGATGTGCATGAAAATAATGTTTTAAGGGTCAGGCGTGGTGGCTCACACCTGTAATCCCACCACTTTGGGAGGCCAAGGCGGGCAGATCATGAGGTCAAGAGACCAAGATCATCCTGGCCAACATGGTAAAACCCTGTCTCTACTGAAAATACAAAAACTACCTGGGCGTGGTGGTGTGCGCCTGTAATACCAGCTACTCGGGAGGCTGAGGCCAGAGAATCACTTGAACCCGCAAGGCAGAGTTTGCAGTGAGCCCAGATTGGGCCACTGCATCCCAGCCTGGTGACAGAGCGAGACTCTGTCTCAAAAAAAAAATAAAAAAAGAAAAGAGAAGAATGAAGACTGTTTAAATCCCCACTGGCGAGATACACTACAAAGGGAATGGCAGGCAGGGACAGCAAAGAAAGTGTCTTTTGTTTCCAAGGGGCAGTGTTTTTTGCAGCCCTCTGCTGGAAGTTATTCCTTCCCATCCAAAAGCACAGAGAGGAAATAAATGGCTCCTCCTAGCAGATTTTGAAGAGAGACCCAAGAGACCAACTGATTCCTGGAACCAGTACAGGAGGGTATTCTGACACTCAGAATAAGCTATGGAATTCCGGCTGGGAAGATGTGTGGGGGTGGGGCAATTGCCTCTAAGGCATTCTTCTACATGGTCATTACCAATTCCTTCTTCTATTTCTCAACATGTGGTTACAGCTCTTCATGACTTTCCTTGAGATTCCTGGCCTTCTCTGTGCTCTTCTTTCTTGGCTTTGCACATCCTTGCGTTTCACTTCATGGAGCAAATTCAGTTCTTCTACCAGGGAGTACCTCCATCTCCTGCACCCTGATATGGTTTGGCTCTGTGTTCCCACCCAAATGTCATCTTGGGAGGCACCTGGTGGGAGATAATTGAATCATGGGAGTGGTTTCCCCCATACTGTTCTCATGGTAGTGAATAAGTCTCATGAGATCTGACAGTTTCATCAGGGGTTTCCACTTTTGCATCTTCCTCCTTCTCTCTTTGCCTGCTGCCATCCATATAAGATGTGACTTGCTCCTCCTTGTCTTCTGCCATGATTGTGAGGCTTCCCCAGCCACATGGAACTGTAAGTCCAATTAAACCTCTTTCTTTTGTAAATTGCCCAGTCTCAGGTATGTCTTTCTTAGCAGTGTGAAAACGGACTAACACATGCCCCCTTTACTGCAAGTATTACACATCTTCCTCTTCTGTCTTGGAGTAGTAGGTGCCCCCAGCATGTATAAAGCCAACTTCTCCACCTGTACTCTGTAGCTTCTAATCTTCTCAGGGACCTACTCTATCACTTATCTCCTCTTTCATGTCCTCAGTCTTTTCTTATTTCCTTCAGTATAAAATATATTCAATCCTTCTCATGTTAGAAAACCTCTCCCCGGCATGATAGCTCCCATTGCCTTTGGCAACCACTCTCCTCTATTCCTTCCCTTCTTAAAGATTCTTACAAGAACATCCTGCATTCAGCAGGATGATTTCCATACCACCCTGCTTCAATCTAGTTTTTTACCCTATCACTACAATGAAAACATCCTAGCCAACATGGTTACCAAATTAAACAAATATTTTCTAGTTCTTATCCTCATTGATAGCTCTGTGGTATTCGGTATTGCCCACAACCCCATCTCCTTGAAATTCTATTCTTTTTTTTTTTTTTTTAACTTAAAGAACACTGGAGACTCTCTGCCCAAAGAATATCATTCACATGCACATCTAAATACATACTGATGACTCTCAAATATATACCTAAGGCTCTGGTCTTTCTTCTTCATTCACATCCCAGAGGCCCTCCTAATTCAACAGGTTCGAAGTTAAATTCATTTATCAGCTCTATTGTTCTCCTCCTTAGTTCCTTCCATTCCTTACTAATAATTCAGCTAAGGTTTCTTGAAGTGCCAAGTGTGTAGGTGCTTGGTCCTGAGCTTGCAGAGAGAAATAAAATCTCAGAGACCAGCAGGGGAGAAAGACAAGCAAATACTGAAGTTAAAGTTCAACAGTAGAAGCAAAACTAGAAGTAGTGGTATCATGGAAGAGAAGATGATTATTTGAATCAGGATAGGAGTGACATTAGGTCAGAGTGCCAGGGAATGCTCCCAAAGATAGAAGAGATTATCTCTCCCCTCAAAGAGCTGCTGGCTTGTCCCAGTCAATGCCCACCACCACCAATCCACAACACTAGTCTGAATCTCGGGAATTTTCTTAAGAGTCATCTTCTACAGTCGATCAATTACTGTCAGTTCTACATCCAAAAATCTCTTAAAATTTTTATCTTGGACAATTCTATTTACCTCCTAATTGTCTTAAGTCCCATTTCATCCCCAATTCTACCTGCATGAGAGCAAGGAGTCTGTCCACTTTGTTTATGCCTGTATTCGAGGATGAGATCAATTTCTGCACTCAGTGGGTGCTTAATAAATAGCTATTAAATGCAAGAATGCTTCAGAGTGATATTCCCATCACTAAAACCTAGACCTGATCATACCACATTACTCTTTATGAATCTTCAGGGCTCCTCAGTGCCTGAAGGAAAAATTAAAACTCGGCTTGGCAAACAAAGCCCTTTACAATCTGGTCTCTGCAGATTTTTATCAGCCTCGTTTTCACCAGTTCTTCTGTTCACCTTCCTTTTAGCCACAGAAAACTACCCACTGACATATTAGCTGGGGTATCACACCCTTTCAAGCTTCTGTGCCTTTTGATTGTACTGCTCCCTCCTCTGAAATGCATTTACCTTTCTGGTCTTTAAGACAGACTTCTATTCATCTTTTAAGATGCAGTTCAGGCATCTTCTTATTTTTCCCATTCATTCTCTGACCAAATACGGCCATGACTTGTCCTTGATCCTCTGTGTTAGAGCCTCAAGATGTTTATCACTAATTGTCTCTTTGACATATTTACATATCCTCTTCCCCAATAAAACTATGAGCTCCTTGAAGACAGGAACTGGGAGTCAGAACAATAAAATCGACCTAATTAACAGGCAATGGTGTCACTCTTGGGTCAAAGAGAAAAGCAGCAGTAGAAACAGATGCAGGCCGATGTGAAACGTGCCTTCTACCCTACACATGTTGCTGTCTCCCTGGGTGAAGTTATATTATGTTTGTATAAGAAGGCAGTCAAGTGTGTAATATAGTTAGAAAGATTTTGATCAAAACGGTTTGGATTTTTTTAAATATTTGGGAGCTTACAGAAGATAAGCTTTAATTATCTAAAGACTCGTTCGTATGGAACACCTCATTCCTTTCCAAAGCTAGATATGGATATGTACAAAGGTTACAAAACATACAGAACATCTTCAGAGCAAACGCAAGATGACAAACTCCACTGCTATGAGCTGCACTGTGGATCCCCAAAGGAAAAACCAGGAAGAGCATGGATAAAAGCCACAAAACCAAGGAGACTAGAAAACATTTAGCAGGAGAAGGGAAGGGGAGGTGGCATTATGGGAGGGAGAGAGTTCTAGAGGCCTAAAAGAGAACTTTCTTCTTTTAGGCATAAAGGAAGACTGCTGCTTAGAAAGTGTTTTCAAAATCATGATACTTAGCATGCCTTTGACTCTCATAAGTTGTGAAGGATGATTATGAATATTAACTAACTGATCAATCTGCAGAGCACTCTTTAGAATTCTATAGAATGGGACCCCAATTAAAAAGGGGGCAAACATGCCTAGAGAAGCCCCATGAAATCTTGGGGTTGGGTCTGAATTCTCAGGAGCAATGAGTTCTGCCCTTGCAGATGTAAATTGCTCAGGTCTTAGCCTTGGGCCAGTATATCCCCAGTTCTGGAACCTTTTTGAGATGAGTTTAGTTGGTAAAGGATGGATATTTTTCATGTCAATAGTTGATTATTTATTTTAATGTGCATTTGAACAATTATAAATAAAGCATCTTATTCATGACTTTGTATGCTTACCATGAGTAAAAATTTAAAAAGTAAGTCTATTCAAGGAAAAATAGTAATGCTGACACGTGCCTAGGGAAAAGGCCACTCTGGTGATATATCAATATACTGACATGTCAATAACTGAAGTTTAAAGAAAAGCTGAGAGCAATGCTCACTCTTATTTTCTCAAATGTATGCCTGTCTGTTTG
Source organism: Macaca nemestrina (assembly GCF_043159975.1). Taxonomy (NCBI): domain Eukaryota; kingdom Metazoa; phylum Chordata; class Mammalia; order Primates; family Cercopithecidae; genus Macaca; species Macaca nemestrina. The sequence goes on along the minus strand of NC_092129.1, from coordinate 167,088,436 downwards.
ATCTTCAAGTCTACAACTAAATGATTATAAGTTTGTGCACTTTTTATTTCTGATGTGGAGTTAAAGGAAAACAGATAGAAAAGGAGGATGAGATGAGGACACAGGAAGCAAGTAGGGAAAGTTCTAAAACCATGCAAGCTCCGAAAACCAGTTAAAGAAAACTAGCAGAAACAAGTATTTTGAATGCAGTGTACACAACAGTCTGCATGAAGATGCAGTTCTATTTTATTTAGAATTTGGCTCTCTTGAGTGGCCTGGGGAGACAGGCATCTCATTTTCTGGAGGGGCCCGGAGAAACAGCAGTCACTCGGCATTCTTCTTGCCAAAATCTTGCACAAATAGCACACAGCAGTGGCTCAATCTAACAACAGACAACACTACCGAGCACTCAGAGCCCTGTTCTCTCAGCAGAGACAAGGCTCCCGGAGGCAGTGACAAAAAAAAAAAAAAAAAAGGATTTTTTTTTTGGAACTTCCTTTCTTATTTCCTTTCTTCAAATTACCTCTTCTAATTGCATACATGGAGTTGACAGAAATTTAGGATGGGATATCCTAAATTTAGGACAGAGAAACCAGGATGGGAAATATATGAGAAGAAGTGACATAAAGGAATGTCATGTCAAATCTGCGGAAGATTGCTGAAGCAGGAACCAGTAATAGATCTGCCAGAATACAGGTCTATGACATCACATTTCGGCCACTAAAGGATGCTCTGTGGTCTTTTCTGGAAGGGTCCAACCACCGGCTCTTGGGCATCTCCCAGTCTCATCTCTGCCCATTCCAACTAAAGTGGTTCATTCTCGCAGTCTAGCTGGTATCTCATTTTTCATGACTCAGTCCAACCTCACTTCTTTCATAACACTTCCTTGGTTCCTGTGGTCTGAGTCAGATGCAATGCTCTGGGCTCCCATAGTGCCTTCCTCTTTCTTTCCTTCCTACCGTCCTTCTTACTTCCTTTATTAGATCCTTGAGCAGATATTTATTGAGCAGCTACTATGTTTTGATGACTGTTTTAGATGCTAGAGCTATGATAACAGGCTCCCTCTTCTCATGGAGAATCCATGGAGAGGGATCAGGATGGGGAATAAAACACAGCCCCCTCAAAAGCATCCCAAATTATGAACAACATAATTGTACAATAAAAGTTCTGTAATGGCAATAAAGAGGGTTATGCATCATGATCTAAAGAGGGTCATTTAGTTTAGATGGGGTAGACAGAGAAGTCCTCTCTGAAAAGATCATTTTAAGCTGATACAAAGGAGTCATAAATGAAAAGATCTGCAAGGTTAGCAGCAACAGCATAGACAAAGGTTCTAAGATAAGGAAGAGCTCTCAGGTGTTTCAGGAACAGAAACAAGACCAGTGGGGCTCAAGTGGAGTGGGTCAGGAAGTAAGCAGGGGCCAGGTCCCATGGGACTTTTTCAACTATGGTAGAGCACATGGATTTTATTCTAAGGGCACCTTAGAAATGACCTGCGTAAGTGATGAGATAGGAAGAACTGATTACATTTACTTAGGGAGCCATTTTGAAACTCTCTTGTTTACCAAACATGCTGAGTCCACAGGTCTGGGGAGATCAGGTAGATACATTTGCATCCCACTGACCAACACCCTCTGTAGACACATCAAACTTGACATGTTCAAAACCAAACTTATTAGCTTCCTTTCACTCACCCTTCATTCCCTCAACCCCAGCCCAAGTGGCTTCTGCTGTATCCTATTATTGGCATCCCATAGTCATCCAAGTGGGAATTCAGAGTCATCCTTGATGCCTCCTCCATCTTCCAACTAAATTCAATCAGACTAAGTCCTGTTAGTTTTACCACCAAAATCTCTCTTGTAATGGTCCCTTCTCTCCTTCCTCACTGCCAACGACATTCATCCAGACTCCCATCATCTCTCCCCTGATATTCGTGATAGAGAGTCTCCTAAACTTGCTCCTGGTCTTCATGTTCAAGAGATCGTCCATATTGCAGCCAGTGTTCTCTTTCAAAAAACAGGGAATGCCATCACAGTGGTAGGCCTCTGTCTAGGGGGAAGTACACTGCCATTTTCTTTCTAGATATTGCTGACCTTCTTGCCTGTTCGATATCAGGGATACCTCCATGTGTTTACAGATAAATCTCAAGTCCTTATTATGGTTTATCTGGACTTTTTGTGTCTGTCTCAGTTTATGTGCCTGACGCCTCCCTAACATCCTACATCCTACAATCACTTCTTGCTTCTAGAATACTCCCTGCCTTTTCCTGTCTCTCTGTCTTTACGCAAACTCTTTCCTCTGCCCAGAATGCTCTTCTCCCTGAGCAAACTTTACTTGCATTTCAAATTCCAGCTGAAATTAATCCTCCCATAGAAGTGTAGGTGGTCCATTATCAGTGCCTCTGCACACAGCACTTAGCACTTTATATTTTTAGGGCTTCTCATCTTGGTTATAAATCTTTGTATCCCCATGAGCTTATCAAGAGCAGAGATTAGGTCACGCTTATCTCTTTATTTCTAGCACCTGATACCGTATCTGGAACAAAGTGCATGGAAGATATTTGTTGAAAGGATAAACCAATGAATTACTTTTTCTCCCCCTGCCCCATTTCCATATATTTCAATATCCAAGCCCACCTTTGCAAGCAAACAACAACAACAACAACAAAACACAAATAATATGCAAAATGTCAAGCCATTTCTGTTCAATGTCTGCTATGGATACCTCCTCAGTCACAGCTTTAAATAATGTGAGGTGATGCTAAATTGGAATTATCTTGGCACGGTAAATGCATCTGAGATTTAACTGAGTTTAGGCCAAAAGATTTCATTTTTCAAGGAGTTTGCCAAAATGGCTAAAACAGAAACAAGCAGACACTGCTTTAAATATGGGTTGCTTCCTCTTTGTTTGAGGAGTTACTGGCCCACTTTAAAATGGGTGAAAGCTCCCCAGAGGAAAAAAGCCATGATCATTCCTTTTTGTTTAACCACAGGTAGAACAGCTACTTGGAGACCCCGAAGCATTTGAACTCTTTGCGCTGGCACTTTTATTCAGGTTTACCTAATGTAGTGCTCTGCTAAGAGCCTGCTAATGAAAAAGTGGCGTTATTAATGTTTGGCTGTGCTTAGAAATCCAGGCAAGAAGGTCAGCAATATCTGGAAAGAAGATGTCAGTATATTCCCCTTAGGCATGGGTTTACCCACTGTAATCACAAAACAGAACACAAAGAGGCAGAGGCAGAGGTCACGCTGAGCTGGAAGACTTGATGTATAATCTCACTGAAACACAACCAAACCCTATGGAGACAGGGGGTGCCATTGCACAGAGAAGATCTCTATGAAGATCTCAAGATCACTTCAGTTGTTCAGCTGTGTCCATCTTTGTCTGGACAATAGAAAGGCAGCTTCACTGAGCTGTGCTCTTGTAACTTGTGGATGACTCCAATCCCACACTTGCAGGTTTCCATTTTCTCACAGCTATGAAATAGTGGAATTCAGGTCTAGAAGAGTATGACTCTGAGTTTAGAGGAGCCAAAGATTGCTGACGAGGGGGTGTGTTCTTTGTCATGGAAGGCTGTACAGAAGCTATAGGCTTTGAGCAGTACCTGGAAGAATGCACAGGACTTCAAGGGAGGAGTTAAGAGAGGAAGGGCGCCAATGTGAAGAGGGCAGAAGATTGTTCTGAGTTCAGCGAGTAAACCTATCTGGAGAAGAGCTAAGTCCTACCACATCTGTTATTTAAATCTTTTATCTGCTAACATTAATCAAGGTTCTTCTATAGTGCCCTGTACTAGGAGTCTGGGGTGGCAAAGAAAAGAGACATAGTTTATATCCCTGAAAGAACTCATAGTCTATGGAGGAAACAGACTTGTGAACAAGTTCAGAGCAGTGTGACTGATGCTACAATAAGAGATGTAATCAAATGCCTTGGAAGCACATAGAGAGGACAGCCTGACTGCCCAGAGGAATCACAGAAACCTTCATGGAGGTAGTGACAATTGCAGAGGTCTTGAAGTTGAGCTGGAGCTCACTAAGTGAGGCAGGAAGAGAGCTCCAGCAAACAGCCCCTTGTCGTTGTTCAACACAAGCCTTAAGGTACTTAACAGTCTCCTCAGTGCTCTCCTCAGTGCCAGACTCATTTTCAGCCCACTCATACTGCTCATTGCCCATCATGTTTGCCAAGCCTGGGATGCCCATTCCAAAATGCCCAGGTCCATCACCTCTCTGAAGCTTGCCACGTGATCTCTTCAACTTTGTGAGCTGGAGAAACACACGCTGATAACACCTGAGTTGTCCAGAGATGAGGCAAAACAGGGTATAGCAGTGTGAGGCCTCATACAACCCATGCAAAGGAACTGCTCATTCGGGCCCATCTACTCCTATTCCCAAAAACATCCCAGGAAAATGCAATGCCAAGTTAACAAATGGCTGCCACTATTCCAGCCCACAGTGTTCTCTCCGTGTTTGGAAATTCTAAAACACCCTTAGTTTGTACTGCCAACTTAGCATACATAAATGTATCCTTTTAAAAATAAATGCATCATTTTTATTGTTTCTTGTGTGTTGTATCTCACTAACTAGACAATAGTTAGTTGTACAGTTAGTTGTATCTCACTAGACAATAATCTCCTTCGTGACGGCAACCAAGTCTCACATTCTTCTACAAGTCGCATGACCCTATGCCCCCAGGCACCAATGGCAACCCTAGTTACAACCAGTTATATCTCCTACTTAGACACTTCCCATTAACCAGCCCTGTACTCGAAACCTTCATCTACTCAGTTGCAGGCACACTGAAAATATTTGATTAATTGATTTGCTCCAAATGTTCACAAATCACCTCATCCTAAAGACAGAATGTCCCAGAGCATTTCCTCATCTGTAACAGCTGCTCAAAAGTGTTCATTGCATCTAATACTAATAATTTTACTCAAATGACTTCTAAAGCTACATCTCTATCCCAGACATGTCACATGAGCTTCAAGACACTCATTGTCCTCTAATCCCAGTCACTTAAGATGTCCAGAATTTATCCTCGCCACCCTGGATCACCCAGATACCTGTTCGTTCTCCCTCATTTCCTATCTCAGTGATTGCCATCTATTCTGTTGATCAAGCCAAAACCCTATGAGACATCTTCCACTTCTAAGTAGAGGGACCTGCAATGACCTTACTTCTTACTTTCTTTTATTACTTCCTTCCTTGATGATCACTCACTCACAAAATCCTGTCGATTTCATCCTTTAAATATCTCTTGAACACGGCTGCTCTATTTCAGATTGCCATCATCTCCTGTTTAGATTATGGTGAGGGCTTCCAAACACATTTTCCTGTTCACAGTCTTTCCAGTTTCTGGTCTATTTTCCACCGAACAGAGGGCTCTTTCTAAAACATACACATAATCATCTCACCCTTAGGCTTAAAAACTCTTTAGCGGTCTCACTTCTTTTCTTGGATAAAGTCCAGACTCCTCAATATGGTTCCCATTTACTTCTTTGACATCATTTCTCATTACCTTTATCTCTTTTTACTCTGGGGATTTATGCTACAGCCAGATTAAATACTCCAAGTTCGTTGTGAATGTCTACTCTCATCTCCCAATCTCTGTACATCCTCTGTCCCTTGCCTGAAACCCTTCTCTTGCCCTCCCATCTTTCATAAGGTGAACTCTTTTTATCCTTCAGCACTCCTCCAATCTTACTCTCAAGGACTACACCCAGCCCCCAACCAGCAACGGGAATGACCTAGCTAAAAAGCAAATCTAACCACGTCACTTCTTTGATCAAACAATTCAGTGCTTTCTGATCTCCTACAGCATAAAATCCAAGCTCCTTACTACATCGCTGCAGATGTTGATTTCTCACTGCTCTGTCTTTGTGCTTCATGTTTCATGTGCTAAATGCCCCTCCATATTTCAGGAGGGTGCTGGATTTCATCTTGGCCTCAACACTTAGTAGCTGGGAATTTGTATCTGTTTATTCTCAGTACAATGGGGATATTCTATCTAAATATTGCATCTATCTTAGACTTATTGCGATGATACGAATTAGTATTTTATGCAATGCACATAATAAGCTTTCAGTGAGTATTGTTCATGATCTTCATTATCTTTATTGTTGTTGATGTTCTAGGGATTGTCTCCTTCAAGACATTTTTCAACCCCAAGATTTCATTCACTCATTCAATAATACGTATAGAGCCCTGCAATGTTCCAGACACTCTGCTAGGCACTTGGGAATAAAGATTAATAAGGTAATCTTTGCTTTCAAGAACATTATAATGTAGTTCTCTTCTTCTGATACTACTAGTAATCATATCAATTTATCATACTGTACCAAAATCATCTATTTATATCACTTGCTCCATGAGATTGTATCATCCTCAGAGTCAGAAATGGATTTATTCACTTGTAGTTTCCCAATGCCTAGTATACTTCCTGGCACATGGTGCGTTTTCAATTACTGTTTGTTGAACTGAACAAATACCACACTTCATCATTCTAGTCTTACTCAACTCTTGGCAAATATTCTGCAGGCAAGTCTCAAATTCATAAAAACTAGTTTATACCAGTTCCAAAATTTCCTTTCTTGTTTCTGCTGTGCTGAAGAAAATAAAAACGTTACTGCACTATTTGTCTATTATTTCTGATTAATTTAGAGGTCTGCAGACTTTAGAGACAAAATATGCTCTAGTACCTTATAAACTATGGATGGAAGTAAAACAACATTTATTTTGGCTAGGTTTTCTTAGCAAGTTCCATAAAGTAATCATTGTGTACTTTTCTGGAAGCACCAATAACAGCCCTGCACTGTGGACAAATTTCAGCAACGATCACAAAAACCTTGAGCCACCTATCCATCCATCCTTCTCACCCTCCCTTCTTCCTTCATTCATCTATCCAACCAGCCAGCCAGCCAGCCATTCATCCATCTATCCATCCACCCATCTATCCATCCATCTGTCCATCCATCCATCTGTTTGTTCATCTATCCATTCATTCATCCATCTATCCATCTGTCCATCAGTCTAACCATTCATCCATTCTTCTGTCCATCTACCCACCTAGACAACCACTCATTCATCAACTAACTTCAACTAAGCTTAAACTCTATGGTCAGAATGGTGTCTGGGCACTGAAGTCTTACGGATTTCAAGTATTTCTTATAGAATTTTCAGCATTTCAGTAGGAGTAGTGGAGAAGATGACATGAATGTCTGTTTTTTCCTTAACACATTTGTTATTGGCGTTTTTGTTTGATCACAAACACTTTTATCTGAGTTTATATTAAATATGACATATTTGAGGAAAGTTACCTTTTTAAGAAAGAATTTTTTTTTTTTTTTTTTTTTTTTTTTTTGAGACAGAGTCTTGCTCTGTCACCCAGGCTGGAGTGCAGTGTCATGATCTTGGCTCACTGCAACCTCTGCCTCCCAGGTTCAAGTGATTCTCCTGCCTCAACCTCCAAAGTAGCTGGGATTACAGGCACACGCCACCACACCCAGCTAATTTTAAAAAAAAATTTTTTTTTAGTAGAGGTGGGGTTTCACCATGTTGGCCAGGATGGTCTCGATCTCTTGACCTTGTGATCCGCCCATCTCGGTCTCTCAAAGTGCTGGGACTACAGGCGTGAGCCACAGCACCCAGCCAAAATATTTTTAAAGTTGCTTTAAGATAGCAAACATAAGTGAACAGATAAAAGTTCTGAGAACTTAATGGAGCTAGAACTTTGGGACCCAACAAACAAATCAAGAGAAATGATGATGTGGTTCTAAGTTAAACAGTGAATTCCCCGTTGCTTACTTGGCAAGCTGTGATTATTACCAGTGCCACATGTGCTTATAACATTAACAAATCCAACCCCCCAAATCAAATCTAATTGACCTCGAATAATGGCAAAGAATAGCCATCATAGTAAAAAGGAAAACGTTTACCATTAACTTTTTCTGTGTTTGCACACTTTTCAGAAGCAACACATCAAGAATCACTTCCTTCCAAGAAAATTCCATAAGAACAATTCTACCGCCATAGTCCATGGTGTTCAGCTCTCTCAAAGTCTGATCATCTCTTTTGAATTTTTTTTAAAAAGGGTCACCACCTAGATATGTCATTTCCTGCATAGTTGTAGAGCTCCATCTGCTGAACAAGGCATGGACCAGCACACCCTAAAGTCCCCAAATCTCAAGGGCAATAAAAAGATTGGATCAAATCTGTGATGACAAGGAAATGATCACACACTTAGTCCTGCAAGAGCTTCTTTACAAAAGCTCCAAGTAAGTCAGCCTTCATCTGAGATAGGTTAACATCAACAAGCAAAGGTTGTATTGTTACCTTGCACAGTCTGTTTCTATGGGAAGTATTAGCAAGTTGGAGGAATTTACGGCAATTCCCGCACTTACCTATCTTCTTTCGGCTGCACATGGGGATCTTCAGCCCCCAATCCTATATCAAATCAATACAAATATATTTAAATGTGAATAACTGATGAAATCCTCCCAGAGCTCGTTTTCCCTCTCTACTCCATTGCAACATTTTCCAGGTGTTTCCCTTGAGAATGGACCATCAGCACTTCACAGAGTACACTGCCCACCTGCTCTTCCAAAAGTTGCAACCCACAGGCTCGGCAACAATATCTAACGTAATTATTGCACATGTCTCATCTTGAAATCTGAAGAGGCTGGCAAACAGGACCACCTCAGTGGAAGACCTTAGGGAGACCTTCCACCAAAGAACAGCCTTCAGGTCTTCTGGCCTCACTCATTGACTGAAAGATCTGAATTCCTCATTATTAATTATTCACTATTTCCTAGGAGTCACTAAGGCTTTCTAGTTATCTGAAGAACGAAAACATTAGAGATATAATATGCTGAGAAAGGAAAAAGAAAGAATGAAAACATTGTCTTTTCATTTCTTATCTGTGGATTTTACTTCCTCACCCTGAGTTCTATTCTGCGACTTAATTATTGTAGAATAATCTAATGGAATCATCATCTCAATAGTTGGATGCCTCATGTCCTTTCACCCAGAAGCAGTTATCTGCCTGGAGGTAGTCATCAACAAGGAGACAGACTCCTGGGCAGAGACCCAGTGGGGAACCTCTGAGAGACTGTGCAAATCAGGCCAGCTTTTCCAACTGCTGAAATGAACCTGCAGCAGCCTTGCAGGCAAAGGTATATTTTAGGACAGCAGCACTGCATATTTAAAAGTTAAATCCCCTGTTCCACATTAGTGGGTTTCTCTGTCTCTCAGAGACACGCAGACACAATCTGTTTCTCACTGTGTCTTATTGTCTCTGTGTGTCTTTTTCTGTTCTCTCTCTCTCTCTCTCTCTCATTCTGTTTATCTCTTTGGGGTTCTCTCTCTCTCTCTCTCTATCCATCTACTTCTCCACTTCCCTCTTACTCTCCGTAGTGTTGCCCTTTCATTAAAACAATAAAATTCTATTGCCAAATAACTGCCACCAATTGGGTCACCTGAGCCAGTGTGCTCTACCCCATTCTTAGGTTATTCTTCTTGTACTACAGAGACTTGAGTGAATACAGGTTTTCCAGGGAGAAATTGATGTTTTTGTATCCTCAAGATTTAGATGCTCAAAAATGGTCTAGCTGTGTGCCAAAAGAAATGTGGAGAAGAAGTATGCCTCTGGGGATATGGAGTGCCAGGTCTTCTAACCATGCCAAGTCAATAATCAGTAAACCGATAACTTCACAAGAAGTGATGTGAAGCTGAACTATCACAGGCTATCAGAAATCAGATTCAGGCTATTCTGATGATTTTAGAAAATAGATAGTATTCAATCCACGTTATAGGGATGTTTTGAACCAGTCTTCTGGTTCAAACATGAAAACAACTAAAAGCAACTTCTTGCATCTATCCTTCCCCCAAGATCCTATCCAACAGCCACATCAACATCTGGTGGACATTGTAACCAGCCTTCATAATTGGGAGGAGGAAAGTGGAGTGTTAGTATGAAAGAGCAGGAAAGATTATCAGAAATGATTTGGGGGGTGGGGGACAATTGACAATTGGAGGGAAGTTTTTCATGTCTTTTTCAACTCAGAATAAATATATCCTAAGTTGGGAAATGAGCCACTAAAATAAGCAAAAATGAATTGAATATACTAATTTCTAAAGAATAGGTCCACAGAGAGAGTGTTTTTTACCTGTGAAATGGGCAAAGATTCTAAACTGAGAATGCCAAGTGCTGGCAAAGGTATAGTGGAAGAGGCAATCTTAGGGCACTCATAAAATGGAAGCTTGGTACAACAGTTTTGGAAACAGTCTGATGGAACATTGAGCTCCTGGAAGTTTTTCATTTCCATTGACACAGTAATACAACTTCAGAGTAGAAGTCTAAAAATATGTTCTGAAATAGATAAAATATTAATGCACAGGGATGTTCATCACAGCATGATTCATTATTGCATAAAGAAAGATAAAGTGGAAACAACTTGAATATCCACCAACAGGGAGATAAAGAAAAAAATCATTCGTGGAGAACTTTAAATATAGAGAAATGTTTATATATGATGTTAGAAGAGAAAAGCAACCTACAAAATGGTCTAAGCTATGATAATATGAGTAAGAAAAATTGAATGTGGCATTGTAAGCAATTTTTTCCTTCCGATTTTTTCACGCTTTAAAAATAAAGAAAGGAATTTTGAAAGCCTTACAAAATCTCTACAATATGCAAATATTGCTTTAATAATCAGGAAAAAATGGCATTCTTTTGGCTGTAATCTGAGAGTTAAAGCCTTTCCAATACTTTGATTGAGACCTCAGAATTTAAACTCTTCTCACCAGTGCACAATGCTTGATTAGCTAAAATGTTCATTTATAGCATTAAAATAATCCTCTTAGTTCACCATAGTGCATTATACTTTCATCCTCAGAAAACTGTGCACTTGAAGGCAGGAATTCACTTATATAAACCTTCCAACTAGACTCACCAACCAATTCTCTGAAGCACAGCTCTCTGAGAAAAGAGACTGTATAAATGTTTCCTTCTGAGAGTTTTTGACTCTCTGATAACTTTCTATAATTATCCTTTATTGAATTAAATTACCACAGCCCTGATTACCCACCCACGCATAGGATTTTCAAAAATCTTTTGGAGCAGTTTCCCAAATCCTCCAGGGTTTTCTGCAGTTGCTAAACTGGATATTGCATGAAAATACACTGTTACAAGTTGGCTTACAAAAGTTCTCTGGGAAGATTTTAGTAACCATATTTTGGTGAATAAACGGAACTGGGAAAGTGTTGCAATCATGTTCTGGGATGTCTGTATCCGGGAAAGGATACTCTTGCTAGAAACCTCCACTGGGACCCTTGAGCTGGCCTCAGGATGTCATGAGATGGTCATCATACCTATTTCCAGATAAATTTATTATGTTCTCAGAGAACTTGTTGATCTAGTAACTCAGCATTGTCTTTGCTTTGTATATTCTGGATGCCTGTATTTGTCAGATATATGTACTGGAAATATCTTCTCCTAGTCTGTGGCTTGCTGATTAATTTTCTCAACAGAGACTTATAATCATTTTTCTGAAGTTCAATTTATTATTTTTTTCTGTTAGTTTTAGTGTTTCTTTGTGCTTTCTAAGAAGTATATCCCTGTCTCAAGGTCACGATACTCTATGCTTTCTTCTAGAATACTTATGGTTTTAGCTTCTAAATATAGTCTATGATCTAGCTCAAATTAACTTTTGTGACGTACAAGGCGTGGTTTAAGTTGATTTTACCCCATGCATTTATTCAATTGTTTCAGAACTCTTTTGTTGGGAAAAAAAAAAAAAAAAAAAGCAAACTTCACTTTCCCTATTGAATTCTCCTGACATATTTGTTGAAAATAATTTCAACACAAATGTGTGGGTTTATGAGTGAACTGTACTGCATTCCACTGATCTATTTGCACATTCTTATACCAATATCACGCTCTGTTGATTATAGAACTTAATGGTGAGTCCTTAAATTACATACTTGGTTCCAGCTTGGTTCTTTTTTTTTTTAAACCTCTGAGATAATTTTGACTACCCTAGGTCCTTTGCATTCCCACATAAATTTTAGAATGAGCTCTTCAGTTTCTTTTTTTCTTTTTTTGAGACGGAGTCTCGCACTGTCACCCAAGCTGGAGTGCAGAGGCGCGATCTTGGCTCACTGCAAGCTCCGCCTCCCGGGTTGATGCATTCTCCTGCCTCAGTCTCCCAAGTAGCTAGCACTACAGGCTCCTGCCACCATGCCTGGCTTTTTCGTATTTTTAGTACAGGTGGGGTTTCACCATGTTAGCCAGCATGATCTTGATCTTGATCTCCTGATCCACCTGCCTCAGCCTCCCAAAGTGCTGGGATTAAAGGTGTGAGCCACTGCATCCGGTCAAGCTCTTCAGTTTCTACAAAATATCTTGAGATTTTAACAGTGTATTAAATCCACAGATAAATTTGAGGACAACTGACATTTTAAGACTATTGAACCTTATTTATGAATACAGTATATATTTTGGTTTCTTTAATTTCTCTTATATTCTGTAGTTTTCAGTTTGGAGATGTTCTGTCTTTTCTTTCACTTTACCTCTTAGTATTTTCTGGTTTTAGAAATCTGTTTAAATTAGTTTGATATTCTTCTAGTGTGTGCTGCTACGAGGTTGTTGCAAAAGTAACTGCTGTTTTTTTCTGTTAAAAGTAATGTTAAGAACTGTAATTCCTTTTGCACCAACCTAGTATTTCATATATATGCAGTTAATTCATGCATATTGATCATGGATCCTGTCACGTCCAGAATTGGTTCCTTCCAGTGGGTTTTTGGTCTCCCCAACTTCAAGAATAAAGCCACGGTCCCTCGCAGTAGGAGTGTCACAGTGATTGTTACAGTTTCTAAAGACAACGTGTCCGGAGTTTGCTCCTTTAGATGTTGAGGTGTATCTGGAGTTTCTTCCTTCCGGTGGGCTCGCGGTCCCGCTGACTTCACGAGTGGAACCACAGACCCTCGCAGTGAGTGTTACAGCTCTTAAAAGTGGGGACATCTGGAGTTCCTTGTTCTTCCCGGTGGGTTCATGGTCTCATTGACTTCATGAATGCAGCTGCAGATCCCTCCTTGAGTGTTGTAACTCAAAAAGGAAGTACAGACCCAAAAACTGAGCAGCAGCAAGCCTCCACAGCTCAGCAGCTGGCCCCAGCAGGTTGATGCTGCTGACTGCAGGTGGCCAGCTTTTATTCCCTTATTTGGCCCCACCCACATCCTGCTGATTGGTCCATTTTACAGATTGCCGATTGGTCAGTTTTACAGAGTGCTGACTGGTCTGTTTTTACAGAGTGTTGATTGGTGCATTTACAGTCCTTTAGCTAGACACAAGTCCCCATCCAACCCAGAAGCTCTGCTGGCTTCACATCTCACTGTGACCTTGCTAAATTTACTTATCTAGTACAGATTATATCCAACTTACAATGATTTCACTTATGATTTTGTGACTTTACAATAGTGCAAAAGCAATATGCATTCAGTAGAAATTGCATTTCAAGTACCCATATATCCATTCTGCTTTTCACTTTCAGTATAGCATTAAATAAAGTACATGAAGTACTCAACACTTCCTTATAAATAGGCTTTGCGTTATATGATTTTGCTCAACTCTAGGTTAATAAGTATTCTGGACACATTTAAGGTAGGCTAGGCTAAGCTATGATGTTTGGTAGGTTAGATGTATTAAATGCATTTTTGACTAACAATATTTTCAATTTACGATGGGTTTATCAGGATGTAACCCCACCGTAAGTCAAGAAACATCTGTAGTTGTTTTGTAAAATTTTAAGGCATTTTCATTATAAACCATCATGTTATCTGCAAGTAAAGATCATTTGACTTTTTTATTCCCATTATGTGTATCAGTTTTTCTTATAGTTTTATTAACATAAAGTTGTATTTGTATTTATCTAAAATTTTTGAGAAAGACATTACTCATTACTAATATTTAAGAAAATGATGGAGACCCATGTATCAGACAGTCGCATGTCACATGTAGAAAGGAAGATATTCTGAGAAGAAAGTGGGCTTCCTGAATGCAGATTTGAGAGCAGAAACCACTCTCATTTTCTCATGATGATGATGAAAGGCAATTTATCTCAGCCCACATAAAGCATTTACAGATTATATTATCAGTTTTGACTAAATAAGTCTTTGAATTTTGACCAGTATTTTAAAAGGTTTTCTGTAAGGAAACCAAAGACTGAATATAAAGCACCAAGCACCAACTTCTTCCACTCCTAAAACTAGCTCTTTGAGAGACACTTTATGAAATAAAAATAATGCTGGTTTAATCAGATCTTATGATAAGTAACCCAGAGAGGGTGACTAAGAAGGAAGGCAGCACAAGCAACCCAGAGCCTAAGCGATATCAATTAGTACAGGCTGAATGGAAGAAATGAAACACTATGGGCGTGTGACCCAGAACTCAGTAGACATCAGGGAAAAGGAAGGGCAGAGAGTGTTACAGCAGCTTATTATCAACCACATAGCAGGTATTTTGTTTTTAAAGAAGATGAGAGAATGGTAATATTCTGGAAGTGACAACAAAAGACCCCAAATAGCCAAAGAAATCCTGAGCAAAAAGAACAAAGCTGGAGGCATCACACAACCTGACTTCAAAATATACCACAAAGCTATAGTAATCAAAACAGCATGATGTTGGTATAAAAACATATACATCAACCAATGTACAGACTAGAGAACCCAGAAACAAATTCAGTGTTTACAGCCAACTGATTTTTGACAAAAGTGCCAAGAACATACTCTGGGGAAAGGACATCCTCTTCAAAAAAGTGTGCTGAAAAAACTGGATATCTATATGCAAAAGAATTAAACTAAACCCCTATCTCTCACCCTATACAAAAATAATTTCAAAATGGATTAGCAACTTAAATGTAAGACCCAAAACTATAATATTAGTAGAAAAAATATAGGAGATGCACTTCAAGACATTGACCTAGGCAAAGATTTTATGGTTAAAACTTCCTAAACATAGGCAACAAAACCAAAAATAGACAAATGGGATTATATTAAACTAAAAAGCTTTTGCACAGCAAAGGAAACAATCAACAGAGTAAAGAGACCACATGTAGAATGGTATATTTGCAAACTCTTCACCTGACACATGCCTAGTATCCAGAATATACAAGAAACTCAGACAACTCAACAGAAAAAAAAAATCCCATTAAGAAGTAGGCAAAGGATCTGAACAGACATTTATCAAGAGAAGACATACAAATGGCCAAGAGGTATAGGAAAAAATGCTTAACATTACTAATCATCAGTGAAATGCACATCAAAGCCACAATGAGATATCACCTCAGCCCAATTAGAATGGCTACTATCAAAATGACAAAAAAAAAAAAAAAAATGACAAATGCTGGCAAGGATACGGAGAAAAGGTAACTCATACACTGTTGTTACAAATGTAAACTAGTACAGTTATTATGGAAAAATAAAAGTTTCTCAAAAAAACTGAAAATAGAACTACCATAGATTCCAGCAATCCCACTGCTGGGTATTTATTTAAATGGAAGAAAATCAGTATATCAAAAGGATACCTGCATCCCCATGTTTATTACAGCAATATTTAAAGTAGCCAAGATATGAAATCAACGTAAGTGTCCATCAATGGGTGAATGGATACAAAAATATGGTATAATACACAATGGGATACTATTCAGCCATAAAAACAGAATGAAATCCTGTATTTGCAGAACATGGATGGAACTGGAGGTCGTTATATTAAGTGAAGTAAACCAGGTACAGAAAGACAAATATCACATCTTCTCACTCACATATGAGAGCTAATTTAAAAAGTGGATCTTGTGGAGGTAGAGAATAGAACAAGAGTTACCAGAGGCTGAAAAGGGTGTGGGGAAGTGGTGGAGGTTATGGGGATGAAGAGTTTGGTTAACAGATACAAACATACAGGTAGATAGAAAGAATAAATTCTAGTGTTCAAGAGCACAGTAGGCTGACTATAGTTAATAATTTATTGTATATTTCAAAACAGCTAGAAAAGAAGATTTGAAATGTTCCCAACAGGCAGGGCGCAGTGGCTCATGCGTGTAATCCCAGCACTTTGGGAGGCTGAAGCGGGTGAATCACCTGAGATCAGCCTGCCAGCATGGTGAAACCCCATCTCTACTAAAAATACAAAATTAGCTGGGTGTGGTTGCAGGTGCCTGTAATCCCAGTTACTCGGGAGGCTGAGGCAGGAGAATCGCTTGAATCTGAGAGGCACAGGTTGCAGTGAGCTGCACTGCACATACCATTGCACTCCAGCCTGGGTGACAGAGAGAGACTCCATCTCAAAAAAAAAAAAGAAAGAAAAGAAAAAGAAAAAGAAGAAAAAGAAATATTCCCAACACAAAGAAATGATAAATGTTTGAGGTGATGGATATGCTAATTACTCTATTTTGATTACTACACATTGTATGTATGTAACAAAATATCACATGTAACCCATAAGTATGTAAAAATGTCATAATATATATATGTTATGTTATGTGTATGATGTACATACATATATCAATACAAGAACAAGTAGAAAGCCAAATCAAGAATGTTAGATATTTTCATTTTACATCTTAAGAGAATGAACTCTTTGAAATGATACTGTCTCATTCTTTTAACACATAATATATTCAAAATTACTAGACCAATTAAAAAACACCTCATAGTTAACTTCATTTTATTTTCTGGCTATTTCAGGCAAAAGAAAGATTTTATTTAACTAAGCCACATAATTTACTCATGAATCAAATTATTTTGGATATTTAATATTTGGGAAAAGTATAATATGAAATTTGTTTAGCTTAGAAATGCCCATTGATTTTTTCAAATTCTAATAGCATTTAGAAATACTTGTTCCTTAGACTTTAAATCATACACCCCATCCCTGCCCTCCAACTCTTGCCTTCCGTTTTTAGTCACACTTCTGGAAAAATCTGTCTTCCCTTACTGATCCCATTTTCTTTCTTTTTTAAAAAAAAAAACTTTTATTTTAGGTTGGGGGGTACATGTAAAATTTTGTTACATAGGTGAACTCATGTCATGGGAGTTTGTTGTACAGTTTATTTCATCATCCAGGTACTAAGCCTAGTACCTAATAGTTATCTTTTCTGCTCCTCTCCCTCCTCCTACTCTCCACCCTCAGGTAGACCCCAGTGTCTGCTATTCCCTTCTTTGTGTTCATGGGTTCTGATCATTTAGCTCCCTCTTATAAGTGAGAACATGAGGTATTGGGTTTTCTGTTCCTGCATTAATTTGCTAAGGATAATGGCCTCCAGCTCCATCCATGTTCCCACAGAAGCATGATCTTCTTCATTTTTATGACTGTATAGTATTTCATGGTGTATATGTACCACGTTTTCTTTATCCAATTTGTCATTGATGGACATTTAGGTTGATTTCATGTCTTTGCCCTTGTGAAGTGTTGCAATCGATGTTCGCATGCATGTATCTTTATGGTAGAATTATTTATACTCCTCTGGGTATAGACCCAGTAATGGGTTTACTGGGTGGGATTTAGTTCTGCTTTTAGCTCCCTGAGGAATCGCCATGCTGCTTATATTGCTTTCCACAATGGTTGCACTAATTTACATTCCCACCAAAAGTGTTTCAGTGTTCCCTTTTCTCCACAACTTCACCAGCACCTGTTTTGTTTGTTTTTGTTTTGTTTCGTTTTGTTTTGAGATTGAGTCTCGTTCTGTTGCCCAGGCTGGAATGCAGTGAGGCAACCTTGGCTCACAGCAATGCCTGCCTCCCAGATTCAAGCGATTCTCCTGACTCAGCCTCCCGAGTAACTGGGACTACAGGCACGTGCCACTATGCCTGGCTAATTTTTGTATTTTTAGTAGAGACGGGGTTTCACCACGTTGGCCAGGCTGGTCTCCAACTCCTGACCTCAAGTGATCTAGCCACCTCAGCCTCCCAAAGTGCTGGGATTACAGGCATAAGCCACCACACCTGGCCAGCATCTGTTATTTTTTTACTTTTTAATAATAGCCATTCTAACTGGTGTGAGATGGTATCTTATTGTGGTTTTGATTTGCATTTCTCTAACGATCAATGATCTCATTTTCTTAAATTCCCTTCAGTTTATAAACCACTGTGGTTTGGTTTCTGCCCCTCTAAGGTTCTGAAACTGCTTAATAACTTTGCTGGGACATACTATTCTTTCCTTCCTGACTTCTCCATGGCTTTTGTTGTTGTTTACCATACCCATTTAAACAACACACACAGACACACACACACATACACACACACACACACACACACACAATTTTTCCTTGCAGTCTGCAACATGCCACACTCCTGGTTCTCTGCCTACAGTTCCATTTTAGGTTCCCTGACAGACTTGTTTCCCTCTCTATCTTTAAAATATCAATATTCTTCAAGGTCCTGACTTGGTCCCCTTACATGCCCTCATTCTCAAAATGTTTCCCCAAATATTCTCAATCTTTCTTGTAGCTGTAATTATCAGCTTTACCCTGATGAATCCCAAATCTCTATTTTCAGCCCGAACTTCATTCCTGAGCCCCAGATCTGATATCCAACTGCCTATTTAACTTCTCCACTTGAATGTCCAGATTCAACACGCCTCAAGCTGGACTCACTTTCTTGGCTCCCCTCCTCCACCCCACCTGCTCATCTTCCCATGCTCCTTGTCTCGCATAAATAAGAAGTTCAGTCGTTCACAAGGGATTCCCCAGGAAATCATCTTTGACCCCTCTTCTTTTCCTGCATCTCCCACATTCAACCAGCCACTAAGCTTTGCCCACTGGACTTCCTAAATATCTCACAAAAGCATCCAGACCCTTCCAAACACGCTCTGTTATCCCAGTGCAAGTCACCTTCATTTCTCACTTGAAGTATTCATCTGTGTTATTGCTGCTCTCCTTATGCTGAGTGTTTTCTCTCCTTTTCTCCACACTGCTACCAAACTGATATTCTAACGTGAAAATCTGATCCTGACACCTCCCTGCTCAAGACCATTAGGTGGCTCTGTACTGCTCTCACAGCAAAGACAGGCTCTCTTAGCATTCCTTACAAGGCCCTGTGGGATCTGATTGGAGACGATGCCTCTGGCCCCTCTGCATCCTGAACTTCCCTTGTCATAACAGTAAGCGCCTGATAATATCTCCAAACATCAGCCTTTGTGCTTGGCTTTTCCCAGCATCCTTGTGCTTGCGTGACTTTTCCGTTGTCAGAGGCATCTACTTTGCCTGGAGGAGAAGGAGGATTGTTAAAGCAGGAATTTAAAAAGCAGGAAACAGTCAATGTTCAGTGTTTCTTTTTTTAAAAACTTCTAAACAGGATTTTGAATATCTGAAGATATGTCCTGAGGGAATCGGAGAACACAGTTTAGACCATAGAAAAAACAGTAGAAAGAGGATGAAAGAAAATGAAGCCTCCCCTCCCTACCCTGCCTGTAAGTGGAGGAGATTGGGTGGAGGAGCAGGAAAGTGATGGGGCGAGGGAAGAAGTGCATGGCCTTAGAGGAGGTGGGGGTAGGAATGAGAGGCTCGACCTGGCAGAACAAACAGCAGTGGGGCAAGCATCAGAATCACTAACTGTATGGTAAACAACACCAGGATTCATGTTAAAGCCCAACCAATGTCTGCTAACCATTCATTGCCATTCTAGGGCATACCACACAGTACCCCAAAAGGGTGCATCTTCTCCTTGACAGTTTCCATTATCATACATAAATTGTTGCTTTCCCATTGAAATGTGTGGGTTGTTGCTGCTCCCTTCCATTTATCAAGAGCTCGGAATAGTCATTAGTTTTTCCTCCATGAGAGGGCGATGGGACCCTGACACGCAGGAATGAGATGGTGAAATGGAAGGGACAGTGCCCGGCACTAAGACTGGGGTGTAACTGGACGGCAGTGAGAACCATTTCCATCACACGCTTATTGCACAGTGTGGTGATAATTTCCTTGCTTTTCCTATCTCCCTCGAGACTGTAAGCTTATAAGGGTGAAAATCATATTGATCTTGGTCAGTATTATGCCCAGTGCCCACTGCAGTGTCTGGCACATTGTGAGTGCTCAGTAAACACTGATTGGTTAAATCAACAATTTAATGAAGAATGAGTGGTTTTAAAGACATTGATTTTAAAAGACATGGATTTCCTTTAAGTAGAGAGAATACCAAGATGGTGATGACTTTTTATCCTAAGCATCTAAGGCCTAACACTTCTAAAAACTAAGCAAAGGGACTGCACTATTAATAATTTTTAAGTAACTTTAGACTTTCCCGTTCTGTTGTTAAGACCTTCCAGCCTTTGAGGCCTATTTATAGTCTCCTGTTATTCATCATTTGGAATGCCATATATATTTGGTATTTAAAATGATAAAGGCATTTGGAATGACATCTAGAGAGTTAGAATAAGCACTCATACCATCATGAGCAAACTCCTTTCCTTTTATTGGCAAGAAATAGTTTGCCATACAGGAAATTATTATGTGACACTGTTTCCCTTTGTACTTATGGTACAGAGGGAAAGGTGAACGACGACCCTCCAAAGATGTCCATGTCCCAGTCCCCAGAACCTGTGAATGTTACCTTATATCACAAAAGGGACTTTGTAAACGTGATTAACTTAAGGATCTTGAGATCTGGGGTTCTCCAAGGGCCTAATGAAATCACAAGAGTTCCTCTAAGAGGAGGCAGGAGGGTCAGAGTCAGAAAAGGAAATGTGAGGATGGAAACAACGAGAGATTTGAAGATGTCATGTTGGTAACTTAGAAGATGGAGGAAGATGCTTTGGGAGGCCGAGGCGGGCAGATCGCTTGAGCTCAAGAGTTTGAGACCAGCCTGGGCAACATAGTGAAACTCCATCTCTACCAAAAATACAAAAAATTAGCTGGCTGTGGTGGCATGAACCTGTAATCTCAGCTACTTGGGAGGTTAAGGTGAGAGAATTGCTTGAACTCAGAAGGCAGAGGTTGCAGTGAGCTGAGATGGTGTCACTCTGCACTCCAGCCTGGGCAACAGAGTGAGAACCTATCTCAAAAAAAAATAAAAAAAAAAAGAGAGATAGAGGAAGAGGCCGTGAAATGCAGGCAGCTGCTAGAAGCCAGCAAAGTTAAGTAAGCAGATTCTCCAGAAGGAACACAACCCTGCTGACACCTTTCATACTTTTTTTTTAATGTAGAAGTTTTTTTAAAAAAATAATTGTCAAATAAAAATTGAACATATTTGAGGTGTACAACATAATGATTTGATATACATATGCATTGTGTAAGGACTGCCACAATCAAATGAAGTAACATACCACCATTCGTGCTGTACATCAGACCCTCAGAACTTCATCTATTTTTTTTTTTTTTTTTTGAGACAGAGTCTCACTCTGTTGCCCAGGCTGGAGTGCAGTGGCGCGATCTCAGCTCACTGCAACCTCTGCCTCCAGGGTGCAAGCAATTCTCCTGCTTCTCAAGTAGCTGGGACTACAGGCACATGCCACTACAACCAGCTAATTTTTGTATTTTTGTTAGAGGCAGGGTTTCACCATGTTGACCAGGCTGGTCTCGAACTCCTGACCTCGTGATCCGCCCACCCTGGCCTCCCAAAGTGCTAGGATTACAGGCATCAGAACTCCATCTTATAATTGAAAGTTTGTACTCTTTCACCAACATCTTCTCATTTTCCCCACCCCCAAAGCCCTGGGAACCATCATTTCACTCTCTTATTTCTATGAGTTCAGCTGTTTCAGATTCTTCACATACATGAGGTGATGCAATATTTGTTTTTCTGTGTCTGGCTTATTTCACTTAATGCAATGTCTTCTAGGCTCATCCACGTTGTCACAAATAACAGGATTCCCCTCTTTTTTTCTTTATCCTTTCATCTATTTTTTTTTTCCTTTTCTTAGAGACAGGGTCTTGCTCTGCCACTGAGACTACCGTGCAGTGCAGTCGCATGGTCACAGCTCACTGCAACCTTGAACTCCTAGATTCAAGCAATCCTCCCTGCTCAGCTGCATAAGTAGCTGAGACTACAAGCACACACCACCACACCCAGCTAATTTTTAAATTTTTAGTAGAGGCTGGGTGCAGTGGCTCACACTCATAATTCCAGCACTTTTGGAGGCCGAGGCAGGAGGATTACTTGAGCCCAGGAGTTTGAAACCAGCCTGAGCAACATGGCAAGACCTAGTTGCTACAAAATATTTTTAAAAACTAGCAAAGCATGATGGCTCACACTTGCAGTACAAGGTATTTAGGAGGCTGAGGCAATAGGATTGCTTGGGCCCAGGAGTTTGAGACCAACCTAGGTGACAGTGAGACCCTGACTCAAAAAGAAAAAAATCAGCTGTGTTTCTATATACTAACACTGAGCTATCTAAAAGAAAACCCCAAAGCTTAAAAAAAAAAAAAAAATTCCATTTGTAATATTATCAAAAAGAATAAAATACTTAGGAATATATTTAACCAAAAAGATGAAATTTCTGTATACTGAAAACTACAAAACATTGATAAAAGAAATTGAAGAAGACAGAAATAAATGGAAAGATTTCTCATTTTCATGTATTGGAAGAATTAATACAGTCATGTACCGCATAACAACACTTTGGTGTCGGCCCACACATCTGGTGGTCTATAAGATTCTAATGAAACTGAAAAATTCCTATTGACTAGTGACATCAGTGCCACTGTAATAACAAAGTGCAACACATTACTCACGTGTTTGTTGTGATGCTCATGTAAACAAACCTACTGCACTGCCAATCATATAAAAGTATAGCACATAAAGGCCTGGTGCGGTGGCTCACGCCTATAATCCCAGCACTTTGGAATGCCAAGGTGCACGGATCACGAGGTCAAGAGATAGAAACCATCCAGCCCAACATGGTGCAACCCCATCTCTACCAAAAATTAACAAATTAGCTGGGCATGGTGGAGCGCACCAGGAGTCCCAGCTACTCGGATGACTGAGGCAGGAGAATCGCTTGAACCCATGAGGCAGAGGTTGCAATGACCCGAGATTGTGCCACTGCACTCTAGCCTGGTAACAGCGAGACTCCATCTCAAAAAAAAAAAAAAAAAAGTATAGCACATAAAATAATGTACAGTGCACAATACTTGATAATGATAATAAACAACTGTGTGACTAGTTTGTGTATTTCCTATACTGTAAGTTTTACTGTTATCTTAGAGTGTACTCTTTCTACTTACTTTTTAAAAGTTAACTATAAAACAGCCTCCGGCAGGTCCTTCAGGAGGGATTCCAGAAGAAGGCACTGTTATCATAGGAGATGACAGCTCCATGCCTGTTATTGCCCCTGAAGACCCCCCAGTGGGACAAGATGTGGAGATGGAAGACAGTAATAGACGCCCCTGACCTGTGTAAAGGTAGGCAAATATGTGTGTTTGTGTCTGAGTTTTTAGCAAAAAAGTTTAAAAAGGAAAAAATATATCCAAATTTTAAAAATAGAAGAAAGCTTACAGAATAAGGATATAAGGAAAGAAACTATTTTTGTACAGCTTTAAAATGTGTTTGTGTTTTAAGCTAAGTGTTATTGCAAAACAGTCAAAAAGTTTTAAAAAATTGTAAAGTTTATAAAGCAAAAAAGTTACAGAAAGCTAAGGTTAATTTATTATTAAAGAAAGAAAATATTTTTTACAAATCAAGTGCAGCCTGTGTGTATGGTATTTACAAAATCTATAGTAGTGTACGGTGATGTCCTAGGCCTTCACACTCACCCACCACTCACTCACTGACTCACTCAGAGCAACTTGAGTCTCGCAAGCTCCATTCATGGTAAGTGCCCTATACAGGTGGACCATTTTTTATCTTTCATACAATGTTTTTACTTTTTCTATGTTTAGATATGTTCAGATGCACAAATACTTACCACGGTGTTACAATTACCTGCAGTATTAAGTACAGTAACATGCTGCACCAGTTTGTAACCTAGGAGCAACAGGCTATCCCTTATAGCCTAGGCGTGTAGTAGCCTATCCCATCTAGGTGTGTGTAAGTACACTCTATGATTTCACAAAATTATGAAGTCGCCTAACAATGAATTTCTCAGAACGTATTCCTGTCCTTAAGTGACACATGACTGCATCATTAAGATAACCCATTACCCAAAGTGATCTACAGTGTCAATGTCATCCCTACCAAAATTACAATGTCATTTTTACAGAAATAGGACACAAATCCTAACGTTCATATGAATTTTAGTACTTCTGATCTCCAGAATTGTAAGATAATAATGTGTATGGTTTTAAGACTAGGAAATTAATACTATTCTGTAGACTTTATCAGTGGCATTAGACGTACTCACCTACTTAACAGAGTGCTAGCTGAGAAAAGGTGTCTGTAAAGAACTTTATGAGGTGATGCTCAACTGGGACAGAAAGGGAATTCTATAAACAGATCGGGTGATGTTAGGGAACTTAAATTATTCATTTATGTATGAATTGCCTCATGAATATTTATAAGCATATGTCTGAATATTATAAACATATCCAGATTTCATATATATAATATACACACACACACATACACACACATCTCACACAAATACACACATACACACCATCTTGAGAGAGGTGTAAACAGAAGAGTGTGATAGAAGAGTACTTAATCCATTTTAAAATTACACATGCCTTACGCAGACTTTCCCCGCGTAGTACTTGAAAAATTAAAGTGTTGCAAGAGTTAGTTTGAGAGAGGGGGAGATGGAGTTCTTGGGAGGTAAACTAATTAATAATTAGAATTAACTAAATGAAATAATACAAAATATGCACCAGTGTTTCATGGTGGAGTAGTTATTGACTTAATCGATTTTCTCTAACAATATGAAAAGTCTTAAACACTTTGTGGATATATCTGATCTTTGAGCAACACTGAAAATGTTTTAACCTCTGCTTTAATATCATTAGGGTCAAAGCCAAGTGTATAAATAGATGCCTTGAGTTACGGTGCCAACTTGTAAACCTAAATTCCACCCCAATTACAATGTTTTGAGGAGTGCCAATCACTGAGATTCTCCTAGCCAAAATAACACCCTTTACTCTCATCATGACCGAAGTTCAATTAGGAGCCATTTATTTCTGTAAGACCTCTAGTCTTCATCTTCTCTCAAAATGTCAACACCCACGGGCTGGATAGCTTTCAAGGGGGTTCTCACCAACTACCATAACAGGAATAACCAATGAAGAATCCTTTTTAGGGTAGTAGGCTGTGAGAAGGGAGAGTAATATTAAAAGGAGGAAGAGGACACCAGAATCTGCTGAACACTGGCCATAGCCACAGTCTAGGAACTCTATTGTTACCAAACTTTGCTGCAAGCAAAATTGTGAAATAATTATTGCTAGTTGCATTAACTGCATTATTTCACCTTATCCTTACAACAGACCCACTGAAAAAGTGCTAATAAGATTCCAAATTTACAGGTGCATAAAATGAGCCATAGAGCTAGAAGTTGAAGAGTTAGTACTAAGTGCCAGGTCTGTGGGCCTCATTACTCTGCGTGTATTTATCCTATGAAGATTATCTTGGCCACCAGCCTCTTCCTTCACTGTGCCCTGACGTTCCATCTCAGATGCTCTGTGCGGTGGGGACACAGCCACATGAAGCAAGACTTTAAGGTAAGAGAAATAGAGCATAAAAAAGACTATCGTTCTAGGATCCAAAATAGTGATTCTGTATTAGAATTGGAGTACGAGAAACAAAGCAAGAGCTTAATTACCAGAATAGGACTTAAGGTGAGAGTTGGCCAAGCAGCAACCTTGACCTCAAACTATTCAGCTGTGTTTGAATTTCTGCCGGATTAGTAGGGCTCAGCCTGCAGCGGATGCTCCTGTAGCCTGAACCATTGTTTTTCAAACTGCAGGTCATGACCCATCCAGTGATCATGAAATTGGCTTCATGGGTTGCAGTTAGCACTCTTTAAAATAAATAAAATAGCCTAGAAAAGAAAAATAACAAAGTGCATTGCACATCGTAAGGATTTCAGCATTAAGTATACGTGTCTTACGTTGTGATGTAAAATTTATTTCTTAATGTTACTGTCAAAAAAAAAGCTTGAAAACTCCTGGTTTGAAACTCAAGGATCTAGGGCAGGAAGCCAGGTTAGTCATTATGTTTAAAATATTTTCTGCTCTTCCCAGATGACTGTGAGCTAATGTAATAAACCAATCCAGGCTGCGGTGTGGCTAGATATGAATGAATTAAGGCTTACAGCTTCTCTCATGGAGATTTTCCACATATAGCCCTGCTTGAGAAACAGAATTGTGGAATAAAGATGGAATACTTTAAGATTTTATCTTTTCTAGAGCAGTTTTAGGTTTGCAGCAAAAATGAGAAGATACAGAGATATCCTATATGCCCTCTACTCCCCTACATGCACAGCTTCCCCTATTATCAACCCCCAACCAGAGTCACAACTATGAACCTACATTGACACATCATGACACACCATGATCACACAAAGTCTGGAGTTTACATTAGGGTTCACTCCTTTTTTTTGGAGACAGAGTTTCCCTCTTGTTGCTCTAGCTAGAGTACAATGGTGCAATCTCGGCTCACTGCAACCTCCACCTCCCGGGTTTTAAGCGATTCTCCTGCCTCAGCCTCCTAAGTAGCTGGGATTACAGATGCCCGCCTCCATGCCCGGCTAATTTTTTGTATTTTTAGTAGAGACGAGGTTTCACCACGTTGGCCAGGTTGGTCTTGAACTCCTGACTTCAGGCAATCCACCCGCCTCAGCCTCCCAAAGTGCCAGGATTACAGTCACGAGTCACCCGCGCCCAGCCAGGGTTCACTCTTGATGTTGGACCTTCTGGGGGTTTGGTCAAATGCATAATGACATGCATCCACCATTATAGTACCATACAGAGTAGTTTCACTGCCCTCAAAACATCCTCTGTGCTCTACCTGTTCATCCCTCCCTCTCCCAAACACCTGGCAACAACTGATATTTTTACTGTCTCCATAGTTTTGCCTTTTCCAGAATGTCATACAGTTGGAATCATATTGCATGCAGACTTTTCAGATTGGCTTCTTTCATTTAGTAATACGCATTTAAGTTTCCTCCATGTCTTTTCATAGCTTGATCACTCGTATCTTTTCAGTGCTGAATGAATTCCATTGTCTGGATGTACCACAATTTATTTACCCATTCACCTACCGAAGGACATCATGATTTTGACCAAGTTTCAGCAATTATGAGTATAGCTGCTATAAATATCCATGTGAGGTTTTTGTGTAGACATAGCTGTCAACTTCTTTGAGTAAATATGAAGTGAGATTGCTGGATTGCATGGTATGAGTATGATTCATTTTGTAAGAAACCACCAAACTGTCTTCCAAAGTGGTTGCACCATTTTGTATTACCACCAACAGTAAGTGAGAATTCCTGTTGTTCCATGTCCACACCAACATGTGGTGTTGTCAGTGTTCTGGATTTTGGCCATTCTAACAGGTGTGCAGTGGTATTTTACTGTTGTTTTAATTTGATTTCCTGAGGCATATGATGTGGAGCATCTTTTCATATGCTTATATACCTTATGTATATCTTCTTTGGTGTAGTGTCTGTTAAGGCCTTTGGACTCTTAAAATCAGGCTGTTTTCTTGTTGTTGAGTTTGATTTCTTTGTATGTTTTTGATAATGGTCCTTTACCATATATGTCTTTTGCAAATATTTTCTCCCAGCCTGTGGCTTTTCTTTTCATTCTCTTAACAGTGTCTTTCACAGAGCAGAAATTTTTAATTTTAATGAAGTTCAGCTTATCAATTGTTTCTTTCATGAATTGTACCTTTGGTATATTAAATAAAAGTTACCACCAAACATAAGACTATTCAGATTTTTCACTACATTATCTTCTAGGAGTTTTATACTTTTGTGTTTTATGTTTAGGACTGTGATCCATTTTGAGTTAATTCTTGTGAAGGGTGTAAGATCTGTGCCTAGATTTTTTTCCAGTTGTTCCAACACCATTTATTAAAAAGCCTATCTCTTCTCCATTGTATTCCTTTTGCTCCTTTGTCAAAGATCAATTGACTATATTTACGTGGCTCTATTTCTAGGCTCTCTATCCTATTCATTGATCTATTTCTCTATTATTGTGCCAATACCATATTGTCTTAATTATTATAGCTTTATAGTAACAGGTGAAGTCAGGAGCCTCAGTCCTCCAACTTTGTTTGTTGTTCTTCAATATTGTGTTGGTTAATTTGAGTCAACTGCCTCTTTGTATAAACTTTAGAATTCATTTGTCAATAGCTACAAAATAATTGGCTAGGATTTTGAATTGAATTCTATTGAATCAATAGATCAAATTGAGAAGAATGGACATTCTGACAATATTGAGTCTTCCTATTGCTGAATATGTAATATCTTTCCATTCATTTAGTTCTTTTTTAATTTCTTTCATCCAAGTTTTATCATTTTTCTCATATATATATTATACATATTTTGATTTATCCCTAAGTATTTCATTTTGGGGGATGCTAATATAAATAATATTGTATTTTTAATTTCAAATTCCATGTGTTCACCGTTGGCATATGGGAAAGTGATATGGTTGGATGTTTTGTCCCCTCCAAATCTCATGCTGAAACATGACCTCCAATGTTGGAAGTGAGCCTAGTGGGAGGTGGGTGTTTGAGTGATGGGGGTGGATCCAAATGAACAGCTTGGTGCTGTCCTCGCTGTCATAAGTGAGTTCTCACTCTACGAATTCACACGAGATCTGGTTCTGTAAGAGAGCCTGGCACCTCCCCTTTCTTGCTTCCTCTCTCACCGTATGATATGCCGGCTCCCTGTTTGCCTTCTGCAATGATTGAAAGCTTCCTGAGGCCTCATCAAGAGCAGATGCTGGCCGGGCGCGGTGGCTCAAGCCTGTAATCCCAGCACTTTGGGAGGCCGAGGTGGGTGGATCACGAGGTCAGGAGATCGAGACCATCCTGGCTAACACGGTGAAACCCCGTCTCTACTAAAAATACAAAAAACTAGCCGGGCATGGTGGCGGGCGCCTGTAGTCCCAGCTACTCGGAGGCTGAGGCGGGAGAATGGCGTGAACCCGGGAGGTGGAGCTTGCAGTGAGCCGAGATCGGGCCACTGCACTCCAGCCTGGGCCACACAGTGAGACTCCGTCTCAAAAAAAAAAAAAAAAAAAAGAGCAGATGCTGGCACATGCTTCTCCTACACCCTGTAGGACCATGACCCAAAGTAAACCCCTTCTTTATAAATTACCCAGCCTCAGGTATTTCTTTATAGCAATGCAAATGAACTAACACATAAAACTGGTACTTAGGAGAGGGGTGTTGCTGTAAAGATACCTGAAAATGTACCAGCTTTGGAACTGGGTAATGGGCAGAGGTTGAAAGAGTTTGAAGGGATCAGAAAAAGATAGGAAGATACGGGAAAGTTTGGAACTTCTTGGAGACTTATCAAATGGCTGTGGCCAAAATGCTGATAGAAATTTGGACAGTGAATGCCAAGTTGACAAGGTCTCAGATGGAAATGAGGAATTTATTGGGAACTAGAGCAAAGGTCGTCCTTGACACACCTTAGCAAAGAATTTGGCTGCACTGTGTCCATGTCCTAGGGATTTGCAGAAGTTTGAACTTAGGAGTAATGGGCCAGGGTATCTGGCAGAAGAAATTTGTAAGCAGCAAAGCATTCAAGATGTGGCATGGCTGCTTTTAACAGCCTGTAATCAGATACAGGAGCAAAGAAATGACTTAAAGTTGGAACTTATAATTAAAAGGAAAGCAGAGAGTAAAAGTTTGGAAAATTTGCAGCCTGGTCATGTGGTAAAGAAGGAAATAGTGTTTTTAGGAGAGAAATACAAGCTGGCTGTGGAGTAACCATTTGCTAGTGAGATTTGCATAACTGAAAGGGAGCCAGATGCCAATAGCCAAAACAATAAGAAAAATGCCTCAAAGGCATTTCAGAAGTCTTTGAGGTTGCTCCTCTCATCACAGGCCCAGAGGCCTAGAGGAAAGAAGGCTTGGGGGGCCAGACCCAGGGGCCTGCTGCCCTGCACCACTTGGGACAATAATGTTTCTTGCATCCTAGCCACCCTGGCTCCAGCCAGAATTCAAAGGGCACCAGCTGCATCTCAAACTACTGCTCCAGAGGGCACAAGCCGTAAGCCTTGCTGGCTTCCATGTGTTGTTAAGTCTTTAGGTGCACAGAATGCAATAATGAAGGCTTGTCAGCTTCTCCATAGATTTCAGAAGATGTATCAGAAAACCTGGGTGCCCAGCAGAAGGCTGCTGCAGGGGTGGAACACTCGCAGACTCTACTAGGGCAGTGCCAAGGGGAAATATGGTGTTGAAGGCCCCACACAGAGTCCCCACGAGCACACTGCCTAGTGGATCTGTGGAAAAGGGGCTGCCACCCTCCAGACTCCAGAATGGTAGCACTACCAGCAGCTTACATATTGAGCCTGGAAAAGCTGCAGACACTCAACTCCAATACATGAGAGCAGCCATGGGGCTACACCCTGCAAAGCCACAGGGGCAGAGCTGCCCAAAGCCTTGGGATCCCACTCCTTTAATCAGTGTGCCCAGGATGCAAGACATGGGGTCAAAGGAGATTATTTTGGAGTTTTAAGGTTTAATGACTGCCCTGCTGGGTTTCAGACTTGTGTGGAGCCCATTGCCCCTTTCTTTTGGCTGATTACCCCCTTTTGGTATGGGAATTTTTACCCATTGTCTGTACCAGCATTGTATCTTGGAAGCAAATAGCTTGTGGGTTTTTGTTTGTTTGTTTGTTTATCTTACAGACTCATAGGTAGATGGAACCTACCTTGGGTCTCAGACAAGACTTTGGACTTTTGATTGAGTTGATGCTGAGTTTGAATGAGTTAGAACTTTGGGGGACTATTGGGAAGGAATAATTGTATTTACAATGAGAGAAGAACATGAGATTTGGGGGGCATGTGCTGAATGATATGGTTTGTATGTTTTTTCCCCTTCAAAACTCATGTTGAAATGTGACCTCCAATGTTGGAGGTGAGCCTAGTGGAAAGCGTTTGGTTTAGGGGGGTGGATTGCTCATGAATGCCTTGGTTCTGTCCTTGTGGTAATGAGTGAGTTCTCACTCTATGAATTCACAGGACATCTGGTTGTTTAAAAGAGCCTGAAACCTCCCCCACCTCACACCCTCTCTCATCATGTGACATACTGGCTCCCCCTTTTGCCATCTACCATGATTGGAAGCTTTCTGAGGCTTCACCAGGAGCAGGTGCCAGCACCATGCTTCTTATACAGCCTGCAGAACCATAAGTCAAAATAAGCCTCTTTTCTTTATAAATTACCCAGCCTCAGGTATTCCTTTATAGCAACGCAAATGGACTAATATAGAAAGTGACTGATTTTCATATACCAACCTGGTATCCTGCAATCTTGCTATATTTGCTTATTAGTGCCAGAAGTTTTCTATTGATTCTTTTGCATTTTCTCTGTAGACAGTCATGTCATCTATAGAAAAAGTTTTATTTATTCTTCCCAATCAGTACACCTTTTATTTCCTTTTTTGTCTTACTGTATTGCTAGAACTTCCAGTATGATGTTGAAAAGGAATGGTGAGAGGGGACATCCTTGTCT
Source organism: Macaca nemestrina (assembly GCF_043159975.1). NCBI lineage: Eukaryota > Metazoa > Chordata > Mammalia > Primates > Cercopithecidae > Macaca > Macaca nemestrina. Next base: position 167,056,859 of record NC_092129.1, on the reverse strand, counting down.
TATTCTTGATCTTAGCGAGAAAGCTTCTAGTTTCTCACTGTCAAGAATAGTGTTGGGTGTAGATTTTCTGTGGATAATCTTTATCAAATTGAGGAAGTTCACCTCTATTCCTAGTAAGATTGAACACTTTTAAAACTAAATGAGCTCTCAGTTGTTTCAATACTTGCAGGGTTTTTTACATGTTAACAAAGGTATCACAGTGATCACTAGTCTGTGAGTCATTGAACTATTTTGCCTTCAGTAGACAGTAAACTAGAACTAGTTTTGGGGAATTTGCTCTGGTCAGCATGGCAGTGCTGTTTCATGGCTAAGTCATGAGCTTTTCCCCTCTTGGTTTATCTCAGTAGCTAATGCCAGTGAATCCAAACTCTGGATCCTGAAATCTTCCTTTGTCTTCAGTTCCATATCTTCAATTACTCAGTAAACTCTGTCACTTCACATCTCTTTCCCCATCCAATCCTATCCAAAAATTTTGTCTTCTTTCCCCAAACAAGCAAGCATCTCCTCTCTTTTCTGTCTTTATTAATGACACTAACATCCTTTCAATAATCCACATTTTAAAGTCTGGGATCATATTTAATTCTCCTCTTTTATTCATTCCCTTGATACATGTATATATGCTCTTAAGATAGAATAAATATTTGTTGAGGTGTGGTCTTCTTTGTCTCAGGTTTCCCATTGCTAATTTCTACCTCATATCAGTACCAGAAAAAATCTTTTCTAAAGCCATCCCTATCATGTTATTTCTCCTCTGAGAATAAGTGACTCTCATTTCCTGCTACATTTCCTGCCAGAATGCATTTCCTTGCATTGTTTTCTGGCTTTTTCCATTCTTCACCTCAAACTCCTTCTCTCTGCCTCCCAGATTTAAACTTATTTCCAGTTATTTATTTAATAGACACTTAAATTGCACTTCCCCTGCTATAGGAACTGTTCTAAATGCTTTAAAACATCTTAATTCTTTAATCCACATTAAAAATTCTGTGAAACAGTATTATTACCTGCCATGTTACATGTGAGATACCTGAGGCACAAATTGGTCTATTAATCTCAGAATGCCTAAAGCCCTATAGTGCATCTCCCTATTTTCCAGGTATTTTGTATGCCAGGGACTGAATGTTGTTGTCCCTCCAAAATTCACATATTGAAATCCTAATCCCTAATGTGATGATCTTAGGAAGTGGGGCCTTTGTTAGGTAATTAGGTCTTTATACATGGAATTAGTGCCCTTTTAAAAGCTCTGGAGAGCTCCCTCAGCCCTTTCCACTATGTGATAACACAATGAGAAGGCAGCAGTCTATGAACCAGAAGTGGGCCCTCACCAGTCACCGAATCTGCAATGCCTTGACCTTGGGCTTCTCAGTCCCCAGAACTATGAAAAATAAATTTCTGTTGTTTATAAGCCACTCAATTTATGGTTTTCTGCTATAACAGCCTGAACGGTCTAAGACAGATAGAAAGGGACATATTTATTCTACCTGCAATGTTGTTTCCCTCACCTGAAATGCCACCCCACCTACCTGGTAGTTATAAAGATCCTCATCTTTCTTTCTTTCTTTATTTTTTTTTGAGATTGAGCCCCACTCTGTCACCCAGGCTGGAGTGCAGTGGTACAATCTCTGCTCGCTACAACCTCCAACTTCCAGTTTCAAGCAATTCTCCTGCCTCAGCCTCCCGAGTAGCTGGGACTACAGGCACCCACCACCATGCCCAGCTAATTTTTTTATATTTTTAGTAGAGACAGGGTTTTGCCATGTTAACCAGGCTGGTCTCAAACTCCTGACCTCAGGTGATCTGCCCGCCTCAGCCTCCCAAAGTGCTGGGATTACAGGCGTGAGCCACTGAGCCCAGGCCTACCCATCTTTCAAAGCCCAATTATTGGCATTCACCCATCTCCTTGGGGACTTATCTTTCTTAAAAACTCCAGGTCTCTTATTATATATCTCCACTCATTCCTACAGTCTTCTACACATAAGTTGCCACTTTATCATATAGCTATATTGTGTCTCCCTTACGTTTCATTCATGTGCAATTGTCTTGTCTTAGAAGCAAAGACTACAGCATGTAATTGTTTCATATTCCTCCCTTTTGCTTCTTTCCTTCTTTGCTCTCTTTCTCCTTCCTCTCACCCATCCAATCCTTAAAAACATTGAGTACATAAAAATATTACACAAATAATGAATTGACATTAGCAGTCATCATTTTACAGGGAGAAAGGGGAAGCCTAGTGCATCAGTTTGGATCCTCCGAGAAGCAGATAACAAGACAGAATTAGCCTTGCAAGAGATTTATTGGGGTAAATGCCTGTGACAGAAATAGAGGAGAGAGTCCATAGAGGTGGGGACAGTATTTAGAACACAATGCAGGAAGACCCTTGTAAAAAAGAGGAGGAATGGTGGGGCAGGGAGAATCTCAGACTGCAGCAGAGTTCCAAGAAAGTCCCCGTCCAGTGACTGTGGAGTCCTCAAGCTAATGTCAGAAAGAGGAGACTGACCCTTCTCAGGAAAAGGCTGCATCGGGACCCTGGGGAGCCAGAAAAATCACTGGCTGTAGCACCTGGGGGGAAATGTGGCCTGGGCATGAACACGGAGATAGACTTGGAGCACAGCAGTCGTGGCCATTGGTGGTGTATGCTAATGACAGCAGGAGATCTGAGCAGTACATTTTTGTGATCATCCCTTCTGGAACATTGGAAAGAATGCTAATTTTAAATCCAAAATCTTAACTTTGGATGCCTTACTAACTCTGCACCTTCACTTCAATTCTTATCTTCACCTCTTCATTTGGAAATGGAAATGACCAATAGCTTACTGGGCATGATGATTAATTTTGTGTGTCACCTTGACTGGACTAAGGGATGTCCAGAGAGCTGGTAAAACATGATTTCTGGGTTGTTTGTGATGATGCTTCCAGAAGAGATTAGCACTTAAATCAACAGACTGAATAAAGATCACTCACTAAGTGATGATGGCTGTGGGCAGCATCCTCCAGTCCACAGAGGGCTCACACAAAACGAAAAGGTGGAGGAAGGGCAAATACTCTCTCCTTCAGCCTGGACATCCATCTCCTCCTGCCCTCAAACATCTGAGCTCCTATTGTAGATCTTGGGCCTGCAGACTCAACAGGCAATTACACCATTGGCTACCCCAGTTCACAGGCCTTCGGATTCAGATAAAATTACACCACCAGTTTTCCTGGTTCTACAGCTTACAGACAGCAGATTACAGGACTTCTCAGTCTCCATAATCTCATGAGCCAATTACTATAATAAATCTCCCCTTATATCCATCTACTACATATACATCCTATTGGTTCAATTTCTCTGAAGAACCCTGAATAATGCACTGGGCTATCCTGAGAACCACACGTTGACAAGAATATATAGTGTTCTGTTTATATTGCATATTATGTCATCAGCTCTATCTAATTATAGTAGCACGTAATGTTTGTGAAACATCATACAGGTCACAGCAAGTCTTTGTTCCAGCCAATGAGCCTGTGAGGAAAGCAAGACAACAATTTCTTTCCACATCCACTGACCTATTGGCTCTCTGGTAAACGGAAAGATTCTAGGAGGGGACATTGAAATGCTCAGTATGGATGGGGTCAAGCCCCAGAGCCTGCTTGCCAGGTAGGATCTGGTTATAACTATGATAATCAAGAAATCAAATTCCTGAGAAAAAAATATACATAAAGAATCAGGCAGTCCCTATTGATCCAGATAGCTTGGAGAGCTGGCCCAGTGGGCAGGATGGCCAGATGCAGAGTCCAGCAGGTAAGAAACAATACCACTTGCAAACCTGAGACTCAGGAAGTGAGTTCTGATCTGGAACACCCACAACAGTGCCGACTCCCCCACCCTTTCTGGTGTGCAGGTAGAAGGAGGATGCACAGGTGTGAGTGGCAGATCTGGGAAGAAGGGGAAGCTGCCAGTACAATTTGCCTCTGCCTATGTAGGAGCAGAGGGCTCTGCCTTCAGGGCCAGCCAGCTACTGTGGGTCTTTACAGCAAGCGTTGGCTGAATAAACCTACCTTCCCTTGATCCTTGACACGAGTGCCAAGTTAATAGCCTCAGTATTGTCTTTTCTCTTCAGAGAGAAGTGTGGAAAAGATAAAGCCAGAGGCAAGGAAAACTTCTCACTCTTCTGTGGCATGCCAGGTTCAAAGAATGCCAAGAGCACCCATCATCCCACCCCAGGTCACCAGCAGCAGCTGCGAATTTGGGAAGAGCATCATGACCAATGTGCTAGAGGTTGCACTTGCACAGATGATAGAATTTATAAAAGAAATTCAACATGGGTTCTGTTATGGGTTGAATTGTGTCCTCTCAAAACAGATATGCTGAAGTCCTAATCCCCAGAACCTCCAAATGTGACTTTGTTTGGAAAAGGTCACATTCTGATGACCTTTATAGAGGTTATCAAGTTAGAATGAGGTCATTAAGACGGGCCTAATCCAACATGACCGGTGTCCTTATAAAAAGAGGAAATTTGGACACAGACACATCCACACACGGAGACCTCCAAGTGGAGATGAAGGCAGATAGTTGGGGTGATGCTTCTACAAGCCAAGGAACGCCAAAGACTGAAGGCAAGCCACCAGAAGCAGGGGCGAAGCCTGGGACAGATTCTCCCTGGCAGCCCTCAGAAGCAACCAGCCCAGATGATCCTTCATCTCAGACTTGCAGCCTGCAGAACTGTGAGAGATCCATTTCTCCTGTTTAGCCCTCATCTGTGGCACTTTATTACAGCAGTCCCTTCCCCACAGACACTAGTACTGGTCCTAGGAAAGTTCACCTAAGCTGGCAGTGGTTCAGGAGGAGAATGGAAAGGATCCTGATGCCACTCGTTTGCTTCTACTTGAGGACAAGTGGGTGCCTCTCTTCCCGCTTCTTTCTCCTTACCGCTGCCCCCACCCACGCAGCCCCCGGGCTTGTCCTACAGGGATCTGGAGGTACATGGCCATGCCTGCGAGTGCTCATGGCAGGAAAGTTGTGGGGAGGGTGGAAATGGCAATTTCCATTCCTTTTTTTCCTATTTCATGTCCTGCCTGGAATATGAAACAAAACAAAAGACCAAATGCCCTTGGTCAAAACACCTCTGCGTCCAAATAGCAGTTTCTGAGGCAAGGCCGGGCATCGGCGCACAGGGTCTTGGAGCCTTTGAGGAACAAAAAGGGCTCACAGCGCGCTGGCACTCCTTGGTTCACCCATTGATTTTCATTTGCACAGACGCAGGCCCTCTTTTTGTAATCAGAGGGGGGAAAGCAGATCTGTGGAAGGCAAATGTACCATCGGCTGCCTAAAAATAGACCCGCCGCCTCACCACCGTGTAAAACAGGCACCGGCCCGCTGCTGTGCGCTGCTTGCAGCATGAATTCTCTGGGCAGGGATTTGCAGTGTAGACGCAGAGTTGTTCTAGCCTCCGACGCTGCGCCCAGGCCTTAAATGGAATCGCGATCTGTGGTAACTTTTGAGAAGAGCTGGCAAGCTGAGCCTTTCTTTGAAATGCACTGGGGGGCTCTTGCACAAGAGCCAGGGCTTTGCAACAGGTGTGAGCTAAGGGGTAGGGAGTGAGACCCTGTCTCAAAGAAATAAAAATCAAAGAAATAACAGATCATTAGGAGTGAAAGTTGCCTATAGTAAATTACCAACTGGGGGAGGTCAGAGTCAAAATCTCCATAGAATAATTATTAATAATTGTGAAGCGCCAAGATCGTAAGAGAAGAAACCATTCTGAGATATTTTTCCCAGGCCACGACATCTCCGTTAAACAAAAGAGACTCATATTTGAAATGATGAGAAAGCCGTAAAACATAATTTGAAAATTATGTCATGCCCAGCTTTGCCTTCCTCCAAGGCAAATAAAAGCCTCGGAATAAAAATGTTTCTATTTATTTTCAAATCTTTGCATGGGTTGCCCCTTTAATCATCCATTCCCACTAATATTACTCAGAAGCAGTTTAAATGGAAGCTGTTAGCATGAATGAACACTCCTTAATGGCTGGATCACTGGAGGAAGTGAGCTGTAAAGCCCAAACAGTCAGATGAAGAAAAGCAATTAATAAAATTTGCCTTCATTTCAAAGAAACTAGGATGTTTTAAATGCAATTATGTTTTGAGGGAAACAAATATGATGGTTGATTATCAGGGAAAATAGACTGAATCCTGCCCACTCGTAAATTCACAAACCCACTTCAAGTGGAAAACCCAAATCTGCATCCTCGAGGAATTGTACAAATGTGCAATCACGAGACAAGATCTGGCCCAATGCCTAGAAGCTGGTGAGGTCACCAAACTCATTACTCAGAAAATCAGCTGTGAGCCAAGCCCTCATTCCATTGCATTTCACATAGAATGGAGATTCCTCCGTTTTTCCTGTGCTCCCACCTCCCATCATTAGAAGGAAAATGGGATTCCCAGGTATTTAACTTTGGGAATCTTACAGAGATCCAACATGGACGCTTTCATGCCACATCCTGATTTTAGCTGTGGCTCTTCTTGCTCTGTCTGGAGGCATCTCAGCAGTTAATGGGAGTGATTCACATGATCCTACTCCAATTCCTGCTATTTTAGGATACTTAGCTTTTCTTAGCCATGGATTTCTTCTGTCTAAATCTGCCCGACTGAATTGGAAGCTGCCCAGAATCATCTTCTTTGGAAATTACATTTGTGCATCTAGGGTATATTTGTCGTTCCGCCCACGCTCCAGCCACTTTTTGAGAAGTGCAGAGCGAGTCATGTGACAGCCATCAGTGTATTTGCACCCTTTTTTGTTTAAAAACATAATCTGCATTACAAATTGCACCAATTCCTGTATGTAGTAAGTCATCATTCAATAAAAAGCACAAATGTATGCCTGTCACATTCAACATAATAAACTGCAAGTAAATACATCTTTTCTTAGTCCAAATCAGTCAGTAAATGATGTCTTTATTTTCTCTGTTATGCACCAAGTTTGCAATCAGCTTTATTCTTGATTCTCTCAGGCCAAGCCTACACAGCGTTAAGAGCAGTGGAAGATTGTGCTTTTATCAGAAGCAGCTGAACACCTGAGGACAGGAACATGGCTGAAGCAATTCATTTCTCCAATTCACTTTGTTCTACTTTATCATCATCATTCCAGTATTATCATCATGATCATCAGATTCTCCATCTAAAAATGATTTATCACAGTGTCTGCATCTGCAGGCGACACTATAATACAGATAAAACCATTGCTCCCTGCCTGCTCCGGATGAGTTTGCAAAGAGGAATGGTGTAGAAGAAACATAAGTTTCTTTGAAGCGAGAAGCAAGACAAAACTGAGTTAAAATGGCAATCTTAGCCTGGGCAACATAGTGAGACTCCCATCTCTGCAAAAAATACAAAAATTAGCTGAGCATGGTGGTGCACCTGTAGTCCCAGCTACTCGGTAGGCTAAGGCAGGAGAATCATCTGAACTTGGGAAATTGAGGCTGCAGTGAGCCGTGATCATGCCACTGCACTCCAGCCTGGGTGACAGAGTGAGACCCTGTCTCAAAGAAATAAAAAATAAAATTGCGGTCGTATTACTTACATTAGATATTTGACTTTGGTAATATTATTCAACCTTGGAGAGCCTTCATTTCCTCATCTACATGATGACAAGAATAGTTACCTTACAAGACAGATGTGATAACTTTAAATTACATGGCTGTTGGGCTCACTACACTGTGCCTTTCTGATTAAGCATTGACTAGAACAGGGGCATGTTCTTATGAAAAAAGGCAAGCTGGCCAGGCTTTATTTACTATGGATGTGTTGTTAATAACAGTGATTATAATAATGGCTACCATGATCTCTTTTTATTCTATAACAAGTGGGTAAGGTCAAATATGGAACAATTTGAGCTTTAATAAAGATAATAATTGCAAGGGGGAAAGAATCAAGCATTTATCCTGACTTGCCTGTAAGAACGAGTCCACTGAATAACCAAATAGTTGCTGGAGAAACATGGCATCCCTTTATATAGATGAAGAAACTGATAAGATAGTAAACCAGAATTTTCTCTTTTAAATTTGGATCCCTTTTTCACAAAGATCATGACCACCCCATTTGCCCTCTTTCTGTCCCTCAAACAATTCAGGTTCTTTCTGCCTTAGCATCCTTGAACTAGCCGATTGCACTGCCTGGAAAATTCTACCCTCAGATCTCTGCATGTTCAACAACTTCCCATTACTTAGGTTTCAACTCAAATGCCTCCTCCTCAGAGAGATCTTCCTTCTTCACCCTATTTAAAGCAAGCCCATCCCAGACACAGCCTCTTAGCACCTTGCACTTTCTACTTTTATGCTAGCCTGTTGTCCTTCAAGCAGTGCAGAAGTTCATGTGATATAATAGTTAAGAATGTGGACTCAAGAATCAGATGATCCGTATTTACCTTTTAGTTTTACCACTTTTACCACTTATTGACAGTGTGACCTTGGAAAGTGACCTAATCCTTCTTTCTGTGCCTCAGTTTGCTCATCTATAAAATGGAGATGATAATATTTTCACTTGTAGCATAAAACTGCTGGGAGGATTATGTGAATAACAGACACAGATCATGTAAATCAACATCTGACAGAGTAAGCACTCAGTAAGTGTTAATTAAGCTTCTACAGTTACAAAGCACACCATGCTCTGTGACATCATCTCAACTTTAGTGTGTTTATTGTCTGCCTCCACTGCTGTGAAGGTATACAGCCTGCCTGTCTTGTTCAACACTCTATCTCCAGCATGTAGAATGGCACACAGCAAGGACTCAGTAACTACATTTAGTTAATAAATGAAAGAACATCAGGTGTGTGCAGAGCGGAGACTAATGAGCAAGGTACGGAGGGGAAGAGTTGAGGGCAGAATTGCTGTATATTAAGGTAAGATTGTTTCTGGGAACTTTCTGCTTGTTTGGCTGTCTATTATGCATTTATTTTCTCGTGCCTTGCATAGCCCTCTGTTCTTCTCTGATTTTGTCCGTTCTCTCAAGCAGAGATATCTAACCAGCACCTCCACATGCGCTCATGACCCATGGGTGTAACTTCATAAACTGTTAGGACTCAGGAAGAAAAAGTAGAAGGAATGCAGATTTTATGCCTACTTAAGAAAGGTGGGCAGTGGGCCAACTCTGTGAAACTCAGCATCACTGTAAAAATAGAGCAATATCCAGAAAGTGAGCAAAAAGAAGGGGACTTTGACAAAAGTCACTTCTGCCACACACCCTCACCTGCAGACACTCACACCACAAACAGAGACACTGTCACCTCCAACACACACACAACCTTGATTGTGCTGTGCTGTTCTGTAGGAATCTGTATATCCATGAGCCATAAAGCACACAGGCTTACAGAGGCTGTCCCATTCTACTACACACCCAGTGCACACAGTTCACCAAGTGGTCACGGCGCCTTGTCTCCATCTCTTTACCTGGGCAAACATCATGGCACCTGTCACCACTCCTCACCCAAAGTTTCAGTGCCCATTGCCCTCCTGATTGAGCTTCTCAATGCATTCTAGTTTGGTGATGATGAGGATGACATGTGTCCCTTTTTGTCTAGGATGGCCCTAATTTACACACTCAAGGAATATTCCTCAAGTATATTACCTCAAGTAATCACCAATGACATTTTCAAAAGTGTCCCATTTTGGATATCAAATTATATGCCCACCTAGGTTTCGGTTTTGTTTTTGTTTTAGAGACAGGGTCTTGCTCTGTCACCCAGGCTGGAGTACAGTGGTACAATCACAGTTCACTATATCCTCAAACTCCTGGATTCAAGTGATCCTCCCGCTTCAGCCTCCCGAGTAGCTAGGACTACAGGTGCATGCCACCATGCTGGGCTAACTTTTAAAAATTTTGTAGAGACAGGTTCTCACTATGTTGCCCGGGCTGGTCTTAAACTCCTGGTCTCAAGTGATCCTGCTGCTTTAGCCTTCCAACATGCTGGGATTATAGGCAGGAGCCACTGTGCCCACCATGGCCTGATAGTTATACTCAGCTTCAACTGTGAGACTCAGAAGAGAATGCAGAAATCCCAATGGGAGACCATTTTGTGAGCCCCAAAAGATTACCAGAGAGCAATCCACTGGATCTTCCAAATCCAATAGTAAGCTAATACGCTTTCACTGTTCCATTTCTAAAAGGAGTGCAGGAAGTAGGAGGATATCAAGGTGCCAAGATTATGGTGGAAAGTTGAAATGCAGGTGAGCTATGATAAAATGGAATGGATGAAAAAAAAAAGTGGAGTCTTACTTCCTTTAGCTTCTTTATGCTAAATACACAAGTAGGTGTATTTCACTATTTAGAATAGAGCAACCCTAAGAAACTGCCTGTAAAACAAATTTCTGTTTATCATAGCCAATGTGCCTGTTGCACTTCTATTTTAAATATATTGCCCAGTGTTTTTATATTGTGGAACAAATGGACTTAAAAGCCTAATGAAATTTCCCTTACATGTGACTGTGGAGATCTAGGTTGTTTGAGGTGCAGTGATGTTGCATTAGTTCTCCCATAGAGTGCACATCTTTGACATACCATATCCCCCTCTTGAAGAGCAGTCTAAAGGTCTCCAAGGCCCCCTCTTGTGTGTTCTCATCTCCTGAATAAAATTCTAAATTTTTATGCAGGAAACAAGCTTTGTGTTTTTCTGACTTTTCATTCAACTTTTCATACAAATACATGAATACCTTCTTGATGTAAAATATTCAAATCACACTTTTCTTATATACCTTAAAAGATCTTGCACATACTTGGCATAACATAGGTGTTTAGGAAAACCTATGTTTACTAAATAATATGGAGTCGTTCAGCATATTTGAAAATGCTGCTGATAATGTGCCATTAGAAGGTTTTTGGAAACCTTCTAATAGATCACACACACAAAAGAGTGTACAAAACATATGCGTAGTGTTTAAGGTCTACTAATAATACAAATGCCCCAATACTTGTCATCCAGCTTAAGAGACAGAGTGTTACCAGTACCTTAGAACTTCTCTGAATTTCCCATCCAGATGTCTCCTTTTTCCTCCCTTTTCAAATTTCGTGTTAATCATTTCTGCACTTTTCTTACATTGCTAGGCAGTGCAAATTGTTTTCCAAAGTGGTTGTACCAGTTGACGTTCACACATTCACACCAGCAGTAGATGAAGGTTCCTGATGTTGTATATCATTATCAATACTTGGTATTATCTTTTCGATTTCTGACAGTCGCTTTAGTGTGCAGTGGTATCTCATTTTCATTCTAATTTGAATTTTCTGGATACTAGTCCTGTGTCACTCATAATTTGAGAAACTAATTTCTCCTAATTTATGGATTTTTTTCAGTTGTTTGATGATAGAGTTTGATAAAACAGATGTCTTTAATTTCCATTTACATATTTTTTCCTTTTAGGCTTTCCACTTTTTGAAGCTTAAGAAATGCTTTCCTACCTGGAAGTCATAATGATATTCTGTTATATTATATTAAGTGTTTATAATTTTCATCTTTTATGTTTAAGTTGCTAACCTTACTGGAAATTATATTTGCATATGGTATGAGGCAGTGAGATAATTGCTGAAATCTGGATAATCAATTATTCTAGCACAAGTAATTAAATAATCCATCCTTTCCCTTAACTCTTAAATGTCTGCTCTGTGCTACTCAAGTTGACACATATGCATGGGTGTGCTTCTCAACTCCATCTTCTATTATGTTGCTCAATGAGCTCATGTCCTTTCCTAAACTAAAACCACATGTTAATCATTTAAACTTTGTGATAATATTTGTTATCTGGGAACGCAATCCCCCATGCTTTCGTAGTCGTTGTTACTGTTTTTCTTCTTTAGCTTGACACATTCTATGTAAAACCATACTGAAATTTTTGTTGACACTTTATTTACTCAACATCTACATAGCTTTTAATTGTTAGATAAACTATAGATACAGAAAAGCCACTAAAATGTACAGCCTAAGGAATAAGTACTAGGTAAAGAAAAACAAAACTTTGCCAGCCATCCTAAAAATTTCCTCCACATTCCCCAATCCAAACACAACTTCTTCACCTCACCAAACGCAACCACTATCCTGAATTTTATAATACTCTCTTTCTTCTTTATTTTTTTATCTTTTTAAATTTTTTTAGAGAGGGGGTTCTCAATATGTTGCTCAGGCTGGTCTCAAACTCCTGAACTCAAGTGGATCCTCTTGCCTCAGCCTTCCAAAGTGGTATAATTATTGGTGTGAGCCATTGCATCCAGCTATAGTCACTTTCTTGAAGTTCTTTATAATCTAAGTATAGTATTGTTTGTTTTTAACATTTATATACTGTAAAAGTAGCTCTTTTGGTTGTATAGTTCAATTAGTTTTAACACATGCATAAATTCATGAAATCACCACCACAATCAGGATACAGAACAGTTCTATTGCCTCTGAAAATTCCCTCATACTACCCGTTTGTAGTCAAACCTCCCCCTACCCTTTCCCCTGGTCAATTACTGGTAGTCTTTTTCCGAAATGTAATATAAATGAGACAAGGCAGCATGTGGCCCTGATCTTGGCTTCTCTTAGTCAGTGTAATGCATTTGAGATTCATCCACATAGTTAGTATCATTTTATCACTGAGTAATATTCCACTGCGTAGATAACACCATAGTTTTGTAAATGCATTCATCCATTGAGTGACATTTGGATTGCTTCCAGGTTTGTGTGACTATGAAGAATGCTTCTATAAACATATGTGTACAGGTTTCTGTGTGAACATGAGTTTTTATGTATCTAGGTTAAATACCTAGGAGTGGGATTGCTGGATCATACGTTAAGGGCGTGTTTTACTTTATAACTGTCAAACTGTTTCCCAGAACAACTGCCCCATTCCACAGTCCCACCAGCAGTGTATGAAAGTTCAAGTTGCTTTGTTTCCTCACCATCACTTGGAATTGGTAAGTTTTATATATTTATTTTTATTTTAGCCATTCTAATAGATGCATAGTGGTAGTTCACTGTGCTTTTAATTTGCATTTCCCCACGGAGTAATGGTGTTGAGCATTTTTTCACGTACTTATTTGACATCCTCCTATCTTACTTGGACAGCATCTATTTGGATTCCATTTTTAAATTGTTTATTGAGTTTTGAGAGTTATTTATGCATTCTGGGTAGCAGTCCTTTGATGCATATGAGATTTGCACATATTTTATCCCTGTCTCTCACTTGTTTCATTCTCTTACCATTGTCCTCCAGAGAGCAAAATTTTTTAGTTTTTAAGTCCACTTTATCATTTTTTCTTTTATAGATCATGTTTTGGTTGACACGATCCCAAAAACTGCCCAATCCAAGATCACAAAGATTTTCTCTTGTTTTCTTCTAAAATTTTTGTAATAAAAAAGAAGTTAGGCTTAAGTATAAAGTCTATTTTAAGTAAAATATTTTATAAGGTATAAGGTATATAGATGACCAATTGTTCCAGGACCATTTGTTAAAACAACACTCCTGTCTCCATTTAGTCTTCACACCTTTATCAAAAATAAGTTGACCATGTTTGTGTGGCTCTATTTCTGGATTGTATTTTCTATTCCATTGAGCTATGTGTGTATCCTTATGCAAAAATCACTGTCTAGATTACCATAAGTCATAAAATCCAGTAATGGGAGTCATCTGGCTGTTCTATTACAAAATTGCTTTGGCTATGGTAGTTCCTTCAATATTCACTAAATTTTACAATCAGTTTGTGTATTTCTACAAAATTCTGCTGGGATTATCTTATTGGAATCATTCTGAATCTATAGATCAATTTGACAAGTATTGGCGTCTTAACTATATTTAGTGTTCCAATGCATTAACAAAGCATGTTTCTCCATTTTGGGGGTCTACTTTGACTTCTAGCATCAACATTTTGTACTTTTTTTTTTTTTTTTTTTTTTTTTTTTCAGATGGAGTCTCCATCTGTCACCCAGGCTGGAGTGCAGTGGCGCCATCTCAGCTCACTGCACCCTCCGCCTCCCAGGTTTAAGCAATAACCTGCCTCAGTCTCCTGAGTAGCTGGGATTACAGGTGCCCACCACCATGCCTAATTTTTGTATTTTTAGTAGCGATGGAATTTCACCATTTTGGCCAGGCTGGCCTTGAACTCCTGATCTCATATGATCCACCCACCTCGGCCTCCCAAAGTGCTGGGATTACAGACGTGAGCCACCATGCCCGGCCAACATTTTGTACTTTTTAGCATATAGATCCTACATGTCTTTTGTTATATTTATACCTATTTAGCTTTTGAAGCTATTGTAGATGGTACTTTAAAAAAAATTACAGTTTCCAATTATTCATTGCTAAGATGTAGAAGTAAGATTGATTTTTGTATGATCACCTGGCATTCTGCAACCTTACTAATTTCACCTATTGGTTCTAGGAACTTTTAAATAACAGTATTTTCTATATAGATAATCCTGTTGTCTCTGAATAGAAACTGTATTATTTCTTCCTCCCTAATATGTTTGCACCTTATTTTTCTTGCCTAATTGCATGAGCTACAATTTCCGGCATGATGTGAAATAGAAGCAGTGAAAGTGGACACCTTTGTCCTGCTCCTGATCTCAGGGGGCAACATTCAGTCTTTTACTAGTAAGTCTGATATTAGCTGTAGGTTGTTAGTTGAGGTCCTTTATCAGATTAAAGAATTTCCCAGCCAGGCACTGTGGCTCATGCCTGTAATCCTAGCACTTTGGGAGGCCGAGGCGGGTGGATCACCTGAGGTCAGGAGTTCAAGACCAGCCTGGCCAACCTGGCGAAACCCCATCTCTACTAAAAATGCAAAAATTAGCCAAGCATGGTGGCACACACCTGTAGTCCCAGCTACTTGGGAGGCTGAGGCAGGAGAATCACTTGAACCCAGGGGGTCAGAGGTTGCAGTGAGCTGAGATTGTACCATTGTACCCAGCCTGGGCAATAAGAGCAAAACTCCGTCTTAAAAAAAAAAAAAAAAAAAAAAAAATTCCTGCTATTTCTAGTTTGCTGAGTGATCACATCGTGAAGGTGTTTTGGATTTTTTCAAATGCTTGTTCTGCTTCTATGGAGATGATACTGTGTTTTTTGTTCTTTAGTCTTTTAATATGGTGGACCTCATTGATTTTCAAATGTTGGACCAGCCTTGCATTCTGAGATAAAATCCATGTGGATGTGGCATATTATTCTTTTTTCATATTGATGAATTTGATATGCTAATATTCTGTTGAGAATGTTGGCATCTTTACATGGGAGATATTGTTCTGTGGTTTTCTTTTGTTGTACTGACATTCTCTCATTATCGTATCAGGGCAATGCTGGTCTCCTAAGATGAGTTGGGAATTGCTCCCTCTTCTGTTTTCTGTTTCCAATCAGGTATATCTGGGAGTGGACTTGAGACTTCATGCACAGATTTATGGAATTCTTTTCTCAAGCTCCCTCCTCTGTGGTATCTCTATGCTCTCCAGCTCTCAGAATCCCCTTTTCCTGCTCTCTTAGTTAGAAATACAGGATTTTATCCTCCCCATTCTGTTACACACTTTCCATGGTATGGTTCACTTCCAGGTTGAAGCAGCAAGAGAAAAGAAGCAAAAGGCTCTCCCCACCCTTTCAGATAACAGGGATCCTTTTCCTTGTTTCTTTCCTCAGAGAGGATTTTTCTCTCTCTCAGGGATTTAGTTGACTGTTCACCACTGCTGCCACCAACACGGCTGCAATAATGCATCTTCAGGACTGGGTCTTGCCCCATGGGAGGTGGCAGGAGAGGAAGAAAACAGGGGATTTCCCCTACTGTCTTTGTCCTGAAGTACCCCACCCCTTCCTTATCCTCTGCTTAGAAAAACAGGGATTTTTCTGGAGATTTTTCTACCCTTGCTTGTTATGCAGTTCCAGGATTCAGGCTACCCAGAGACTAATCAGGGAAATATGAAAAGAGAAGAAATAGGAAAGTTGCATGCCATTCACCAGTTTTCAAATTTTTAATTCTCTTCCCAATCTACCTGCTATTGTTTATTTTCAGAGTCCTCAGACAGTTGCTTTGTTTACTCTGTCCCCGTGTTTTTAGTTGTGATTAGTGGGACAGAGAGTGTGTGCTTCCTTCACCAACTGAAAACAGAAGTCTGGTCTTTCTCATTTAAACCAAATTTGACATGTGCATTAGATCTCTTTTAGTCTACACGTTTCCCTCCATCCTTCTTCCCCCTTACAATGTATTTGTTAAAGAGGCTGGGCCATTTGAGTTGTAGTATATTTCTCATACTCTAGATTTCGTGGATTAAGACTCAGGTTTGATCTCTTTTGCAAGACTATAGGTGACTGTGTTTCTTCCACTGGGAAGCAAATGATGTTTTGTTGTCTATTTTTCTATAATCTGCAGCCATTATGCTAGACCTCTATAATCCATTAATTCATTGTCAGGTGCAAAATGACAATGTTAAATTCTATAACTTCTTCTTTCCTTATTCATTGAAGTACATTTTAAAAGAGAAACATTTCTCCACCTACTATTTGGTTACTCAGTGGAATAGTTCTTATGGGCAAGTGAGGATAAATGCTTGTTTCTTTCCCCACTTCCAATTATTATCTTTATTAAAGCTCATATTGTTCCATATTTGACCAGGGAGCATCTTCAAGCTAGCTCCTGAATCCTTTTGATGTGACCCAGTCATCTTTGATAACTTGCTTGCTCTCTGACATGACAAGATGTTCCAGGCTCATTTTGTGCATTCCTACTCCAGAACTAGAATCAACCATTTCTCCAAGAAGCCTTGATATCCTTCAGTGGAAAAATCTAGTAGTGTTTCAGTACCACTGCCTAGGTACTAGGATGCTTGTTGCTACTGGATTAGTCATTGTTTTAAGGCATTTTTAGTGGATAGAGCTAGAAAAATTATATGTGAGATAAAATAATAAGTTCATATTGACTTTATATTTAAATACAGGGTTACAAATGTTTTACTTACACTTTTCTATATTACAACTGTATTTTCTTTCTTTCACACCAAGAATCCTGGCTCTAAAGGATACTGGGGATGATACAATTAGAATATACCATCACTATTTGTTCAAACCACACAGTATAAGCAAGCTAATACTACCACTACCAATATATATACTAAAAGTGTTTTTTAAAATTTTCACATGTTCTTCCCATTTTTAATTGTTGTCCAGTGTCTACGTTGTCAGAACATATATCCATTACATAGTGTACTCTCTTTCTTTTGAGCCTCATTAAGTCTTAGTTCCAAAAGTAACAATACACTTAATGTTCACCAGCTCATCTCCTGTCATTATATCTCTAGTTATTTTGGTTGTCTGAATATCATTCTGAGAAGGACCTCACGCCAACAATATTCCCTGAGTTTTTCCATCTTTAGTAGTCTGTTCAGGTTATGCTTGGAAGTCAGTTTTGCTGGATATAAGATCCTTGCCTCGCATTTTTTTCTTTGAATATATCGTATACATTACGTTTTTATCTGTTATTGTTTGAAAGTCTGATGATAGTATAATTTATTCCCCTGTCTAAATTGTATATCCTTTTGGTTAGATCCCCCAAAGTATTTTTTCCTCTTTTATAAGGTACAGCAATTTTACTAGAATATATCTTAGTGCTGTTCATTCTAGTTTGACATTCTGAGGTATGCAGTGTGACTTTTCAAAATATAATTTCAAATATTATTTTATTTCAAAATAGTTATCTTGAATTATATGATTTTGAGAAGGGTAATAAAAGAATAAAATTTTGAGGAGATTAATAAAATAATAACTCCTTTGAGAGGATTAATAAAATAAATAAGATAATAAAATAAATATAATTCAAGATAACTATTTTGAAGTTATATGAATTATGTTGAGAGCATTAATACACAATAAATCAACATAATAAATTTTATTAATAATATTAATAAAATAAATTATATGATTTGGAGAGGATTAATAAATTCACATTGCCATATATATTAATATTCAATTAACATTAACTATAATTTAAATATCAAAATTCAGAATTATCTTCCACCACCCAGGACAGATGAAGGAATATGTGCAGTTTCAGATTTCTAAGACCTTGAATGCATTGTCTGATGGCGAGAGGACAGTGGTCAGGAGCTAGTTACGTTCACCGTAGGCTGTTAGGAGCTAGTGCCTCCCATACGGCACTAGGTAGGAAGCAAGACTGTAAAGAGATGTGCTGGCTTTGGTTCTTGAATTTTGGAGCCAGAAATTCCCTGTAACTCAGCCCTAGTCCTGGAGCACACTTAGAAACCTGGAACTAAGTAGAATCTTCATGAGTAAAATGTATTGCCTCATTACCTAACATAGGACTGGCCTATTTAGATATAGCTGGAAATTGGAATTGATTATAAGAAGTGCTGAAAGTTTTATCTGCCTTACTATATCTCTCACCAAACTGATCCAGTGTCTGAAATCTCCTCTGTAACATTGCCAAGGACAGCTCAAGTAGCAGATGCATAGCTGGGATTTGAACTGGAATCTTTCTAACTCTAAAGACAAAATTCTCAGCATTCTATTCTCCTTAGTTACTTCCACATACTTTTAGGCACAGATTAGAACTGTGTGCATGAAAACAGGGTATGTTTTCCCAGCCTGTCTTGGAGAAAAGCCATCCATTTGTTCCAAGCACTTTGCTTTTGGTTCCCCATTGCCAATCTTAATAGTCAGCTCTAGTGGTGCTTGACTTTGCAACAACATGTACTTTATTAACTCGAGTTATATTAGAGCTGTAGGAACTGATCCCATAGATGCCAGCAAGATCTTGCCTGTGTTACCGCTTCTGCCCTTCATCTTACTAACCTGCTGCTTTGCTCTAGCACAGAGCCCTCTTGACTGTTTTCCCTGCCAGCATGGCTGGGTGGCAGAGGTTGCTGCCCAGCATTTCATGGGCAGGCAGCATTGCAAAGGGGGACATTCCAGTGTTTACTTAGAACAAGGGTGGAGACATTTTTCTGTAGAGGTTTACTGACCATGGGAAAAAGATGTCCAGAGGCAACATAAGTAAAAAACAGATATATATCAAATATAAGTCTCAGCCACTTTGCATATGAAAAACTGTTAACAGGAAAATACATTAGAAGAAAACAATTTTAAAACTATTGTTCCATATTGTGGCTGTGTTTAAAAGGGAGATTGGGAGACAAGTAGAAGGAAGAAAGGAAATACTGTTGAAAAAAAATTCTGAGGGATGCAGTAAGACTCAAAGATTTAAAGACAGCAGTTGAATATATATACACATACACACTTATATATGCATATAGGTATATATGTATACCTATTCGAATGGATACATATATTCAACTGTGTCTATTCAATACATATACTGTATTCAAATATATATTCCATTGAATAAAATATTTAATATGTGTGCATATCCATTCATTGATATTTATAAATTACACACACACACACACACACACACACGAGAAAGGGAGAGAGAATCAGTCAAAGGAGACAAACACACTTCCCTGGCCGCACTTGTTTTTTCTTTTTTTTTTTTTTAATCTGTATCAAAGTTTATTTAAATTTACATCACTTTTGAGTTCTGTAGTTAATACTTTGTAACAACCAATACTTAGAATATAATTTAAAATTTCTTTTTTTTTTCTCTGTGGACTTTGTTGATTTCTTTTTAATTAGCACTGATTTTAGAATAGAATTTGTAATACAGAACACACATTCTTTTTACAACACGTTTATCTTGCCCTACGCTTCTTTTCATCCAATCCTCATGTTCATCATTCTGGTTTTTTTTTTTAATTATACTTTAAGTTCTAGGGTACATGTGGATAACATGCAGGTTTGTTACGTATGTATACCTGTGCCATGTTGGCGTGCTGCACCCATCAACTTGTCAGCACCCATCAACATGCACACGTATGTTTATTGCGGCACTATTCACAATAGCAAAGACTTGGAATCAACCCAAATGTCCATCAGTGACAGACTGGATTAGGAAAATGTGGCACATATACACCATGGAATACTATGCAGCCATAAAAAAGGATGAGTTTGTGTCCTTTGTAGGGACATGGATGCAGCTGGAAACCATCATTCTCAGCAAACTATCGCAAGAACAGAAAACCAAACACCGCATGTTCTCACTCATAGGTGGGAACTGAACAATGAGATCCCTTGGACTCAGGAAGGGGAACATCACACACCGAGGCCTATCATGGGGAGGGGGGAGGGGGGAGGGATTGTATTGGGAGTTATACCTGATGTAAATGACACACTTGTTTTTTCTATCTCTCCCCTCTCTTGCTCCTTCAGTCACCCACCGATGTCCTGCTTTCCTCCTGTAGCTTCATTTTGGCCCAATTCCAGAGCCAGTTGTGAAAGGAAAGTAGAATAGCCACAACCTCATTGCTACCAATATGATGGGTCTTGGAGTCCAATCTCAGAACCCACATACGGGTTCCAACTGGCCAGCCTCATTTGCTTGGCAACCCCAGGGGCTCAACCAATCTCAACAAATGATTTCCCAGAAAACCTGGAAGCTGGACAGGTAGGCAGGTGGGTGAGGGTGAGGGGGTGAGGAGGGAGTGGCAGATCACAACAAGTCCTGTATCTCCATGACATGCCTCGACTGAGGCTCATCTTCACCCATTTATTGTTGGGGCTGTTATTTTACTATGACCAGAGCACCTTCTTCTTGGTGGGGGTTGAGTTTATTCCTACAAGAATCACCCCGGGAAGAGATAATTATGAGACAGGAAAAGAGGACTCAGAGGCATGCCTCAAATTGGTTATGAGGGAATATCTCCTCCTTTGTCTGAGACTTGGAGCTGCTCAGGCCCAAGCTCTGATATCTGGAGCACTTTGGAGCTCTTCTTTTGGGGGCCCAGCAAGGCACCCGGAGGATGGCACAGGAAGTAGGCTGTGTCCGTAAATTTCTCTCTGAGTTATGTTTCCTGTCCATCACTTCAGAACTCCCGGTAAACTCTCACCAAGAAATGGGCTGGTGTCTGCCCTGTAGTGGGGAATTAAGAGAAAGAATGTATTCCAAGTTGGTGACAAGGTAGACAGGGAGAGCAATGCCCTCTCCCTGGAGGCCACAGGGGCGTCAATAGCAGTGGTATTGACAGCAGCAGAGGAGAGCTGGGTGCAGAAGGATAAACGTCCCCAGGCATTGTAGGGATCAGCAGCAGTATCCTGTGACAACAGAAGGACAGTGGTGGGAAGGTAAGGCCTGAGGGACCTGCACCAAACCCAGAAATTGCATGGACATCTTGAAAGGGATGTTTTCGAAAACAAAACTTATGATATCAACAGCATTGAGTTAGCATAACACCAACTGCTGTTTATTGTGTAAAAAATGCTTTCCATAAATCATCCCATTTAATCATCCCCAGAACCTTAGAAGAAACTTAGTATCTCTAGTACTCTTTTGCAAAAGAGGAGGCTTAACTGAAGCTCAGAGACAGTAAATAGCTAATAAATGACCCCTGGGGCTTTGAATCCAGATCTGTGCCTCCAAAACCAGTGCGCTTTGCACCACATCAAACTACCTTGCCCTGCTACTTCATCAATCAGCAGCTTAGGAAATCATGTGAGAACGCTGACAACATTGCATTATGTAAATGAAAAGCTGCAGAGAGAATGGTCTGGGCTCAGCCTCCATTCCACACTCTGTGGCTTTTAAAGAAGTTGCCAATGGTCAGTTTTATGTTTTCATTGTGCTTGGGTAACTATAGGCATAAATGAAAATATAGTCTCTTGCTGTTTGTTTCATGCATAGGATTAAATTGAAGTGGAAGATTGGATTTGGCTCCAAGTCCAAAGTTTCCTCAATCTGGTACAAAATTGCCTCTTCTATTAATTCCATTTTTTGGACACCTGGCTTCCATGTAACGTGAGCAACTTTTCTACATTGCTCTATTTTGTTCTCTCACTTGCTTATCTCCTGGATCATTATCACAGCTCTTCCATAGCTCCTGCTCAAAGTAAATATCAGTGACTGAAAAAATTAACATGCCACGGAGCCTTCCTTCAGCAACAAAAGAAACATAACAGTCACGTTTCAGTACAAGTAAGCCTCTAATTCAGATACATAATGCTTAAACAGCCTTTAGAGATGGACCTTGAAAACCTTTTCTTTGAGAAGAAAACATAACACAAAAATACAGGTTTTAAAGTAGGTTCACATCAGACTCAATATATACCATTATTTTCTCACACATGAACCCTTTCATTTCACATTTCTTTCTGAGCCATTTGTGTCACTTTGATTTGCAATTATTTCATGAGAAGCTAGCAGAGAGACATACCTCTTTATAATACTTATATTTGCAGCAAGTGTAAGAATATTTAACTGCATTAAAATTGTGACAATATTTTACACACATTAAGCAGCTTTAGAATGAAAAGAAAAGCACTCCATTGGCCTAGATTGCAACCTTGTTTTCAGCACGTGATACAGAATATAATCTGGCATTCATCTCTGGACAGTGAGTTTTCCAAGGTTTCAAACCACACAGTGTTTGTGCGGCTATAATCTCTCAGACATTTTGCTCTCCCATTTTGTGATTCTATCACACTTAAATGGAAGAAAAATCAAATCACACTACAACCATCCAGGTCCCTATTATTAGGACATTTACTAGTGTTTTGCCTGGATATTATGAGGAATGATAGAAATATCTTTTCCTTGTAAGAGGTCCATGCCTGGCAAAGGTGATTTAGATGTAGACCAACACAAAAATGGCCTTGATGCAACAATGGGCAAATTTTAAAAGTGTATTAAACTGGCATATAGAAATTTTCCACTTAAAATTATATTGCCATGATAAAATACTCCCAGATTACAGTTTCCATTGGTTGGTTGCTTTCTATTTGCTCTGTCCAGGAAAGAATTATGGACAGCTGACCATTGCTATTTGTCCGATATGGTGACCCATATATTATTAATAAAAATCCTTCCAGTGACTATTCTGATGACTTGAGGGTAGGGATGAAGCAAGCATTTTGGAGCTTTCTTATTGCACCATTAAGATATCACCAAAACCTCATTCTAACTCCAGCTGTCACTTCTAATATTTTAACCCATGATGTATGAATTTTTAAATATAGATGCTACTATTTTTATTTAAGTGGCTATGAATGTTTCCATGCTCACAAATAATGCAAGACTGAATGAAAGGGTCTGATACTAGTCTGAAAATGGAGAAGTGTTGATGGAGGCAGTCTCAGTAATTCTGTCCCCTGGGCAGATTCTCCAGAGGGGAGCATGAAGAAGCTTAGAAATAAGGAAGACTTCTTTTTTTCTAACCAATTAATCAAGACAAGGACATAGTGACTTACGTTGCACGCACTTTCATGGTAACATTAGCACCTCCACTTACTATGTACATACTCGATACCAGACACTGTTATAGGTAGAGGCTGTACATATGTTTGCCCTTTATAATGACCCCATTATTATCTGCAACTTACAAGAGAAAACTGAAGTGAGACACATTATGGACCAAATTTAAAGTGACAGCTATGTCAGGTTTCAAACTCAGGCAAGCCTGGCTCGAGGGCTCTTCCTTTCACCAGGATAAGATTCTGTCTCTGATCTGATGTTATGGTAACACACCTGGCATCACGAGGTCTTCATCTACTTTAGAGATGGCTGAATGAAGCTAGGTAGATTTCAGTCATACCCACGCCACAGTTAACTTAGGCCCCCAGTTGGGGATAAATCTGGAGTAACTGCAACTCTCTGTACTCCCCTGGCTTTAATTTGGACTATCCACATTTTCAAACCTCCTAAATAAAGTGATTAGAATGAAAATGTTGTCATGTGGGATATAGTTGGCAAATTCCCTTACAGTCGGGTGATATTGTTATATAGTAAGAAATACATATTTGGTCTCTGCACCTGGCTCCTCTGCTTCTGGCACACAGCCCCTAAAACTCTTGAAATCTCTGGAGTTCTCAGAGTGTCTTTTGTAGGCTACTGAGATGACTGATAGCTGAGGGCTCTTAGGTAGCTTCCAGATGGGGGCTGGTCACCAGAAAGACCGAGGCAGGATAAGAAGGTTGGGACTTTCAACCCCATCCCCCAACCTACAGGGAGGGGAGAGGGGCTGAAGCTTGACTTGATCACCAATGGCCAATGATGTAATCATTCATACATTACAAGTAATCAGTAATGAAGCCTCCATAACAACCAAAAGGACAGAGTCTGGAGAGCTTCTGTGTTGCTGAAGATATGGAGATTCCCGGAGGGTGGTGCACTGGAAAATGTGTGGAAGCTCTGTGCCCCTTCCCATTTGCCCTACTCTACACATTTGTTCCATCTGGCTGCTCATCCATAGCCTTTGTAATATCCTTTGTAATAAATGCACAAATGCAAATAAAACGTTTCCCAGAGTTCTAGCAAACTAATCAAACTCCGGGAACCCCAAATTACAGCTGGCTGTTCAGAAGCACAGATTGCAACCTGGGGTTTGTTACTAGCATCTGAAATGGGAGCAGTCTTCTAGGACTGAGCCCTTAACCTGTGGGATCTGATCCTATCTCCAGGCAGACAGTGTCAGAATTGGATTATGGGACAATCAGCTGGTGTTCATGGAAAATTGCTTGGTGCAGGGAAAAATCCCCACACACACTCTTGTGACCAAAGGTCTGAAGTACTCTGTGTGTTGATTATGTAAGAGTTGGAAAAACACTTTGGTTTTTTCTGTCTCTAACAGTAATTGCCATTTGTTAAGAAATTAGCAGGATTAGGATTGAAGAGGCCAACACTTGGAATACTTGGTTGAAAAGAGATTTCTGTTGACTGCCTGCCATTGTCCAACCCTTTGACTAACCAACCTTTCAATATATTCATATACAGTCATGCACCACATAGCAATGTTTCTAATCGATGATGGACCACATATATGACAGTGGTCCCATAAGATTATAATGGAGCTGAAAAAGTCCTATCACTTGGTGATATTGTAGCCATCATAAGGTCTTAGCACAACGTCTTTGTGGTGATACTGGTGAACTCAAACCTACTGGACTACCAGTCATATAAAAGTAAGGCACATACAATTAGGAACAGCACATACTTGAAAATGATAATGAATGACTACGTTACTGGCTTACGTGTTGATATTATACCTTTTATCACTATTTTAGAGTATACTCCTTCTATTTACTAAAAAAAATAAAAGTTAACTGTAAAATAGGTATTCTGGAAGAAGGTGTTGTTATAGATGACAGCTCCAGGTGTTCTTGCCCCTGAAGAGCTTCCAGTGGGACAACATGTCTCCACATATTGATGTGATGTCAATATCACAGTGATATTGATCATCCTGACCCTGTGTAGGCCTAGGCAATATGTATGTGTCTTCATCTTTAACAAAAAAGTTGTAAAAGTAACAAATATATTCAACATTTTTAAAATAGAAAAAAGCTTATAGACTAAGGATATAAAGAAAGAAAATATTTTTGTACAGCTATACAGTGTATTTATTTATTTATTTATTTATTTTTGAGACAAGGTCTCACTCCATTGGCCAGCCTAGAGTGCAGTGGCATGATCATGGCTCACTGCCGCTTGGACCTTCTAGGCTCAAGAGATCCTCCCACCTCAGTCTCCCAAGTAGTTGGAGCCACAGGAGTGCGCCACCATATCCGGCCAATTTTTTAATTTTTTGTAGAGACAGGGTCTCCCTATGCTACCCAGGTTGGTCTTGAACTTCTGGGCTCAAGTGATCTTCCCACCTTGGACTCCCAAAGTCCTGGGATTACAGGTGTGAGCCACTACGCTTGGTCAATGTATTTGTGTTTTAAGCTAAGTGTTATTACAAAAGAGTCAACAGGTTTTTCTTAATTTAGATGTTTATAAAGTTTAAAAAAAAGTTAACAGTAAGCTAAGGTTAATTTGTTATTGAAGAAAATTTTTTTAAAAATGTAGTGCAGCTTAAGTGTACAGTGTTTATAGAGTCTAAGGTGGTAAAGCGATGTCCTAGGCCTTCACATTCACTCACCACTCACTCACTGACTCACCCAAAGCAACTTCCAGTCCTGCAAGCTCCATTCATGGTAAGTGTCCCATACAAGTATACCATTTTTTATCCTTTTTTTTTTTTTTCCTGAGATCAAATCTCACTCTGTCACCCAAGCTGGAGTGCAGTGCTGCGATCTTGGCTCACTGCAACCTCCCCCTCCCGGGTTCAGGCGATTCTCCTGCTTCACCCTCTTGAGTAGCTGGATTACAGGCTCCCATCACCACACCCAGCTAATTTTTGTATTTTAGTAGAGACGAGTTTTTGCCATGTTGGCTAAGCTGGTCTTGAACTCTTGACCTCAAGTGATTCGCCAGCCTCGGCCTCCCAAAGTGTGGGATTACAGACATGAGCGCTTGATCCCATTTTTAATTTTTTATACTGTGTTTTTACTGTGCCTTTTCTGTTTAGATATGTTTAGATGCAGAAATACTTACAATTGTGTTCTAGTTGCCTACAGTATTCAGTACAGTAACATGCCATACAGGTTAGTAGCATGAGAATAATAGGCTGTACCATCTAGCCTATGTGTGCAGCAGGCTATGCTATCTAGGTTTGTGTAAGTACACACTGATTTTCATGCAATGACAAAATCACCTGATGATGTATTTCTCAGAACTTATCCCTGTCATTAAGCATGGCTGTGGCACACATTCATCCCATCTCCATGAAGATGATCCCAAAGTCTCATCAAATTATAGCAACAGCTATAATTTTCTCAGTTTCTGTAGTAAATGGAAAACTTAGTTCTGTAGTAAATGGAAAAATGGAAAGCTCAGTTTCTGTAGTAAGTGGAAACCTTAGTTCTGTCCATCCCAATACAATAAAGAGGGATGAGTTGGGGCAGCCATGACATTCCCTTAGAAAGCAGAGCTTCAGGGAAGAAGAGAGAAATGGCTTAGTAAATTCACATGATTTTAGCAGAGCAAAGAGAGAGAGAAGAAAGAGGAGAGAGGGTGGAGGAAAGATGAGTGTTGGAGCAGAATGTGCTGAGGAGGGCCATTTAGGAGCCAGGGAGGTCTTCAGGAGGAGCCTGGTGTTACTTGACTTATCTGCAGGCAAAATTGGAGAAGAGGGGACATTTGTGTTTCCCAAAATGTACTCTGATAGCTCAACAGAGTGACTGCTTATTCTGAGTTTTATGTTCTTGGACCTTTTCTCCCTGTGCAAACAAGAATGTCCTTTACTTTAAATCCTAAGTCACTGTGAAAGTGTAGGGACTTTCCAGACACTGCTGGCTCTCTATCCAGCCTCCCTTATTAGCAAACCCTTATTTTTGTTGGGGTGCTCAGCCCTCCTCTTTGCGACTCAGGAGTAAATCTTCATTAGCCTCAGACAATCATGGTGGTCCCATTCCTCTTGATAGTAACAGGTTAAGGTGTGCAGGTTGCTCAGTTCTGGGAAGAACTGAGAAGAACAGATAGGAAGACATCTACTGAGCAGGCTTCTGGGAAAATCTTTCCTTTCGTAGGAAGAAGCAGTCCCTCTTCTTCTGCTCCATTTTGTAGTGTCTGAAAATGGCACCTTGAACAGAAGCAACCATCTTTTGACCAAAAGGAGGCTAGCCAGGGACAAGGTTGAGGCTAGCCAGGGGTCAGCCTGTGAGGAAGACAGCAGAAAGGAAGAAAGAATCTGGGCTTAAGACATAATTTAGCTACTGAACTGACCACACCTGGATCTGCCCTATCCAGGAACTTTTTGTTGTGAGAAAGAATGCATCTCATTATGTTTAAGCCCTTTGAGTGGGTTTCCTGTTCAACAGTACCTAGGATTTGTTTTTTGGTTTGTTTTTGGTTTTTGTTGTTGTTGTTGTTGTTTTTGAGATAGAGTTTCATTCTTGTTGCCCAGACTAGAGTGCAATGGCGCGATCTCGGCTCACTGCAACCTCTGCCTCCCGGGTTCAAGCTATTCTCCTGCCTCAGCCTCCCGAGTAGCTGGGATTACAGGCATGCACCACCACGCCTGGCTTCTTTTGTACTTTTAGTAGAGACATGGTTTCTCCATGTTGATCAGGGTGGTCTCAAAACTCCCGACCTCTGGTGATCCACCTGCCTCGGCCTCCCAAAGTGCTGGGATTACAAGCAGGAACCACCACACCCAACCAGTACTTGGAGTTTGTTTTAATCAGATATGGTAAGACATGCAGACATGGAAATGACTATCATGAAGGAGAAAGTCTTAATTGTAGTCAAAGTCCTCTAGAAAGAAGGCCAAGCATGCCATGTGGGGCCACATGGCAAACACTTAGGCATGATGAGCTGTCAGTGAGTGGGAGGGACTGAAGGTGGTAGGCTTTGCTGTGGTTTTCATGGGAAGGAATGAGCCAGGCAAGGTAAGCAGGCTAAGCAGGTTTAGGATTCACTAGCTTGAATAATTTCAGCAAACCCAAGGCATAAGAGTGGACCCTCGTCATGTGTTACCAGGCCCTGGAGTGATTAGGGCAGGATGCTAGTGGCCCAGAGTGTAAAAGCCCACTAAAACGAGGAGGTTGCAGCTATGGGCTCTGAAGTGGTTGGTTTGTATATCAAAAGCACACTCAAAGACAGGTGATTTCCTATCTCTAGCTATTAACTAACCCTGGAAGGGGCAATCCCTTCAGGGTCAGTAAGGCCCCAGATGTCAGAGCATCAAGAATACAGGAAATAAAATGACATAATCATTATTTCAACTGACACAGTTGTTTTTCAGAAGTTTTTGAGTTTTAAAATGAACGTGAAACCATTAGGAAAAATGTAAGTGTTGCCAAAACCTC
This sequence comes from Macaca nemestrina, assembly GCF_043159975.1. Lineage (NCBI taxonomy): Eukaryota > Metazoa > Chordata > Mammalia > Primates > Cercopithecidae > Macaca > Macaca nemestrina. Next base: position 167,028,142 of record NC_092129.1, on the reverse strand, counting down.
ATCTCTACAAAAAATATAAAAATTAGCCAGGTGTGTACCTGTAGTCCCAGCTACTCAGGAGGCTGAGGTGGGAGGACTGCTTGGGCCCAGGAGGTTGAGGCTACAATGAGCCATGACAGCACCACTGCACTCCACCCTGGGCAACAGAGCAAGACCCTGTCTCAAAAAACAAAAAATGAGATGTATTGTAGTATCTCAGGAATACTCAAGAAAATAGAAGAGATTATTTTGTTTTGGTCAAAGTTATCTGTTAATACTTCCTCAAATGATTCCATGTAGACAGCTATACATTCTGTCTCACCTAAAAAGCTTGAAAAATCAAAAGAAAGAAAACCAAACTTCCAGTGGTTTAATTAAATATCATATGATGCTCTTATACATTACCTACTCCAGAGGTAGGAGCTCTAGGTTTGTACAGCAGCTCCCCAACAATATCAGGGTATTCACAGCCCTGTGTTTCTTCTTGCTCATCCCTAAAATGTGACTTTTAGCCTCATTCTTTTTTTTTTTTTTTTTTTTTCTTTTTTCTTTTTTTGAGATGGAGTCTTGCTCTGTCACCCAGGCTAGAATGTAGTGACGCGATTTCGGCTCACTGCCGGGAAGCTCTGCCTCCCAGGTTCACGCCATTCTCCTGCTTCAGCCTCCCAAGTAGCTGGGACTACAGGCGCCCGCAACCACGCCCGGATAAGTTTTTGGTATTTTTTTTAGTAGAGACAGGGTTTCACCGTGTTAGCCAGGATGGTCTCGATCTCCTGACCTCGTGATCTGCCCACCTCAGCCTCCCAAAGTGCTGGGATTACAGGTGTGAGCCACAGCGCCCAGCTAGCCTCATTCTTGTTGCTTCATGGTCACAAAGGGCTGCCTCTTCACCTGATAGTGTTTGCATTCCAGGCCACAAGAGATGAAAGTTGCCTGGAACACATCCAGCAACCTCTACTTGTAACTCGTTTGCCAGGACTGTTTCACATGGCTACTTGTCACTCCAAGGGAGGCTGGGGAATGTATATTTTTAGCTGGACCTGCCATTTCAAACACTTAGAATTCTGATATTAGTAATGAAGGAGGCAACAGATACTGGATAGGCAACAATTGCTGTGTGCCATGGTTCTCCCTATTGGCTACCCAGTGTTTTTTTCTGTTTGCTTCTTTCTCTCTCTTTCTTTCCTTCTTTCTTTCTTTCTTTCTTTCTCTTTCTTTCTTTCTTTCTTTCTTCCGTTCCTTCCTTCCTTCCTTCCTTCCTTCCTTCCTTCCTTCCTTCCTTCTTTCTTCTTTCTTTCTTTCTTTCTTTCTTTCTCTTTCTTTCTTTCTTTCTTTCTTTCTTTCTTTCTTTCTTTCTTTCTTTCTTTCTTTTTTTTGAGATGGAGTCTTGCTCTGTTGCCCAGGCTGGAGTGCAGTGGCACGATCTCAGCTCACTGCAAGCTCTGCCTCCCAGATTCACACCATTCTCCTACCTCAGCCTCCCGAGTAGCTAGGATTACACGCACCCACTACCACTCCCAGCTAATTTTTTGTATTTTCTTTTTTAATAGGGACGGGGTTTCACCATGTTAGCCAGGATAGTCTCGATCTCCTGACCTCGTGATCTGCCCACCTCGCCCTCCCAAAGTGCTGGGATTACAGGTGTGAGCCACCGCGCCCGGCCTGACTACCCAGTGTTTTCATAAATTCCTAGAACACATTCATCCCCACCCCATGAAGATTATTCCAAAGTCTCAAATTAGAGCAACACACTCAAAATCTGGTTTCTGTAGTAAATCAACACCTTCCTCTGTCCCATCCCAATGCAGAATATATAGTGGCCTAATCTTTCATGTATTCAAACTAAGACCCTTGTCTGATGAATATTAACAAGGTATTGCCTTGTTTTAGGCAAAACCTACATTCCTATATTTCCTGGTGCATAAAGGAAAGCATATTTTCACCACAGTGCTTTCTTTTCAAACTTTCAAAAGCTTCCTTGGAAATAGAGCAGTTAATCCAATGCTTTTCTTCTTCTAAGTCAACCAAAAAATAAAACATTTCCAATGAAGAATGAGTTCTAGGGGGATTTTAGAGGGGGAGAATCTCATGCAAAGAATCTCATGCTCTCTATAAGCAGTTTTGGTTAATGAGGTAATGAGTAGTTAGAATTTTCCAGCAATTATAAATAGAGTGGGTTATTTGGAACTCCAGAAAGAACTCTGCTCCATAGACTAACTTAATAAAACCTATATATATATAAATATATAGATTTATATATAACAAATTTATGTATTTTATATTATATAATTTATAATATATATAGATTTATTTTTATATATACACACACACATGAGAACACTAGCTATCACGTAGGTAAGATCATTACAAATATGATGAGCACAGATTGGATTTGTTATTCAAAAATAGTATTTTACATGTAATTATAATGGTTGATAAAACATTACTAGTATTGTGAAATCATGTTTTTCCCCAGTGTCAAGTTTAACTCCTCATTCCCTAGTACTGGTCTCAGCACTTTAGGACACAGAGTCAAATGATAATAATCATAAAAACACTAATAGAAGCTAACACTTACTAAACACTTAAGATACATTAGGCAATGTTCTAAGCCTTTACATGTATTCACTAATTTAATCCTAATAACAATCCCAAGAGGGTGGGGTGCTATTTTTACTTTTTGCTGTGTCATAGACAAGTCTCAATAAACTTAACTGAGCTCGGAAAACTTGGCAAACTTAACAGGGCACAATGCTCCTATGTGAAAGATCTGCTTTTTGGGAAGGAGATGAGTCAAAGTAAGCTGTAGAAGTTGAAGAGGTTTGCAGATTGGTAGGAACAGGCAGAATAACTATGATTGATGGAGAAGATCCACATGTCCCCTCCATCCCCCAGGCCTTCAGTTTGTTACTTCTAATGTACATACCCAGTGGTAAACATCAATAACACTTTTCATTTTATTTTATTTTATTTTATTTTATTGAGATGGAGTCGCTCTATCGCCCAGGCTGGAATATAGTGGCAGAGTCTCCGCTCACTGCAACCTCCTCCTCCCGGGTTCAAGCAATTCCCCTGCCCCAGCACCCCCAGTAGCTGGAATTTCTGGCACACACCACCATGCCCAGCTAATTTTTGTATTTTTAGTTAGAGACAGGGTTTTGCCATGTTGATCAGGCTGGTCTCAAACTCGACCTCAGGTGATAGGCCCACCTCAGCCTTCCAAAGTGCTGGGATTACAGGCATGAGCCAGTGCACCCGGCCTCAATAATACTTTTTAAACACAAGCTAGAAGCTACGAAAATTTGAGTTGATACCTTGATTAAATAACAAGGTAGAGATTCACTGTGAGATGTGCAAAAGATGACATGGCTCTTCTTGCCTCTTCCAGATGGTTTCTTATGAGAAAATGAGTTTATATTCAGGAATAAAAAGGATTTATTAGAAAGCATTTGGGAACAGTTAGGGATTACACTTGCAAATAAGATACTTCTCTTTAGAAATATTGAGAATTCATATTCATCTAATACCCAGGTACATCTGGAAGTGGATTGCATACAAGCATTTATATTTGCATAATAATATTTATAGAAATTATTTCTACTCTATGCTTTGTTCTTCAGAAGAGAAGTAAATATATGAAAGGAGAGAAAAACTAAACCCAAACACAATAGAAAGAATTCAATTGACCTAAAATGTTTATACACTATCCTGTGCATTGTACAGTGCTGAAAATGACATAGTAGGAACTGAAAAGATACTACCTTTGCACACTAATGAATCACCAAAATTTGGCTATTAATAAAGGGGTGTTAAAAGATCACACGTTCTCACTTATTTGTGGGAGCTAAAACTTAAAACAATTGAACTCATAGAGATAGAGAGTAGAAAGAAGGTTACCAGAGGTTGGGAAGGGTATTGCGGGTGGGAGAGAGAGGTGGGGATGGTTAACAGAGACAAAAAAAAATGTTAGAAAGAATGAATAAGACCTATTATTTGCTAGCACAACAGAATGACTATAGTAAAAAATATCATTTAATTGCACATTTAAAAATAACTAAAAGAGTATATCAGATTGTTTGAAACAAAAAGGATAAATGCTTAAAGTGATGGACACCCCATTTACCCTGATGTGATTATTATGCATTGCATGCCTGTATTAAAATATCTCATATCTCATAGTAATATCTCTCAAAATATCTCATAATATCCCACAAATATATATACCTACTATGTACCCACAAAAATTAAAAATAAAAACAAAAATGAAATGTAAAAATGAATAAAATAAAGGGGTACCAAACCTGGGAAAATATACTAGCAGGAATTTCCAGGTCCCACTTGAAGGAAGAGATGGGAAAAAAAGAGTCTCAAAATGACAACATGAAGTCTGAAAAAAAAAATCGGACAGAGAACTAAGATTGTCCAGAGGACAGAGGAGCATGTGGCAGTGTGATCCTAATGCTCCTACACTCAGGCTGTGGCTATGAATGAAGTCATAGTACTAGAAATAATTCAGACTTTACAGTTTATCTCCACTATTTGGCTAATCCAGCTCTCCATCTCCCACTCTTACTCACAGGAGTCCCCTAGGTGCCACACATGTGCTCATGAAGAACCCCTCATATATGCCCAGCGCCGCTCTCCTCACTGATGTCCATGGTCCACATCGCCTCCTGGGGCTGGCATGCCATTTCTTCCACTACAAGTACCCTCTGGATGGGGATACAGATTTCATGACCAGGGCACTGATGTCTTATAGATAACGTTTACAGATAGCTTTTAACTACTACAGTTCAAAATACTCAGTGTTCCGGGGCTGTGCCACATTATTCACAAAAATGGGAGGCTGGCAACTGGGTGATACTCCAGCTTTTTGGCAACAAAGCACATCTACACATCTCTCAGGGTCTCTTGTAAAAACAGTTCTAGTCAGCTTCTACCTGTAGACCCTCCTCCCCCCACCCCCTCCCCCGACCCCGCCAACACTCTAAGACCTAATTTTTAGGGCCACCCTCTATCTTTGAGAAGTACATCAAGGTGTATTTAGAAGTCCCCTCAGTTATTTGTCATCTCCTCCTCTCCCTCTTCAAGCTGTCTCCATCAGTATTTGAAAATCTCTCCAGTTCCCAGTGCAATAATCCCGTCTCCTCACCTATCACTATCTCACTGCCCAAGGACGATAGCCAGGGATATCTCATTACAACACCCTTGCCACTGCACCAACAACATCCTCGTTACTACTGAGTGATTTCAGGGCTATTACAAAATAAAGTGAAAATAATGTCCAAACTTGTTTTCTGGGTGTTATGCCAAGTTTGGGATCTCCATCAAGCCAACGCCCTCTATTCATAAAAGTATTTTCACTGGAAATGCATGGGCTGGCCTTCAGTTGTGCTTACGGTATTTAAACTTACACCTCCTCACCATATCTGATTGGATAAGGGGTGAAAAAATGAGTTTAAGGAAATCAATCCACAGGTTAACCGTACCAGTCAGGATCCCAGCAAGAAACAGAAGGCATTTGCAAACTTGGATAATGAGAAGAGTTTAATAATGTGCAGGCAAACATCAAGAAAACCAATAAATTTGTACAGTAATCTCAGGCTAGCAAGGGCTAGGAGCTGTTACCACCCCTTGATCTAAAGTGTAAGAAGAGGAAGAAGCTGCTTGAACTCAAAGAGAGTTGCATAGAAAGGGCTACCTGACAGGAAGAACTACCTTTGGTGGAGTGAGGTGGCCAATTCGTGGCAGGCCAGCAGAGAATGATCTGAGAAAATACATAATGCAACCTCATTCTCCTCCCACCCTCTCAAGCCCTGCCAGTGCCTCTTATTGGCTAAGCCCAACCAAAGGACAGAGTGCAAAGAAGCCACCAGCATAGTCCATACAGGCCAACTTGCTGAAGCACAGAGCAGGCTGGAGCATGGCCTGGGGAGGAAAAGTGGATCTAGAGGAGTAAACTGTAATGTCCATCAGAGCCTACCTCTTCCACCATTCAGCCTTCATGCTTGAGCTTTACCCGGTGAAAAATTTATCTCTCCAACAGGACAGATGCACAAAATTCCATCAGCAACTCTGTTATGTGAGATATATAATATGATAAAGTTATTTAACAGCAGTGATCTTCAAAGAAGGTAGCACAAAAAAAAAAAAAAGAGAAAGTAATTAGCATAAAATGTAGCTGCTACAGTCCTTGAGGTGATCCCAACCATCATTACTCTAGGATCTGAGTTGTTGGTGGTCCTGTCTATACTGGGTTGCTCCAATTTTCCATTAACAAGGACTGAAGTACTAAAGGCTCTCCAATATATCTACCGGGTTCCAGACATATTGTTTCTTGCCCACACTGCATAGCAGCAACCCAATTTCCCTTTAGGAAATCAATACTGGTGATTCTAGAAAGTACAGTGACCCCTAGCTGTTAGTTCTCTGGCATGTGAAGCCCTAAATGATCAGTGAGTAATTTCAGCACCCAATCTAATGGAAACATTACTTTGTTCCCTGGTGGAAGCATTCTTCCATTGGGTAATAATAGGATGTCCAAACCCACTGAGACTAAGATTATAGAGGTGAGATGCTAAAAGAATTTATCACCATCAGACCTACACTACAAGAAATATTAGAGGAAGTACCTAGGGAAGAAGAAAAATAATACCAGATGGAAATATGGATCTACACAAAGGAATGTAGAACACCAGAAATGGCAAATATAGGCATAAATATAAGAGTTTTAAAACATATTTAATCTGTTATAAAACATATTTTTAGGCCAGGCGTGAGGGCTCACACCTGTGACCCCAACACTTTGGGAGTCTAAGGCGGCCAGCTCACTTGAGGCTAGGAGTTTGAGACCCACCTGACCAACATGGCAAAACCCCTTCTCTATCAAAAATACAAAAATTAGCTTGAGGTTGTGGCATATGCCTGTAATCCCAGCTACTCAGGTCACTGAAGCATGAGAATCGCTTGAACCCAAGAGGCAGAGGTTGCAGTGAACAGAGATCGCACCACTGCACTGTGGCCTGGGCAACAGAGCGAGGTTTTGTCTCAAAAAAAGAAAAGGCATTTTTAAGCAAAAATAGTAATGTTATATGAAATGTATGACAATAATAGTGCAAAGGCCAGAGACAAGAAATTGAAGTAACTGCAGTAAGGTTCTTTTGCTATGAATGGAGTGATATAATATTGCTTGAATGTAGACTATGGTAATTTAAAAATGTAAAACATAAGTCCTAAAACAACCACTAAAACACAAACACAAAATATTACACCTATTAAGCAACAAAGGAGCTAAACTAAAATAATAAAGGAAGGCTGAAAAAATCCAAAATAAAACAGACAATAGAGATAAAAAAGATAAAATAATTTTTCAAACATACAATAAACCCAAAAGAAGGCAGAAAATGAGGAAGAGGACAGATTGGGACAAAAAATGAAGCAATTAGAAATTTGATATGGTCCATCCATAATAATCATATTAAATATAAATGGTCTAAACACCCCACTTAAAAAGCAAAAATGTTCAGTTTGTATTAAAAAAGCGAGACCACCAATCAAAAGAAAGTTAGACTATCTTAACATCATGCAAAAGGAGAATTCAGAGTAAAGAATATTATTGGGGGCCGGGCGTGGTGGCTCAAGCCTGTAATCCCAGCACTTTGGGAGGCCGAGACGGGCGGATCACGAGGTCAGGAGACCGAGAGACCATCCTGGCTAACACGGTGAAACCCCGTCTCTACTGAAAAATACAAAAAAAAAAAAAAAAAAAACTAGCCGGGCGAGGTGGCGGGCGCCTGTAGTTCCAGCTACTCGGGAGGCTGAGGCAGGAGAATGGTGTAAACCCGGGAGGCGGAGCTTGCAGTGAGCTGAGATCCGGCCACTGCACTCCAGCCTGGGTGACAGAGCAAGACTCCGTCTCAAAAAAAAAAAAAAAAAAGAATATTATTGGGGATAAAGAGGGTCATTTCATAATGATAGAGGTCAATTAATCAAGAAGATATAACATTTATGTACAAAACAACAGAATTTCAAAATACATGACACAAAAGTTGATAGAATTCCAAAGAGAAAGAGAAAAATCCACAATTACAATCACAGATATCAACCACTGTCAGTAATTAACAGAAAAAGTAGACAGAAAGTCAGCAAGGACAGAGAAGACTTGAATAACACTATCAGCCAACTTGGCCCAACTAACATTTATGGAACATGCCTCTTAATAATAGCCGAATATACACTATTTTAAAGAGTACATGGAATATGTACCAAGATGGACCATATTCTGGGTCATAAAACAAGTCACAATAAATTTAAAAGTATTCAAATCACCCAAAGTATATTTTATTGCAATGAAATTAAATTAGAAATAAATAACAAGAAGATATCTGGAAAAACTCCAAATACTTAGAAATTAAATCACACACTTTTAAATAACTGAATAACTCATGGGTCAGAAGAAATCAAAAGGAAAATTAAGAAGTATGTTGAACTTCTGTTCATTATAAAACGGAGTTAGCAAAATGAAAAGCAAGCTACAAAATGGATATTCATAAGACATATATCTGATAAAGGACTGCAATCCAGAATATATAAATAATTCCTATAAATCAATAATAAAAAGAAAAACAACCCAATTAAAAATAGGCAAGAGACTTCAATGAGGAACTAACAAAAGGAGTTATCTGTATGACTAATGAAAACATGAAAAGTTGTTGTACATCATTAAGCATCAGCAAAAAACAAACTAAAACTAAGAAAAATGCCACCAAATACCCATTCGAATGGCTAAAAGTAAAAAAGACTAACAATATGAAGTGTTAGCAAGAGATGGAGTAACTGAAACCATTATACATTAATGATAGATGTGTGTAATGGCATGCTCATTTGAATAAATGGTCAGCATTTTTAATAAAGTTAACATGACCTAGCAATATGTACACATCCAAAATACATGAGTAGTCACTGCCAAAAGTCTTATACAAGAATGTTCATAGTCACTTCATTCATATAGCCCAAACCTGAAAAGAACCTAAATGTTCATGTACAGGTGAATGAATAAACAAATTCTGGATATTCTACTGAGGAAAAAAAAAAAGGCAAAACTACTGGTGCATGCAACAACATGCATAAACCTTAGAAACATTATGTTGGGTGATTAAAGACAGATCCAAAGGAGTCAAACTGCATAATGTCATTATATAGAATTCAGAATAGGAAAAACTAATTTAAGTGGATGAACATCAGAAGAATTGTTTATTTGGTGGAGGGTGGCTTGTTAACTGGAAAGGAGCATGCATGAGGAAACTTACTGGGGTGATGAAAATATTTTATATCTTGATCTGGGAGTAGTTATATTGATGTAAATATATGTAAAAATTCATCAAGCTGTACATTTAAGATTAGTGCATTGTATTTTACATAAATTATGCATCAATTTTAAAAGAACTATAACATATGAACAGATTGCTGGGGCCCTCCCAGGATCTTGGAAGCGACTTGTGCAAGATGATCAATTCCAAAATCGAGTTCAAGGTAAAGTGATAAGATTAAAACTAAACTAATAAACAAATTCACCAAGGTTTTGGGATATAAGATCAATATATAAAAGTCAATTCTATCACTATAAAATAACAATGAACAATTTGAAAATAAAATTAAGAAAATAACTTCATCTACAATTGCATCCAAAAGAATAAAATACTTCAGAATTCATTTAACAAAAGAAGTGCAAGACTTTTATGCTGAAAACTACAAAAACATTCTTGAAAGAAATTAAAGACCTAAATAAATAAAAAGAAGGCCTATGTTCATGGATAAGAATAATTAATATTGTTAGGGTGGCAATGCTTCTCTAATCTATAGAATCAAGAAAATCACTATCAAAATCCCACTTAATTTCTTTGCAGAAATTGACAAGCTGATTCTAAAATTTCTCCGGAATTTCTAGGCACTGAAAATAGCCAAAACAATCTTGAAAAAGAAAAACAAAGTTAACAGACTCACATTTTCCAATTTCAAAACTGTAGCTTATCGCAAAGCTACAGGAATCAAATATAGATCAATGGAATAGAACTGAGAGTCCAGAAACAAATCCTTGCATTTATAATCAGCTGATTTTAGATAGGGGTCCCAAGATCTTTTTCAGTGGACAAAGAATAGTTCCTTCAACAAATGGTGCTAGGGCAATTGGATATCCACATACAAAAAATCAAGTTGGACCTTTTTCTCAGACTGTACACAAAAATGAACTCAAAATGGGCCACAGACCTAAGTGAAAGAGCTAAAAACCATAAAATTCTTAAAAGAAAATTGAGAAGTAAATCTTCACGACCTTGGGATAGGGAACATGAGCTTTGATATAGTACCAAAAGCATAAGTAACAAGAGAAAAATAGATGAATGAGACCATCAAAATTAAAAACTTTTATACCTCAAAAAACACCATCAAGAAGTGAGAAAACTCACAGAATGGGAGAAAATAATTCCAAATCAGTTATCTTATATGGGATGCATATCTGGAATATATTAAAAACACAACTCAATAATAAAAAGACAAATAACCCAATTTAAAAATAGGCAGCAAAGAATTTGAATAGGCATTTCTCCAAAGAAGATAGACAAAAATTTGACAATCACAGGAAAAATACTCAACATTATTAGTCATTAGAGAAATATGAAAATGCATTAAAACCATCGAATTGTGCACTTTGAACCAATGGATTCTGTGATATCTTAATTTTGTCTCAATAAAGCTTTTGAAAAAAACCCTTAGAAATAATTTCTGAAATATTTATGGATAAAGCAACATGCTGTCAGGAATCTGCCATAAAATGTAATCTGGAAGCAATGAGAAAAGAGTAGGGTATAGGTGAACTAAGGTGGGATGTGAATTAATCATTGTTCTTGAAGCCAGATGATAGGTACACCATAGTTACACTATTTCCTCAATTTTCAGATGTGTTTGAAATTTCCCATAATAAAAAGTTAAAAATATATACTTAGGAAATCCCAAGGTGTACACAAAAACTTCTACATGAATGTCCACAGCAGCATTCTTCATAATATCCAAAAGATGGAAACAATCCAAATGTCCATCAACTGATGAAGACAATAAAATGTAGTATATCCATGTAATGATATATTTTATGGACAGATATTTATCTATCCGTGAAAAGGAATGAAATTCTAGTAAATCCTACCACATGGATGAACCTTGAAAATATGCTAAGTGAAAGAAGTCAGACACAAAAGACCATATCTTGTATGATTCCATTTAAATAAGGCATCCAGAAGAGGCAAATCCATAGAGATAGAAAGCAGATTAGTGGTTGCTTAGAGATTGGTGGAAATGTTCATGTGTTTATCACTCACTCATTAAATAATTGATGATTAAGACAATGAGTTCCTGAATAATGTTGAGGAACTGCACCTCCTCTGATAAATCCTGGTAGGCTTCCTGGAGGAGTTAGGGGATAAATAATAGACTCTGCTACAACACTGATGCTGGAAATCCTTAAAGAGATGGGGACATAGTGTTGATTAACAACCCTGGGAAACCTCTGGAAGGAGGAAGACTAGAATTGCTTGAGATTGCGGGAATCATGGGTTGGCTACAAAGGCAAGTTGATGCCAAGTCAAGGTAAGGAATTTCCTAGCAAGATTACCAACCAAGTGCAGAGCATCCTAAGAAAGTGGGCACAGGGCATGTAGAGACAGTTATAATTCCTCCTTTTGATACAAATGTGGGCTAATATTAGTTATGACACAAACATCACCAACAATCAATCATGAGTCTTGGATGAACATTCCATTGTTCTAGTACTATACTAGTTCGGTGAGGGAGCAGGTGGAGTCTTCAGATACAGAGGAAATAGCTGCCAATGACCGGAGGAAAAGTGAATAACCATAACTGACACTTGCCAAGCACTTGGTATGTCCCAGGCACTGCACTAAGGACTAGAAGTGTTTTAATTCTTTTAATCCTCACAATGACCCTATGAGGGACATATTACTACTTTTTATACATGAATCAAATGAGCTTAAAGGGGATCAGTGACTTGACCAAAGGCATGTAGCTGTGGAGCCATGATCTGCAACCAGTGTCCAACACCTGAAATTTTATTTTTAATCCCTACACTCTATAGCCTCAGGGCAACATCAAGACCAGAGGTGATTAAATATAGAGATCACCTGTTCTAAAAATGCCAATTTCATATGGGAAGGGAAAGTTGAAGTAGGGTCAACCAGGCAAAATGAGTTATGCAAAAAGGATGTGAGACATGAATGTAAAGTGGGCTTCAGTTCATTATGACCATGGTAAGAAAGGAAATTTGGAACTGAATCTGCGCTCTACATTGCAAAACAAACATATGCTATCAGATGAAGTAAAGGCAAAGTGCAGTCTACCACGAATCACTGTAATTGGCCAACTAGAGTATATTCCATACGAATAAAGAATTTATGAATCATTAGTGCGAATGAGTAGGTAATGGTGCATGCTGCTGGACCAGTCAGGAGTTAGAAAATAAAATATAATCATCATTGCTTACATTTATATCCAATTCCAATTGTGTCGAAGCTCATTAGACTAATACTATAGTTTCAAATGTAAGAGTGCAAGCTTTTCAGAAGATTTAGCTTAACTTTTATGGAGCCAGAGTGAACTAGGGCAATAAAGCATTCTTTAGCATGGAACACCAAACATTTCTTGGGAAGGAAAACAGATTTCTATTGGCCACAGATTGGAAATGATTATCAGGACAAAGACTCATCAAAGGACAGGTCTGCTCGGTTTGGAAGGAACAATATGTATTTTGGTGGGCTCACTGTAAACTCCCATGCTCAAATTTACCAGGGCCCAGAGCTGTTGAAGCTGCATGTACTTAGTTGATATTGCTTCCCAGGAAAGGTCTCCTAACTGCTTCTGAGAGTGCCACAGACTGTTGAATTTTCTTCCACCCATTACCTTCCATATCCCTAAGACCTGTCTCTCAGAGCTCAACATCAGGTGTTTTAGAAGAGGAATGGAAATAACTGTGCAAGATATAGTTCTGAGCCTTAGTAAGAGTTCAATATCCTTGCTTAAATATAACTAATATGCATGATACAGAAAACCAGAATGTCAAGAATATAATTATATAAAGTACATAATTGAATGATGAATGTGTTACAGGTTTTAGAAAAAGGATGAATTCATGTGGACTACCATCATTAATGAAGATTTGACAAGAAAGATTGGATCTAGATGGTTTTAAACAAGTGAAGGCAAAAATGCACGTACCAGGTCTTCTATATTTTAGTGCTTCATGTTTTCCCATTTGAAAAATAATGGAAGTTCCACTTACTGTGTCTCACAGCTGTTCATTAGCTAGTGGGGGATAATGATCAAGATCCTTGAAATGCTGGGATGCAGAGATATGTGAAGAAGGGGACTTATCTTGTCACCCAAATAGAAAAGGCAGCAAAAGTGGGAGAATAGGCATCAAAACTCAAACAATTGCTTCCTTTAATGTAGCCTGGATTTTCCCAATGACAAAATATCAAATGTGTACTAATGTTTCTCTAGCATTTTCCTGGCCAGAACTTATGTGGCTCCCCTCTCACACAATTCTTATTCTTTGGCAAACCTTGATATCTTCAACAAGAGCAAGAAGTTAAATAGTGCTTCCTGTGTGCCAGGGACTATTTCAAGAACTTTAGAAACATATTAATATACTTAATCCTCTCTAAAAAAATTCTAAATGATAAGTGCTATTATTATCATTTTATCAATTTTTACTGGTAAGGAAACTGAAGAACAAAGAAGCAGTGATATGGACTGAATGTTTCTGTCCCCCTGTCCTGCCCCCAGTGTATATGTTGAAGCCCTAATCCCTTTTTAAGAAAATTATTTCCTTAGGTTATTGGGGAACAGGTGGTGTTTGGTTACATGAATAAGTTCTTTAGTGGTGATTTGTGAGTTTTTGGTGCACTCATAATCCAAGCAGTATACACTGCACCCAATTTGTAGTCTTTTATCCCTCACCCCCTTCCCACCATTTTCCCGATTCCCCGAAGTCCATTATGTCATTCTTATGCCTTTGCATCCCCACTGCTTAGCTCTCACTTATGAGTGAGAACATATGATGTTTCATTTTCCATTCCAGAGTTACTTCACTTAGAAATAACTCTCAGTCTCCAATCTCATCCAGGTTACTGCAAATGCTGTTAAGTCTTCCCTTTTTATGACTGAGTAGTATTCCATTGATACAGTTTGGCTGTGTCCCCAACCAAATCTCATCTTGAATTGTACTCCCATAATTCCCATGTGTTGTGGGAGGGACCCAGTGGGAGATAATTTGAATCATGGGGGCAGTTTCTCCCATACTGTTCTTGTGATAGTGAATAAGTCTCATGAGATATGATGGTTTTATCAGGGGTTTCCTCTTTTGCCTCTTCCTCATTTTTTCTTGCTGCCATGATGTAAGAAGTGCCTTTTCCTTCCCGCCATGATTCTGAGGCCTCCCCAGTCACGTGGAACTGTAAGTCCAATTAAACCTCTTTTTCTTCCCAGTCTCAGGTATGTCTTTATCAGCAGCATGAAAATGAACTCATACAGTAAATTGATACCAGGAGCAGGGTGCTGCTGAAAAGATATCTGAAAATATGGAAGTGACTTTGGAACTGGGTAACAGGCAGAGGTTGAAACAGTTTGGATGGCTCAGAAGAAGACAGGAAAATGTGGGGAAGTTTGGAACTTCCTAGAGGCTTGTTGAATGGCTTTCACCAAAAGCCTGATAGCAATATGGACAATAAGGTTCAGGCTGAGGTGGTCTCAGATGGAGATGAGGAACTTGTTGGGAACTGGAGCAAAGATGACTCTTGTTATGTTTTAGCAAAGAGACTAGCAGCGTTTTGCCCCTGCCCTAGAGACTTGTGGAACTTTGAACTTCAGAGAGATAATTTAGGATATGTGGTAGAAGAAATTTCTAAGCAGCAAAGCATTCAAGAGGTGACTTGGATACTGTTAAAGACATTCAATTTCATAAGGGAAGCAGAGCATAAAAGTTCAGAAATTTTTCAGCCTGACAAAGTGATTGAAAAGAAAACCCCATTTTCTTATGAGAAATTCAAGCCAGTTGCAAAAATTTGCATAAGTAACAAGGAGCCGAATGTTAATCCCCAAGACAATGAGGATTGGAGAGAATATCTCCAGGACATGTCAGAGGTCTTCACAGCAGCCCACTCAGTCACAGGTCCAGAGGCCTAGGAGAAAATGGTTTCGTGGGCTGGGCCCAAGGTCCCTGTGCTGTGTGCCACCTAAGGACTTGGTGTCCTGCATCCCAACTGCTCCAGCCCCTCTGCAAAGGGGCCAATGCAGAGCTTTGGCCATGGCTTCAAGGGTGCAAGCCCTAAGCCTTGGCAGTTTCCACATGGTGTTGAGCCTGTGAGTGCACAGAAGTCAAGAATTGGAGTTTGGGAACCTCCACCTACATTTCAGAAAATGTATGGAAACATCTGGATGTCCAGGCAGAAGTTTGCTACAGGGGTGGGGCACTCATGGAGAACCTCTGCTAGGTCAATGCAGAAGGGAAGTGTGGGTTGGAGCCCCCACACAGAGTTCATGCTGGAGCACTGGCCAGTGGAGCTGTGAGAAGAGGGCCACCATCATCCAGACCCCAGAATGGTAGATCCACTGACAGCTTGCACCATTCACCTGGAAAAGCTGCAGATATTCAATGTCAGCCTGTGAAAGCAGCTGGGAGGGAGGCTATACTTTGCAAAGCCACAGGGGCAGAGCTGCCTAAGATCATGGGAACCCACCTCTTCCATCAGCATGACCTAGATGTGAGACCTGGAGTAAAAGGAGATCATTTTGGAGCTTTAAGATTTGACTGCCCCACTAGATTTTGGACTTGCATGGGCCCTGTAACCCCTTTGTTTTGGCCAATTTCTCCCATTGGGAATAGCTGTATGTACCAAATACCTGTACTCCCACTGTATCTAGGAAGTAACTAGCTTGCTTTTGATTTTACAGACTCATAGGCAGAAAAGACTGGGCTTGTCTCAGATGAGACTTTGGACTGTGGACTTTTGGGTTAACGCTGAAATGATGTAAGACTTTGGGGGAATATTGAGAAGGCATGCTTTGTTTTGAAATGTGAGGACATGAGATTTGAAGGCATCAGGGGTTGAATGATATTGTTTGACTGAGTTTCCACCCAAATATCATCTTGAATTGTACTCCCACAATTTCCAAGTGTTGTGGAAGGAACCCAGTGGGAGATGATTTGAATCCTGGGGGCGGTTCCCCCATATTGTTCTCATGGTAGTGAATAAGCCTCATGAGATCTGATGGCTTTATTAGGGGTTTCTGCTTTTGCATCTTCCTCATTTTCTCTTGCTGTCACCACGTAAGAAGTGCCTTTTGCCTCCTGCCATGATTCTGAGGCCTCCTCAGCCATGTGGAACTGTAAGTCCAATTAAACCTCTTTTTCTTCCCAGTCTCAGGTATGTCTTTATCAGCAGTGTGTAAACAGACTAATACATCCATTCTTTATCCACTCATTGATTGATGGGCATTTGGGTTGGTTCCACATTTTTGCAATTGTGAATTGTGCTACTATAAACATGAGTTTGCAAGTACCTTTTTCGTGTAATGACTTCTTTTCCTCTGGGTAGATACCCAAGGATGGGATTGCTGGATCGAATGGTAGATATACTTATAGTTCTTTAAGGAATCTCCACACTATTTTCCATAGTAGTTGTACTAGTTTACATTCCCACCAGCATTGGAGAAGTGTTCCCTGTTCGCCATATCTACGCCAACATCTATTTTTTTAAATATTTTGATTATGGCCATTCTTGCAGGATTAAGGTGGTATTGCATTGTGGTTTTGATTTGCATTTCCCTGATCATTAGTGATGTTGAGCATTTTTTTACGTTTTTTGGCCATTTGTATATCTTCTTTTGAGAATTGTCTATTCATGTCCTTAGCCCGCTTTTTGATGGGATTGTTTGCTTTTTTCTTGTGGTTTTGTCTGAGTTCATTGTAGATCCTGGATATTAGTCCTTTGTCAGATGTATAGATTGTGAAGATTTTCTTCCAGTCTGTATGTTGTCTGTTTACTCCACTGACTGTTCCTTTTGCTGTGCAAAAACTCTTCAGTTTAATTAAGGCTTAGATATTTATCTTTGTTGTTGTTGCATTTGCTTTTGGGTTCTTGGTCATGAAATCCTTGCCTAAGCCAATGTCTAGAAGGGTTTTTCCGATGTTATCTTTCAGAATTTTTATAGTTTCAGGTCTTACATTTAAGTTCTTAATCCATCTTGAGTTGATTTTTGTATAGGTGAGCGATGAGGATTCAGTTTCATTCTCTTACATGTGGCTTGCCAATTATCCCAGCACCATCTGTTGAATAGGGTGTCCTTTCCCCATTTTATGTTTTTGTTTGCTTTGTCAAAGATCAGTTGACTGTAAGTATTTGGGTTTATTTCTGGGTTCTCAATTCTGTTCTGTTGGTCTATGTCCCTATTTTTATACTAGTACCATGCTGTTTTGGTGACTATGGCCTTATAGTATAGTTTGAAATCAGGTAATATGGTGCCTCCAGATTTGTTCTTTTTGCTTAGTTTTGCTTTGGCTACACGGGCTCTTTTTTGGTTCCATGTGAATTTTAGGATTGTTTTTTCTAGTTCTGAGAATGATGGTGACATTTTAATGAGAATTGCATTAAATTTGTAGATTGCTTTTGGCAGTATGGTCATTTTCACAATATTGATTCTACCAATCCATCAACATGGGATGTGTTTCCACTTGTTTGTGTCATCTATGATTTCTTTCAGCAGTGTTTTGTAGTTTTCCTTGTAGAGGTCTTTCACTTCTTTGGTTAGGTATATTCCTAAGTATTTTATATATTTTTGCAGCTGTTGTAAAAGGGGTTGAGTTCTTGATTTGATTCCCAACCTGGTCACTGTTGGTATATAGGAGAGCTACTGATTTGTGTACATTAATTTTTTATCTGGAAACTTTGCTGAATTGTTTTATCAGGAGTTTTTTGGAGGAGTCTTCATGGTTTTCTAGGTATATAATCATGTCATCAGCAAACAGAAACAATTTTACTTCCCCTTTACCAATTTGGATGCCCTTTATTTCTTTCTCTGGTCTGACTGCTCTGGCTAGGACTTCCAGTACTATGCTGAAAAGAAGTGGTGAGAGTGGGAGAGTGGGCATCCTTGTCTTGTTCCAGTTCTCAGAGGGAATGCTTTCAACTTTTCTCCATTTAGTATTATGCTGGCTGTGGGTTTGTCATAGATGGCTTTTATTACATTGACGTATGTCCCTTGTATGCCAATTTTACTGAGAGTTTTAATCATAAAGGGATGCTGGATTTTGTCAAATGCATTTGCAGCTATTGAGATGATCATGTGATTTTTTAAAATTCCACTTATGTGGTATATCACATTTATTGACTTGCATAAATTAAACCTTCTCTGCATCCCTGGTATGAAACCCACTTGATAATGGTGGATTATCTTTTTGATGATATGTTGTTGGATTTGGTTAGCTAATATTTTGTTAAGGATTTTTGCATCTATGTTCATCTGGGATATTGGTCTGTAGGTCTGTAGTTTTATTTTTTGGTTATGTCCTTTACTGGGTTTGGTATTAGGGTCATATTGGAAGCCCTAAACTCAAATGTGATGATATTTGGAGGTGGGGCCTTTGGGAAATGATTAGGTCATGAAGATGGAGGCCCTCATGCATCTATTTAGTGCCTTTATAAGAAGAGACACAAGATTCTGGGAAGAGGGCCAAATAAGAATAGCTTCGGTCTACAGCTCCCACCAAGACCAATGCAGAAGGTGGGTGATTGCTGCATTTCCAACTGAGACCAGGAGACTCCCTCGGGTGCCTACACCACTAGGGCCCTGGGTTTCAAGTACAAAACTGGGCAGCCATTTGAGCAAATACCAAGCAAGCTGCAGGAATTTTGGGGTTTTTTGGTTGTTGTTCTTTTTTTTTTTTTCCCCCCACATTCCAGTGGTGCCTGGAACCCCAGCGAGACAGAACCGTTCACTCTCCTGAAAGGGGGCTGAAGCCAGGGATCCAAGTGGTCTTGCTCAATGGGTCCCACCCCCACAGAGTCCAGCAAGCTAAGATCTACTGGCTGGAAATTCTCGCTGCCAGCACAGAATCTGAAGTCAACCTGGGATGCTGGAGCTTGGTGGCATGGCCATCTGCCATTACTGAGGCTTGAGTAGGTGGTTTTCCCCTCACAGTGTAAACAAAGCCACCGGGAAGGTCAGACTGGGTGTGGAACCCACTGCAGCACAGCAAAACCACTGTAGCCAGACTGCCTCTGTAGATTCCTCCTCTCTGGGGGTATCTCTGAAGAAAGGCAGCAGGCCCAGTCAGGGGCTTATAGATGAAACTCCCAACTCCCTGGGACAGAGTACTTGGAGGAAGGCATGACTGTGGGCACAGCTTCAGCAGACTTAAACGTTCCTGCCTGCCAACTCTGAAGAAAGCAGCAGATCTCCCAGCACAGCACTTGAGCTCTGCTAAGGGACAGACTGCCTCCTCAAGTGGGTCCCTGACCCCTGTGCCTCCTGACTGGGAGACACTTCCCAGCAGGGGTCAACAGACACCTCATATAGCAGAGCTCTGGCTGGCATCTGGCGGATGCCCCTCTGGGATGAAGCTTCCAGAGGAAGGAGCAGGCAGCAATCTTTGCTGTTCTGCAGCCTCTGCTGCTGATATCCAGGCAAACAGAGTCTGGAGTGGACCTCCAGCAAACTCTAGCAGACCTGCAGAAGAGGGGCCTGACTGTTAGAATGAAAACTAACAAATAGAAAGCAATAACATCAACATCAACAAAACGGACGTCCATGCAAAAACCCAATCCAAAGGTCCCCAGCATCAAAGATCAAAGGTAGATAAATCCGTGAAGATGAGGAAAAACCAGTGCAAAAATGCTGAAAATTCCAAAAGTCAGAATGCCTCTTCTCCTCCAAAGGATCATAACTCCTCACCAGCAAGGGAACAAAACTGGATGGCGAATGACTATGACAAATTGACAGAAGTAGGCTTCAGAAGGTAGGTAATAACAAACTCCTCCGAGCTAAAGGAGCATGTTCTAAGTCAATGCAATTAAGCTAAGAACCTTGATAAAAGGTTACAGAAACTGCTAACTAGAATAACCAGTTTAGAGAAGAACATAAATGACCTGACAGAAATGAAAAACACAGCATGAGAACTTCATGAAGCATATACAAGTATCAATATCCAAATAGATCAAGCAGAAGAAAGGATATCAGAGATTGAAGATCAACTTAATGAAATAAAGCACGAAGACAAGATTAGAGAAAAAAGAATGAAAAGGAATGAACAAAGCCTCCAAGAAACATGGGACTATGTGAAAAGACCAAACCTATGATTGATTGGTGTACCTGAAAGTGACAGGGAGAATGGAACCAAGTTGGAAAACACACTTCAGGATATTATCCAGGAGAACTTCCCCAACCAAGCAAGACAGGAAAACATTCAAATTCAGGAAATACAGAGAACACCACTAAGACACTCCTCAAGATGATCAACCCCAAGACACAATCATCAGATTCACCAAAACAAAGCAAAAAAGTTAGGGCAGCCAGAGAGAAAGGTCAGGTTACCCACAAAGGGAAGCCCATCAGATTAACAGCGGATCTCTCTGAAGAAACCCAATAAGCCAGAAGAGAGTGGGGGCCAATATTCAACATTCTTAAAGGAAAGAATTTTCAACCCAGAATTTCATTTCCAGCCAAACTAAGTTTCATAAGCGTAGGAGAAATAAAATCCTTTACAGACAAGCAAATGCTGAGGGATTTTGTCACCACTAGGCCAGCCTTCCAAGAGATCCTGAAGGAAGCACTAAATATGGAAAGGAAAAACCGGTACCAGCCACTCTAAAAACATACCAAAATATAAAGACCAACGACACTATGAAGAAACTGCATCAACTAATGTGCAAAATAACCAGTTAGCATCATGATGACAGGATAAAATTCACACATAACAATATTAACCTTAAATGTAAATGGGCTAAATGCCCTCAATTAAAAGACACAGACTGGCAAATTGGATAAAGAGTCAAGACTCATCAGTATGCTGTATTCAGGAGACCCATCTCACATGCAAAGACGCACATAGGCTCAAAATAAAGGGATGGAGGAATATTTATCAAGCAAATGGAAAGCAAAAAAAAAAAAAAAAAAAAAAGGAGTTGCAATCCTAGTCTCTGATAAAACAGACTTTAAATCAACAAAGATCAAAAAAGATAAAGAAGGGCATTACATAATGGTAAAGGGATCCATGCATTAAGAAGGGCTAACTATCCTAAATACACATGCACCCAATATTGGAGCATCCAGATTCATAAAGCAGGTTCTTCGAGACCCACAAAGAGACTAGACTCCCACACAATAATAGTGGGAGACTTTAACACCCCACTGTCAATATTAGATCAATGAGACAGAAAATTAACAAGGTTATTCAGGACTTGAACTCAGCTCTGGACCAAGCAGACCCAATAGACATCTCCAGAACTCTCTACCCCAAATCAACAGAATATACATTCTTCACAGCACCACATAGCACTTATTCTAAAATTGACCATAACTGGAAATAAAACACTCCTCAGCAAATGTAAAGGAATGGAAATCGTAACAGTCTCTCAGACCACAGTGCAATTAAATTAGAACTCAGAATTAAGAAACTCACTCAAGCCAAGTATGATGGCTCACGCCTGGAATCCTAGCACTTTGGGAGGCTGAGGCCAGTGGATCATGAGGTCAAGAGATCAAGACCATCCTGGCCAACATGGTGAAACCCTGTCTCCACTAAAAATACCAAAAAGAAAAATTAGCTGGCCATGGTACTGCACACCTGTAGTCCCAGCTACTCAGGAGGCTGAGGCAGGAGAATTACTTCAACCTGGGAGGCTGAGGTTGCAGTGAGCTGAGATCGTGCCACTGCACTCCAACCTGGAGACAGAGTGAGATTCCATCTCAAAAAAAAAAAAAAGAAAAGAAAAAGAAACTCACTCAAAACCACACAACTACATGGAAACTGAACAACCTGATCCTGAATGACTACTGGGTAAATAACAAAATTAAGGTAGAAATAAATAATTTCTTTGAAACCATTGAGAACAAAGGCACAATGTACAAGAATCTCTAGGACATAGCTAAAGCAGTGTTTAGAGGGAAATTTATAGCATGAAATGCCCACAAGAGAAAGTGAGAAATATCTCAAATCAACACCTCAGCATCACAACTAAAGGAACTAGAGAAGCAAGAGCAAACAAATTCAAAAGCTAGCAGAAGACAAGAAATAACTAAGATCAGAAAAGAACTGAAAGAGATAGAGACGCAAAAAAAAACCCTTCAAAAAAATCAATGAATCCAGGAGGTGGTTTTTTGAAAAGATTAAGAAAACAGACCACTAGCCAGACTAATAAAGAAGAAAAGAGAGAAGAATCAAATAGACACAATAAAAAAATGATAAAAGGAATATCACCACTGATCTCACAGAAATACAAACTACCATCAGAGAATACTATAAACACCTCTACACAAATAAACCAGAAAATCTAAAAGAAATGAACAAAATCCTGGACACATATGCTCTCCCAAGACTGAATCAGGAAGAAGTTGAATCCCTGAATGGACGAATAACAAGTTCTGAAATTGAGGCAGTAATTAATAGCCTACCAATCAAAAAAGGCCCAGGGCCAGACAGATTCACAGCCGAATTCTACCAGAGGTACAAAGAGGAGCTGGTACTATTCCTTCCAAAACTATTCCAAACAATAGAAAAAGAGGGAATCCTCCCTAACTCATTTTATGAGGCCAGCATCATCCTGATACCAAAACCTGGCAGAGACACAACAAAAAAAAGAAAATTTCAGGCCAATATCCCTGACGAACATTGATGTTCATCCACCAGAATCAAGTTGGCTTCATCCCTAGGATGCAAAGCTGGTTCAACATATGCAAATTAATAAACGTAATCCATCACATAAACAGAACCAATGACAAAAACCACATGATTATCTCAATAGATGCAGAAGAGGCCTTTGATAACGTTCAACACTCCTTCATGCTAAAAGCACTCAATAAATTAGGTATTGATGGAACATATCTCAAAATAATAAGAGGTATTTATGACAAACCCACAGCCAATATCATACTGAATGGGCAAAAGCTGGAAGCACTCCCTTTGAAAACCAGCACAAGACAAGGATGTCCTCTCTCACTACTCCTAGTAACACAGTACTGGAAGTTCTGGCCAGGGCAATCAGACAAGAGAAAGAAATAAAGGGTATTCAAATAGGAAGACAGGAAGTCAAATTATCTCTGTTTGCAGAAGACATGATTGTATATTTAGAAAACCCCTCAGCCCAAAAACTCCTTAAGCTGATAAACAACTTCAGCAAAGTCTCAGGATACAAAAATCAATGTGCAAAAATCACAAGCATTCCTATACACCAATAATACACAAACAGCCAAATCATGAGTGAACTCCCATTCACAATTGCTACCAAGAAAATAAAATATCTAGGAATACAAGTTAGAAGGGATGTGAAGGACCTCTTCAAGATTCTCTTCAAGGAGAACTACAAACCACTGCTCAAGAAAGTAAGAGAAAATACAAACAAATGGAAAAACATTTCATGCTCATGAATAGGAAGAATCAATATAATGAAAATAGCCATACTGCTCAAAGTAATTTATAGATGCAATGCTATTCCCATCGAGCTACCATTGATTTTCTTCACAGAATTAGAAAAAAACTACTTTAAATTTCATATGGAACCAAAAAGAGTCCATATAGCTGAGACAATCCTAAGCAAAAGAAACAAAGCTGGAGGCATCACACTACCTGACTTCAAACTATATTACAAGGATACAGTAACCAAAACAGCATGGTACTGGTACAAAAACAGATATATAGACCAATGGAAAAGAACAGAGGCCTCAGAAATAACACCACACATCTACAACCATCTGATCTTTGACAAACCTAACAAAAACAAGCAATAGGGAAAGGATTCCCTATTTAATAAATGATGTTGGGAAAACTGGCTAGCCATATGCAGAAAACTGAAACTGGACCCCTTCCTTACACATTATACAAAAATTAACTCAAGATGGATTAAAGACTTAAATGTAAGACTTAAAACCATAAAAACCCTACAAGAAAACCTAGGCAATACCATTCAGGAAATAGGCATTGCCAAAGACTTCATGACTAAAACACCAAAAGCAATTGCAACAAAAGCCAATATCCATCTGACAAAGGTCTAATGTCCAGAATCTACAAGGAACGTAAACAAATTTACAAGCAAAAAACAAACAACCCCATCAAAAAGTGGGTGAAGGATATGAACAGACACTTCTCAAAAGAAGACATTTATGAGACCAACAAACATATGAAAAAAAGCTCATCATCACTGGTTATTAGAGAAATGCAAATCAAAACCACAATGAGATACCATCTCATGCCAGTTAGAATGGTGATCATTAAAAAGTCAGGGAACAACAGATGCTGGAGAGAATGTAGAGAAATAGGAACACTTTTACATTGTTGGTGGGAGTGCAAATTAGTTCAACCACTGTGGAAGACGATCTGGTGATTCCTCAAGCATCTAGAACCAGAAATACCATTTGACCCAGCAATCCCAGTACTGGATATGTACCCAAAGGATTATAAATCATTCTACTATAAAGACACATGCACACGTATGTTTATTGCAGTACCATTCACAATAGCAAAGACTTGGAACCAACCCAAATGCCCATGAGTGATAGACTGGATAAAGAAAATGTGGCACATATACACCATGGAGTACTATGCAGCCATAAAAAAGAATGAGTTCATGTCCTTTGCAGCGACATGGATGAAGCTGGAAACCATCATTCTCAGCAAACTAACACAGGAACAGAAAACCAAACACCACATGTTCTCACTCATAAGTGGGAGTTGAACAATAAGAACACAAGGACACAGGGAGGGGAACATCACACACTGGGGCCTGTTGAGGGGTGGGGGGCAAGAGGAGGGATAGCATTAGGAGAAATACCTAATGTAGATTACGGGTTGATGGGTGCAGCAAACCACCATGGCACATTTATACCTATGTAACAAACCTGCACGTTCTGCACATGTATACCAGAACTTAAAAGTGTAACTTAAAAAAAAAAAAGAAGAGAAACAGACAGATGATCTCTCTCTGCCATGTGAGAATACATTGATAGGACAACTGTCCACAAGCCAGAAAGAGGTCTCTCACAGGGAACTAAATCAACTGGCACCTTGATATTGGACTTCCAGACTCCAGAACTGTGGTAAATAAATATCTGTTGTTCAAGCCACCCACTTAGGTAGCACTTAGGTATTTCAAGCCACTGAGATAGCAACTCTATCTAAGACAGTTAGCTTATCCAAGGTATCACAGCTAGTGAATGGAAGTAGTAGATTTAAATACCGTCTAACTGGAGACCTTACACTTAACCTCCAAGCTATAACAGAATCCCCAAGTGCACCACTGGGATACCGTGCAACTGCCTGGCATTGCCAAGCAAAGGAAGAGCCAGCAAAAATCTCTCCCAGATAGAAATGTTGCAAGAGGTACTGTGCAGGAGGTGTCCACAGACGACAATTTCACTGGAGTACCAGCAAAGGTAAGGAAGCCACCTTGACTATCTAGAGACCCCAACAGTGATTCCAGAGCCTACTGTGGAGGCCATGGCTGGAGAGAGTTGAACAACAGAAGAAGGGATAATGATGCTGTGAGGAGAGATGAGGAAGTGGAGCAGCAATGATGGATGCAAAATGGGGTAACAATCTAGGAAACGTTGCAATGCAGGGCAATACCTTAGAGATTCTGGACTCACTCATTTCGTTTCATTGAAATAAAATTTCCTGGCAACAAATTATCCCAGTTTCTAAGGTCTTTTGTCTATGCTGAAATGCAATGAACCAAATCTTTTGCTTACTTAAATTTTCATGATGAGGTTGACCAGGGTGGGTTTGTAAATCCTTGGCACATTCATGAAGGCATATCCTGAGTCTTCCTCTTCCAGACACTGTTTACTCCATTGGCAGATAATAATATTGAAACATGTTTGGGAGGAGGCTCTGGGAAAAGAGATGAAGAACAGCCCCTGCCCTCAAGGGGCTCACAGTCTAGGGAACAGTCAGACACTTACATGATCAATGGCAATACAGTGATCCTGAAAATAGGACAAAAGGTGACAAAAAAAAAAAAAAAAAAAAGCACTGACAGAAAAGCTTGACTATTCAAGAAAGTTTCAGGGAAAGTGTCATGACTGACTTTTGCAAGACGAATAGGAGTCGGCCAGGTGGAGAAGGATAAAGAATGGACGTTCATGGCAGAGGAGACGGCTGGATAAAGATAGGGATGCATGAAAGAGCATGCTGGATTCAAGCACTTATAAAGTGAAGATCTGATCCGATGCTGAAGATCCTGTTTATTGCTCATTTTCTTTTATTCCCACTTAGGGATAGTTAGTAACAGATCAGTGGTAGATGATGGGGAGAAGAGTAGATTGGTAACATTCTACACATATTCCCTGCATTATAAAATACTCCCCTTCAGTTGAAAAACACAATATAAAACTCTGGATCTATCTATAACTGTCTTCCAAATTGCTTTTTGTCTTCTGAGTCACTGCAGGGGTTTCGTGCACCTCCTTTGTACCCATGAAACCCAACCCCTTCCTAGGATGGCAATAGCGCCAGCTCCAAGTCTCTTATTTCCTGTCAGTGGCAAATTTCTCCCTAATCTGATTACTACTTTGTTATGAGACTCTATTTTCATATTACCCTTTTTAGCATATGGAATTTTTAGTTTTTTCTAAATGCTTCAGATAATCTTTATTCCTTTAAACACCCTTTAAATGCGTTTTCAATGAATGTTACTCATTACCGTGAGATTCATTCCCCTCTGGTTCTTTTCAAAGGGCAGAGCATTGAGGAGATAACAGATTTTGACAAGTTATTAAAGAAGGGTTAAGTCCACAGATTTCATTGTATTTTCTCACACAGAGTCTGGAGTAATATTTTATATTTATTTTGTTACATGTGACCTTATCATGTAATCCCCCCACCTGCCACCACCACCAAAGGAACCTACTATGTGGGAGTTCCTGTGACAATATGTGGCTTGTGAGTTGCCTGAAAGAGATCAGAGAGTATCTTAGAAACAAAGTAGAATTTCTCTCTCTCTGATCACGATAACCAGAAATGGAAAAGAACACTGAACCAAAAATAGTAGCACCATTTACTCTGACAGAATAGGAAACTAGCAGCTTCTGCTTGTGAGTTTTAGGATCTCGAGCAAGCAACACCTCTGTGACTCCTTTTACTCATCTGTCAAACAGAAAGGATAATATAGATGCAAATGTATTTCCCTAAACAGAATCCAGAATTAGTACAATTTTCAGTCCAATTTGTGCAGCTCTGCATTTTACCAAAAGAAAGGACTAAAATAGTGAAGTAGTCCACCAGCCAAATGGCGAGCAGAGATTGCCACGGGCTTTAATAAAATTCTATTTATAGTCAGAATTCTGGAGCCATATTCACCACTGTCTGTTAGATAAAATAAATACCTGATTATCGTATATACCATTTACAGTACAGTTTTAATAGAACATTTTAACACAAAAATGAGCAATCTTTAAGAGTTAGATGTTATGTGGGAAGGTAGAAAAATCACATGCTTTGGAATCCAAAAATGTGGTTCCTATTCTCTGCTTGGTTTCTTTGTGAGTCTCACACCCACCATAGCCTAAGTCATTAGTTCTCAAACTGTGTCACATGCATATCCCTCTCTGCAAAAAGGAGCAAACAGGTCGCTTGCCCAGGAATTTGGGGGAGATCCTGGAACCACCTCTTGTCATCAGAATATCGCCCATTGAAAATATTCTGATTTACTGTAAAAATCTATTTGACCTTCGTGGTCTAATCCTTTTTATATGTATTACTGGTTTTTAAGTAAAAATGTTTAAAATTCATCAGTCATCTAAAAATTTTAAACGTTGTTCAGAGCTGTCCCTCATGTAGCCTCCATTTCCTCACCTCCCTTCACTTTTAAAATTATTTCTGGCCAAGCACAATGGTTCACACCTGTAATCCCAGCACTTTGGAAGGCTGAAGAGGAGGATCACTTGAGGCTGAGTTCAAGGCTAGCCTGGGCAACATAGCAAGACTCCATCTCTACAAAAACATTAACAATTAGCCAAGTGTGGTGGTACACACCTATAATCCCAGCTACAAGAGAGTCTGAGGCAGGATCACTTGAGCCCAGGAGTTTGAGTCTGCAGTGAGCTGTGATAGTACCACTGCACTCCAGTCTGGGCAACAGTGAGACCCTGCCTCAAAAAAAAAAAATATATATATATATATATATATATATTTATATTCATATATATATTTAAATTCATACTATATATACAATTTGTATTTTAAAAATCCATGCATATATTTTTAAAAATTCAAATATTACTACAAAGTATTTATTGAAAATATAGTCCCCTTTCTTACTCTCTAAGTCCAAGTCTGCTGACCAAGGGCAAATACTTTCCGGTTTTTTAGCTTTTTCTTTGGATACTTATGGTCATATTTTAAAATAATATTCTTAGACCTTATGGAACTGAACACACCTTATGGAACTGACCTTATATAATCTTCTGCACATCGAATTTTTTGTTCAATATTGTATAAGAGGCAGCCATGTGGTTCATTTACTTTAATTACATGTTGTGTTGTTGTGTACCATTTGGTTCAATAATTATACCACAATTGACATATCAATTCTCTTGAGATTGGTCACTTGAACTCTTTCTACGTTTTTGCTATTATAAGCAATTTACTATGAACATTCTTATACATGTCTCCAAGAAATATAGGCAAGATTTTCTTTCCATCCTGAGATGTGAAATAGCAGGATCACCGATATACACATTATCAACTTGTGTGTTTCACTTTCTTAATAAAACAGAAACTTTCTTTAAAATTGTATTTTTAAATGTTTAATTACTATGGGTACATAATAGTTGTATATAATTATGGGGTACACGTGATATTTTGATTCAGGCATACAACATGTAAGGATCAAATCAGAGTAATTGTGGTATCTATCTCCTCAAACATTTTTCACTTCTTTGTGTTAGGAGCATTCCAATTTTACTCTTTTAGTTATTTTAAAATACACAGAAGTTATTATTATTATTATTTTGAGACAGGGTCTCACTGTCACCCAGGTTGGAATGCAGTAGCATCATCTTGGCTCACTGCAACCTCCATCTCCTGGGCTCAAGTGATCCTCCTGCCTCAGCTTCTCAAGTAGCTGGGACTACAGGCGCATGCCACCATGCCCAACTAATTCTTGTACTTTTTGTAGAGATGATGTTTCCCCATGTTGGCCAGGCTGGTCTTGAACTCCTGACCTCAAGGGATCCACCCACCTCGGCCTCCCAAAGTGCTGGGATTACAGGCATGAGTCATCGCACCCAGTCAAATTATTGTTAACTATAGTCACCCTATTGTGTTACTGAATAGAAACTAAAATTATTAATATAAAGCTAGGCAAATGTATGAGTCTTAGCTTTATAATTTGTCCTTTTCTTATGTATTCAGAAGTTTTTTCTTACTCTAAAATCATGAAAACATTCTTCCATTTATTTGTAAATAAGTCCTGAATCCACCTGTGATTTGTTTTTGAGTACTGTGCCTATATCCTCTTCAAACCCTCTCATCTGGCTCCCACTTCCACCACATAACTGAAAGTGCTCTTGGGAAGGTAACCAATGGCTTCCACGTTGCTTTATCCAATTCTCCTTTCCAGGCCTTATCCTAGATAATCACTTAGCAGCTTTTAACACAGACGACGCCTCCTCCTTTGTGAAAGATCTTCTGTTCTTGGTTTCCATGAAGCTACATTCTCCTAGTTTTTCTTTTACACATCGGGCAGCTCCTTCACCTTTGCATGTCTCCATTCCCTTCATGACTTCCCAGGTTTAAGCAGTTCTCCTGCCTCAGCCTCCCGAGTAGCTGGCCCTCTCTTCTTCTCTTTCTATGCTATTTTTCCAAGCAATCTCGTCTGAGGGCTTTATGCTGATGATCCTTAACATTGAATCTCTAGCCTACACCTTCCTCCTGAGCTCCAGCCTTATAACCCCTTATGGATGTCTCTTGGCATCCAAAATTATTATGCCCAAAACTGAACCC
The DNA here is from genome assembly GCF_043159975.1 of Macaca nemestrina. Lineage (NCBI taxonomy): Eukaryota > Metazoa > Chordata > Mammalia > Primates > Cercopithecidae > Macaca > Macaca nemestrina. The sequence goes on along the minus strand of NC_092129.1, from coordinate 166,997,889 downwards.
TTGATCTGCCTTTCCCAATTCCATAAATGTCACCCACATCCACCCTGACATGTACCAAATATCTGGTGAGATCTTCCTTGACATCTCCCTCAACATCCAACACAACAGCAAGTCTTACTGAGTCTCACTAAAAGGTATCTGAAATCTGTACACCTCTCTCTCCTATGCTCGCTACCAAGCATTCATTATCACCCAATGACTCCTAATAATTCTCCCAGCTTTTTTTTTTTTTTTTAAGACGGAGTCTTCCTCTGTCACCCAGGCTGGAGTGCAGTGGCGCAATCTCAGCTCACTGCAAGCTCTGCCTCCCGGGTTCACCCCATTCTCCTGCCTCAGCCTTCCGAGTAGCTGGGACTACAGGCGCCAGCCAATACGCCAGGCTAATTTTTGTATTTTTTGTAGAGACGGGGTTTCACCGTGTTAGCCAGGATGGTCTCGATCTCCTGACCTTGTGATCCACCCGCCTCGGCCTCCCAAAGTGCTGGGATTACAGGCATGAGCCACCGCGCCCGGCCAATTCTCCCTGCTTTAACTCTTGTTCCCTTCAATTTTTTTCCCAGATGAAAGCCAGAATGATCTCACAAAAATATAATTGGATCCATGTCAATCATCTATATAAAACCCTTCAAAACTTATTATTGCAGTTAGGATAAAAATCACAAATCCTTTATGTGGCCTAGAGGATACCTTGCATCAAATGACACCAGCCTCTTTATATATAATCCAGTATACCTTAAGGTCAACCTACAATACTCTTTCCCCATTTTTTTGGTTTGTGTCTCTCTTCCCTCAAGCTTCAGGTTAAGTGTCCTCCCCTTTGTTATATGATCTCATAGTTACTTGACTTTCCTTTATATCACCTAATATGATTTGTGAGTAGATGTTTGTCTGATAGTTATTTTCTGTATCCCCACTACATCCTGACTTCCTGGGGGCAAGAACCATGTCTGCATTATTATTATTTCTCCCATACACCCCGGGCCTAGCACAGTGCCTACCCACATTAGGAACCCAATAAGCCCTGTTAAACGCCAAAGGCACATACAGAAGGCAACGCCCCTCTTCTCACTGAGAAGACTCATAATCTCGCAGAGTTCCTAGCAGCTGAGACTCAGAGTCTTGGGGCTGCATTCCTGTTTCCACGAAGATGATGCTGGGGAATTCACTTCTCATGACTTCATCTTCTTCTTTTTTTTTTTTTTTTCTTTTGAGACAGAGTCTTGCTCTGTCACCCAGGCTGAAGTGCAGTGGTGAGATCTTGGTTCACTGCAGCCTCTGCCTCCTGGGTTCAAGCAATTCTCCTGCCTCAGCCTCCCAAGTAGCTGGGATTACAGGCACGCACCACCATGCCCTGCTAATTTTTGTATTTTTGTAGAGACGGAGTTTCACCCTGTTGACCAGGCTAGTCTTGAACTCCTGACCTCAGGTGATCCGCCCACGTCAGCCTCCCAAAGTGCTGGGATTGCAGGAGTGAGCCACCGCCCCCTGCCTGGGCTTCATCTTCCTTATCCGGAAGCTTCCCCTTTCCCTGCTCCTGTTGACACCCCCTGTCCCATAATTCCCACTACACTCCCTTTTGGGACTAGGATTTCTTTCTAAGGGAGAAAACAGCAGAAGGGGATAAATTTTCCCCACAGAAGCCTGCCTAACTGTACAGGCTGTGTACACTGACTATTACTGTTACTTTAAATCGGAAATGTAATTAGTGTATTAGTACTTAATTGTATAGCAGTCTATTAGTAGCACAAAATCTATTCACCTAAGATTATTCTTGTAGGTGATTTGGACACAATAAAGTCAAGCTTATTACTATTTCAGCATCACTGTGGTATTATTGCCCCCTGGTGGCTATGCTAATTACTTAGCCCTGACTGACTGGGAGCTATTGCTCTTCAAATAACAGCCAGGATGTTCCCAGAGGACTGTGGTACTTGCTTCTCTCCAAACAAACCTAGAGACAATCCGGCCGCGGTGGCTCACACCTGTAATCCCATCACTTTGAGAGGCCAAGGCGGGGCGGATCACTTGAGGTCAGGGGTTCAAGACCAACCTTGCCAACATAGTGAAACCCCATCTCTACTCAAAATGCAACAATTAGCCGGGGCACACACCTGTAATCCCGGTTACTCAGGAGGATGAGGCAAGGGAATCGCTTGAACCGGGAGGGGAAGGTTGTAGTGAGCCAAGATCGTGTCACTGTACTCCAACCTGGGTGACAGAGTGAGGTTCTGCTTCAAGAAGAAGAAGAAGAAAACAAAAACTACAGACAAAAAGGGCATGAGAACATTTTTTGAAATTCTCTATGTCAACCCCACCCACACCTTTGTCTTTAGGGTGACCCACTCCACTCCTTTACTCCCCTTCCCCTAGACTTTTCTGTCTCTTCTTAGGCATCATTCAGTCGGACAACATCTGGAATCATGAAACCATGTGGTCTCCAAGAACAACACCTGTAGTTCAACCCGATAGGCAGCAATTCCATGGCCTTAGACTTTCAGGCAGCAAAAAAGTTTCAAATGTATAAAATCACAGAAGCACTGCCAGTCATCAGCCAGAAGTTACCTATAATTACCGTGCACTCTTAGGAAGTGTCACCTGTGCACTTTGGTTTCATGTTTCCAAATGCACACTCACTCGAAATCAAACTTATCCACAAGACACAATTCAACCACTCACAATTGTACAGTCTGGTTCTAGCCTTTAAGATGAAACAGGAGAAAGGTGGATATGGGAAATTTTGTGTCTAATTGATAGAACACACTTTGGACGAGTTGAAAAAATATGTATTGCAGTTTTTGCTATATGTTCTTTCCAACAGAGAGAAGCATTTCCAAAAAGCCAGAGGTAGTTGCTTTTATCCATAATGGAAGCAATTCAGTTAAATGGTTGTTCACAAAGCATAACTTGCTATGGAACTCAGGCTTCCTTGCTTTCTGCATTCCCATTTTTTTCTCTCTAGCACTGATTTAAGAATCCTACAGTAACTGGCTGTGATTCTTGATCCCTTCGTTACTGAGTAAGGCAAGTTACTCAACGATTTCTAAGCCTCAGGATCCTCCCTTTATATCCGTAAAATGGGTGTAATACCACCCACCTCCTCTGTTTGTTGTAAAGAACTTATGCCAGGCACATATTAAGCATTCAATAAGCAGTAGCTGTCATCACCATAATCATTCTTATAGTTATTCAAGACTTTACGATTGATCTCAAAGAAGAAAATAAGCCAGTCAAAGCTCATTGTTTGCATCAGAGAACAGTATTTAGTCACTTCAAAGCGATTGTGAGCAACAATTGACAAGCGGTATCCTTCCGCTGCCCTTCTTTTCTCTCTGTGGCAGGCAGAATTCCCAAACGGCCCCTCAAACTCCAAGCCCCTGGAATAAGACCCTGGATAAGCCCTTTCACTTGGATAGGTGTAGACCCTGTCTGTGATTACTATGAAATGTCAGTCATGAGCAAGTTACACTGCATGGCAAAAGGAAAACATTCTGCAGATATAATTAGGGTTCCACATCAGCTTTTTAGTTCATGAAAGATGATCCTGGATGGACCTGATCAAATTAGCTGAGCCCTTAATTTTTATTTTGAGAGTCTAGCTCTGTTGCCCAAGCTAGAGTGCAGCAATATAATCTCAGTTCACTGCAACCTCCACCTCCCAGCTTGAAGAGTGCAAGCAATTCTCGTGCCTCAGCCTCCCACATAGCTGGTGTGTCCGGAATTGGCAGGTTCTCGGTCTCACTGACTTAAAAGAATGAAGCTGGGACTACTACCGGTGAGTGTTAACAGTTCTTCAAAGACAGTGTGTCCAGAGTTTCTTCCTTCTCGTGTATGTGTACTTGCTAACTGAAAAAGCGTCCTGGCTAACACTGAAATCCCGCCTCTACTTAAAATACAAAAATCAGCCAGGCGTGGTGGTGGGTCCCTGTAGTCCCAACTACTGGAGAAGCTGAGGCAGGAATAATGGCGTGAACCCCGGAGGTGGAGCTTGTAGTAAGCTGACATTGCCGCACTGCACTCCAACCCAGGTGACCGACGGAGACTCTATCTCAAAAAAAAAAAAAAAAAAACTACAGACCTTTACAGTGAGTGTTAAACAGCTCATAAATGCAGCACGTCTCGAGTTGCTCGTATTTTCCCTGGTGGGTTCGTGGTTTACACTGGCCTCAGGAAAAAACTGCAAACCTTCACAACCAGTGTTACAGCAATAACCCAACACCTTCACCACTGAGTTACAGCAAAAAGAAAAACAGCAACACCCTCATACCACAAAATGGTATCCTACAACTTCCCACAGCTGACGCTGGCAGCCTGCTTTTATTCCCTTATCTGACCCCACCCACATCCTGCTGATTGGTCCATTTACCAGAGAGCTGATTGGTCCATTTTCCAGAGAGCTGATTGGTCCGTTTTGACAGCATGCTGATTGGTGCATTTACAATCCCTGAGCTAGACTCACAGTGCTGATTGGTGCATTTTCAATCCTCTAGCTAGACATAAAAGTTCTCCAAGTCCCCACTAGATTAGCTAGATACAGAGTGCTGATTGGTGCATCCACAAACCGGGGGCTAGACAGAGAGTGCTGATTGATGCATTTTCAATCCTCTAGCTAGATATAAAAGTTCTCCAAGTCCCTACCACACTGAGGCTAACTGTCTGCTCTTAGTGGACCACGCGGTAGGGCCACCGTTGGAGCTGCCTGCCAGTTCTGCGCAGCGCGCCCGCATTTTTCAGCCTTTGGGCGGTCGATGGGACTGGGCGCCGGAGAAGGGGGCAGTGCCCTTCGGGCCACGCGGGAGCCCACGGGAGGCAGCTGTAGGCCCGCGAGAATTCGAGCGCGGCGCTGGGGGGTTGGCAGTCCTGGAGAACTCAGCGCACCCTCGGCAGCTGCTGGCCCGGGTGCTAAGCCCTTCACTGCCCCGGGCCGGCGACGCCGACAGGCCGCTCCCAGTGCGGGTCCCACCGAGCCCGCCCCCACCCGGAACTCGCGCCGGCTCGCGAGCGCGCCGCGCGGCCCCGGTTCCCGCCCGCGCCTTTCCTTCCACACCTGTCTGCAAGCAAAGGGAGCCGGCTCCGGCAGCGGCCAGCCCAGAGAGGGGTTCGCACGGTGCAGTGGCGGGTGGAAGGGCTCCTCAAGCGCCCTTAGAGTGGACTCCGAGACCGAGAAGGCGCTGAGAGCGAGGGCTGTTAGAATGTTGTCACTTCTCACTGGGACTACAGGCACGCACCACCATGCCCAGCTAATTTTTTGTATTTTATTAGAGACAAATTCACCATGTGGCCCAGGCTGGTCTCAAACTCCTGAGCTCAGGCAATCTGCCTGCCTCAGCCTCCCAAAGTGCTAAGATTACAGGTGTGAGCCACTGCGCCTGGCCTGAGCCCTTTAAAGGAAACTGTAGAGGTTGGAGACAGGAGAAGCAGAGGCTCTCTCTTGCTGGCCTTGAAGAAGCAAGTTGTTGTGAGTTCCACAGCTGCAAGGAAATGAATGCTGCTCATAATCACATGAGCTTGGAATAGGATCTCAAGTCCCAGGTGAGACCTCAGCCAACACCTTGATTGCAGCTCATGAGTCCTGAACAGAAGACCCAACTAAGTCATGCCTGGACTCCTGACCATGAAACCGTGAGAAAATAAATATGTGTTGTTTTAAGCCACTGAATTTGTGGAAATTTGTTATGCAGGTATAGAAAACAAATACACTCCAATACCTTGAAAAATATTAACATGATATTCACTGGTGTTTAATTTCCCAAAGTACTAGGAAAAGAGCCCAGATGTCAAGACTCTTAGCCCACTATTTGATGGCTTCTTTGACTTGTGGGTTATTTATAGGAGAATATTTTTAGTTTCCAAATAGGAGCTTATCCAGAGATCATGTTGTTGGTTTTTTCATTATACTTTCAGTACGTTTCCATTTCTCCCCTCCTGGCCTCTGTGCTATCATTGTGATCCCATATTGTACATTTGCGTATGTCATGAACTCCACACTGTATTGTTGTTGTTATTCTTTAAACAATGAATTATCTTTAAATTTAAGCAATAAGAAAAACTCATATTTACACATGTAGTTACCATTTCCAGTGCTTTTCATTCCTTTTTGTAAATCAATGGTTCCATTTGGTATCATTATCCTTCCACTTGAAAGACTTAATGTTTCTTATATATGGATCTGCTGGTGATGAGTTATTTCAGCTTTTGTGTGCCTAAAAACGTATTCATTTAGCCTTTGTTTTCAAGAGATATCTTCACAGGGTATAAAAGTATGGGCTGCCATATTTTTCTTTCAATATTTTACAATGCTTAGTACTTTAAAGTACCTTGGCACATTGCTTGTTTTCTTTGTCTGCTTTTAAGATTTTTCTTTTTATCACTGGTTTTGAGAAATTTGATAAAGATGTTCCTTGATATAGTTTTTCCTTTTTTAATGTTTCTTATGCCACGTGTTCCTTGGGTATCTTCGGTTTATGGGTTTATCGTTTACACCAAATTTGGAATTTGATGGCCATTATTTTTTCAAAATTTTTTCTGTTCCCACCTCCTGTCCCCGCCTTCTCTTCTCTCCTTTGGGGACTCCAATTACATGTATATTCAGTTGTGTGACGTTTTTCTTCAGTTCACTTAAACTGTGTTCATTTTTTTTATTAGTCTTTTTTCTCTGTATGTTTGATTTTGGATAGTTTCTCTTACTATGCCTTCAAGTTCATTAATCTTTTCTTATGCAAAGTCTAACTGATCATTAATTCTACTCAGTGTATTTATTTAAATCTGTTTGTATCTCCAAAAGTTCAAAGTTTTGGTCTTTTTAATATCTTTCACGTTTCTACTTATTCATTATTTTCTCTAGCTCTTTGAACATATGGAATACAGTAATAATGAACATATGGAATACAGTAATAATAAGTTTTAATGCCCTCATCTGCTAATTTGAACATCAGTTCTGGGTCGATTTTGATCAGTTTATTTTTCTCTTAATTGTGAGTCACATTTTCCTGCTGCTTTGCATGCCTGCTAAGTTTTGTATTAGATGTGCGACATTATCAGTTTTACCTTATGGGTGCCACATAGTTTTGTGTTCCTATAAATATTCCTGAACATTGTTGTGAGAGGTAGTTCCAGTAGTTCAGTCCTTGCTTTTGCCGTGTGTTAGGTGGGACCATAGCAATGTTTAGTGTAGGGCTAATTTTTCCCCACTAGCAAGGCCAAACCTGTCTTAGTACTCTAATCTATGCCTTTTGAATGTTCTGGTCTGATTGGTAAGAACAAGCACCGTGAGAGCTCTGAGTATGATTGCCTCTAGGCCTTTCTGTAGTTATTTCCCCAGCCTCAGGTAGCTTTCTCATATGCATGTATTGACCAGTCCTCAGTGGGATACTCAAGGGGATCCTCGGCAACTCTCCGGAATTCTCCCTCTGTCTCCTATCAGCTACTTTGCCCTGCAAACTCGAGCCGCTTTTTCCTCCCTTGATTCTCAGCTCCTCCTCCCCAATTCAGGCAATCCACAGGGCTCCGCTGGGGTTTCCTCTCTCTGCACTACCATCTATAAATGCCTTCAAAGTAGTTAGCTGGGGTTAAGCGTAGAGCTCACCCCCTTAGCTTTCCATCTCTCAAGGATCACTGTCCTTCATTGCCTGATGTCCGATGTCTTGACAACCATTGTTTTACATAATTTGGGTTTTTTATTAATTTTTTTCCTTGAGAGAGTAAATCTAGTGTTTGTTACTCTATCTTGACTGGAAGCAGAAGTCTATCTGAACCATGTTGCATCAGAAGAAAGGGCAGGTGAGAGTCATCATTCTACTGAATTTTTAGAAGCTGTCTAGATATATGGTAATCATACAATTGAGATAGTTTTCTGTTTTACTCTCCATTTCTTTTTACATAATAGACTGAGAAAAGGGGACAGGTGAGATGCATCTATTTTTCTCTTGCAGGAATTTATAAATATTTTAAAACTTGTTTTCCTAACAGAATGAAAATAAAAGAATTGTAAAATTATTGGTGAATTTAACTCAAAGCAAGTTAAAAGTCTAAGAAGATAACAAGCTGAATTTTTCCCTTTAGTAGTTTGAGGTGATACCACATCTGCTCTGAACAATTGAAAGTACAATCTTACTACATTATGTAGAATCCTTTGAAATTAAGATTCTCCCTGCTAGGCGAACATCCTTGCGAAGATCACTGCAAATATCTATCACTGTTGTCCGTTCTGCATTTATCCGGTAAATATTCAGTCTAATTAATAGTCAGTCGGGATTAACTCTAAAGGGGAACAAGAATAAATTCAGCAGGAAAGTTTTAGGCTCTCCCATTATGGCGAATTCTTCAATTACTCCTTTTAAGTTTTCAGAGACTGTGCTAAAAAGGACTGATGGTGCTGTTAGCTATAAAACCTGTCAGGGGAGAAGAATGTTCCCTGCTGCAGTGTTTCCTGAAGTTACATCAATGTCTGAGCAACATCCCCATCACTAAGAACACCACCTGTTTGTAAAGTAAACTATATTTGGAAAAAAAAAATGAAGGCATTTTGTCATGCAATACGGTATCATCCTCTGCTGAGTGCCAGAGAAATTCTTCAAAGGGAATAAGAACTAGCAGAATCTGTACAAGCATGGTAGACTAGGGGCAACAGGAGCAACCCATATCCTAGGCTTGTACCTCGATACATTATCCCCTTTTTGACTCTCTTGCACCTCATACAATCAGTATATTAACATGTGACCTCCTCAAGAACAAAAACTAGACGGTACTATTTAATACTTTTTTTGGGGTCCCACCCAGTCCTAACAGCAATGATGCTGGCATTGGCTACCTCTCTGACCTTGTCCCTACATCTTCCAAACCCCCTTGCAGCCACACTGGCCTTCATGCAGTCCCTCACGTGCCACATAAGCTTCTACCATGGGGTGCTTTCACTTGTTGTTCCCACTGCTTGAAGCATTCAACCCACTTAGTCTGTAACAGTCGTTTCTTCTCTACTTTTCCTGACGCTCCAGCCTAAAATCACACCACCCCTCCAGTGCTTTCCATTCTTTTCCAGCCTTTATTTTCTGCCCAGCCCTTTTTACCATCTCACATGATATATATTCACTTTCGTGTTTATTGACCCTTAAACAATAAGGCACATGAAGGCAGGGGTTCTATTTTGATCTTCCTGTCTCCCCAGCACCTGAGACAGCAGCTGGTGCACAGTAGGGGCTCCATAAATACTTGCTGAATGAATAAGCAAGCATATAGAACAAATTGTGAGCTAAACAAATGTGTGTGCATCATAAGGAAACGGGCTTGGTCAGATGGAAGTAGCGATGATGTTTGGTTATAAAGTTAAAATTTAACACAGCACGCAATTGGAGATGCTATTGGAGTTTGTTGGTATGGGGTCAGCTGAGATGTGGAGTAGCAATCTAGGAAGGCAATGAAGAAGAATTCATGGGAAAATTGAGGCTGGTTGAGTCTGAGACACTCCCTCAAGAAAGGCTTAGTACGAAGATCCTCAATCATGAGTCTTGCAAAACATTTCTCAGCAGGCTGATGTACAGTTGTCCCTCGATCTCCCCAGGTTCCAGGACCCTGCAGATACCAAAATCCATGGATGCTCAAGTCCCTTATATAAACCGACATATCATTGTATATAAACTACACACATCCTCCCATATGCCTTAAATCCTCTCTAGATTATTTACAATACCTAATACAATGTAAATGCTATATAAGTACTTGTTATACTGTATTGTTTTTAATTAGCTTTATTTTTTACTGTTGGATTCTTATTTTATACATTTTTAATCTGTGGTGGCTGAATCTGTGGATGTGAAACCTGCAGACACCAGATACCCTGATACCAAGGGCCAACTGTATACCCTGTGGAGTGTGAAACTTCATAACCTTTTATTGACCAACACTCTTACTTAATATTAGCACCTGGAAGTGTGGTGGGCAAGGTAGGTAACCACATTTAAAAACTGACCTGAGCAGTATCTGCACAGGACCATTTACAAAACTGAGCTAGAGTTTTCCACTGGCACATTCCCCTTCCAAGATGGCACTGGCTTTGTTATTTTATTTTTTTAAGAATAAATGACATTTTCATATTCACAGTGCATCAGTCTCGCCGGGGCTCCTCTACTCCCTTAATGGTTGTCATTATGAGGATTCCATCTGCCAACACACGGCTGAAAGGTGGGCCAACAGGAGGGCCCAGCTGAGCACATAATAGGTGCACAATACATGTTTTAGAAATTAAAAGTGGCAGAGCCACTTCTGCAAGCAATGACGCTGGTGCCACCTGGTGTGGGGATGAAGCCCCTTCAGGCAGAGGAAGGTTGAAGAATGGAATTTCTCTTTCCCAGTAGAGGCTGGTCCCCAGCACACTTATGCACCCTCATCTGTTTGAGAAAGGTGTCCCAAACCTTTCTCAATCTCTCTCTCTCTCTCTCTCTCTCTCTCTGTCTCTCTCTCTCTCTCTCAGTCTGTCTGTCTCTGTCTCTCTCCTCTCTGTCTCACTCCCCTCCCCCTGCCCCTTCCTCGCTTCCCCACCCTACTCCCACCCTACTAGGCTTGTACCTGAGTTTCACAGTACTTGCAGAGAGAATTGGTAGCAGCCTCCCTGTGAGATTATCCTGGTGAGACTCGCAGACTTTCTAGGGGAGAAGAGCTGTAATTTTCTTCCAAGTAATTTTGACTATCAGGCCCTCACTGCAGCTTGTTCTGAAAAAGAACAGAGAACAGGCAGCTCTCTGTAGCTGCTATAATTGCAGAGCCAAATGAGAGAAGACAGAGGGAAGGAGGGTGTGAGCAAAAGAAGCGAGAATCATGGGACTTACACAAACCCCATCCGTGCTCAGGAGGGACCTTCCTGAGAGGGACAGTGAGGACAGCCACTGCAATGAGGGTAATGCTTGAGTCTAGTTGGTGATATATACCATACAGTACTTGCACACTTTTCTGATTTTATTTGTTGTTTTTTATTTTTATTTAGAGACAGGGTCTTACTCCGTCGCCCAGGCTGAAGTACAGGCTACAGTGCAGTGGTGAGATCTCAGCTCACCGCAGCCTCCACCTCCCAGGGTCAGGTGATTCTCCCACCTCAGACAACAAGATGGCTGGGACTACATACCACCATGCCCAGCTAATTTTTTTGTAGAGACAGAGTTTCGCCATGTTGCCTAGGCTGGTCTCGAACTCCTGGGCTCAGTTAATCTGTGTCAGCCTCCCAAAGTGCTGCCATGGCAGGCATGAGCCACCACACCCAGCCCGGATTTTCCTAAAGCTTTGTGGCTTGATATATCAGTTGAACTATGTTGGTCTAAAAATCAGATGTAGTCAAACTTGTGGTTTAAAAAAAAACAAAATTCTGTTTAAAACCAGATTATTTGACAAAAAACTTTTTCTTCACTTGCAATAAGGCTAATTTGATAAGTTTGTGAATTTCAGCCAGAATTTATAATTTTATCTCTTTCACAATAAAAAATGCATCTACCCTAAATGTCAAATGTGTAAATCATCTCAATTGCCATATATTGCATAATTATTGCGAAGGAAGCACTTTTCAGACCTTTTTTTTTTCTAATTTAATTTTCCCAATAACCATAGAATATAGGTATTATTACTAGCTTCTTTCTTTTTCCTTTTTTTTTTTTTTTTTTTTTTTTGATACAGAGTCTCACTCTGTTGCCTAGGCTGGAGTACAGTGGCGCAATCTCGGCTCACTGCAGCTTCTGCCTCCCAGGTTCAGGCAATTCTGCCTCATTCTCCCAAGCAGCTGGGACTACAGGACACGCCACCATGCCTGGCTGATTTTCATAGAGTAGAGACGGGGTTTCATCGTGTTGGCCAGGGTGGTCTCAAACTCCTGACCTCAGGTGATGTGCCCGCCTCAGCCTCCCAAAGTGCTGGAATTACAGCCATGAGCCACTGTGCCTAGCCTACTATCTCCTTTCTTAAAGAAGAGTAAACAAGGACTTAGGAAGGTGAAATAACGTCCCAAGGTCAAAGGTGAAACCAAGTCAATCTCCCTCAAAAGCCCAAGTTCTTCTCTACACTGCTCTCTGCAATGTGTCAGTTATCCTTGTGCATGTGAATAACCTGAGGTACTTGTTGAAAACAGATTCCCAGGCACCAGTCCTGCAGGTTCCCATCCAGCACACTTGTTCTTGTTGCTGGGAATATGCATTGATGACAAGCAGCAGAGGCTATTCTAAAACAGATGCTGTAGTGCCTCGCTTGGAGAACCAGAGCTCCAGGAACTATTAAACATCCAGCACCTCCTAGTCCAGCCCCCAGAGATTAAATGGCTTCCTCAAGGCGGCTCCACAACAGAACAGGGCTGGGATCAGAAGGGACCCAGCCGGCCCAGCATTCTTTCCACCACATTCCAGTGGAGAAAAAAATCAGGTTTCTGAGAGAGCTTTGTTCTTCCCCTCATTTTTTCAGTTCTTCAAGCAGCCAAACTCCCCTGGAGCGTCAAACAATATGTTCAAGGCCAGCACGGAAAACTCACACTACTAATTCGAAAAGTCTCAGTGCTTTGTGCCCACGTACTGCCAAAATTGGAAGCAGTGAAAATCATTTAAATATTACTTTTCTTTAATTGTGAGAATATCAGTGTGTGAAAATTGCCATGTGTAACCTTAAGAGTTGTTACAGCTTTCTAAAAAGCAAGCTTGCCTTTCCAACTGCCATTCAGCAAGTATTGTTTCTACTTTTACACATCCCCATTAAACTCAGCACAGTATTAGACCTATACAATATCTAAATGCAGTTCAGAACTGCTTCTTAACATAGATGTAAACGGAAGTCTTACAATTCTGTGAGATTATTACAGCTAAATTTACTGTTATGCTGCCATTCTCTGAGTTATTACCCTGAGATTGGTGTTTTACTCTCTGTATTTACCCAGTTTGTGTTGAATGAGCAAACATCAAGATTGTTGGCTTAATGCCAAGGTTCAACAAACAATTGTTCCCCTGTTTGTGAGCTTATTTATTTATTTATTTCTAGTTGTTCTCTGCAAGAATCTGTCAAACCAACTCTCTTAAAGGGATACCGAAAATATGCTTGGACTCTGTATTTGGGGGCAACACCATTCATTCATCACTGGTGTTATTGCAAGCATTGGCACATGAATTGCAAAAATCTTGATTATGCAAATGTGTTGTGTGTGTGTGTGTGTTTTTAATGATAATATTCCGATACAAATTTCCTTTAGCAATAGTAGTTTTCTTTATCACACAACTATTCATAGATTTGTGAGCTTTCTAAATGTGCTTGGTAGAGTTACTGAGGCAACCTGCCCCAGCAGGTTCAGAAGCCAGAAACTTCAGAGACCCCTCATATCTGAGCAACACAATGTATGTATATGAGGGGTGAGGGGTGACTATTTTCAAGTAATGGAATGTTTGGGTTGAAATATCTGGCAAAGGGATGTGAAGGACCAGAACAACATGAGATTTTAAAATTAGATATTAGGCTGGGCACAGTGGCTCATGCCTATAATTCCAGCACTTTGGGAGGCCAAGGCAGGATCACCTGAGGTCAGGAGTTCAAGACCAGCCCGGTCAACATGGTGAAATCCTGTCTCTACTAAAAATACAAAAATTAGCTGGTGTGGTGGCGGGCACCTGTAATCCCAGCTACTTGGGAGGCTGAGGCAGGAGAATCACTTGGATGCAGGAGGCAGAGGTTGCAGTGAGCCGAGATAGTGCTACTGCACTCCAGCCTGGGCAACGAGCAAAACTCCATCTCAAAATAGAATAAAATAAGTTTAATTTAAAAATAAAATTTGGGCCGGGCGCGATGGCTCAAGCCTGTAATCCCAGCACTTTGGGAGGCCGAGGCGGGCGGATCACAAGGTCAGGAGATCGAGACCACGGTGAAACCCCGTCTCTACTAAAAATACAAAAAATTAGCCGGGCGCGGTTGTGGGCGCCTGTAGTCCCAGCTACTCGGGAGGCTGAGGCAGGAGAATGGCGTGAACCCGGGAGGCGGAGCTTGCAGTGAGCCGAGATCGCGCCACTGCACTCCAGTCTGGGCGACAGAGCGAGACTCCGTCTCAAAAAAAAAAAAATAAATAAATAAATAAATAAATAAATAAATAAAATAAAATAAAATTTGATCTTGAATTCAAGATGACACTCAAAATGCCACCTGTTTCCTACAAGCTGGTGCCCTCTTGTCTTTTTCCAGAAGCCACATTGCTCCCTGCACTACATCTCAAATGCAAAACAGCAGGGCAACACAGTGAAGTTTCGTTCCCACCCTATAGCCCTCCTGTTGAACAGAGTGCTTCAGCGAAGCATGGGAGGGCTTATCAGCTGAATGAAACCACTTAACATGTTTTACAGGCTTGGGAATTCTGTTATTTAATGAGATAAATTCCCTTGTGTGGCATTTATACGCTCAGAGTTTTTTGGCCTTCTGAAAGTAGCACAAACTCTTTCTGGCTGCTTGGGTTCCACGTAATGATTTAATAAGTTTGTGGGAGTTACTTTATCATTTTAAATCTGGGATCAGCAAATATGTTCCATAAGAGGCTGGATAATAAAGATTTTAGGCTTTGCAGGCCATATGATCTCTGCCATAACTACTCAACTGTGCCAGAAAAGTAGCCGTTAATGATAATATGTAAACAAATGGGAACCTCTGTGTTCCAATAAAACTTTATTTACAAACACTGACATTTGAATTTCATATAATTTTCAGAAATCACTAAATCGTACTCTCCATTTTTTTTCAGCCACTTAAAACACAAAATCCATTCTTAGCTCATGTGTCCTATAAACACAGAGTGGGCAAGATGTGGTCAGTGGGTTTTCTAGTCTTTGCTTTAGACTAATAGTGGGCTGATAAAGTAGAAATGCCAACATTAGCCACTGGCTGCCCTCATTTACCCGATCCTTAACAAGCACTCAAAGTATTAGCTATTATTGTAATAATTAGTCCATTGAGACATGTTTGGGAATGAAAATCAGCACATAATTTTTCTGTTTATGGAAGAATGCCAGTAAACTCAGTAAATGTGGTATTGGGATTAGAACTGATTTTTCTGTGTGACTTTCCACTACTTAGAAAAGCTTGGAGTTGGAACTGAAATCAGAAAGCTTCCACTGTGGAATTTGAAGCCTCTGGGCTGCCTATGACTCACTCTGCCCTAATACACTATTGCTCAGAGGGCCACAGGGAGACATGGCTGCTCTCTGGTTTATCCTGCATCCCATGTGGGTTAACTTTCTACCAGAACAGAGAGAAAACCGACTCCTAGGTTTGGGTGATGGCAGGTGAGGATTTTCTTTTCTTCTTCACTCTGACCCACTAAATACAAAGATACTTTCTCTACCAGTGCAGAGAAATAAGCAGCTGCTGTAACATCCGGGCTCCTAGTTGTAATTTTATGCATAAAGATCTTCCTAGACTGAAAATTCCTTGATAAAATGAGGCCAGTGTTTCTTTTCTTCTATACTTGATTGTCTAATGGACTTTGTCTTGATTCTCCTCCTTCATTTTCCTCCTCACTTCTTTCTCCTGTCTTCCATTTTTCTTTTCTATTTTCTGTTTTTGCAGTAATGATTTAATATTCAGAGGTGTTCTACAGCCTCGCTATTTGAAATCTGGTTGTATTTATTACCTATGGTTTTTTTTTTAACATAGCCAGTTGAATTTTAAGTTTATATAATTTAATTTTAATAACAGCTATATTTAACAACTGGGGCCACATTTCCTGTTAATCAGTTCTCATCAGCCAGTAAAAACTGGCCCTAACAAG
Source organism: Macaca nemestrina (assembly GCF_043159975.1). Lineage (NCBI taxonomy): Eukaryota > Metazoa > Chordata > Mammalia > Primates > Cercopithecidae > Macaca > Macaca nemestrina. Next base: position 166,982,135 of record NC_092129.1, on the reverse strand, counting down.
ACCCCTAGAAAAAGGACCTTTTCACAATTTTTGATATGTTAACTTAAAAAACACACACAATATCTAGAAATGTGGAAAGGAGAGAAAATTTCATTTCTTTTTTTTTTTTTTTTTTTTTTTTGAGACGGAGTCTCGCTCTGTCGCCCAGCCCAGGCTGGAATGCAGTGGCGCGATCTCGGCTCGCTGCAAGCTCCGCCTCCCGGGTTCACGCCATTCTCCTGCCTCAGCCTCCCGAGTAGCTGGGACTACAGGCGCCCACAACCGCGCCCGGCTAATTTTTTGTAATTTTTAGTAGAGACGGGGTTTCACCGTGGTCTCGATCTCCTGACCTTGTGATCCGCCCGCCTCGGCCTCCCAAAGTGCTGGGATTACAGGCGTGAGCCACCGCGCCCGGCCGAAAATTTCATTTCTTATAAAGGATTACAGGCTGCAAGGTGGCCATCCTTCAGGCTGGGAAGCTTGCCTCTTGCAAAGACCAGAGACAGGCACTTCAAAGGAGGAGGGGTTGGGGTAACAGCTTTATCCTGAACAGGCTGGCTAAACATACATATTCAACAGGTTGTAGGAGGAGCTATGAATATTCATAAAGGTAGTTCGGATGCATAGGTATTAAACAAACATGCATGTTAACATATCACCCCATGTTCACTTTGGGGTAATTTAACATTTGAATGTATTACATCCTATACATCAAAATGTCTTTTGAGGAAATGAAGCACGCAAGTATATAACCTCTGTCAACTGGCCAGAAACAGTCCATGGTGGTGGTCTTCTTATCAGGAGAAAGTTACTGAAATTGATCTCTTGTCCAATCAAACCTGTAGTTAGGGCTGGTGTCCCACGAGGTCAGTTAGAGTCTGTGAGCTGGATAAGCTGTAATTGTTTCAATATTACTTATTTCCGGTCAGTGCTTGTTTAGCTGCTAGAGAGAAAGAAAAACTTCATAGCAAGACTAGAACATAGTTTCTTCTTTAAATGTAGAGGTGTATGACTTAACCATTGCCTGGCATTGCCTTAGGTTCTGTTTATAATTTGGTGTTACTGCCACGAAAAGTCTGTTCTGTCAATCTTTTTTTTTTTTTTTTTTTTGAGACAGAGCCTCACTCTGTCACCCAGGCTGTAGTGCAGTGGTGCCATCTCAGTTCATGGCACTCTCCACCTTCCGGGTTCAAGCAGTTCTCCCTGCTCCACCTCCCAAGTATCTGGAATTACAGGCACCCGCCACCACACCTGCTAATTTTTGTAATTTTAGTAGAGACGGTGTTTCGCCAGGTTGGCCAGGTTGGTCTCGAACTCCTAACCTAAGGTGATCCACCTGCCTTGGCCTCCCAAAGTGCTGGGATTACAGATGTGAGCCACCGCCTGTTCTGTCAATCTTCTGGTCTCTATTTTAACATTAACGCGGATCAGTTGTTGTATCTAAACCAAGAGGCATGTCTGACCTCTCATTCTGTCATAACCAGGAACTTGGTTTTTAAGTTTTTCTGGGGTCCCCTTGGTTCAGAGGGGGTCTGTTCTGTTATGGTGGGCTTAGGATTTTATTTTAGTTTACACACTGTAGTCCTAGGATGCTGCAGACTACACCTGCACAACACACTTGGGTACCACCTACTCATTCTCAGCAAATCTCTGTTCACGGAGAGCCTTAAAAGAAAAACAAAACAAAAAAATTGTATGCAGTATTTTACCCTTACAGTTCTACAAATATCCATTTTGAACTTGCTGAAGAACATTTTATTGGTGTTCTTTGTGTTGGAATATTCTAATTGAGAATTTCCCCCAGTTTCCAGTTGGGGCGTTACATGTGACTTATGACACCCATGAGTTAATACTGTCAGAGCTGTTCCCCCAACACCATTTTAGCTTTGTTTCAACTCTTCATTCAATAAATCTTCAATGTTTCTTGCTCCATAATTATAATACTTTGAGTTGAGTTTCATTTCCTCGTCTTTCCTCTTCTTCAATTTTAGTAAAAGGAAAATTGACAGCAACATCCAGTAACAGTGAAATAAGTTCCTATCACAGAGCTGAGCATTGGTTTCCTTGGAAGGACCCAGGATTTTTACACCTCCAAGAATCCTCAGTTGTACTTTCCTGGTATTATGGAGACACAGAGAAACTGAGTCAGGCCACCTAGTTCCTCATTCTACCTTCATTAACTAGCTTCCCGTTGACCTTAGGAAAGTCACTCAATTTCTCTGAACCTAAAAAAAGAGTTGATAGGAGACCTCTAAGATTCCTTTTAGTTCCTGTTTTAATTCTTTTTAAAAAAAATAAAAATAAAAATTAAGATTAAAAGAAAATATCCAGAAAAGACAAACTTGTTGCTCATTTGAGCAGTCTTCCTGGTCTGCCTTTTTTGACGGATAACACCTTCTTGATTTAATTCTCTGTTCGAATTATGCATAGCCATGCTCTTTCCATACAGCCTAACGGCTCATAAAATGCACCTGCCATTAAAATGATTTGCGTGACCCATTTGGTGACTGCTGAGCTGTTTATGGTCCTAACTATATCTGCTTTTCTTCATCGTGTGGGTTTCCATTTGTACGACCGTCTTTCTGAGGTCGCCTCGTGCCACTGCCTTCTGGTGCTGTCCGGCACGCCTCCACTCCGTCCTCCGGCCCTCAAGAGAGACTGGACACCTGCCTCGCATTCCACACGATCGCCTTCTACACAGTTCAGACAGTATCTAAAAACAAGGGTGTGGTCCAGGCACCAGGGGTAGGGGCATGTCACACATACCGTGTTTTACAAAGAGGAAAAATAAGAGGTTCCCGCAAGATGCTTGCGACTCTGGTACTTTTCAAAGTAACGCAGCCAGGCAGCGGGCCTTCCCCTGGCCCCTCGCTCTGGTTAGGGCTGCCATTTGCATCCTAGCTGTGATTTAGACGCCTCCAGCCTTCTAGTTTTCAGTTACCAGAGTCCCATCGCCGCCCAGGTCCCAGGTCTGCATGACGTAATTTATTGTGGCAACCATTCCTGGCAGCTGCCCAGAAACCCAGTGCGTCCTGCCCGGGGTTTAAGCGCGGCAAGTGGGAGAGGCGCGTGGGGCCCGAGCGCAGGGGCAGGGGCGCAGGGCGCAGGAGCGCGGGACCACCGGCGCCTGAGCGCGGTAGGGAACGATCGCGGGGGCGCACAGCAGCCAAGCCCGTGGAGGAGGAGCGCGCGCGCGCAGCATGGGCTGCGGACCTTCCCAGCCTACTGAAGACCGGAGACGTGTCCCCGCGCCCGAGAAGGTTTGGAAAGAGGGAGTCAAGGTAATAAATAAATAAACAAACAAACAGACAGACAGACATAAAGCCTTTTGGCTGGGAGGTCTAGCGATTCCCACGCTTGGGGGCGACAAGAGTTGGCTGGAGCAGGGTGGGTCGAGGTCCACAGCTAGCCTAGTTAACAGGTGGGAGCCGGTGTTTAACTGCTGTCTTAACCAGGACTAGACAGATAGATGGATACATATCAAAATTATCTATATCGATAGTATAGATACAGATATATGGCTATAGGATCAATTTTGAGAGGCTTTGGTGTTTAAAGAGATTGCGAAGGCGGTCACGCCCCAGGGTAGAGGGACGGAATAACGGGATGAGCAGTGTGTTCTGCACAGAGCGAGGGTTGACCGTGATTCTCGAGAGAAGGTTGGAGTCCCTAGGAGCTGCCATATATTATTGGCTTCTGGAAAATAGGCCCTTTGGTCGTTTCTTAAAGCTGGGAGAGATCTCAGAACCTATCTGGCTGCGTCCTCTCGATTCATAGATGAGGATCATGAGGCCCAGAGAGACAGGCGACTTGCCCAAGGCTGCACAGCTAATTTGGGGGCACAGCAAAGGTAGAATTTAGTTTTCAAGAGTTTCGTTCCAATACTCTTTTCCCTAATTCCTCAAAGTTGCATGCCCTGTAATTCTGGAGACATTATGGGGAATTTTTTCCAGAACAAGACCTAAAAGGATGAGTTGGTTGAGGCAGAAATGAGGTCCATGATTTCTTTGCATCCTTGCCACCCTCCAGATTCCACAGACAGCACTAGCAACCCTCAGAGGTCCACTTCGCAGGGGATACACTCAAAGATAAGGCTACCATATAATTTGTCATCAAAATTATGCTTTTAAGAGTGAAAGGGAACCCTATTAATACATTTTCCCAAAGACTCTGGCTGAAGCCCAGCAAACTGGGACTTATAGCTGGAAGGTCATTTTTGGAGCTACTGTTCAAAGAGCGCACACTTGGTCTCAGCAGGCACTGTGCAAGACACTATTAAGTGCCAGTTACAGCACCTACTTCATGTAGGGCACATCTGTTGGGTTCTTGGAGTACATTTTGAAACAAGCAAACCAGAATCTAGTGAAGGCTAACTCCAGACTTAGTACCTGGTGTCCTGGGGAAAGCCTGTGCCCAAATGGCCACCCATCTTAACATTGTTTTCTGCTTTCCATCCTGAAACTGCCACTGTCTGTGTATAGGGACCCATTACTTTTTCTTTTTTCTTTTTTTTTTTCTTTTTTTTTTTTTTGAGACGGAGTCTTGCTCTGTCACCCAGGCTGGAGTGCAATGGCGCCATCTCAGCTCACTGCAACCTCCACCTCCCAGGTTCAAGCAATTCTCCTGCCTCAGCCTCCTAAGTAGCTGGGATGACAGGTGTGCGCCACCATGCCCGGCTAATTTTTGTATTTTTTATTCCAGACAGAGTTTCTCCATGTTGGTCAGGCTGGTCTTGAACTCCTGAGCTCGTGATCCACCTGCCTCAGCCTCCCAAAGTGCTGAGGTTACACCTGTAACCCACCACACCCTGCTGAGACCCATTACCTTTTATGGGGTCTTTCTGCCTCTCCTGCCAGGATCCTAACAAGTTTCTCCTCCACACTGCCACCTATCTTGCCAAGGGAAAAATTTCCCTTCGTGTGCAAAACCCTTTAGTTTATAATCTATCCTATCCCTCTAATGTCATCCTCTTCTCTTCTCTTCTGCCAGTACCTGTCACTCATGGGCTCTTGGGTCTGCTAAACCAAATGAATCTCAGGGCTCAGTGCTTCCAGGCTTCTCACACCTCTATGCCTTTACCTGTGCCATTCCCTCTTCCTGGGATACCCTCCCTGTTACCCTCTCCTATTGGCCTGGTGAACTCATGATCACTTTGGACTAATATGTAGAAATACTTTTTTCTCCCATTTTCTACAAATACATTAATGTCACTTAAAAGTGCTAATCCATTGTTCTTGTCCCCTTTTTCATACAAAAATCTTTCTTTTATTTTTTATTTATTTTGCTGGCCTTGTTATTATGCCTTAAACATATAGTACAACAACTATTTACATAGCATTAACATTGTTTTAGGTATTTATGAATAATCTACAGGTGATTTAAAGTATACGGAAGGATGCGCATGGATTATATGCAAATACTACACCATTTTCTATAAAGGACTTGAACATCCATGGGTTTTGGTATCCGAGGGAGGTCCTGGAACCAATCCCCCACTAATGCTGGGGATGACTGTACTTATTTTGTGGAGTTGTTGTGAGGGTTAAATAAACTCAATATACATAAAGTGCTCATACTAATGCTGACTCGGAATAAGTGCATGATATAAGTTGTTTCTATTATTATTATAAAATAAAATCCTGGTCGGATGCGGTGGCTCACGCTTGTAATCCCAGCACTTTGGGAGGCTGAGGCGGGTGGATCACCTGAGGTCAGGAGATTGAGACCAGCCTGACCAAGATGGAGAAACCCCGTCTCTACTAAAAATACAAAATTAGCCAAGCGTGATGGTACATGCCTGTAATCCCACCTATTCGGGGGGCTGAGGCAGGAGAATAGCTGGAACCGGGGAGGCGGAGATTGCAGGGTGAGCTGAGATCATGGCACTGCACTCCAGCCTGGGCAACAAGAGCAAAACTCCATCTGAAAAGGAAAGGAAAGGAAAGGAAGAGGAAGAGGAAGGGAAAGGGAAAGGGGAAGGGAAAGGGAAAGGAATAGGGAAAGGAAAATAAACCTAAATCCTTACTTCGCATGCTGTCTTGGCCCATCCTGGAGCTGACTTCTGCTAACTCCTCTAGTCTTGTCTCTCCCCACACTCACACCGTAGACAAACCTTAGGACTTGTTCCCCAGGCCCATTCTGTCCCTAGCTCCATGACTTTGCACCTACTGTTTCCTCTCCTTCCAGACTTTTCCTTCTCCCTCTCCTGGGTCACATGATAAATGTGTACCCATTTTACAAGACACTCAAGGTCACTCCTCCTGAAGCTCTTCACGACCTCCCACCCCCAACCTCTGCCACCATGCTGGTAGGGTTGATCTTATACCTTCTACTATCATATTTCAAAGCATTTTATTATATTTATTTGCTTCTGTATTTGCCTTTCATCCTGTGCAGTTACCTCCTTGAGGACAGGCACTGTTTTTTAATCGTTGTATCTCCAATTCTTACTACATTGCCTGATACTGATCAGGCACTAATGAATATTTCTTGAGGGAATGCATGTCCCTCCTGGTTCCAAGATTCCTTAATGTCTTCTTGTCTCTTAGTAGCATAACTAGACTAATGACAGTCTGCATGGAGGAAATTCAATTTTAAAATAATCTGAAAACAGAATGAGAGTCAGTTCATGCATATACCTTCTTTCCTAGCCCCAAGCACTTGACTTTGGAAATCTGATCTGGGAAAGGTATGATTATCATTAATTAAACACTCTATAGCTATTGGAATGATAATAATTTCTTCCACAGCTTTCATAAATGCATAAGGCTTAGGGTGCAGTAGTTCAGCAGTGTCTTTAAAATGAAATGAACATGTTTGCTTGCATGAAATATTTATGTTTCTTAGTAACACCACTTTAAAATATTCTAAGTCAAATTTCTTGAAACCTATATATAGACTTCCCCTTCACTTTTACTTTAGTCTAAAGTGGTGAGAAGATACAGTAATAAAATAATGCATAATAATAAGAAAAAGCATGGAAAACTTCCTAGTTGGAGAAATGTTATTCATCTATAAGAATAACCCAAAATTCCTTGCCTGTTATAAGAGAGGAGAGGCTGGATTGGAAGAGATGGTCTCCAAGGACCCTGCACAGTTTTTTCCAAATACGTGATAAGAAAATTCTAGTTGATTGTCAGTAAAGGGGAGTAAATTACTTCTTAAAATATAACTTTTTAAGCAATCATATTTCTGAATGTTCTTTGTATAGTTGCTATTTATAATTACATTTATTAGAGGTAAACTAGAAAAAAATCAAATTTTGAAGAAATTCTTCCTATATGTCTATAGACAAATATATTCACAAAATGCATCTGCCAACAATTTGACTTAAGAAGGTTTTAACTCCAGGGTGCCTTGACAAATTATTCCCTTCAAGCTGTTTGGTAAATATGTTTCCCAAAAGCTATAGAATAAATGTAGTACATCCATACCAAAAAACAAATAAACAAAAACACACAACAAACAAACAAACAAAAAACACCTGTCCATAGTTAAAGCAGTACCTTATTTGGAATGCTGATGATTTCTGTGCATAGCTGTTAGCTTATAATTCACAACTTTTTAATTCTACCTAAAATTGATTAAAAAAAATGTTATCCCGAAGATACTGAGGTATAAAATAAAGTTCATAAAATGTAGAAACACATTGAATCTGTACCCCCAAGGAAAAAATAGAGCATTCCACTCACCATCCCATCCCCTCCCCAAGTATCATTACCTGTATAATAATGCAGATACACTTCTTTTCTTTTTCTTCCTTCTTCCTTCTTCCTTCTTCTTCTGAGACAGGGTCTCACTGTGTCACCCAAGTTGAAGTGCAGTGGTGCAATCACGGCTCTCTGCAGCCTCAGTCTCCCCTGGCTCAAGAGATCCTCTCACCTCAGCCTGCTGAGTAGCTGGGAATACAAGCATGAGCCACCACACCTGGCTAATTTTTGATGTTTTGTAGAGATGAGTTTCGCCATGTTACCAAGGCTTAATGTAGGTATACTTCTTATTGGTGTGAAAATATAAATTCTTCATGTATGTGTAGAATACGAACACTGCTATATCCCTGAGAGACATAGATCTAATTAACTTATAAATATGTCTGGTCTTTAAACTATGTCTGTTCTCAAGTCTACACTCATTATGAAATTGGGTTAAAATTTCCAGAATGTGTTACACATGGGTAAGATATTTGAAAGACATTCTGAGTTTTCAAAAGAGAAGAACCTTAAATTTCTGCTCTGGAAACTGAAGACTGGTTTATGTTGTTTCGTGATAAAAGACTGTGTTTTGTCTGCTACAATTTAGGTTTTGGTCACCAGCAGAGCTCAAAGGCAGACTGTCTCTAAATAAGAACAGATGGGTAGAGATCCTTGCTAAGGCCTGGATTCCAAATCCAAGTAGTTATAGTAGCTTTGATAACACAATTGTGAGGTCACTGAGGTTGTGGTATTTAAATCTATGCCAAGTTGTAATGTACAGAAAGTCTTTGTGAAAAGCCATCGTTTAGACTGAAAATACTCAGATTCGCTCTCAATTCCAGTGTAGGCATTTTGCTATTGTTGTTGTTGTTGTTACTATTGTTAAATCATTAAATTTTTCCATTTGGAAAAAGTCCAAGAGTCTTCCAAGAGTCTCCACTTGGAAATGTTAAATGACAAAACTAGACCCTGTTTGTAACTCAGTGCTTCTCTAGGATCAAAAAATGATGGATCTGCAAACTAAAATAAACTTGTGAAAATACTTGTCTTACTGTCACCGCAGATACTGGCTTTTAGTAGTTTATTTGGAAAGAAGGAAAACAGTGTTCAACATGACTTACATGATGTGCATCTTTACCTTTAGCATGAACTGTGAGCATCAGATAGGGTCTCCTTTCTTTTCTTTTCTTTTCTTTTTTTTATTTTTCTCGAGATGGAGATGGAGTCTCGCTGTGGCCCAGACTGGAGTGCAGTGGTGCAATCTCGGCTCACCACAACCTCCGCCTCTCGAGTTCAAGTGATTCTCCTGCCTCAGCTTCCTGAGTGGCTGGGATTACAGGTGCCTACAGCCACACTCAGCTAATTTTTGTGTTTTTATTGGAGATGGGGTTTTGCCACGTTGGCCAGGCTAGTCTCAAACTCCTGACCTCAGGTGATCTGCCTGCCTCAGGCTCCCAATCCCCTTTTCTTTTGTTATATGTTTTATATACATATATAACACACATACATATAACATATGCACATATGTTACATGTAATATGTTGTATGTAAAGGCTCCTTTCTTGGTTCTGCTTACTCTACAGGGACAGGATGGGCAGTAACTGTCCATGAAGAAGGACAGATAGATGGAGACAGAGAAAAGCACATCATTGCTTTTAGGCTTTCTCCTTGTGCCAATTCCAATCTCATGTCCACTAAGTTTTCGATTACTTTCTTGTTTGTTTGGTTGGTTTTTCATTATTTCCTATGTAGCCCTGAGACACAGAAATAATTAACCCTCAACACAAGGAACTGATATTGGTTTAGCTGTATAAACACAGTGATAAGGAGCTATGTTAAGTCCCGCTACAAGCATGCAAGAATCCCTAACTGAATTATGAAAACCTGATCGTGACAGACACCACCATAACCTAGCCACTGCGATTTCTACTTAGCCTCTGAGGAACTTCAAACGTTAGAGTAATTCCAAAAAGTGGTTAAACATGCTTGTATATATTTTTTAAATTTGTATGACTTTTACTGTGAAAGTACCAAAAGTTTCATGACAAGGCCTTATTTTTAATTCATTTTTACCAAAAGTTTCATGACAAGGCCTTATTTTTAATTCATTTTTCTTTCTTTTTTTTTTTTTTTTTTTTGAGATGGAGTCTTGCTCTGTCGCCCAAGCTGGAGTGCAGTGGTGCAATCTTGGCTCACTGCAGGCTCCACCTCCCAGGTTTACGCCATTCTCCTGCCTCAGCCTCCCGAGTAGCTGGGACTACAGGTACCTGCCACCTCGTCCAGCTAGGTTTTTTTTGTATTTTTTAGTAGAGCTGAGATCACACCACTGCACTCAAGTCTGGGTGATAGAACAAGACGCTGTCTCAAAAAAAAAAAAAAAGAAAAAGAAAAAAAAAAAAAAGAAATTAAAAGAATCCTGGGAAGACATTACCGAGTGGAAGATGCATGTGTTCTTTGTGTTCTTATCGCTTCTGGAGACACTGAGGAGACTTCCTCTGGTATGTGTGTCTTAGATGGAGAAGACGTTGATAACATCCATTGAAATGAGAAGTGGGAAACTTGCAATGAAAGAGGGCCAGCACCTGGAGAGAGAAGACATGGTAGTCAAGGGAGATACGATAAAAGTCTTTCTGAACACATTGACATTTAAAATTTACTTACTCTAAAAATAAATGACAGTTCTTTAAATTGAATTAATTCAGCTTTGTGAAAAACTCATTACATTGTTCTTATTTTGCTGTGGAACTGTGAAAAATATAACATGGACCAGCATTTTGTCATCAATGATTTTTACTAAATCACCGAGAGACCATTTTTGTGCTTTGTTTTGACCTATTTACAAGCAATGGAACTGTGGTTTGAAGAAACAGACACCCTTGAAAGGAGAAGGTGGGATTATAAATTAGTGCAGTATTTATGGAGAACCTTCTGGAAACATATATTAATATAAAATGTGCATATCCTTAGACCCAACATATCCACATGCAGGAATTTATTCTCATGGAATGATTGGATGGGTTCATGGGTTCACAGTGATGTATATTCACATGTATTATTCCAACACAGTTTATATTATTGAAAAGTTAGAAACACCTACATGTCCTTCAGTAGGACTTGGCTAAATACATTGTGGCATAGTTACATAATGAGCTCCAATGCCACCGTCAGATAAGTAGCTACTCCTTATCACTAAATAGAATGAGGTAGGCCTATGTATGTTGATATAGGTAAATGTTTCTTACATATTGTTGAGCAGGTTACAGAAATATAATATCGTTTAATATATAATTCTTTTCATTTTATTTTTAAAACAGCTTTATTAAAATGTAATTCACATGATTCACCTCCTCTCTTAGTCTGTTTGTGCTGCTATAACAGAATACCGTGGACTGGGTAAATTATAAAAAACAGAAATTTCTTTTTATAGGAAGTCCAAGATCAAGGCAATGGAAGGTTTGATTGTCTGGTGAGGGCTGCCCTTCTGTGTCCTCACATGGCAGAAAAGCAGAGCAAGTTAACTAAATCTGTGTGAAGCTCCTCTTTATAATACTTTAATCCCCTTAATGAGGGAGGATCCCACATGGCCTAATCAGCTCTTGAAGGTCCCACCTCTTAATATTATCACATTGGTAACACCTGAATTTGAAAGGGACTCATTCAAACCATAGCATCCATTTAAAATGTACAATTAACAGCCATTACCACAATCTAATTTTAGAACATTTTGCCCTCCGCAAAGAAATGACTACCCATTAATAGTCAATCCTCATTCCCCCCGCACAGGCAATCAATAAATCTATTTTCTGTTTCTATAAATTTGCCTATTCTCAATATGAATGGCCTCTGTGATTGGCTTTTTTCACTTAGCATAATATTTCCAAGTGTCATCTATGTTGAAACATATGTCAGTGTTTAATTTCTTTTTCTTGCCGAATAATATTCCTTTGGATGACTGTACCGCATTTTATTTATACGTTCATCAGCTGATGGACACTTAAGTTGTTTCCACTTTTGGGGTATTATAAGTAATAATTGTGAATATTTGTGTGCAAGTTTTTGCAAGAACAGATGTTTTTATTTTGCTTGGGTACATACTTGGGGTGAAATTTCTGGGTCACGTGGTAACTCTATGTTTCACTTTGTGAAGAGCTCTCAAAGTGTTTTCTAAAGTGCTGCACCATTTCACATTTGTCCAGCAATATATGAGGGTTCCAATTTCTCCACATCCTCACCAACACTTGTTATTATGTGTCATTTTCATTATAGTTATCCTAGGGGATATGAAGGGGTATCTCACTGTGGTTTTGATTTGCATTCTCCTACTGATTAATAATGTTGAACATCTTCTCGTGTGCTTATTGGCCAGTTCCAATGTATTTTTAAAGGTTATGTGAGCAAATACATCTGGGCAATGATATACTAAAATGTTAGTAGTGCTTCTCTCTAGAAGATATTATTACTTTCTACTGTGTTTCTCTATCAATCAAGGTTCTACCAGAGGGAAAGAACCAGTAGGATAGACAGATAGATAGACAGGTAGATAGGTAAATTGTAAGGAACTGGCTGATACAGTCATGAAGGCTGGCTAGGAAAATCAAAATCCATAGGATAGGGCAGGCAGTCGAAAAGAACAGGCTGGAGTTGAAGCTACATTTCACAGGCAGATTTCTTCTTCCTCAGGAAGACCTCAGTTCTACTCTTGAAGCCTTTCAATTGACTGGATGAGACCTACCCAGATTATCAAGGGTAATCTCCTTTACTTACAGTCAATTGATTACATATATTAACCACATCTACAAACTACATTTACAGTACCACTAAGATTTGTGTTTGACAGAATAACTGGCTACTATAGCCTAGCCCAGTTGACACATAAAACTAACCATTGCAATTCTCTTTTATATTATTTAATTATTTTTTACAATAAATCTAAGTCAGCATCACTTTTTTTTTTTTTTTTTTTTTTGAGATGGGGTTTCCCCATCTCACCCAGGCTGGTCTCGAACTCCTGGGCTCCAGTGATCCTCCCTCCCCCACCTCCCAAAGTGCTGGGGTTACAGGCATGAACCACCACATCCAATCTGTATTACTTTTTTAATCAGCAAAAACAATATAGCTTCATTATTATAAATTGTTTTAATGCCGTAGTACCTCTACTCTCACACTCAAGGCTGAACTTGTCTATCTTGGTATCCTCCAGAATGCTCAGCATAGTAGCTTTTACCTGGTAGATGCCTATTAGATACTATATTCGTTTTCTATTGCTGCTATAGCCAATTCACACAAGTTTAGTGGCTTAAAACAGTAGTTGCCAACCTCTTTGACACCAGGGACCAGTCTTGTGGAAGACAGTTTTTCCATGGACTAGGGTTGGGGGGATGGTTTCAGGACAACTCAACGGCATTACATCTATTGTATATTTTATTTCTATTATTATTACATTGTAATATATAATGAAATAATTATACAACTCACCATAATGTAGAATTAGTGGGAGCCTTGAGCTTGTCTTCCTGCTAGACAGTCCCATCTGGGGGTAATGGAAAGCAGTGACAGATTATAAGGCATTAGACTCTTTTTTTTTTTTTTTTTTGAGACAGAGTTTCACTCTTGTGGCCCAAACTGGAGTGCAGTGGTGCAATCTCGGCTCACTGCAACCTCCACCTCCTGGGTTCAAGCAATTCTCCTGCCTAAGCCTCCCTAGTAGCTCAGATTACAGGTGCCCACCACCATGCCTGGCTAATTTTTTTGTATTTTTAGTAGAGACAGGATTTCACCACGTTGGGCAGGCTGGTCTCAAACTCCTGACCTCAGGTGATCCGCCCGCCTCGGCCTCGCAAAGTGCTGGGATAACAAGCGTGAACCACTGCGCCCGGCCGCATTCGATTCTTAAAAGGAGTACGCAACCTAGATCCCTCGCAGTTGTGCAGTTCACAACAGGGTTTGTGCTCCTAATGAGAATCTAATGCCACTGCTGATCTGACAGGAGGCAGAGCTCTGGGGGTAATGTGAGTGATGAGGAGCAGCTGTAAATAAAGATGAAGCTTCGCTGGCTAGCCCACTCCTCACCTCCTGCTCTGCAGTCCGGTTCCTAACAGGCCACGGACCAGTACAGGTATGTGGCCCGGGGGACTGGGGACCCCTGATCTATGGCTTTCTGGGTACTATAGAGCCCGCCACAGATACTAGCTGGCTAAATATTCACAAAGCAGACCCTGCAACATTGTTTTAATTTACCGAGAAATCTTGATTCTAACAAAGCTGTTCCCTTTTCACAGGCTGATGTCGGTGTGCCTCATAGTGGGGAAAACTGCAGCCCCCAGATGGAAGCTGCTCTGACCAAGAATACTGTGGACACTGCAGAAGGCCTGGAACAAGTCCAGATGGGAAGCTTACCTGGAACCATTTCAGAAAATTCTCCATCTCCTAGTGAAAGAAACAGACGAGGAAATTCAGGTAACCTCCCTCTGCCCCCATTCATGTAGACCTTCACAAAATACTGTTTCTCTAAATACGTCTACAAGGTTTACTTGGTGGTCCTTTTATCATTGCTTTCTGGGCCATGAAGTATGTTAAATGGCAATGTTTTTATCTCTGAAACATTAGAATTTAGCCTTAGGCCTTCATTACGTGAGTCAATAATGCTAAGCATTAATCTTCTTGTCGATGAAGTAATTAAGACCATCTTTAAAAAATAAATAAATAAATAAACTAAGAGGCTTTATTGGGAGTTAAGGCCAGACTTTAGGAATGGGACTTGCACAGTTCCAAGGAATTTAAACTCCCACGATGATAATATCTTTCCAAGGGAAAGTTCTACATTTACACAAATAAATAAAACCTACAATAAACTGTTTTCCCTGTCTTTCTGCATCCAAAGTATCAGCAAATATACAACAAAAGAATCTTTCAGAAATGTGAAAGAGGTAGTTATGACTGACTTGTGCTATTTAGAAACTATTTGTGGGTTTTCCTGTGTTGTGTTTTCCCTCAACATGAATTACCGCCTGGTGTCGATTTAAGTCATCTTATTTATATTCGGTCAGCCTTTGAAACATATTGAACTTCACAGCCCTCAAGGAAAAGTACTCTTTTTATTTCAGGGGGGAAGACTTTTGCTCCCCACCACTGTTGTTTCTTCTCTAGGTACAAGTTGGGATTGGAAAACAGATGGGTTCATACATGCGATTCTATTTCTTGAACTTTCCTGGCACACTCAGGTTATCACAGATTTTCTATTCGCCCTCCCCTTGCTGTTCTGATGTAGTCAGCGTGACCTCTTAGAATGACTAGGAGGTTGAGGAATGCAGCACAGGAACGGCCTCTCCCTGCCTTCTATGTGTTAGGTTGACAAATACATCTTTTTTCTTTCCAATGGTTTTGTTGATGCAACTTCCCTCTAGACAGCAACATGAATGCTAAATATCAACGTTGGTCACAGACTGCAGAGTGTCAGGCACACAGGGACCTGGTGACCCAGGACAGTCAGTGCTGCCAGGTGTATGTACAATGTTAAAGATGGCATGAAGAGGGTGACAGGTAAGCAGAAAGGTGTTGAGAGAGAACAGCTAGGGAGGAAGTCAGCCACCAAAGCAGATGTTTCTAAAATGCAGCATCAAGGAGTCCTCAGGAAGCATCTTACCACAGAGTGAGTAGGACCTAGTACCCTGAACTTCCTATTTGTCCTCTGCCCAGTTTCCTCTCTCTGTCTCAGCCCTTGGCATCCTCCTTGTTGTGTCTCTGCTCTTCAAATCTGCAGAGTATACTTCTTCTTTTTTTGAGACAGAGTCTTGCTCTGTCACCCGGGCTGGAGTGCAGTGGTGCAATCTCAGCTCACTGCAACTTCCACCTCCCAGGTTCAAGCAGTACTCCTGCCTCAGCCTTCTGAGTAGCTGGGATTACAGGCATATGCCATCACGCCTGGCTAATTTTTGCATTTTTAGTAGAGACGGGTTTTTACCATGTTGGCCAGGCTGGTCTCGAACTCCTGACCTCAAGTGATACACACCCCCCTCAGCCTCCCAAAGTGTTGGGATTACAGGCATGAGCCACTGCACCTGGCCCTGCAGAGTATATTTCTTAAGACCATCAAGTTTAACACTAACATTCCCCAAGTGTTTCCTTTTTTAAAATATTTATTTCGTATATTTTCAGAGTCAAGAAAAGGTGCAAAAAACAAAGAACACCTATATTCTTTCACTCAGATTCCCCAAATGTTAACCTTCTGCCACATTGCATTATCATATCCCCCCTTATACAAGTAGATTTTTTTCTGTTAATAAGTTAGACATAATGGCACTTTGCTTTCACATACTCTGCTGCGTATTTCCTAAAAACAAGGACACTCTTTGCATAATCTCTGTACAAGGATCAAAATTGGGAAATGACCCTTTTTTTTTTTTTTTTAAGAGACAGAGTTTTGCTCTTGTTGCCCAGACTGGAGGGCAATGACGCGATCTCAGCTCACTGCAACCTCCGCCTCCCAGGTTCAAGTGATTCTCCTGCCTCAGCCTCCCGAGTAGCTGAGATTACAGGCGCCCACCACCATGCCTGGCTAATTTTTGTATTTTTAGTAGAGGCGAGGTTTCATCAGATTGGTCAGTCTTGTCTCAAACTCCTGACCTCAGGTGATCTGTCCGCTTCGGCCTCTCCGAGTGCTGGGATTACAGGCATGAGCCACCATGCCGGGCCAGGAAATTACCTTTGATGTAGTACTGTTATCTCACCTATAGATCATATTCAAATTTGGTCAATTGTCTCACAACTATTCTTTATAAATGAATTTCTGATGCAGGATCTATCTAATCCAGGATCACATTTTTAATTTAGTCATCTATGGTCTTTAGTCTTCTTTAATCTGAACAACTCCTCAGTTTTTCTTAGTCTTTTATGAACTTGATATGTTTGAAAAGTATAAAACATTTATTTTGCAGAATGTTTATCAATTTGGGTTTGTTTGAGCTTTCCTCCTGATTGGATTTGGGTTACGCAATTTTTTTTTTTTTTTTTTTGGAGACAGAGTCTCGTTCTGTCACCCAGGCTGGAGTACAGTGGCGCAATCTCAGCTCACTGCAACCTCCGCCTCCCAGATTCAAGCAATTCTGTCTGCCTCAGCCTATCAACTAGCTGGGATTACAGGGGCCCGCCACCACACTCAGGTTTTTTGTTTGTTTGTTTGTTTGTTTGTTTTTAGTAGAGACGGAGTTTCACCATGTTAGCCAGGCTGATCTTGAACTCCTAACCTCAAGTGATCCACCTGCCTTGGCCTCCCAAAGTGCTGGGATTACAGGCATGAGCCAGGGTTACACAATTTTAGCAAGAATACCAAAAATGATATTGTGTCTTTCTTAATACATAAAATTAGGAGGTACATTATATCTATACTCAACTCGTTATGTTTATGGGGAGTTTTGTTTTGCAAAAGTCATTTTTAATCTAGTAACATTTATAAATGTTTAAAATTCAATTTGGATTTTGAGTCACAGTTAGAAAGCCTTTCCCTACACCAAGGTTAAAGATGAATTCACCCGTGTTTTCTTGTATAATTTCACTTTTTACACTTATGCTTATGAAGAGTTTCCAGTGACATCAGAAAATGCTCATATAAATATTAGCTAGATAAGAAATGAAACTGTATGTTCAGTATGATGTCGAACTTATAAAAATAAAATTTTGTATATTAACAATGGTAATCTCTGGGTGGTGAAAGCATAGGCATTTTTTTTAATCTTTTACTAGTTTCTGTATTTTCTAAGTTTACTACAGTAACTATTACTTTTATAATCAAAAGAAGCACAACATGGTTTTTAAACAATCTCCAATATTCTCCAATGTCCCAAGAAAGCATGAAAATTGTTGAAATGACTGACATATTCCAGGAATCTCTGTATAAGTTAGCTGCTGTAAATATCAAGCCAAATTCTTTAGAGAACTCCAAAAAGAATGGATCGCAATGGTTACAATGATTTTATTATGTTAGCGACAGATGTCAAACATGACATTCCTTTTAGAAACATCCTGGAAGAGAAATGAACCACTGACAGTGGAGCTGCTTACATGACGTATTTGGGAGAACACTGGGACAGTTGAGAGAGTGAAGGTTGGAGCCAAGCAGACTTAGATTTAGCCCTGTGTAACACACATGCTACCTGTGTCACCATGGTAAGTTAATTAGCTTCTCTCACATCAGTGTTTATTTCTAAAATAGGGATAATAATAGCACTCTGAGTTGATGTTTACATTTGATGTCATACAGTGTGTCAAGTACTTAGTATAGTGCAGGTGCCTAAGTGCTCAGTAAATGATCATTATTATTATTTTACCCTTCCAAACAAGGCCACCTTCTAACCAAAAAAATCATTCCAATTCCTTGAAGGGGATTCACTTCTGACCTTTTCATTGAAATCTTCTCCATTGTTTCAAGTTTCTAGTTGACCTCCCCGTCTGACATGTTTTACTACCCCGTGCCAAAATCTGTACAGAGCACTTTAAAATCAGAAGCAGCTCTATTTCAAACACTTGCAAGAGTAGAAAAAACAGCACTAGACAGAAATTGACAGGAGGAAAACTGTTGGAGTTACTTGCAGTGGCCAATCCTAGAAATCTCTTATACCGGAGAGGTTAATATGCTGAAGTGAGAGACATCTGATTAGTGTGTGTGAGTGTGTGTGTGTGTGTGTGTGTGTGTGTGTGTTTTCTATCTTCCCAGCACAAATTCATGAAAGGTCTCACTGCTAACCACTGAGATTAGAAATTTTCGCCGGGCAAGGTGGCTCATGCCTGTAATCCCAGCTCTTCAGGCGGCTGAGGTGGGCAGACCACCTGAGGTCAGGAGTTTGAGACCAGCCTGTCCAACATGGTGAAATCCCATCTCTACTAAAAATACAAAAATTAGGCATGGTGGCACACACCTGTAGTCCCAGCTACTTGGGAGGCTGAGGCAAGAGAATCACTTGAACCCAGGAGGAGGAGGTTGCAGTGAGCTGAGATCTCGCCATTGCACTCCAGCCTGAGTGATAAGAGTGAAACTTAATCTCAAAAAGAAAAAAAAGAGGCTGGGCGCGGTGGCTCAAGCCTGTAATCCCAGCACTTTGGGAGGCCGAGACGGGCGAATCACGAGGTCAGGAGATCGAGACCATCCTGGCTAACACGGTGAAACCCCGTCTCTACTAAAAAATAGAAAAAACTAGCCGGGCGAGGTGGCGGGCGCCTGTAGTCCCAGCTACTGGGGAGGCTGAGGCAGGAGAATGCCGGGAACCCGGGAGGCGGAGCTTGCAGTGAGCCGAGATCACGCCACTGCCCTCCAGCCTGGGCGACAGAGCGAGACTCCGTCTCAAAAAAAAAAAAAAAAAAAAGAAAAAAAAGAAAGAATTTTTTATGGGAAAATGCCATCCACTAAATGGAATGGACTTGGTTACATCAGGACTTCCTGATGATGACAGCATAGAAGATAGCTCACTTCTCAGGACTTCCTATTGCACTGTTACAGACAGGAAAAGCAAAACTGTCTTTGGCCCAACAGGCCAGCGCCGTTTGTTTTATAATGTGATGGCATAACCGTGGCTGCTTATTTGCTTGTTTATGTAATTGGATGATTTGTGATGGGGGAGCCTCTCTCATTAGTGCAGCTTATAAAGACTCCCCCATAAACTGTTTCAGTGCTTATATTTAGAATCATGAATAAAAATTTAGCTGATATCACTCTAACTCCAATTCTGATTTGGTTCAAAGACTCTTTTCAAAAAGGCACACTTTTACTTATGTAGACTTAGTAGATGGCGTAATTATAAACTTAGGGTTGCAGAACTAGAAGTCTCTTGGCAACATCACGCTGTTTATCCTTTATATACAAAGCATGGAAACCAAACCACAACGCAAAGAATCACCAAAAGAATATCTGATTCTTAGCTGTGGTTTAGCTTCATAATTACTCGAGCAAACCAACGTCGTCGTACCCAAGTGTGTAAGTGTTGTTACCACAAAGAGGCAGTCCACAGCAGCACACAGAAAGGCTTTTTGTTATCTTAATATGTGGTCTGCTAAGTAAACAGTATATTATGTTGCTGTGTATCCTCTGTAAGAACATGAAGAATCTGAACTTCGAAGGATTACAAAGACTTATAATAGAAATATATTAAGTGTTGAAGCTAAGATCTAATTAAGCAGCATGGTTTGTAAGGCATCCATTTAGCATTTGATTGAAAAAACCTTGATTCTTAAATTTTGCTTTCTTTTTTCTTTTCCTCTTTTTTGGAAGATCTAGTAACCAATGGATTAATCAATAAACCCCAACCCCTAGACAGTCGAGAGCGACAGAAGTCATCAGATATCCTGGAGGAACTAATTGTTCAAGGAATTATACAAAGCCACAGCAAAGTATTTAGAAATGGAGAATCATATGATGTCACGGCAAGTAATTTTGTAATTAACATTAGCTTATAGTTAAAATTAGCAATAGAATATGATGGATCATGAGTCATTATTTCCAGCATATGCAAGTTACAATACAGATAACAGCATTTATTTAAGTCCCTTAAATTCCCCCCCACCTCCACACACCATCTCATATGGTTTGGTTCTGTGCTCCCACTCAAATCTCACCTTGAATTGTAATCCTCAGGTGTCAAGGGTGGAACCAGGTGGAGGTAATTGAATCATGAAGTGGTTTCCCTTATGCTGTTCTCATGATAGTGAGTGAGTCTCACGAAATCTGATGGTTTTATAAGTGTCTGGCATTTCCCCTGCTTGCACGCATTCTCTCTCCTACCGCCTTGTGAAAAGGTTCCTTCCACCATGATTGTAAGTTTCCTGAGGCCTTCCCAGCCATGTAAAACTGTGAATCAATTAAACCTCTTTTCTTTGTAAAGTTATTATAAATAAACGTAATTTATAAAGAAAAATACCCAGTCTCAGGTATTTCCTTATAGCAATGTGAGAACAGACTAATACACCATCCTTCTTTGTGGACTCAGGAATTGCTCCAATTATTAATGATTAATTGATCCAGTAAAATGTATATTGGGTTTTACTAAATTTGAGAAACAATAGGCCCCACTGAATAACATACTTTCATTCTTTCAAATGTTTTTCTTGAGCACTACCTATGTAACAGGCATTGTGCAGGGCATTAGAAATGTAAAACTGAATCTGATTTATTCAGTAAGAAAATAGGCCCGACAAGTGTTTGAGGTGATGGCTATGCTAATTACCCTGACTTGATCATTACGCATGTATCAAAACATCATACTGTAACCTATAAATATATACAATTCCATGTCCATTAAAAATAAAGTAAAACTTTAAAAGAGAAAATAAATAGGCCTAAATGCCAAAGCTAAAACAAATATGGCTGTACATTTATCCATATGCACACCCCAAAATCAAACATGAAGAATTAAATAGAATTCTAGAAATTGCTGTACTATTATTTTTCTTTGTTAATTTATCCTGATTAATCTGTCATAGTTTTTCCTCAGCATGAATAATATTTTTACTCTGATTTTAACTAGCTTGGCTAAAGTCTAGAGTTCTAATTTTTTTTTTTTTTTTTTTTGAGATGGAGTCTTGCTTTGTCACCCAGGCTAGAGTACGGTGGTGCGATCTTGGCTCACTGCAACCTCTGCCTACTGGGTTCAAGCGATTCTTCTTCCTCAGCCTCCCTGGAAACTGGGATTACAGGTGCCCGCCACCATGCCTGACTAATTTTTGTATTTTTAGTAGAGATGGGGTTTCGCCATCTTGGCCAGGCTGGTCTCGAACTCCCGACATTGTGATTCACCCGCCTCGGCCTCCCAAAGTGCTGGGATTACAGGTGTGAGCCATTGCGCCCTGCTCTGACTGAGTTCTAAATTTTTAAATAAATTCTGTGGAAACCTGTGAAGAAGATAGCAGACTTAGTTGTTGCTGTTATTTTGTTTTGTTTTCTTGTTTGTTTGGGTTTTTTTTTTAAGCCAATGCTCCCAGGCACTCCGAGTAGTCCTTAAAGTACAGGCAGAAGAGAAAAAGTGAAAAAAAAAAGAAATAACAGTGAAAAGCCAGAGAAAAAAAAGAAAAGAAAAGAAAAGAAGCCAGAGAAAAAAATGAATGAAAAAGTAAAGAAAGAAAAGGAAATGGTGGAAATAGAGATCAGAAATTACCCAAAGGCTACTTAATGGTTGCCTATCCCTGTGTTGTAGGGCAAACAGTCCATTAGGAATTAAAAACTCATTATTTAAATCAAATTTGCCACCTAGACTGAGTTACTTAGTGTTTGAATAAAGTTAATTTCCTTCTTTGTGTATGGGGAATGTTGAGAACTCATGAATAAAAGCCAAAGTGGCATTTTCTTTTGAAAAAGGAAAATAAATCCTGCAGAAAGTATTTGGGAGAAAGGAAAGGAGATTGCCAAACCTTGTGAATAACATTATCAGGCTGCCAATAATAAGAGGATGTCGGGGGGTAGGGGGAGGGCGGAAAGGAAGGTAAAAATGGATTATATAATGGAAAAGATAATGCCAACATAATGACAATTTACATTTGCACAACGCTATCATGATACAAGGCATTTTAGAGTGCCTTATCTTATTTGAAAGTACTAGAAGAAGGATGGGTTTTTAATATCAAAGGGGAGAGGAAAGATTTTTTTCTAGCTGTAGGTCAGTCTGTAAGGGTCAGAAAAAAAGAAAGTGTGTCAAAAGAAAAAGGAAAGCAAGTTTGAGAGGAGGCAGATAGATTGTGGAAACATTCAGTAGCTAAACAATGTCTTCTTAAGGAAAATGCTACAGACACTTCGATGTCTACATACATACGCCAGTAGGAATCACATTAAAACGTTCTCCGTGATTCAATTGCCAGAGATGAATGAGTTCTGACTTAGACTTCGCAAGGGAGCCTGCAAGGTTAATTAATATAAACTACCTTGTGAAAGAGATGCACCTTTAAAAAAATAGTAACTATGGGCTGGACTTTTAATAGCATCATTAAGTGAACCAAAGATGAAGACTATTTTTCATATTATATAGGCATAGAATAGTTGTTGGGAATGTTCTCAAAAGGATTTAAATGTTAACAGCTTTCAGGAATGGCACAATTTTGGTTTTTTGGCTTTGGTATTAAGCCAAGATATCCCAGCATAAGCCAGTCTTGCAACAGACCAGGCAGTAACACACAGCTCTCTTGTTCTATCGCCTAATCCAGTGGTCCTTAACCTGCCGGTACATTGGAGTCACCTGGGGATATTTCAGACATCCCAGTGTCTAGGTACCACTTCCTACCACACAGCCTGGGCGTGTGGCCCTGCTTTCACACTTCTGAAAGCTTCCAGGAGATTCCCATGGGCAGCCCAGGTTGAGAACTACTGCCCTGAAGTTTCACCAAAACTCTACACAATGCTCCCAAATTCATTACCAAAGCTGGGAAGGGTTAAAGCATTTGAAATCATTCTTGATTCCCTATTCATTGTGAAAGAGAATTCTGAAATATTCCTGAAAATATACCATTTCAGGAATAGGAACTAAGATTATACTCAGGAAGCCTAAGGAAATAAAAGAGATGCAGTTTCTGTGTCACAGATAAAACTTCTTTCAATTCAGGGGTAACTGAGAACATATGTGTGTCAGACACCAGGTGTCTTGCATATTTTGGGAAGAGTTATGAGGCCAATGTAAAAAGATGAGAATGAATATTGAAGGACTGAGAGGGGAACTGTCTTAAGAATGGAAATATTATTAGATAATATTCATCATTAATAATATTAATACTTTGAATATCTAATATTTAATAAGTTTTTCAAACCCAGGCTGATAAAACTGGCTAAAAACAAAACAAGAATTCAAGGGAAACAAAAAAGGGATAGTCAATAAAAAGATATTATGTCAGCAGTTACTACAATGTGGTGAATCTTAACAGACATGTAAATATTATTTCTTCATTGCTCTAGGGGAAAACATTCTTTTAAATAAAATATTATGGGAAAATTGAATAAATGCGAAAATACTTTGAGTCTCATGCTCTACCAACTGAACTAGCCAAGCAGCCAAGGAGAATAATTTAAAAATAAGACTTCTTATGTGGAACAATAGTGTATTTAAATACGAGGGCATTTCAGACTTAGATCTGGCTGCTTCTTAGCCAGGTCATTATCTTTCATTGAGTTATTTAGAGTGAAATTGAATAA
This sequence comes from Macaca nemestrina, assembly GCF_043159975.1. Lineage (NCBI taxonomy): Eukaryota > Metazoa > Chordata > Mammalia > Primates > Cercopithecidae > Macaca > Macaca nemestrina. The sequence goes on along the minus strand of NC_092129.1, from coordinate 166,958,312 downwards.
AGGATGTTGAAAATTGAGGGTTCACCTTCATGAAGGTCCCTCTTCCGAAGCAGGGGCATCCCCATAAGCTAGTCTCTCCCTAGAGGTAAGGAGAGGATCTGTGTCCCCCACAGAGCCCCCTTTGTCTTTTTTCTTAATTTTCTTTGTAAGCTTGCTAGTGAACACCACAGTAATTTCATAGTACTCCCTGGATAACCATCTTTCAAGAATGTTTATGCTAGAATGGTTTATGTTTACTTAAGAGTTAAAATCAGGCTGGGCTAGGTGGCTCATGCCTATAATCCCAGCACTTTGGGAGACCAAGACAGGCAGATGGCTTGAGCCCAGGAGTTTGAGATCACCTGGGCAACAGGGTAAAAACCCATCTCTTTAAAAAAAAAAAAAAAAAAAAAAAAAATTAGCTGGGCATGGTGGTGTGCACCTGTAGTTCCAGCTACTTAGGAGGCTGAGGCTGGAGGATCACTTGAGCCTAGAAGGTCAAGGCTGCAATGAGCCTTGATTGTACCACTGCACTCCAGCCTGGGTGAAAGAGCGAGACCCTGTCAAACAAAAAACCCAATTAAAAAAAAAAAAAGGGGGGATTAAATGTGCTAGGCTCACATTTGTAATCCTAGTGCTTTAGGAGGCTAAGCTGGGAGTGTCCCTTGAGTCCAGGTGTTCAAGACCAGTCTGGGCAACAGGGTAAAATGCCATTTCTAAAAAAAAAAAAAAAAAATTAAGAGTGAAAATGATATGTAAGAAATATAAGATTAAGAAGCTAAGTATCAGATTGTTAAGTGAATCTCTCAGTGTATTTTTAAACATTCTAATGAGACTTAAGTGACTATATTGTAAACAAACATTGGTTTTATGTACACCTGTCAATATGTGTATGGATTGCTATAGACTTCCTTAGAGAAATGTGATTGGCTCTCATTTATCCACATAGGTATTATTGAGTTCGTCTTTTATCCCAAATTCATTTCTCCCTGCCACTTAGCACATCATGGGTCTCCCCACCTGAGGCCCTGTGAATTCACTACTGACCTCTGTGTCTGGTAATGTTTATTCCCTTCTCTGTGCAACTTCTGTACTTGGGAACCTGAAGTGTAGTTGGAGGGTTTGTTCACATTGCATAAGAGTCTCTAACATTATTTGTTGAACCTCACAGAGAGTTTTTAAGGAGGAGGAAGTTGACTGAGTTAGGACTCAGTAACACCAGCTAATGATCAGAGTGACCTTCCCCAGGAGGCCTAACAGTGACAAAACAAGAATGAAGGATCTTTTGCAGGACTGGCCTGTTCTATCCACAAGACTCCCTTAAGGGAACAAAATGAAGACAGGTTCATCCGTAGGTCAATAGTTAATTAAGAAAGCTCTGAGGAATGCACAGTGTATGTAAGAAGCAAAATATACAAGTTAGTAGCTAGAAACAGGACTCTAATCTAATTGTAGCATTTTGAACTTGGCAGTCCTCTAAAAGTATTCTTTAAGAAAATAATTGAACTGGTAACTTCTGTAGGTTGATTTTGTTGTGGCCAATTTGTTGTTGTTTCCACTGGTAACACCTCTCTAAGCATAAGGTGATCATTGTTATTTTTTTTTTTTTTTAAAGAGACAGGGTCTGACTACATTGCCCAGGCTGGTCTTGAATTCCTGAACTCAAGCAATCCGCCTGCCTCAGCCTCCTAAAGTGCTGGGATTATAGTGTGAGCCACTGTGCCCGGCCCATTGTTAACATTTTTAAGTGCCAACATTTGATAAATTCTGACTTCATAAAATTCAATTGTAAAGGATACAGATATCTTTCTAGATGATTTTTATTTTTTTTACCTAAAATGTGGAACTCAAGAAAGAACATGGCTTGCACAGGTAGGATTAACTTCCTCTATGGGGAGGATCATTGTAGGATTAAGCCACGGGAAGAGGTGACCAAAACAGAAAAATTCAAGTTCTCTCAGAACTCCTGATCTCAGAATTTTAGTCAAGGTTCAGGCTCCTATGTATAGCCTAATCTGGCATTTCTTTAGTGGATCTTGGATTACTACTTAATTTTCTTTTAGCCTTCTACGCATGAACATCCCTAAAAAATCATTTTCTTGCTAATTTCACAGTATCTCTAGTTGAGCCACCAAAGCAAGTATTTCCCTCTTTTCAGCGGGTGGTTTTTGCCAGCAGGAAACTCAAGAGCCAATTGTCATAAAAATAATACAAAATGATGATGGGAGAGGGAACTTGCTTTGACAAACATTCCACGGTTTTCAAGTAGTGAAAAACTTTGCACCGCATAAACCGTCCAATGGGTCTAAAGGAGCCAAAACGTCAATACGTGTTTTTTCTTTAGAAGACTTTCTAAGAATCATAGATTTTAGAGCTGAAAGAAAGCTTAATAGGCCTCCACCCCCTTGCTGCTTCACAGTTGAGAAAATTGAGTCCAAAGAGAAGAGCTGCCTGGGTCTCCACTACACGCTGGGCGTTCCTGCTGCCTGATGGTCTCCCCCCGGGCTGCAGGCTCTGCTTCCTCCCCTCTGTGCTTCGGTCCTTGTCCGCTTTGTCCTGGTTATGAGTTTGTGTTCTGCCTTTGGAAAAAGTCACTGCTTTGACTGAATGAAAAGTAGCTATCATTTGCAGAGTGGCTACTTTATCCTTTTCTTTCTTTTTTAAAACCAATCCCAAAATATGAATTATTAAACTTATTGTACAAATGAGGAAACCATAGATTGCAGAGTTTATGGAACCATACAGAATCAATGCACACGCTGGGCGTGGTGGCTCACGCCTGTAATCCCAGCACTTTGGGTGGCTGAGGCAGGTGGAACATCTGAGGTCAGGAGTTCAAGACCAGCCTGGCCAACATGGTGAAACCCAGTCTCTACTAAAAGTACAAAAATTAACCAGGCATGGTGGCACACACCTGTAACCCCAGCTACTTGGAAGGCTAAGGTAGGAGAATCGCTTGAACCTGGGAGGCGGAGGTTGCAGTGAGCCAAGATCGTGTCAATGTACTCCAGCCTGGGTGACAGGGTAAGACTCGGTCTCAAAAAAAAAAACAAAAAAAAAAAGTCATTCAATAGTCCAGCCAGGATTCAAACCCAGGGCTGACTAAGTCTCGGTCTGGTACCTTGTTTTACTCTGCGCTAAACTGCCTCTCTTTGTTTTATTTTGTCGGTACCTACAGCATTATAGTCTGGAAAAACAGTCTTTTAGAAATTACAATGAATATTAATAGCTCCTTTGTCTTTAAAAAAAAGTCTTTAGAGAAATTATCTAGAACAATATTCAGTTCATTTTGTAATGCAGCCTTGGAGTTAACCACCCCCCACCCAGTTGTAATAAATCTATATTTATATAGAAAGATGTCCGTATTAAGTTAATTGAAGAAAGTGAATTGCAGAGCAGTGTGTATAGTATAACTCCATTTAGGTTTTGTTTAACATTACAGATATCCTTAACATATCTATATGTGTATATATATGTGTGCAGAGCAGATATCTGAGAAGACACACACTAAATTCTTTACAAAGATTCGTGCTAAGGACTGGGATTGGGGGCCAGGTGGTTAAATAGAGGATAAGGAGATGATTTATGTATCAGTTATATTTTTTATAATCCATCTATATTATCTTAAAACCAATTTTTAAAACAAAAACATATACATTGAAACTTTCTTCATAAATAGTTTATGATAATTTTACTTATTTTGGAACTAGAAATTATAATTAGAAAGTCATTATTACCACTTTGCACTGTTAAAAGGGTAGTTGATCATATGAAGTGAGATTTTTTTCCCTTGCTGTCATGAAAATGTTTGTCAAGTTCCTCCAGCAAAGCCCAGCACAGAGTTGTTGTTCAGTAATCGTTAATTATCTCTTTCTGCCACAAAACCAGAAGCAATGAGAACTACTCTCTACCCCAGATGAAAGTAACTTGTAGTTTGTGGAATATTATAAAATCATCAGGTTGAACTCTTCACCTTGAACTACAAATTCACCCCCATTCTCCACTGCTTTTCATCTTATATTCATTCTCAAGATTTTTTCCTTCTAAGGGGTCATCTTCTATGCAGTCTAAGAACACCTGCATTTGTAGGGCCTTTTTGTAATAGCCTGGTGCTTGTAAGGCATCGAATAGATCTTATCATTATAATTCTGTTGTTACCAACTTTCACATTGTTGTTTTTTAAATCTGCCCCTGAAAAGTTAGATTTTTAGAATTGACTTTATTCATTTATTTATTTATTTATTTATTTATTTATTCATTTTGAGACAGGGTGTCACTCTGTTGCCAAGCCTGGAGTGCAGTGGCGTGATCTTGGCTCACTGCAACCTCCAGCTCCTGGGCTCAAGCAATCCTCCACCCTCAGCCTCCCAAGTAGCTGGGACTGCAGGCACACACCACCACACCTGGCTAATTTTTTGTATTTTTGTAGAGACGAGGTTTCACTATGTTGCCCAGGCTGGCCTGGAACTCCTGGGCTCAAGCAGGCTTCCCACCTCAGCCTCCCAAAGTGCTGGGATTACAGGCATGAGCCACTGCACCCAGCCTAGAATGTACATTTTATATTGTTTATTCTCTTTTGCCGTTCTCCTCTGCCAGTGAATATGATTGTTTCTTCATGTAAAAACAAAACGTTTTTATTCCAGTTGACCACGACTGAGAAGCCATTGAGAAAGCCACCTGCCAGACTGAAAAAACTCACAATCAGAAAGCAAGTGAAGGATTTCACAATGAAGGACATCAAGGAGAAGATGGAGGCCGCCGAGGAGCGCAGGAAGGTACTGAGCTCTCAGATGCTCTAGGCTTGAGGAGTTCGCTGTCTGCTAAAATGATCTCATGCCAGACCTCTCCTATCAGCAATTTTAAGACAAATTGCATGGATCTATAATCAGTATTTTTTTTTATTATTTTACTAATTTTTTTAAGAGACAGTCTCACTGTGTTGCCCAGACTGGAGTACAGTGGCATGCTTGGAGCTCACTGTCACCCTGAACTTTTAGGCTCAAGTGGTCCCCCTGTCTCAGCCTCCTGAGTAGCTAGGACTACAGGCCCATACCACTACATGAGGCTGATTTAAAAAAAAAAAAAAATTTGTTTAGAGATGGGGTCTCGTTATGTAGCCCAGTCTAGTCTTAAACTCCTGGCCTCAAATGATCCTCCTGCCTTGGTCTCCCAAAGTGTTGGGATCACAGACATGAGCCACTGTGCCTGGCCTATAGCTAGGATTTTAATGATCTTTATGCTTTTTATTATATGTTATATGTTTAGTGGTTTTTTCTTAAAAATTTCCTTTCTGTTGTAAAGGAATAAATCAGGTTGGGTGAAAATTACAGTTGCATCCATATAGCCTAAGTAAGCAACATCCAATTCTTGGAATTAAATGAAGTATGGAGCATTCTTCATATGGAAAAAGAGAAACTTCAATAGAGGCTGGGGGCAGGAGGAGAAGCAGGGTTGGGGTGTGGTGTTAAACTGAGAGAAACCGCTGCAGAGCATCAGGCTGCATTACTCCTACTGCATTTTCACCAAGGGCCCCCATAGCCCTCCACGTGCTCTTGGCCAGACCCAGCCTTCACAGCTGGGTCTGACAGCCTTTGTTTCCCAGCTCTCTAATTGGCCTATCAGAGAGCAAGGACCAGACTCCAAGCTCCATGAGGGCAGGCCCCATGTCTGCCTTCTTCAACAAGAGTTTCTCAACAAATGTTTGTTATATGACTGAATAATGACATAGAGAAGCCATGAATGTTCAATACAAGCAACATCAATCACAACTTGTAGAAAGTTATTCAGGCTCTTTTTCATTCTTTAATACTGCATTTCAGACCAAAGAAGAAGAAATAAGAAAAAGGTTACGGAGTGACCGACTTTTGCCTTCAGCCAATCATTCAGATTCAGCTGAACTAGGTGGGGCTGAGGTTGCATTTGCCAAAGGACTTCAAAGGGTGAGATCTGCTGGATTTGAACCATCTGACCTGCAGGGAGGAAAACCATTGAAGAGGAAAAAGAGTAAAAGTGATGCAACCTTGATTGATAGAAACGAAAGTGATGAAAGTTTTGGGGTCGTGGAGTCAGACATGTCCTACAACCAAGAAGATGACATAGTCTACTAAGCCATTTTTTGTGAATTTCATAAGAAAGCATCCATTCTCCCCATTTGTGACATTTGTAGTATGTCTCATATTCTTTGACTGACTGACCTCATTCCACTGGGATTTCTGCCTTGGGCTTAAGGATGATTATGTGGGTTGCACAGGCTGAAGATCAGTTGAGTAAATTAAGTAGCTATGCTAGCTTTAAAAAAATGAGCGAGGGGGAGACTTGACCAGCATAGATATTTGGCACTCTCCTTTGTGTGGCTTCAAACATCATGGAGATGTCTTTAATTTATAAGTGCCTTCAGCTTACATGAATAAGTTCGTGCCAAATGAAATCCTTCCTGTTTACTCCTGCCTTGTGGCGGGGTCCATCTTCTGCTGGTCCTTTAAGACAAATTGCATGGATTTGTATTAAGTATTTTAATGGTTTGTATGTTTTTTATGCTGTATGTCTATGGTTTTATAAATTTTTTTCTCCGTGTTGTGAAGGAATAAAGCAACGTCTTGAAGTTGGTTGAATTACAGTTTTATCCATATAGTTTACGTTAGCAATATCTAATCTCAGAATTATATAAAGAATGGAGTTTTCTTCTTGTGCAAACAGAAGAACTTCAGTTGAGGCTAGGGGTGGAAGGAAGGAAGTTGTGAGGGTGGGGATAGACTGGGAGTCAGCCTGCTACCAGTGTCTGTCTTCCCTGCAGACATGCTGAGCTGAGAAGCTGCTGGTTCTCATCTTATTGTCAATATACCATGGTTCTTCCCTCCCTTACCACTCACATTCAATCAATTATCAGGTCTTATGATTCTAGATGCCCCCCTTTTTTGTTTTTTTTGTGTTTGTGTGTGTGGAGATAGGATCTCACTTTGTCACCCAGGCTGGAGTACAGTGACATGATCTTGGCTCACTGCAGCCTTGACCTCCTGGAGCTCAAGCGATCCTCAAGCCTCAGACCTCCAAGTAGCTAGGACTACAGGCAGACATCACCACACCTGGCTAAGTTTTTGTAGAGACAGGGTTTCATCATGTTGCCCAGGCTGGTCTCAAACTGCTGAGCTCAAATGATCCACCCACCTCACTTGCTTGCAAACACATATCAAAAGTCCGTGAGTGGCAAGTGACAATGAAGTTGCATCTGGTGACAGGCTATAGAGTGGCAAGTGAGTCTGTGTACTTCAATTGTACAGCTGCATCTGGTGGCCTTAAAAGTATGTTTGAGGCAACGTCAAATCTCTGTATGTTCTGAATTAAAGTCCAAGTGGAATATCCTGACATTGCCACAAAAGCTCTGAAAAGCCTGCTTCCATTTCCAGCATCCTATCTTTGTGCATCAGGGCATTCTGCAGTGACAGCAACCAAAACAGGGTTATAGAGTACATTGAACATAAGCAACACCCTTTGGGCGTCACTGTCTCCCATCACCCCAGATGGGACCATCTAGTTGCAGGGAAACAAGCTCAGGCTCCCGCTGATTCTACATTACGGTGAGTTGTATAATTATCTCATTACATATGACAATGTAATAAGAATAGAAATAAAGTGCACAATAAATGTAATGCACTTGAATCATCTTGAAACTATCCACACCCCCTCCCCCACGTTCATGGGAAACTTGTTTTCCACGAAACCAGTCCCTGGTGCCAAAAGGTTGGGGACCTCTGTTGTATATGTTCCTATAGCCTGTAGGACTTCAGACACCTACAGCCAGTGAGGTATGATGGTGGTGGTAGAAGGGGGTAGAGGGGCTTCTTCTAAACTCATTGCAGAGCCAAAAGCTTTAGAGTCAGTCTACTTCTTACAGTGTGACCCTGAGGCATTCAGGCTCTCTGTGTCTCGATTACCTTACATGTTAATTTGGGATAGCCACAGTCACCGAGTTGAATCAAATGAAATAATGTGTTTAAAGATACTGTGTACCTGCTTGCCTGGTTCAGCAGACTGAGTTGTCCCACCCCTTCTATGCAGATATCTTGATTCAGGGGTGCCCTGTCCACTCCATGCCCAGACAGCTCTCCAGGCATTCGTAGCACCCACTCACCTGGAACAGCAGCCTGAATCACCCCACCCTTCCTGTGCAGAGATCTTGGTGCAGAGGGGCCCTCTCTGCTCTACTCCCAGGCAGATCTTCAGGCATCTGGAGCACCTAATCTCATGCATTAGGAATTTGGGCCAACTCCCATCCCTGTGCAGAAAACTTGGGACTGAAGAGGTTTCCCAGCTCCACACCTAGGCACAACTCTGGATACTTGGTGGCCACCCACTAGATTATCCCTCAGAGCTTGTGCTTGTGTCTGCCACTGGGGAATGTGCAGGCAAACCTGCCTGGTCTGGCCCCACCCATCATGGCCCCTGCCTCTGCCCCCTCCAGGGTTGCATAGGGGAGCTCAGACCACTGCGAATTCCACAAATCACCCCATTGCCTAAGACAACAGAGAGCTTCTGCAACAAACAAAGATCAAGTATATACATATATATACTTGATACAAGTATATACATATATACTTGATACAAGTATATATATATATATACACACACACACACACACATTTTATATATGTACATATATATATAGTAGGAAAAGAAAGAAAAAGAAAAAACCCTATCTTCAGGAAAATAATAACAAAAATTAGAAGTGCCAGTATCTCCAGATGAGAAGGAACCAGCACAAGGATTCTGCACCATGAAAAATCTGAATATAGTGACAAACAAAAGGATTGCACTAGCTCTCCAGCAATGGTTTCTAACTAAAATGGAAACTCAGAAATGACAGATAAAGAATTCAAAGCATGGACTGCAAGGAAGCTCAATGAGATACAGGACAAGATCAAAAAGCAGTACCAAGAAACTTGTAAAGCAATCCAGAAAATAAAGGAAGTGATAAACATCTTAAAAAGAAATCAATCAGAGCTTCTGAAATTGAAAAACTCAAGGAATTTCAAATACAACTGAAAGCTTTATCAATAAACTGAATAAAGCAGAAGAAAGCATTTCAGAGCTTAAAGGCTGGTCTTTCAAATCAACCCAGTCAGACTAAAATAAAGAAAAAATAATTTTTTTTTTTTTTTTTTTTTTGAGACAGAGTCTCGCTCTGTCGCCCAGGCTGGAGTGCAGTGGTGCGATCTCGTCTCACTGCAAGCTCCGCCTCCTGGGTTCACGCCATTCTCCTGCCTCAGCCTCCCGAGTAGCTGGGACTACAGGCGCCCACAACCGCGCCCGGCTAATTTTTTGTATTTTTAGTAGAGACGGGGTTTCACCGTGGTCTCGATCTCCTGACCTTGTGATCCGCCCGCCTCGGCCTCCCAAAGTGCTGGGATTACAGGCGTGAGCCACCGCGCCCGGCCGAAAAAATAATTTTTAAAAATGAACAAAGTCTTTGAGAAATATGGGATTATGTAAAATGGCAAAACCTATTAATTACTGGTATTCCTGAGAGAAAAAAAGAAAAAAAATCCTGGAAAACATATTTGAGAGAATAATTCAAGAAATTTTCTCTAATCTTGCTAGATAGGTAAACATCCAAATACGAGAAATCCAGAGAACACCTGCATGATACTATACCAAATGATCAACAAGGCATACAGTCACCAGATTGTCAACATTAAAAAAAAAAAAAAAATTAAAGGCAGCTAGAGAAAAATCCCAGATCATGTACAAAGGGAACCCCATGAGGCTAATAGCAGACTTCTCAACAGAAATATTACAAGCCAGGAGAAATTGGGGGCCTATTTTCAGAATTCTGAAAGAAAAGAAAATCCAAACAAGAATTCTATATCCTGCCAAACTAAGCCTCATAAGCATAGGAGAAATAAAATCTTTTCCAGATGAGCAAGCACTAAGGGAACCTGTTACCACTAGACCAGCCTTACAAGAGATTTGTACTGGAATTCTAAACATGGAAATAAAAAAACAATACCTGCTACCACAAAAAGGCACTTAAGTTGACACAGACCTTATAACTACACAATAGAAACTGGAAAGCAACCAGCTAACAACTTCATGATAGAATCAAAACCTCACATATCAATATTAACCTTAAATGTAAGTGGTTTAAATGCTCCATTTAAAAGGCACAGAGAAGCAAACTGGATAAAATAACAAGACACAAGACCTGTCTATCTGCTGTCTCAAGAGACCCATCTCATACATAATGACACCCACAGGCTCAAAGTAAAGAGTTGAAGAAAGATCTACCACAAAAACAGAAAATAAAAAAAAAGAGCAGGGATCACTATTCTTATATCAGATAAAATAGACTTTAAACCAACAATAGTAAAAAAAAGACATAAAAGGACATTACATAATGACATAGGGTTTAATTCAATAAGAAGACTTAACTATCCTAAATGCATATGCACCTAACATTGGAGCATCCAGATTTATAAAGCAAGTACTTCTGGACCTATGAAAAGACTTAGACAGCCACACAATAATAGTAGGGGATTTCAACACCCCACTGACAGCATTAGACACATTATTGAGGCAAAACACTAACAAAGAAATTCTGGACTTACATTCAACGCTTAATCAATTGGACCTAATAGATATCTAGAGAATGAACACATTACCCATCAACCACAGAATAGACATTCTTCTCATCTGCATGTAGAACATACTCCACGATTGACCACATGATCAACCATAAAGCAAGTCTCAATATGTTTAAAAAAATTGAAATTATACCAACCATATTCTTGGACTACAGTAGAATAAAAATAGAAATTGATATCAAGAATACCTCTCAAAATCACAGAATTACATGGAAATTGAACAACTTGCTCCTGAATTCCTTTGGGGTAAACAAAAAATTAATGCAGAAATCAAGAAATTCTTTGAAATAAATGAAAACAGAGACACAACATACCAAAATCTGTGGGACTGCAGCAAAAGCAGTGTTAAGAGGAAAATTTAAAGCATTAAATGCCTACCTCAAAAAGTTAGAAATATCTCAAAAATGATCTCATGTCACACCTAGTGGAACTAGAGAAACGAGAACCAACTAACCCCAAAGCTAGCAGAAGAAAAGAAATAACTAAAATCAGAATGGAACTGAACAAAATTGAGACCCAAAAATTCATACAAAGAATCAATGCAACCAAAAGTTAACATTCTGAAAGAATAAGCAAGATCAATATATGGATAGCTACATTAACAAAGAAGAAAAGATCCAAATAAGCAAACTCAGAAACAACAAAGGTGGCATTACAACTGATCCCACAGAAATACAAAAGATCCCCAGAGACTATTATGAACAACTCTATGCCCACAAACTAGAAAATCTAGAGGAAATGGATAAATTCCTGGAAACACACAATATCCCAAAATTGAATCAGGAAAAAATTGAAACCTTGAACAGACCAATATCTAGTTCCAAAATGGAATCAATAATAATAATAGAAAAAAACTACCAACCAAATAAAGCACCAGACTAGATGGATTCACAGTGGAATTCTCCACATGTACAAAGAAGAGCTGGTACCAATTCCACTGAAACTATTCCAAAAAATTAGGAGGAGGAACTCCTTCCTAACTCATTCTACAAAGCCAACAATTAAAAAAGAAAACTACAGGCCAATATTCCTGATGAACATAGACACGAAAATCCTCAACAAAATACTAGAAAACCAAATCCAATAGCACATCAAAAAGTTAATTCATCATGATCAAGTAGGCTTCATTCCTAGGATGCAAGATTGGTTCAACATATGCAAATCAATAACTGTTATTCACCACGTTAATAGAATTAAAAACAAAAACTATATGATCATCTCAACAGATATGGACAAAGCTTTTCATAAAATCTAACATCTCTTCATGATAAAAACCCTCAAGAAACTAAGCATCATAGGAACATGCCTCCAATTAATAAGAGCCATCTATGACAAACCCACAGTGAACATCATGCTGAATGGGCAACAACTGGAAGCATTTCCCCCGAGAACCGTAACAAGACAAGGATGCCCACTCTCACCACTCCTATCCAATATAGTACTGAAACTGTGAGCCAGAGCAAGCAGGCAAGAGAAGGAAATAAAAGGCATCTAAATAGAAAAAAGAAAAAAAAGTCAAACCATCTCTCTTCACAGATGATAAGATTCTACACTTAGAAAAGCCTAAAAATATTCCACCAAGAGGCTACTGGAACTAATAAATGACTTCAGTAAGGTTTCAGGATGCAAAATCAATGTATAAAAATCAGTGGCATTTCTATACACCAACAACGTTCATACCGAGAGCCACATTAAGAACACAATCCCATTTACAATTGCCACACACAAAAACAAAATACCTTTTTGTTTCCACAAGGAGAACTATAAAACACTGCTGAAAGAAATTATAGATGACACAAACAAAAGGAAAAACATTCCATGCTCATGGATTGGAAGAATCAATATTGTTAAAAGAGCCATACTGCCCAAAGCAATTTACAAATTCAACCCTATTCCTATCACAACTACCAACTAGAAAAAAGTGTCCTAAAATCCATAAAACTAGAAACAAACTATTCTAAAATTCATATGAAATCAAAAAAGAGCCTGAATAGCCAAAGCAATCCCAAGCAAGAAGAACAAAGCAGGAGGCATCACATTACCCGACTTCAAACTATACTATGAGGCTACAATAAACAGAACAGCATGGTACTGATAGAAAAACAGAGACATAGACCAATAGAACAGAATACGGAACCCAGAAATAAAGCTGCAGACTTACAACCATCTGATCTTTGACAAAGTTGACAAAAATAACAAATGAGGAAAAGGACTCCCTATTTAATTAATAGTGTTGGGATAGCTGGCTATTCATATGCAGAATGAAACTGGACTCCTACCTTTCACCATCGACAAAAATTAACTCAAAATGGATCAAAGAGTTAAAGATAAGACTTCAAACTATGCCAGGCGCGTTGGCTCAAGCCTGTAATCCTAGCACTTTGGGAGGCCGAGACGGGTGGATCACAAGGTCAGGAGATCGAGACCATCCTGGCTAACATGGTGAAACCCCGTCTCTACTAAAAATACAAAAAACTAGCCAGGCGAGGTGGCAGGCGCCTGTAGTCCCAGCTACTCGGGAGGCTGAGGCAGGAGAATGGTGTAAACCCGGGAGGCAGAGCTTGCAGTGAGCTGAGATCCGGCCACTGCACTCCAGCCTGGGCGACAGAGCGAGACTCCGTCTCAAAAAAACAAAACAAAACAAAACAAAAAAGACTTCAAACTATAAGAATCCTAGAAGAAAACCTAGGAAACACATTAGACATCAGCCTTGGGAAAAAATTTATGACAAAATCCTCAAAAGCAATAGCAACAAAAACAAAAATTGACAAGTGGGAGCTAATTAAAGTAAAGAACTTCTGAGGCCGGGCGCGGTGGCTCAAGCCTGTAATCCCAGCACTTTGGGAGGCCGAGACGGGCGGATCACGAGGTCAGGAGATCGAGACCATCCTGGCTAACACAGTGAAACCCCGTCTCTACTAAAAAATACAAAAAACTAGCCGGGCGAGGTGGCGGGCGCCTGTAGTCCCAGCTACTCGGGAGGCTGAGGCAGGAGAATGGCGTAAACCCGGGAGGCGGAGCTTGCAGTGAGCCGAGATCGCGCCACTGCACTCCAGCCTGGGTGACAGAGCCAGACTCCGTCTCAAAAAAAAAAAAAAAAAAAAAAAGTAAAGAACTTCTACGCAGAAAAATAACTATCATCAAAGTAAACAGACAACTTACAAATTGAGAGAAAATATTTGCAAACTACGCATCTGACGAAAGTCTAATCTCCAGAACCTATAAGGAATTTAAACAATAGAACAAGCAAAAAACAAATAACCCCATTAAAAATGGGCAAAATACATGAGCAGACACTTCTCAAATGAAGACACACAAGTGGTTAACATGAAAAAAAATGCTCCACATCACTGATCATCTGAGAAGTGCAAATCCTAACCACAATGAGATACCATCTCACACTAGGCAGAATAGCTACTATCAAAAAGTCAAAAAACGACAGATGCTGGCAAGGTTTGTGCAGAAAAGGGAATGTTTATACACTTGGTGGAATGCAAATTAGTTCAACCACTATGGAAAACAGTTTGGAGATTCTTCAAAGAACTGAAAACAGAACTATCATTTGACCCAGCAATCTCATCACTGAGTGTATGTCCAAAAGAAACAAATCTTTCTACCAAAATGACTCATGGCCTCGTATGTTCATTGCAGCACTCTTCACAACAGAAAAGACATAGAGTCAACCCAGGTGCCCATCAATGGTGGACTGGATAAAGAAAATATGGTACATATATACCATGGAATACTATGTAGCCATAAAAAAGAATGAAATCATGTCCTTTGCAGCAACATGGAGGGAACTGGAGGTCATTATCCTAAGTGAGTTAACACAGGAACAGAACACCAAATACCATATGCTCTCACTTACAAGTGGGAGCTAAACACTGGGTACTCATGGACATAAAGATGGCGATAGAAACTAAGGACTACTAGATGGGGAAAGAAGGGAAGGAAGCAAGGGTTGAAAAACTAACTATTGGGTACTGTGCTCAGTACCTGGGTGATGCAATCACTCATAGCCCAAACCTCAGCGTCATGCAATATACCCTTGTAACAAACCTGTGCATGTGCTCCTAAATCCAAAATAAAAGTTGAAAAAATAAGTAAAATTTAAAATAAATCTATCTCAGATTTAAAACACAAATAAATAATAAAATGCACCATGTAAACTAGAATATGCCACTATTTTACAGCATATAAGTTATCTAAAATTCTGTGTAAGCAACATGATGTTTTCCACCCATCCTGAGACTTTTCTATGGAAGTGTTCATATGGTGGCATGTGTCAATCTTATAAAATATTAGAGTAGCTAAAATGATTATCCAAGGACAATTTTAAAAAGATTTGGGTATCATTCGTATCTCTGCAAATAATAAAATTTAAATGACCACAAAATATGTTCAACCCAAATTTATAGTACTTCCAAATTAAATTCCCAAATTTGACAAATACTGAAATAATATTTTCTCTTATAATCTTATGCTCTTGCCTGTTATTTATAATGGCTCAGATGACATGTTCATTGCATTAAAATCTATATGGTAGGCCAGGCACAGTGGCTCACGCCTGTAATTCCAGCACTTTGGGAGGCCAAGGCAGGCGGATCATGATGTAAGGAGATCAAGACCATCCCGGCTAACACAGTGAAACCCCATCTCTACTAAAGATACAAAAAATTAGCCGGGCGTGGTAGCACACACCTGTAGTCCCAGCTACTTGGGAGGCTGAGGCAGGAGAATCACTTGAACCTGGGAGGTGGAGGTTGCAGCGAGCCAAGATTAGGCCACTACACTCCAGCCTGGGCGATAGAGCAAGACTCTGGCAAAAAAAAAAAAAAAAAAAAAAAAAACCACCTATATGGTATAAATGTGAACATTATCATTATCATTGCTATCCTGACTTGAAAACCTCTCTACATATATAGAGTTACATATGCAAAAGACAAACACATCCTAAATGATAATCTGTATATTTTCACTAAGAAAATATATTTTCTTATGTGTATATTTTCACTAAGAAAATATATTTTCTTATGTGTATATTTTCACTAAGAAAATACACAGATTATAATGTACTGTATATCATCATTTATATGATATCATTTATATAATTATATCATAGGAAAGTATACATATTATCATTTATGATAATTTATAAAATAGAAATTACCTTGTATTACTTTGTATATTTACTTAGTGATATCATTTTCACAGGATGGGAAGAGCGATTATTAGACTGCAGAGTGCCTAGATTCCAGAAACTTCTCTAAAGTTCCAAGTGCATTACTACTCACAAAAACCATCTCAGGGTTTGGAGATAAGGAAACAGAGATCAGAGACCCTGAGCAACTTCCCACCCTCACAGAGCCATTACCATCAACCAGGGAGGGAGTTTGTATTTGAATACTACTCGGCCTTCAAAATGCTATCAATTCTGTTACTTCAATATTTTTAAAAAACTTCAAATGTATATGTGGCTTTTTCCCTGATCATCTTTCTTTTCTTTCTTCTTAAAGGATGTTCTGTACTGATGAGTAATCTCACAGCTCTTAAGATTCTTTCCTTGATCTTGACTTTAGATAACCTGATGACTATGTACCAAGGCAATGATCTTTTTGCAATTAATTTCTCAGGTGTCCTTTTAGCTTCTTGTATTTGGATGTCTAAATCTCTAGCAAGGCCAGGGAAATTTTCATTGATTATTCCTTCAAATATGTTTTCCAAACTTTTAGATTTCTCTTCCTCAGGAACACCAATTATTCTTAGATTTGGTCATCTAACATAATCCCAACCTTCTTGCAGGCTTTCTTCTTTTTTTATTGTATTTTCTTTGTCTTTATTGGATTGGGTTAATTTGAAAACCTTGTCTTCAGGCTCTGAAATTCTGTCTTCTGCTTGTTTGATTCTGTTCTTGAGACTTTCTACTATATTTTGCATTTCTTTAAGTGTGTCTTTCATTTCTAGAAGTTGTGATTGTTTATTATTTATGCTATCTATTTCTCTAGAAATTTGTTCATCTATATCCTCTAACTTTTTTAAATTTCTTTAAGTCTGTATTCACCTTTCTCTGGTGCCTCCTTGAATAGCTTAATAATCGACCTTCTGAATTCTTTTTCTGGCAATTCAGAAATTTCTTCTTGGTTTGGATCCATTGCTGATGAGCTAGTGTGATCTTTGGGGATGTTAAAGAATCTCGTTTTGTCATATTACCAGAATTGTTTCTCTGGTTCCTTCTCATTTAGGTAGACTATGTCAGAGGGAAGATCTAGGCCTCAAGGATTGTTGTTCAGATTCTTTTGTCCCACAGGGTGCTCCCTTAATGTGATGTTTTCCCTCCTTCCTCTAGGGATGGGGCTTCCTGAGAGCCAAACTGCAGTGATTGTTATTTCTCTTCGGGGTCTAGCTACCCAGCCGAGCTACCAGGCTCCAGGCTGTTATTAGGGAGCATCTGTAAAGAGTCCTGTATTGTGATCTGTCTTTAGGTCTCAGCCGTGAGTACCAGCACCTGCTCCAGTGGAGGTAGCATGGAAGTAAAGTGGATTCTGTGAGGGTCCTTGGTTGTAGTTTTGTTTAGTGTGCTGGCTTAGTGTTGGTTGACCTCCAGTCAAGAGGTGACACTTTTAAGAGAGCATCAGTTGCAGTAGTGTAGGGAGGATAAAGCTTGCCCTAAAGTTGCCTGGATATGTATTGGGATTTCTCAGGTGGTGGGTGGGGCCACAGAGCCCCCAAGAGATTATGACCTCTGTCTTCAGCTACAAGGGTGGGTAGAGAAAGACCATCAGATTGGGGCAGGGCTAGGCATGTCTGAGCTCAGATGCTTCTTGGGCTGCTGTGGGGGTTGGGGTTGTGGTTCTAAGGCTGATGGAGTTGTTTCCAGTGGGATTATGGCTGCCTCTACTGCATCATGCAGGTCTCCAGGGGAGTAGGGAAAAGCTGTTAGTGACAGGCCTTACCCAGCTTCCATGCAGCCAGCAAGGCCATTCTCACTCCAACTGTGTCCCCTCAACAGCACCAAGTTTATACCCAGGCAGCCAGTGAGCAGGCCTGAGATCTTGCCCCAGGCTACAAGCGTCCCCACTGAGAAAGCAAGCAGAGTTTTCAGGTTTCACACCTCCACACCTGCAATGGCTTCTGTGCTCCTATCTGCACTCCCAGATTGCCTGCTCCCCACCGATTCTGTCCGGGAAACTTTGTGTTTGGTCAAAATTGTTACAAAATTTAACTCGAAGTTTCCTTCTCCCTGTGGTCTTTCCCCAGTTCCACTGGCAGCCCTACCCAAGGACCCCCGTGAGACAAAGTCAGAAATGGCTTCCCTGGGGACCAAGAGTGCCCACAAGGCTCTTCCCACTGCTTCCTCTACCCCTATATTTCACTTGGCTCTCTAAATTCATCTCAGCTCCAGGTAATGTCAAATCCTTCTCCCATGATACGGCCCTTCAGGTTCCCCAGTGAGGATGTACATTTGGGGGCAGACATTTCCCCTTTCACACTTTGGACACTCACAGTTTTTCAGGCACAGTACGGAGCCTGCTTCCTTGGCAGGCTGCTTCCTTCCAAGGGTCTGTGGATTCTCTCGAGTTTCCTGGTATGTTCCTATGGTAGTTCTTGAAGCAAAAATTCACAGTGTGAGTCTCCACACACTGCTGTCTCTGTCCAAGTGGGAGCTGCAATTTAGTCTTGCCTCCTATCTGCCATTTTTCTTGATCTTGCCACATTGTGTTATAGGTACTTCAATACTTTCTCCTTGCGAAAATAGACTTATCCTACATAAGCTGCTTGGTATCTTGCTTTTTTCACTAGAGAATACAATATCTTCCCATATAAATAGATCTGCTTCCACAGTACCATTCTTAATGCTATGGTCTCTCCTATTATGGTCTCTCTTAATATTGATTAATCTCTCCTACTGTGTTTCTAAGGCTTCCCATAGTTAAAGACAGTCAAAAACCTGTGCTTCCGTTTCTGTTTTGAAAATGGGTGAAAAGTAAAATAATTTGGACACTTCCGCCCTCAAAGCAGAAGAGAGCAGAAGCTGCTATTCTCACTTTCCCCAATTACCCCTTTCCATTGTTTTTGTTCTTGATCAGGGCTCTTCGCTCAAAGACTATGAATGTAAACAAACACTGAAGCTTGATGCAACCAGTTTTGCAAATTCACCTCCAGACTCTTCTCCTGTTTAGGAAGTTGAATTCATCTCATGACAATTTTAGTTCAGCACACTGAGACTTCAAGTATGCTTGATTTTTAAAAGTCCATGTAATAAAGAGAAAAAAAATGAGTGTTATTTACATATATCCGAGTTGGCTTTCCATTGATAGGAATAAGGACTAACCACATTTTCAAAATGTTATTGGCAGAGAAGTGTTTGTAGATAAGGGTCTGAAACTTTTCCTCTTGTCATTTAGAAACAAGAAGTAAGTCACAAAAATCAAATGATTGGCTATTTTTAAGCACAAAATGAAATCATCCTAAACATCCAGGTCATAACAGCAGTAACTCAATTCCTAGTAATTTCCAGTAATTAATACATAAACTTTCTCTCTATATTAATGTAGTTCAATCCCTAAGCCAAACACAACATATCACGGAAAAATGTATATGACAACAATTTATGCTTTTTCTTGCTTAATTTAAAATAAACAGCAATGCTCACTTGTTAAATGAGAGAAAGACTATACAGAGGTTATCACTTAACTGACCTCCACTTACCAGCTTGCTTGATTGGCCTATGCCAGTGGATCTCTTTTTTTTCCTCAATTTTTAAGTTCAAGGGTAGGTACATGTGCAGGTTTGTTACATAGGTAAGCTTGTGTCATGGTGGTTTGTTGGGCAGATTATTTCATCACCCAGGTATTAAGCCTATTACTTGTTAGTTATTTTTCTGGATCCTCTACATTTTCCCACTCTCTGCCCTCCAGTAGCCCCCAGTGTCTGTTGTTCCCCTCTATGTGTCCATGTGTTCTCATCATTTGGCTCCCACTTACAAGTGAGAACATGCAGTATTTGGTTTTCTCTTCATGCATTAGTTTTCTAAGGATAATGACCTTCAGTTATATCCATGTTCCTGCAAAGGACATGATCTCATTCCTTTTTATGGCTGCATAGTATTCCATGGTGTATATGTACCACATTTTTTTTTTTTTTTTGAGACGGGGTCTCGCTCTGTCACCCAGGCTGGAGTGCAGTGGCCGGATCTGGGCTCACTGCAAGCTCCGCCTCCCGGGTCTACGCCATTCTCCTGCCTCAGCCTCCGGAGTAGCTGAGACTACAGGCGCCCGCCACCTCGCCCGGCTAGTTTTTTGTATTTTTTAGTAGAGACGGGGTTTCACTGTGTTAGCCAGGATGGTCTCGATCTCCTGACCTCGTGATCTGCCCATCTCGGCCTCCCAAAGTGCTGGGATTACAGGCTTGAGCCACCGCGCCCGGCCAAGTATCACATTTTTTAAATCCAGTCTATCATTGATGGGCATTTGGGTCGATTCCATGTCTTTGCTATTGTGAATAGTTATACAATGAACATATGTGTGCATGTGTCTTTACAACAGAATGATTTATATTCCTTCAAGTATAGCCCAGTAATGGGATTGCTGGGTCAAATGGTTTCTAGGTCCTTGGAATCACCACACCATCTTCCACAATGGTGGAACTAATTATACTTCCACCAACAGTGTAAAAGTGTTTCTTTTTCTCCAAAATTTCACTAGCATCTGTTTTTTATTTGTTTGTTTGTTTGTTTTTACTTTTTAATAATAGTCATTCTGACTGGGTGAGATGGTATTTCATGTTGGTTTGGATTTGCATTTTCTAGTGATCAGCGATGAGCTTTTTTTCATATGATTGTTGACCACATGTATGTCTTCTTTTGAAAACTGTCTGTTCATGTATTTTACCCACTTTTTAATGGGGTTGTTTGTGTTCTTCTTATAAAGTTGTTTATGTCCTTATGGATGCTGGATATTAGACCTTTGTCAGATGCATAGTTTGCAAAAATTTTCTTCCATTCTATAGGTTGCCTGTTTACTCTGTTGCTAGTTTCTCTTGCTATGCAGAAGCTGTTTGGTTTAATTAGGTCCCATTTGTTAATTTTTGCTTTTGCAGCAATTACTTTGGCATCTTCATCATTAAATTTTTGCCCATGCCTGTGTCCAGAATGGTATTACCTAGGTTATCTTACAGGGTTTTTATAGTTTTGGGTTTTTTACTTTTAAGTCTTTAATCCGTGTTGAGTTAATTTTTGTATATAGTGTAAGGAAGAGGTCTAGTTGTAATCTTTTGCATATGTGGCCTATTCCAGTTGATCTCAAAATGTGATTCCTAACCAGCTGCATCAGCATCACCTGGGAACTTGTTATAAATGCAAGTTCTCAGGCCCCACCCCAGATTATCTGCATCAGATCATGGAGCCCAGCAATCTGGATTTTAACCAGGCCTCCAGGTGATTTTTATTTTTTGAGATGGGGTCTCACTCTTTTGCCCAGACTGGAGTGCAGTGGCAAAATCTTGGCTCACTGCAACCTCTGCCTTCTGGACTCAAGCAATCCTGCCACCTCAGCCTCCCGAGTAGCTGGGACCACAGGTGCGTGCCACCACACCTGACTAATTTTTTGTATTTTTGGTAGAGATGGGGTTTCACTATGTTGCCCAGGGGTTCTTGAACTCCTGAGCTCAAGTGATCCACCTGCCTCAGCCTCCCAAAGTGCTGGGATTACAGGCATGAGCCACCTCACTTGGCCCCTCCTGGTGATTTTGAGGTGTGCTCAAGTTTGCTCTATGCTTCCCATTTAGTCTGTAAACACACTGAGCAATGCCCACAATAAGATGCACATTCCAGACTAGGAGACAACTTTCCAGCATGCCTGAGTATACCCTGTACACAAGGGTCAAGCTGAATACCTACCAAGAACCACTTATAACTATTCTAAGGCCTATTAATGCTATTTTACCAGCTCTTATATTTAATTTTGAATAGCTTCTTTCAAAATGGAGTTAGAAAAGGAATAGGCAAATTTGCCAAAAAATATTCAAAGGATGATTCTGCACTCACGTCATAGTGTAAATTTCCAAACTTCATCCTCTAATTTAAGGGGACTAAAATTATAACTATAGATAATACATTATGGATATGGTTTATATCCATAATGTAATCATGCATTGATGTCACATCAAAGTATTTTCAAAGGAAAGCATATATAAATGTTTTAAGTTAAAATATTTAAGATGTATGTGCATTTTTTCTTAAGACTCCTTAATCGACTCTTATTAGGAAAAGCCAAAGTGCTTTTCCTACGCTCATACACTCAATACAGCACAGAACACTTCAACCCTGGTCACCAAAGTGGGTGGTGCTTTCCCTCCACCAACAGTCAAGCAGTTCTCTAGCAGACACCAGCTGGCTGTTCTCTAATCCAATTCAATTATGACACGATCTACCTGGAGAAAGCATCAGATCCCACAGGCTAAGGGCTCAGTCCCACAAGACTGCCTCCCACTTCAGCTGCCAATCACAAGCAGTAGGTTGTTAAGTACTACCAAACTTCTGGCTATAAATCAGGGATCTCACGGCCCCCTTCTCAGGTTCAATTAATTCGCTAGAGTGACTCACAAAATCCAGGGAAACACTTTGCTCACATTTATCCATTTGTTATAAAGGATATTACAAAGGCTACAGATGAATAGCCAGGTGGAAGAGATGCATAGGGCAAGGTGTGAAAGAAAGGTCCCAAGGGCAGGAGCTTCTGTCCCTGTGGAGTTGGGGAGGGCCACGCTCCGAGCATGGAGATGTGTTTGCCAACCCAGAAGCTCTCTGAACCCTATAGTTGAGGGATTTTTATGGCACTGTCCTCACACAGGCATGACAGATTATTAATTCCATTTCCAGCCCTTTTCCCCTCTCCAGAGAATGAGAGACGGTGCTGAAAGCTCCAAGCTTCTAATCCTGGCTTAGTCTATCTGGTGATCAGCCCCCAGCCAGGAGCCCATCAAGAGTCACCTCGTTAGAACAAAAGACTGCTATCACCCAGGAAATCTCAAGGGAAGGAAGAGCACCGTGTCAGAAACTGGGACAGAGACCAAACATTAGAACAAAAGATTTTCCTAGCACCCCATCACTCAGGAAATTACAAGGCTTGTAGGAGCTGTGTGCCCAGGCCTGGGGACAGAGATCAACATGTATATAGCTTACTATTTCACAACTATTTGTATTAACTAATAACTTCTCAAACCCAATTGCAGCTATTGTATTTTAAGGAAACTTTATAACACAATCTTTAATGTGTTGATCAAAATTTTAAAAATTCATATATATAAAATATTTTTTAAAATTTTATTATATATATAAATTTTTTGAGACGGAGTCTGGCTCTGTCGCCCAGGCTGGAGTGCGGTGGAGCGATCTCGGCTCACTGCAAACTCCGCCTCCCGGGTTTACGCCATTCTCCTGCCTCAGCCTCCTGAGTAGCTGGGACTACAGGCGCCCGCCACCATGCCCTGCTAATTTTTTGTATTTTTAGTAGAGATGGGGTTTCACCATGTTAGCCAAGATGGTCTCAATCTCCTGACCTCATGATCCACCCACCTCGGCCTCCCAAAGTGTTGGGATTACAGGCTTGAGTAACCACACCAGGCCAAAAATATTTTTATTGAATAATCCATTCTTGGCCAGGCATGGTGGCTCATACCCGTAATCCCAGCACTTTGGGGGGCTGAGGCAGATGGATCACTTGAGGTCAGGAGTTCAAGACCAGCCAGGCTAACATGATGAAACCCCATCTCTACTAAAAATACAAAAATTAGCCTGGCACGGTGGCACGCACCTATAGTCCCAGCTACTCAGGAGGTTGAGACACAAGAATCGCTTGAACCCGGGAGGTGGAAGTTGCAGTGAGTTGAGATCATGCCACTGCACTCCAACCTGGTCAACAGAGTGAGACTCTGTGTCAAAAAAAAAAAAATCCATTCTTTTTCAAGTGCCATTCAAAATTGGTAATAATATTTTTAAAACCACTTCAGGGGTTTGCAATTCTAAAAAAGTTAGAAGATATTACTATTATTTATTTAGCTGATCCCTGTTGTTGGAAGTTTATTTATTTTTAATTTATTAGTATTAGGAGTTATTGTAAATAATTCTACTGTCCACATAAATAGGCTGGTTTATTAAGTCAGTCTTAAATTTAATCTCATAAGTTAAATAAAATGAAAAATTCCATTTTGGATCTTGTATGTAACATTACAAGGAAGTTGGCAAATGCCAGGGAATTGCCATTTCCACAGAAATATTGTGACAACCAGCGACTGCTTAATTCGCTCAGACAACTTGGAACCATTTGTTTTAATGTTCCAAGGAGGGTCTGTTTAGTCCTTTGTCCCTCCAAGCTTGCGAAAATCTGTGCAGCCTGAATGCTGGAAATTTACAAACAAACAAAAGAAACAAACAAGTAATCCTAGTTGCAGCTGATATAGAGATATTCATTTTGACTTGTGTTCTCAGTCCAAGGTGAACAATTGCTGGTCTGCAAACAGTTGCTAGAAAAACTAACATCTCCAGCACAAAACAATGTACAGCAAAGGAAAAAAGTAATGTTCTTGGAAGATGGCCTTAGACTATTGGCTTGGTTAAATATTACATTACAATTGTTGGTAATTTCATTTCATTCAGTCTCATAAAAACCTGCTATTTCAGGTATGATATAGGAGCATTGTGGGTTCTGCATGGCCAGCACCCCTGGTCCCCTCAGACAAGGGTGAGGACAGTAGGGAGAGGAAGAAAAGCTTGGGCTGTCAATGAGGGACACCAGGACCCTTGAGATGCCTCCTGAAATCTAACAATCAACCAACTTGAGCCCTTCCAGAGCTGGCTGCCAATTAACTGTTTTCCCCTATCCCCACATCATCTCAACGAGATCAGTGAATGTTTTCAATACACTTTTGTCTTCTTCTTTCCACGGTCTGAAGTGAAAGTTTGGGAATGATTTTAGTTACCATTTCTTCACTCCAGTTCCTAGTTTTTCTGAGATAATTTAGTATTTTTGTTTTCATATTGTTAAATTACCCATAAAGTATGCCCTTTTATTTCTAGAGTCTATATTTGCACTTATATTACAGATTCATTGACAGTCTACCCGTAGTCATTTAGGTAGATAGATAGATATGAATAGATGATGAATATAAATATCTCAAGTTTCACTGCTCATGCTCATTTCTTCTCATCTTCTTATGCTATCATAATGTCTGCTTGGATTTGCTTGTAGTTTGGTTAGAGTATTTGCTCAAGAAAATCCCTCATTTGGGAACACTTAGGTTTATAATCTCTGAATTCTTATATACTCTCAAATTTCTTTCATTACCACAGGAGATGCGATATCTTGGCTGGGTATAGAATTGTGGCTCTCAGTTCTTATCTCTCAGAAGTCTACAGATTCAATTCTACTAGCTTCTATCTTTGCATGTGATGGAATGTAACAAAGCCAGTCAGAATCTTTTTCTTTGAGAAGTGATTTGTTCTTTTTGCCTTAAGATTTTATGATTTTCTCTTTATTTTTTGAATTCAGGAATTCTGTTGGGATTTGCCTGGATATGAGTCTTTTCTCATCAATATGGCCTGGAAATCCGTATACTGTTTCTGTCTACAGGCCACCGATATCGATTCAACTTTTCTTTTATTATTTTTTAAAGGACTGCCTCTTTTCCTTCAGAAGCTTTATTATAGAATTAGACTTTCAGGCCTATTCTCCAAGTTTCATCATCTCTCTTGATATACTTTTTTTCCCCTCAGGTCACTGGGATATTTTTTGGACTTGCTCTTCCTGGCAACTAAGTTGTGTCTTGACAGTACATTTCTCTTCTACTTATTGACATTGCTTAATTGGAATGACTTATTGACATTGCTTAATTGGAAAATTATGCTTTTTAACTTCGGAAATTCTTTTCTGTGCTGCTAGTGACCCTCCTTATTTGATCTTTTTTTTCCTCACTAAATTGTTGTCTGTCTCCTCCAGCAGCTTCATTCTATTGATTATATATTCTGTTAGTTATAACTCATCATCCTGCCTTTGACTGCTGAATGTCATTAGGTGGGATTTGTTGTTGCTGCTGGATGTTTGGGTAGAGGATCCGGATAGGATTATTTAAATACCCCAGGAGGAGGGTGCTGAATCAGTCTCCATCCCAGAGAGTTAACATGTGGAAGAAGTCAGGCTGCCAATCCCTTCTGATGTACGTGGAGGAAGGCTCCCTGACCCCTGTCTCCACGTGCTTTACCCATTTCAAGGGCAGAGAGGCCTTAGCTGACCCATTTAGCTGCTTCTTGCCTTCCTAGAAGCCCAGTAACCAGGTCCATTTGTCAGGGCAGGTGGTTATTTTCCCCAGGGGCTCCTGTTATTTCTGAATACTACATTCTTCCCAATATCCACCCTTGTCAGTCCTGAGCTCCCTGAAATTCGTCTCCAGGCAATCATCTAACCCCTGGGAGAGAAAACCCTATGCTGGTTCAATTAAACCCAGGACGGTGCTTTCATCCCACTTTCTGTAGACCTAAGCAGCTTTTTGGCTCAGTAAATCCATATGGATTGGACTGGGAGTAAAGGAGAAGAGAGGGCCACATTCACATGGCTACATCCCCCAGATGCTTCTGCTTTCTCTGAGAGGACTTTAAAATACTCTTCTATTCATCGTTTAATAAGAGAGAACCTGTAACCTACGAATTATCTTGAGTTTTTCCATATCTGAATGAACATGTTGCCTTTTTCCTCCAACCCATTGATAGAATGAATTATATCAGCATTTTTACTGATACAGAACAATACTGCCACTCCTGGAATAAACCCCCAACCAAGTCATTTTATCACTCAGGATGCTTTCACCCAAAAATAATGAAAAGCCCAACTCATATCAATTGAAACAATAAATAAATATATCGACGTATTTAACTAGAACACAAAAAATAAGGCAGGTTCATGATTGGCTGATCCAGGGCTTAACAGGCTCCTCTAACCTCAACATCAGCTTTGTCCTGAGGTGCAAATTCCTTGTGGTCATAGGATGACTTTCAGTAGCAGCTGGAGCTATATGGTTCCTCCCTTCTAGCAGAAGAGGGTCATTTCAGGAAGCTTTCCCATCAAAGCAAAAAGGACATTTCCCAAGGGACTATGAAAGTGGCTCCTTGCATTCCTTATGCCCAGATTGTATCCATGCCAATTCCTAAACCAGTCACTATCTAGGGAGTGGAAATTATCCACAGGCCAATCAAATCTCCCTTTGGAGTGAGGGATTGGATGACTTTCCCTGAAGCAAGCAGGTAAGGGGTGGATTCTGGAATCAAACTGACTTCCACTCAGAAGGGAGAAAGGCAAAGGAATGATGAATAGGCAAGCACCAATGTAAACCACAATCACCATCCCTGGATTCACTTTGCTAACATCTGTGTGTGTGTGTGTGTGTGTGTGTGTGTGTTGAGATGGGGTTTCTCCATGTTGGTCAGGCTGGTCTCGAACTCCCGACCTCAGGACATCCACCCGCCTCGGCCTCCCAAAGTGCTGGGATTACAGGTGTGAGCCACTGTACCTGGCTTTTTTTTTTTTTTTTTTGAGACGGAGTTTCACCCTTGTCACCTAGGCTGGAGTGCAGTGGTACAATCTTGGCTCACTGCAACCTCTGCCTTCTGGGTTCAAGCCATTCTCCTGCCTCAGCCTCCTGAGTAGCTGGGATTACAGGCACCTGCCACCATGACCAGCTAAGTTTTGTATTTTTAGTAGAGATGGGGTTTCATCATGCTGGCCAGGCTGGTGTTGAACTCCTGACCTCAGGTGATCTGCCCACCTCAGCCTCCAAAAGTGCTGGGATTACAGGCGTGAGCCACCACGCCAAGCTGCTAACCTCTTATTTTGAATTTTGCATAACTGGTGTATGGTTTTCTTCATGATGATCATTTCTCATAAGAAAGATATTGCAGGAATTTTCTACCAGACAATTAAAAGTATGCAGCCCATCCTTCTCCAAAGCTGCTAGATTCGGGTCTGAGAGTCTCCTGGTATTGCTCTTGCCAACTCTTAATTTCCAAGGGATTCAAATAATTTGTTTTCAACTTTGCTGAATTTGAGAAAGCTATACTGATGAGCTTTAGATCGTCCTTTCAATTCTACCAGTATTATTTATTCATGCTTCCAGTCTTTGATCCGCTTATTTTTAATATCAAATGATATTTTATTATATCCGTATTCCTTTCCGTAAACTTGATTTTGCAATCATAAGAAATAAAAAAGAGAGATCTCATATTTCGTTTACCCAGTTTCCCCCAGTGGTAACATTTGCAAAACCGTGTTAACAAAAATCACAAGGATATGGACCTTGACTCAGTCAGGAGATAGAACATTTCCATCACCACAAGGATCATTCGTGTTGCCCTTTTAAAATTATTTTTTATATTTTATTGTGCTTTAAAAACACATAAAATTTACCATCTTAGCATTTGTAAGTGTACGGTTCGGTAGTGTGGAGTAATATCCCCATTGCTGTGAAACTGTCTTTACTCTTAATTGCTCCAATCTTTGGTAAATACACCACATTTACTCTTCATCCTGCCCTGTATACAAGACACAGTGGTAGGGTGGGCATAACACAAGTAATGTTTAAGGTGGGAGGGGAAAAACATACGTACATGTGAAAAAATAACAAAATTGACAGTATATTTCCCAAAAGATAAATGACAGAATAGACAATTCTGTCATCTCATTCCTGCTTCCTTTTCTTTCATCCCCTTTGATTTTTTTTTTGTGTAAAATTGATTACCTCTGATGAAATTCTACGGTGAGTTTTCTAATTAATCACAGTTCACTGGGAACTGTTTTTCCCCACCTGTCATGAAATTTATTAAAACCAGGAGCAAGATTTTTCCTTAAGAGGCTTCATCCATCTTACAGTGTTGTTTTGGTCTGTGTCCAGCAGGTGGCACCAAAGGATAGTGAATAGAAATCAGTAAGCATCTTGATGGTGAGTAGACTCAAAATTTGTGGGGGTTTATGGCACTTTGAGTCTTTCTATTCGATTGCATAATGATCAAAACTTTGCTTAGTCTATCCACTCAATATTTTAGCTCCTGGATCGCTGTTACATTCTCCAACACATCTCTTGTCCTAATTTTTGGTGATGCTGATACCCATGTTTGTAATGCTTCCTAAGTCCTTCTCTCTGAGTTTCTTGACTTCTTCTCCTCTAGTGATCTCTAAAGTGCTGCCCTTTACAACGGATCTCACAGTAAACTCACGATTACTAACATCCAGGGGGAGCTCTTAATGAGGCCAGGAATCCGCACCTGCCTTCTGGGATGTGAACGACCTATCCATGCCTCCAGCTAAAGCCCATCCCATCTCAGCTAATCAAGGATGTCTGTCCTACACGTCTCCCGTGTTATCAACATCTCTACAGAACCTTTCCCAGCTTCATGTAATTGTGCTCTTCTTTCTTTGTGAGTACCTAGAGGCCCCTTAATGTCGGGAGAATCCGCTCCTGATGTTTAACGTGGGCTGGGTTGAGAAAGAAAGGGAAGGAGCACAAGAGAGAGAAATTTAAAGCTGGGTGTCTGGGGGAGACATCACATGTCGGCAGGATCCGTGATGTTCCCCGAGCCATAAAACCAGTAAGTTTTTATTAGCGATTTTCAAAAGGGGAGGGAGTGCACGAATAGGGTGTGGGTCACAGAGATCCCATACTTCACAAGGTAATAAAATATCACAAAGCAAATGGAGGCAGGGCAAGATCACAGGACCACGGGATGAGGTGGAATTAAAATTACTAATGAAGTTTCAGGCATGCATTTTCATTGATAACATCTTATCAGGAAACAGGGTTTGAGAGCAGATAACCTGTCTGACCATAATTTATTAGGCGGGAATTTTCCTCCCTGGGAGCGCTATAGGAGACTGGGGCTTATTTCATCCCTTCGGCTTCGACCATAAAAGAAGGGATGCCTTAAAAGGGGCCGTCTATAGACCTACCTTCAGGGCGCATTCTTTCTCAGGGATGCTCCTTGCTGAGAAAAGGAATTCAGCAATATTTCTCCTATTTGCTTATGAAAGTGGAGAAATATAGCTCTGTTCCATCCTGCTCACTGGTGGCCAGTTCAAAGTTACCTCTCTTGTTCCCTGAACATCACTGTTACCCTGTTCTTTTTTTAAGATGCCCAGATTTCATATTGTTCAAACACACATGCTCTACAATTTGTGCAGTTGATACAATCACAGGGTCCTGAGGCAACATTCATCCTCCTCAGTTTACAAAGAAGATGACGGGATTAAGAGATTAAAGTAAAGACAGGCATAGGAAAACACAAGGGTATTGATTGGGGAAGTGATAAGTGTCCATGAAATCTTCACAATTTATGTTCAGAGATTACAGTAAAGTCAGGTGTAAAAAATTATAAAAGTAATAATTTGGGGAACTAACAAATGTCCATGAAATTTTCACAATTTATGTTCTTCTGCCGCAGCTTCAGCCGGTCCCTCCGTTCAGGGTCCCTGACTTCCCGCCACACCTTAACACCTGGTTTCCTTCTTATCCACACTTCCCACTCCAAGAACCACCCCCCAACCCCCCAACCATTTCTTTCCTTCGTTTTACAGTCAAGTAAAAGGAAGAAAAAAGTTGTCTATACCCATTTTTTTTTCTCCTGCTTATTCTCCTTTTAACCCATTCTAGTAATAGCACCACCCCCACCATTCCACTGAAGCTGTTCCTGTTAAGTCACTGACTGTATTGGACAACTCTCAAGTCTTATTGTACTTGATCAGTTGCAGGATTTGACATGGCTGATCTTTCCCTCCTCCTCACACATTCCCTTTACCTGCCCTCCAGAACGCCACTGTCTCCTGGGCTTCCTCTCGCCTCACTGGCTGCTCCTTCTTTTTCCCTTGCGAGCTCCTCCTCATTACCCCGATCTCTACACATTGGAGAGCGTAGAGTGTTTTCCTTTGGACGTCGTCTCTTTTCTAACTACATATTCATCTTCGATGGTCACATTCAGTCTGATGGATAAAACACCATTTATATGCAGATAACCCCCAAATTTTACATCCAATGAAAACATCTTCCCCTAAGTCCAGGCTCCACTTGGATGTATCATCAGCCTCCAAACTCATTTTTTAAAATCACACACACACACACACACACACCACACACACACACTTTTTTATTTCAATAGCTTTAGGGGTACAAGTGGTTTTTTGTTACATAGATGAATTATATACTAGTGAAATCCGAGATTTTCATGCTTCTATCACTAGGGTACATTGTACCCAATATGTCATTTTTCTTTTTTTTTCTTTTTTTTTCTTTTTTTGAGACGCGCGAGTCTTGCTCTGTCACCCAGGCTGGAGTGCAGTGGCCGGATCTCAGCTCACTGCAAGCTCCGCCTCCCGGGTTTACGCCATTCTCCTGCCTCAGCCTCCCGAGTAGCTGGGACTACAGGCGCCCGCCACCTCGCCCGGCTATTTTTTTTTTTGTATTTTTTAGTAGAGACGGGGTTTCACCGTGTTAGCCGGGATGGTCTCTCGATCTCCTGACCTCGTGATCCGCCCGTCTCGGCCTCCCAAAGTGCTGGGATTACAGGCTTGAGCCACCGCGCCCGGCCCAATATGTCATTTTTCATCCCTCACCCCCCTCCCATCCTGCTTCTGAGTCTTCAAAGTCCAGGATACCATTCTGTATGCCTTTGCGTACCCGTAGGTTAGCTCCTGCTTAAAAGTGAGAACATGTGGTTGTGGTATTTGATTTTCCACTCCTGAAGTATTTCACTTAGAACAATGCCCTCCAGCTCCATCCAAGTTGCTATAAAACATATTACTTTGCTCTTTTTTATGGCTGAATACTATTCCACGGCATCCCGACTCATTATGTCCCAGAAGGAGCTCTCTCTGCTTCTCTTAGAGCCTTTTCCATCTCCGTGAATGCCACTGTGTCCTCTCCATAGTTCAGGCCAGAAACCTTAAAGCCATCTTTGACTCCTCTCTTTCTCTCATACCTTTTACCCAGTCTCTTAACAGATCCTGCCAGCCCTTCTTTCAAAATATATCAGAGTCCAACCACTTCTCGCTACCTAAGCACTAAAATCTTGTCCAAACCACATCCGTCTCTCACTGGATTACTGAAGTAGCCTTCTAGTTCATCTTCTGGCTCTGCCCTTGTCTCTTTTCTGTCTACTCTGGAGACAGTAGCCAGGGAGGTCCTGTTATAACATGATGTCGATCTAATTACTTGTCTGATCAACATCACAAAGGTCTCCCATCTCACACCAAGTAAGAGCCAGAATCATAACAACGGCCTCGGGTTCTGGGCTTTGTCTTCAACTACTCTTCCCCCGACTCACTTATTCCAGCACACCAGCCCCCTCTGTTCCTCAAACATGGCAGGCGTGGGTCCCACCTCAGAGCTTTCGTCCCTCTAATCTGCTCTGCCCCAGTGGCTGCCTGGGTCATTCTTCCACCTCTTTCAGTCCAATGAGCTCTTCTCTGATCACCTGGCTCATTCAAGTATTGTTTCATTTCATTTTATTTTACTTTATTTATTTTTATTTTATTTTATTTTCTGAGACGGAGTCTTGCTCTGTCACCCAGGCTGGAGTATAGTAGCACTTTCTTGGCTCACTGCAACCTCTGCCTCCCAGGTTCAAGCGATTCTCCTGCCTCAGCCTCCCGAGTAGCTGGGATTACAGTCACGTGCCCCCATGCCCGGCTAATGGTTTTGTATTTTTAGTAGAGACGGGGTTTCACCATGGTGGCCAGGCTGGTCTCGAACTCCTGACCTCGTGATCCACCTGCCTCGGCCTCCCAAAGTGCTGGGATTACAGGCATGAGCCATTGCGCCTGGCCATTTTATTTTATTATTTTATTTTAGACAGGGTCCTCCCTCTTTCACTCAGGTTGGAGTGCAGAGGCACCATCATAGTTCACTGCAACACTGAACTCCTGAGTTCAAGTGATCCTCCTGCCTCAGTATCCCAAGTATCTGGGACTACAGCCGCGTGCCATCATGCCTGGCTAATTTTTTTATTTTTCGTAGAGATGGAGTCTCACTATGTTGCCCCTGCTGGTCTCAAACTCTTGGCCTCAAGGAATCCTTTCGCATCAGCCTCCCACAGTGCTGGGATTACAGGTGTGAGTCATCATTCCTGTTCCTAGACCACCTGTTTAAAACCATATTCTCACCTCACCCATCATTCTGTAACCCGCTTCTAGCTTTATTTTTCTCCATAGTGATGTGCATTGGTTTATTGCCTATCTTTCCCCAGCTAGAGCATAAGATCTATGTGGGCAGCAACCTGTGTTGTTTTGTTCCCTGCTGTGTCCTCAGAGCCAAGGAGGGTGCCTGGCACATGGTTGATCCTCAATACAGACTTGTCAAGTGAATGAATACATGAATGATTCCTCTGCATTGGATCAGCAGTTGACTCGCACAATACTTCTTGCACACAAACATAACCTTTCACTCCTGACATAGTGTGTTGCCCTTCCTAAGTACAAGCACAGGCAGAGCTCCAAGTCCTTGGTCAATGTTTTATTGAAAGGGAAGTTTAAAACTCAGAACAAACTGGCTTTCATGCTTTTGTAAATCATTTACCAAAATATGTGCTGCCAACAATTTCCTTTCCTTGGGCCAGCTTTTATCTGAATATACAACACTTAATGGCATAAATTCTACAAGACTGAACACAATGGCATATTTTACAAAAATACCAAGCGGAGGACAGAAAAACACCCTTACCTCCAGAATTATCTATAAATGTAGGTATTCCCTGGTCTGCCCAATGTTTCAGATACCTGAGAATGGACGACTGTAATTTATTTTTTGGAACTATGCTAAATTTATCCTTTGACCACTTAAATGTCTTTAAGCCCTAAAATACTTGCATCATCTTAATAAAAAGGAAGGACCTTGGGACTCCATCCTCCAGATGACAGCATGTCCTACATTTTAAATGTGAAGAGTTTAAGTCATTTTTGCTTTTTGTCAGGTGATATGGTTATGCCTCGTGTCCCCACCCAAATCTCGTCTTGAAATGTAAGGCCTAGATATTGAGGGAGAGACCTGGTGGGAGGTGATTGGATCATGGGAGGCTTTCCCCCATGCTGTTTCTGTGACAGTGAGTTCTCACGAGATTTGATGGTTTCTCAAGGCAGTTTCCCCTGCTCACTCCTGTGTGCTCTTATCTCTCCTGCCGCCTTGTGAACACGATGCCTTCCACTGTGTCTGTAAGTTTCCAGAGGCCTCTCCAGCCATGCAGAACCGTGAGTCAGTCAAACCTCCTTTGTCTATAAATTACCCAGTCTCGGGCAATTTGTTATAGCAGTGTGAGAACGCACTAATACATCAGGTGAAATAATTTGCAGTTTATTTGTTCAGAATAATGAGACCACAGCCAAACTTTTTTTGTACCAATGGGATTTAAAATGTTAAACCCTGTTTGTGGGGTTTTGTAGGGAATGTGGAAAATGGCATTAATTCCTGTGTAGAGAGCATAGTGGTCTAGGGAAATTCCTTTTGGAAATCCGCATCTTTTCCGTAGTGTCCAGCTTTGAAATCAGTTTCCAGGTCCAGCTAAATGAATAGGCTCAACCCCTATCTACAGAGTTATTCTACCTTTTCACTCTAAGTGTTTTATGCTTTAAAGAAAAAGTCAAGCAACTCTTGCTTATAGAATAGAGCTTGTCCTTG
The DNA here is from genome assembly GCF_043159975.1 of Macaca nemestrina. Lineage (NCBI taxonomy): Eukaryota > Metazoa > Chordata > Mammalia > Primates > Cercopithecidae > Macaca > Macaca nemestrina. The sequence continues at coordinate 166,923,999 of NC_092129.1, read as the reverse complement.
GCCATCCTGTCTTTCATGCAATAAATGTTTCTTTTGCATGTATTCTGTGCTGGACACCATGCTAGGTCTTAAGGATGCAGAGAATACAGGGGAAAAAAATGAATAAAACTTAGCTTTATTTATAAGGGATTAGATCTATTAGGGAAGGAGAGAAATGTGCAAACAAGTAATCAAAATGCATTGAAATGTGTTCTAAATTAGTGTACAGAGGAGAGGAGAAAGAAACTATATTGCTGAAAGGTTCTGTGAAGGTTTCATAGAGAAAGTGACATTTCAGCAGACTCTTGACTGATGAGTGGGAGTCTGCCCAACAGAGAAATAGGAGAAAAAGACTCCAGGGGGAGAATTTTATATGCAAAGGCTGAAGGTGTGAACAAACATGGTATGGTGATAGGACAGGAAAATGCCTGAGTGCCTGAACCAGAGGTGTGGAGTAGAAGGAGATGTGGCTGGCTGAGCTCAAGAGCCTGTGTACCTGGCTAAATGAGCAGGAATTAATCTGAAACATTCGAGGGTTTTCGGCAATGGAGGAATGCACTGATCTGTTTTGGGACGATCCCTCTAGTCCAGTTCCTCTGAAAGTGTGGTTGTGGACCAGCAGCAGCAGCATCACCAAAGAGCTTGATAGAAATTTAAATTATTGGCCCCAACCCCAATCTTCAGAGTTTAAAATTCTAGGCATGGGGTCTGGAAATCTGTTTGTAACAAGGCATCTGGATGATTCTGATGCACACTCAAGCTTGAGAACCACTGCTCCAGTGACAGAGTGGCAGATGAGGTGGGTTAAAGGCAGATTGAAGCTCTGTAGACTGTTCCAAATAGCTCAGCCCTGGAGGGCGGGAGAGCCAGGGACATGAGTTTGGGCAGGACAGGGTGGATTAGAGTGACCTTTCTGAAAGCTCATGTTTGGCAGGAGACAAGCAAAAAATATCTAGAGCGCGAGTTCTGAAATCTCATTGAGTACCAAAATTATCCAGGTGATGGTTTGAAAATCTAACTTCTATGTCCCACCGAGAAGTTAACAAGCTTACTAAGCAGTATCAGCACATTTTTTTTCTTTCCTTCTTTCTCTTGAGGAAGAGGAGTTTGGGGCTTCTCTTCCTCAGTTGTTCTTAAGTCTTCTTTGAATTTTGTGGCTGTTGTGCATGGAATCTTTCTTCTTGCTAAAGTTGTTCACCCGCTTGCTCTTTTCAAGGACTTCTGGTGACTCCCACCTGCCTTCTTGATAGAGGAATACAGCCTGAGAGCCTCGGATCAGGGAGCAGCTGTCACTGCAGAGGTCCGCGGCTCTTCATTCTGGACACTCACTAAATCCCATGGAAAGTGTTTTTTTTTTCTTTTTTTAAATACTGATGCTCAGTCTCAACCTCAAACTGAAGAAATTAGAATTCCTGCGAGTAAAATGTTTCTAAAGTGCTCCCTAGGTGATTCTAACATGCAACTAGCACTAAGAATTGCAGACCAGTCCAACATCTTCATTTTAGTGAGATGAAGAAGTCAGAAAAAGAGAGATGCCAGAGGCAGGGAGGAGGAGTGTATCATGTAATTTGGGTCAAATAAGGGCACAGTCAACTGTATTAAAATGCTTAAGAAGTAGAGAAGGACGAGTACCAAGAAAAGGTCATCAAATTTAGTAATGAGGATGATACTGTTGGACTTACAGGCACAAACAACAGAACAAAACCAGCTCATAGACTCTCTCACCACTAGCTAAGACAATGAACAAAATACCGTGAACAAACACAGAAGCCAAAAGGAAACAATAAAAATTTCCCAGTTGCAATTTAACAAGGAAAAAGGAACAACTTCTTATTATATACTTTGAAAAAGAAGCATCAGCCAGGTGCACTGGCTCACGCCTCTAATCCCAGCACTTTGGGAGGCCGAGGTGGGTGGATCACCTGAGGTCAGCAGTTCAAGACCATCCTGGCCAACATGGCGAAACCCCATCTCTACTAAAAATACAAAAATTAGCTGGGCGTGGTGGCACGTGCCTGTAATCCCAGCTACACAGGAGGCTGAGGCAGGAGAATTGCTTGAACCCAGGAGGTGGAGGTTGCAGTGAGCTGAGATCGTACCACTGCACTCCAGCCTGGGTGACAGAGCGAGAAAGAAAAAAGAGAGAGAGAGAGAGAGAGAGAGAAAGGAAGAAAAGAAAGAGAGAGAAGCATCAAGGGAAAAACCAAAAGATTCTGCAGTGGTACAATATGGTGTGGCTTCTGCCTGCTTTCCTCTCCCCAGACACACCATGGTGGAAGAAGGTTAGTCAATAAAATCTTGAACTATCTCACTCATAATGCCTGCCAATTTCCAGAGAAGTAGACCAAGGGCATGGATTGGCATCTCATACGGTTTGAGAAGTTTTGCCATTCTGCTTGAACCCAGGAGGCAGAGGTTGCAGTGAGACAAGAACAGTCACTACATTCCAGTCTGGGTAACACAGTGAGACTCTCTCAACAAATGAAAAAGAAAAAGAAGAAAGAAATAAAAGAGCCTGATGTCTCTCTTGTCCCCTCTCTTGCCATGTGACACACTGGCTCTCCTTTCCTTCTGCCATAACTAAAAGCTTCCTGAGGCCTCACCAGAATCTGAGGAGATTTGAGTGCCATGCTTATACAGCCTGTACAGCCATGAGCCAAATAAACCTCTTTTTTTTTTTTTTTTTTAATAAATTACCCAGTCTCAGGTGTTCCTTTATAGCAACACAAATGGACTAACACAGCATCCCTGTCCTGTGAAAAAATATAGATAAGCCCCCCAGATTAGAAGCCCTTCTCCCCTAGGGAACTTTGAAAAATGCTAGAAAGGCCACCAAGGTTTCCCACCCTGCAAGACACCATGCTGGGCAGGGGTAATGACCCTCACCTCACGCGTGCTGCTGAATCAAGTGGGCCCTTTGAATTTGACGCAGTCTCCAAAAACGTCCTTTTCCTTATTTATGTGTATTTTTTTTTTTTTTTTTTTTTTTTTTTGTAGAGATGGGGTCTCACTATTTGCCTAGGCTGGTCTCAAATTCCTGGCCTCAAGTGGTCCTCCTCTGCCTTGCCCTTCCAAAGCACTGGGATTATAGGCATGAGCTACTGTGCCTGGCCTCAAAGATCTTTCAGAACTCACATCCTCCAGGCTCAGACGTTAGCCCCAGCTTGGCTTCACATAAAAATAAACTAAAAGCAACACCTAGCCTTAAAACTGGAAACATGCAATAAACTAACCAGTCTCAAAATACAGCAGGGAATATGTCAAGAAGAATGATTTACACTACATGACAGCAATTAGTCATCTGAGCAGAGCTGTCTATTTATGAGTAATTTCTGTCTGCTCTACAGGGATTCCAAGGCCAAAAAGAAAATTAAGTGAAAAGAAAATTAAAGGTGAAAAGAAGACAACATGCAAAAGGTGGAAAAAGAACCACATCTGGAAGAAAGCATAATCACGAAATAGATTTCCTGTGCATGCATCATGCAACAGGAGCACTTTATTTCAAAAAATAATTGTTTTATTCCAGAAGGGTTTAACACTCTTGGAGAAAAGAGATTTAGAGGAGTGGTGAGACAGAAACCAGATGCCAGGCTAGGTGTGGTGGCTCACGCCTGTAATCCCAGCACTTTGGGAGGCCAAGGTAAGCAGATCACATGAGGCCAAGAGTACAAGACCAGCCTGGCCAACATGGTGAAACCCCATTTCCACTAGAAATACAAAAAATTAACTGGGCATGGTGATGCACACCCATGGTCCCAGCTACTTGGGAGACTGAAGTGGGAGAATCGCTTAAGCCCAGGAAACAGAGGCCACAGTGAGCCAAGATCATACCACTGCACTCCAGCCTGGAAAACAGAGCAAGACTCTGCCTCAATTTCAAAAAAAAAGAAAGAAAGAAAGAAAAGAAAAAGAAAAACAGATCCCAGAGAGCAAAGGTAGGGATTATTCAGGATAAATAAAAAGGAAAAACAGAAGTTTGAGAGCTATTTATTTGAGAAAAAGAGGGGATTATTATTATTTTTGTTATTTTTTTAATCATGAGATGGAATCATTGAGCATATTTGTAGGAGAGAGAAAATAAGTGTCAGAAAGTCTTATCTCTATTATTCTTAAAAAAAAAAAAAAAAAAAGGAAATTCTGACACACGCCACTCCCTGGATGAACCTTGAAGACATTGTGCTAAGTGAAACAAGCCAGTCACGAAAAGACAAACATTGTATGATTCCACTGATCTAAAGTACCCTGAGTAGTCAAATTAATAGAGACAGAAAGTAGAACAAGGCGCGGTGGCTCACGCCTGTAATCCCAGCACTTTGGGAGGCCGAGGCGGGCGGATCACAAGGTCAGGAGATCAAGACCACGGTGAAACCCCGTCTCTACTAAAAATACAAAAAATTAGCCGGGCGCGGTTGTGGGCGCCTGTAGTCCCAGCTACTCGGGAGGCTGAGGCAGGAGAATGGCGGGAACCCGGGAGGCGGAGCTTGCAGTGAGCCGAGATCGCGCCACTGCACTCCAGCCTGGGCGACAGAGCAAGACTCCGTCTCAAAAAAAAAAAAAAAAAAAAAAAAAAAAAAAAAAAGAACAAGGATTGCCAGGGGCTGGGGAAGGGGAAATGGGGAGTTGTTTAATGATACAAAGTTTCATTTTTGCAAGATGAAAAGGGTTCTGGAGATCCTTTGCACAGCAATGTGAACATACTGAACATGACTGTACACTTAAAATGGTTAAGATGGTAAATGTTATGTTATATGCTTTTTACCATAATTAAAAATAAATATATAAATAAATAAAATAGAAAGTCTTAAGGTTCAAATAGCCACTTTTGTCACCTCACTCTCATGGTGGCAACTCATCTGTTCAAGGTGATTTCCGTCCTCTCTGATGGAAAGGAATCCTATTGGATCCAGCCTGACTTTGACCATATGCCGAAGCCACACTGTAGAAGATAACTTGGACTACATCATTTAAAAATAATAACTTTTCATCATAAGTTGATAATAGATGACAAGTACTATACCACAACTTAATCTGTATTTATATCACTCAGTGTTAATTACCTGGTTGTGGCACAGCTCGCTGTAGAATCTAAAAGCGTTGCCTATGTTCATTAGCAGGAAAATAAACTGCAGCCTCTGTATTGAGCAACAGCTTTGCTTTCTCATGCATAACGGTTTGGAAGAAACCCCAAAACTCCAGTATCCGTACAAGTCCTGGAATTCTCGCAGATGAATTTTCAAGATAATCCTTATTCATTTTGTAGCAATTCCTCCTCTGTACACCCATTTCCTGTTTGATTATTTTTAGCATTACTCAAGCTGAAGATTCTACTCTGTTGGTAACAAGCTATACCCTCAAATTGCTCTTTAAGGTGGTCGGCAAGGCTCTTTAATTTAAGAACATCCAGAAATCTCAAATTGAGAGGATGAGACCCCGGGAATAGATCACCTAAAAGATGAATGGAATGGGCTTCTCATTTCTCCTGTGTGCAATATACAGAAAGAATTTTCACCGTATTTAATTGCCTTTCCCTCTCATTGATATCTGGCTCTTTAAAGGAGTGCAAGATAGTTAGTTAAAAAAGAAAAAATGCCTGTACCCATGGCAACCTCTGATGAAAAGGACCAGCAGCTATTTCCAAGGATAGGTGGTTTAGATGAAAGACCTGAAGCTATGATAGGTCAGCCAACATAGAAAGCAAATGTGTGGTGTACCATAATAGCATTCCTTCCAGGAGAGGAGTGTTTTGGGATTGAAGATATCCCAAGTGGCCTCTTTAAAACCCCAATCGATGTAATAGTTTACAAACAGCACTGTATCATAATGAGCATAAACATTTCTATGGATAACACAGTTTTCATTTCTATCTATTTTCATAATTGCTGCATAATATTCCACCCAATGGATACAATGTATATTTTTAGGCTGGGTGTGATGGCTCATGCCTGTAATCCCAACACTTTGGGAGGCTGAGGCAGGCGGATCACTGGAGCCCAGGAGTTCAAGATCAGTCTGAGCAGCATGGTGAAACCCCATCTCTCAAAAAAACCCACAAAAATTAGCCGGGCATGATGGCACACACCTGTAGCTACTTGGGAGGCTGAGGCAGGAGGATTGCTTGAGTCTGTGAGGTAGAGGTTGCAGTGAGCCAAGAATGCACCATTGCACTCCAGTCTGGGTGACAGAGCAAGACTCTGTCTTTAACTTTCTCGTGTTGTTTAATACTTTGACTGCTTCTGATATTGCACTGTTAGAGATAACCATGATGAACATCTTTTTCCAAGTAGATTTTCCCATATTGTGAATTGTTTCCTTATAATAGACTCTCAGAAAGGAATTATGGAGTCAAAGGATAAGATCATTTTTGTAGTTCTTGATCCACGCTGCCCAACGGATTCCTTCCATTGAAAACCAGTTTCACTCTATCCCTGTGAACCCTCAATATCATTTAAATAATTTTAATGTTGATTTGCACTATGATTACTACTAAAGCTAAACATTTTCCATATATTCCTTATTCATTTATTTCTCTTTTTGTGAATTATTTATGTGATAGTTTGGAAACCAATGGCAGAGAAGAAGTTAAGTTCTGAAGCTTTCTAATACCTTCAAACACTTCCTTTCACACATCTCAACTACCTGTGACTATTAGGCCAGAAAAATTCCCATGACACTATTATCACATCAGGCCTGTCTGCTGGGAGTGAGCACGTCCCATGTGGCTTCAGGACAATCCAGAAGGGCCTTTGTGTGACCCACTGACTTCTGCCTGCCTGCCTGCCTTCTGGCGTCTCAGACAAGTGATGCTGCCACTTCTGCACTTGGAGACTTGATACCTGAAATCTGTGGTTCCCAACATTGATTGCACATTAGAATCATCTGGGGAACTTTTAAAATTCCCAATACCCAGAACGTTCTGTACACCAATTAAACCAGCTTTCTGGGCATCAGTGTTTGTGAAAGCTCGATTGAGGATTCCAAGGTGCTGCCAAGGTTGAGAACCACAGCTTTAAATCCAGTCATAAGGAGCACCCAACTAGGCACTCAGGATACAAAGACCTGTGCAATGTCACCCCTGCCCTCAGGCAGCTCACAGCCCCACAGTGGGGACAGAAAAAGGTTTGAATAACAAAGCACATCTGAATGTTATAAAAGGGAGTAATTATAAATAAATAAATATATGAATATATATATTTATAATTAAATAGTATATATATAAAGTAAAATATAGTTATTTAAATAAATATATGTATACATTTACTTTTATTAACTATAACTTGATCAACCAGTACCATCAACTTAAGGAAATTTTTCTACATGCAGTTTTTATCATTAAGGGGTAAGCTATATAAAAACAGAGACTTGTTAAAAACACAGGCAACAAAGGCTGAGTTTGTGAGATCTCTCAACTTTCAGCCACTTCTAATCTACAAGGTTGATTTTCCACATATGGGCGCTGATTTTTTTTAAAGGATGACCTTAAAACCCTTTCAGATTCTGGCTTGCCTAGGAAATGGTTGCTTATGTTCACTATGCTATATTTACTAAGGCACAAAAAATATATATATATATGCATGCAGATTAGAAAAACCATTTTAAAAACTAGAGATAAAAAGGGTTTTCTCTTGACTTCTCTTAAGAAATTTAACTCATTGCATTATTTCTCCCTGGGGTACTGGAGCAGTATTTACCTATTCACCACGTGGTGCTTTGGACAAATTCATAAATGATGGGCTTTGCCATAGTAAATGTCCCTACAACGTCTCTTCTGACAAACCCAAGCCCCATTCTGCGGCAGACAAGTCTCTTCATTCAAGATCTGGAATAAAAGCACCAGAAATTGTTCTCTTACGTTTTGCTAATTGAGAAATAAAGTTAGGCCTGCTTGAATGGTATTTTTAACTAAAATTCCAAATACTGTCTTTAGAATTTAAAAAATCTAGCTCATTATTTTATTGAATCTTAATGCATTTTCCCCCGAATTATCAAGATAATTATAGGTTGTAAAATAAAGCTGGGTGCAGTGGCTCATGCCTGTAAATCCCAGTGCTTTGGGAGGTGGAGGCGGGAGGATTGCTTGAGGCCAGGAGTTTGAGACCAGCCTGGGCAACACAAGGGGGCCCTGTCTCTACTAAAAATAAAAATAAAAATTAGCCAGGCATGGTGGTACACCCCTGCAGTCCTAGCTACTAGGGAAGCTAAAGTGGGAAGATGGCTTGAGCCCAGGAGTTTGAGACTGCAGTGAGCCATGATCACGCCACTGCACTGCAGCCTGGGTCACAGAGCAAGACCAACTCTGTCCCCTCCCCCCACCAAAAAAAAAAAAAAGTGAAAATAAATAAATGAGTAAAATGGCTTTATAGGCTTCATCTTACAGACATTGAGCCCTGGCTTTTTCTATTAAGGCCAATAATGAAATATAGCTCCAATTGTCTATATATAAACACACAGACACACATTAGACCTCAAAGAATTGAATTTATTTTTATGGGTTAAAGCATCTGAATGTTATCTGAGACAGGATTAAATGGAAAGTGTTCCTGACTCTTCCTAACAGAAATAGGATCATCGCTGGCCCTGGGCCTGGTGGTTGAATCCTCAGCTAGAATCATGTACTGTATTCAGCAAAAGACAGTTGAGCTCAGAAGCGTGTCCCAGGGTAAAATTGCGCCCATAACGGCTGTGCAAATTCTCAGGAAGCTAGATCAGAATTTCCAGAGGCAGCTGGTCACAGCCATTCCTTCAGCTATCCTGGAAAGGGCAGGATTCTTGACCATGCTGGAGGCCCAGATGCCAAATAGGACCCAGTGTTCATGCTCTCCTCACCGCAGGCCCTGACTCATGAATTTTTGTTTCTGGCATCTGTGTGGATGTAGATAGTCTATTAGAATAACTCTGGGCTCTTCTGTTGTAAAACCAAGCTTGATATGAAGCGCCAGAGAATGCCAAAGACACATTTACTTCCCTCGATCACTAGGACAAATGTCACCTCAGAAAAACCGGATGTTAATGAGCAGGGGAAACAACAGTCTTAGTTCATCCTTCCGCTGGCACAGCATAGAGTTTGGCTGGTCTCTGATCCTGCCTCAGCAAATATGATGCACTTGACATTCATAGCAGTTTCTTGGATGAGGCAATTGGCGCCTGAGTGTTTACATGATTCCAGCTGATTCTCTTTCCTGTCACCCTTTAGGGGCTCAGCCAGCCACGGATGGAATTAGCCAGCCCCTTATTCCAAAGAGTAGTACCCCCAATCTGTGCTGGGTCTCTGACATGAACACTCTTTCCTCTTCCTAAGAAACTTTCTCCCAAGAAAATAGGGCACTTGGAATGAACACGCTATTAAATATGGAAGGTGAGAGAAAGGAGAAATGGACACCTACCAAGTCCTAGCTTTTAAAGGAGAATATAATGCTCAAGACCAACACCTCTCCTTGAAAGACAATCTGGGCACATAAGACAGGTAGACACTCCCTGTCTCATAGCTCTCCCTGCATGAGGTCAGCCAAGCTAAAAGGACTTCCCATTCCCCTAAGAACAACAGAGAGAAGGGAAGCTTCGGTTAAGTGGCATTAGGCTTACTTCTAGTGGCTAACATGGGTGTGGGGTGTCTCTCCCCGTGTGGAGGGAGTCAAGGGAACCAAGAAGAGAAACTTGGATGACCCAGAAAAGGGAATGAGGTCTCACTATAGTTGGACCCCAATAGGACCCTCGGCAAGTAATGCCTCGCCAAACACTTTACATGGCTGTTCTCCTTTAATACTCAGATAACTCTGTGTGATATTATCATCCCAATTTTGCAAACCAAAAAATTAAAACTTCACATTGTTGAGTGTTGCATTCAGCATCTCACATTAAGTAGCCAAGTCTCATTTGAATCCAGGCCTGTCTGCCTCTAAGCCTCACACGCTGCCCTGTAGCCCAGCAAGAGATCTAGGTTTCCTGCTTAATTTACCTGCTTTTGTCTTTGTCCTTCAAAGGAGGCAAATAAATATTCCTGAATGAAGTATTAGCTCCCTTAGGGAACCAGGAATGGAGAATGAGAAGGATAAGGAAATAATTTTGCTCTATTAAATAATGATTAAGTGCAACACACCTAAACTTGACAGTACAATCTGATCCGATTTTCTGTTGCAACCAACATTTGTGTTCTTGAAGGAGGACACAGGCTGCAATGCTCATGTGTTACGCCTTTCTTGCATTGCTGTAAAGAAACACCCGAGACTGGTTAATTTATAAAGAAAAGAGGTTTAGGCCGGGCACGGTAGCTCACACCTGTAATCCCAACACTCTGGGAGGCCAAGGCGGGTGGATCACCTGAGATCAGGAGTTCGAGACCAGCCTGGTGAACATGGTAAAACCCCATCTCTACTAAAAATACAAAAATTAGCTGGCATGATGGTGGGTGCCTGTAATCCCAGCTACTTAGGAGGCTGAGGCAGGAGAATCACTTGAACCCAGGAGGCAGAGGTTGCAGTGAGCCGAGATCATGCCACCACACTCCAGCCTAGGCAACAGAGCAAGACTCAGTCTCAAAGTAAGAAAGAAAAAAGAAAAGAGACTTAATGGGTTCACGGTTTTGTGGGCTGTACAAACATGTCAATGGCCTCTGCTCAGCTTCTGGAGCGGCCTCAGGGAGCTTTGACTCATGGTGGAAGGTGAACAGGGAGCAGGCATGAACTCACTCGCTATCACAAGGACAGCAGCACCAAACCATGAGGGAGCCTCCCCTATGACCTAAACACCTGCCCCCAGGCCCCTCCTCCAACACTGGGGACGACAATTCAACATGAGATTTAGAAGGGACAGCATCCAAACTCTGTCAGCTCACTCTTATTTTTTACAATATGAGGATATAACCCAGGGCTACTTTTATCAGCTTTCCTCCCTAAAACCTTAGCTGTAGCTCCTCAACAAATAAAAGGTATATTTACAATAGAATAGTTTTTCATGCTAGACGCAATATTATAGTGTTGATTAAATCTATAGATTATCTCTAACACCAAGTATCCTCTACACAATAGCACTTATCACAGGATTTTAAGCAGAACATGTGACCCATTTTTAACAAACTTGGAATAGAAGACATTTTTTGCTGAGATGGTTCTATCAAAGGAAGCCAACATCACATTCAAAGCATCAATTTTCTCAAAAACAGACATAGGTTGTGCACGGTGGTTCACTCCTGTAATCTCAGCATTTTGAGAAGCCAAGGCAGGCAGATCACTTGAGGTCAGGAGTTTCACCAATATAGTGAAATCCTGTCTATACCAAAAAATACAAAAATTAGCTGGGCATGGTGGTGCACACCTGTAGTCCCAGCTACTTGGGAGGCTGAGATGGGAAAACAACTTGAACATGGGAGGCAGAGGTTGTAGTGAGCCCAGATCATGCCACTCCACTCCGGCCTGGGTGACAGAGCGAGACTCCGTCTCAAAAAAAAAAAAGACCAAAAGAACAAAAAAAGACATGTACACAGCAAAATAATCAAGATTTGCGTTAGACAAAAGAGGTTATAACTTAGATTCAAAGATCTCAACATAATTTGATAAATGTTCAAAAGAAACAACTTCTCCAGATATGTGAGGGTGCTTGGATCAAGAAGTGTAATTCCTTGACTGGGCTGAACCAATCACACCCCTTCCTGGCATTTTATTTTACCTTGGGACCAGAGGGAGAGTGAGTCAGTCCTGTTTCGACTGTGGGAACAGCAAGTGTGAAAACTGGGCCAGTCTGTAGTGATAATGGGGTCCCCAGGTGGAGAAAAGCGAAACAAAGCTTTTCCTTATGACGTTCGTCTCTCATTAAGGTCTTTCCTTGATAGAGCCGCATCCTCACCCTTCGTGGTGTTTGGTTGTTTGTTCAACCCCTCCTTTGATTATATAAGAAAATCCAGTATCCTATTAAATCCCTTCATGTGCTTAAGCTAATTTGAGTTGGTCTTTTATCACATTCAAAGAAAAAAAACAAAGCAACTCATGATTAATGCACCATCGAACTGAAAATATATGAACTATTTGTCTCAAGGAATTTCAGGGCTATGTCAGGATTTTTAGTTCTTGATGTAAGGAGGCCAAATTCTTTGATAGAGCTGCCAAATGATCCCTACCTTAAAAGGGCTCTGCAAGATCTGAGGGAGATGAAAGCAGTCAGAGGATAGCCCTGTTGTGGATCAGACATTTACATAAAAGGAAAGCACCCAGCACATCTGCATAGGAGCACACTGCCTGGCTGCGGGGAGATGCTAATAAGAATCTCATACCCTGCCCCTGGGCTTGCTGAGCCGCCCCTAAAGGAGATGCACTAATGTGCCCATGAGACCCGAGTCTTTGAATGTCGAGATGGAATCTTCAAGATAGTATTCAGTAGAGAGGTTGTGTATGAGCCAGTCACATACAAGGCATGTCAGTGATTCACAATAACTTTTAGACAATTCAAGAATGCCATTTATATGAGTGAATGCCACTAGTAATTTTTTTCCTAGACAGAAGCTTCAAACACCAGGCTGTTACATTCAAAACAATCTACAGCCCAATTCCTATGAAGCCTTCACAAGCTCCTTAGAATCAGGTGCCTCTGCAGGGGGAGCAAGCAGGCAGGGGAGAAGGGGAAGGAGCAGGGGAGGGGCTAGGAGGGGAGCCTGCTCACTGGTTCCAGCTCCATGCAATGAAAGGGAGCTTAGCTCCTTAGGTCAACATCTGCAGGTGCCAGTCCTGCCCCCCTGAAGCCTGATATTCTGAAAGGAGGAGCCGCACCCTACCTGGCAAGAGAAGAGGAGAAAGACCAGTTCTAGAGAAAAGCTTTAACCTGACAGCATGTTCCATCCCCCATTCAGCACCACTTCCCAGGTCCTCCTGATGGTGGGTTGAATCGTGTCCCACCCCCCATTCATGTCCAACCAGAGCCTCAGAAGTGCCCTTGTTTGGAAATAGGGTCTTTGCAGATGCATTTGCAAGAACCTTGAGATTAAGTTATCCTGGATTTAGGGTAGGCCATAAATCTAACGACTGATGTGCTTATTACAAGAGAAGAGGATACAGAGAGACATGGACAGGGAAGGAGGCCGTGTGAAGAGAAAGGCAGAGATCGGAGGGAGGCTGCCACAGGTCATGGAGTGCTGGGGCCACCAGAAGCTAGGAAGAGGCAAAGAAGGATTTTTCTCTAAAGCCTTCATGGGGAGCTTGGCTCTGCTGACACCTTAATTTTGGAGTTCTAGCCTCCAGAACTGTGAGAGAATAAACGTCTCTTGTGCTTTTGTTTTTGTTTTTCTGAGACAGAGTCTTGCTCTGTCGCCCAGGGTGGAGTGCAATGGCATGATCTCAGCTCACTACAACCTCTACCTCCCAGGTTTAAGCGATTCTCCTGCCTCAGCCTCCTGAGTAGCTGGGATCACAGGCACCCACCACAACGCAAGGCTAATTTTTGTAGCTTTAGTAGAGACAGGGTTTTGCCATGTTGGCCAGGCTGGTCTGGAACTCCTGACCTCAGGTGATCTGCTTACCTTGGCTTCCCAAAGTGCTGGGATTACAGGCATGAGCCACGGCACCTGATCAACGTCTGTTGTTTTAAGTCATCAAGTTTGTGGTAATTTATTTATTAATTTTTTTACAGTAGCCTGTTTTGAATGAAACTTTTTCAGTTTATCAACTTAGCTGGTAGCTACTATTCTCAGGTACCCCTTCAGTGATACAACCACAACCTGAAAGTTTAAGAGTGTTTAGTACTTACAGACACTGGAGGGTACACAGCATACCTGGAGGCCACAAGCACACACACAGAAGTCAGGGGACACACACAGGCAGGGAGAGAGAAGAGGAGTAGCAACTGACTACATACTGGGGAATAGGATGTGGGTCACCTTAAGTTAGAGGGCAAATGCCTGAATGGTCCTTTAAAGAAACAGAGGGCAAGCAAGGAGCCCTGTCTGCAAAGCAAGAGGAATGTCTCTATGTTCTTATCTTTGGCCACTGGCTTGAGCCTTTGGGTGTGGTGTAGAACCGGAAACTGTGTCAAGGGTGACTGAGCCCTGCCTCTGGCATGAGAAAGTTAAACCTGGATTTTAAATGGATTCTAAGGCCACATAAAATGATATGCATCCACTACATAGCCACAAGGCACCAACATAGGCTGGAGGCCATTTAGGCTTCCCTTCTGCACCCAGAAGCAAGTGCTCCTGGCAGACCTACTTCCTCCCACACATATTCTCTCGCCCCAGCGCCTCTCATCTTTGCCCTCCGCTTTCCCATCCCAATATCAAAGCACCCATTTTCTAAATGGGAGTCGCGTCAGTTGAAGCTCCAAGGAAAATCTGTTTGTTTGAACCACTTTTGTTGTTGTTGTTGTTGTTGTTGTTGTTGTGTGTGTGTGTTTTGAGACGGAGTCTTGCTCTGTCGCCCAAGCTGAAGTCCAGTAGCGCGATCTCAGCTCACTGCAAGCTCCGCCTCCCGGGTTCAAGCGATTCTCCTGCCACAGCCTCATGAGTAGCTGGGGCTACAGGCGCCCACCACCAAGCCCGGCTAATTTTTGTATTTTTAGTAGAAACGAGTTTTCGCCATGTTAGCCAGGCTGATCTCAAACTCCTGACCGGGTGATCCACCCGCCATGGCCTTTCAAAGTGCTGGGATAACAGGCGTGAGCCACTGCTCCCAGTTCATATTAGAAAAGATGATACCGACCGGGCACGGTGGCTCATGACTGTAATCCCAGCACTCTGGGAGGCCAAGGTGGGCAGATCACCTGAGGTCGGGAGTTGAAGACCAGTCTGACCAACGTGGAGAAACCCCGGCTCTACTAAAAATACAAAATTAGCTGGGCGTGGTGGCACATGCCTGTAATCCCAGCTATTCGGGAGGCTGAGGCAGGAGAATTGCTTGAACCCGGGAGGCGGAGGCTGCAGTGAGCTGAGATTGTGTCACTGCACTCCAGCCTGGGCAACTAGAGCGAAACTCCATCTCAAAAAAAAAAAAAAAAAAGGTCGGAGGGGTGGCTCATGCCTGTAATCCCAGCACCCTGGGAGGCCGGAGATGGGCAGATCATGAGGTCAGGAGATCGAGACCATCCTGGCCAACATGGTGAAGCCCTGTCTCTACTAAAAATACAAAAATTAGCTGGACTTAGTGGTACGTGCCTGTAAACCTAGCTACTCCGGTGGCCAAGGCAAAATAAATAAATAAATAAATAATACCACCATTTCCCCAACACATTTCCATTTTTAAAGAGGATCCTTAAAAACAAATCCTCAGTTGGTAGAATGTCCTATATGGGGGGAATATTTGAGGACTAGACACAGCTTCCCTTCTGAACAAGAAGAAACATTCACCCTAGGATTCTCCAGGTTAGGATTTGGGCACCTTTAGAGGGACTTCAGAGCAAGAACTCAGTTACCCCAAGAGCTCCTGCTACCCACCCACCCCACTGATTTCCATCAGGCAAGATCATGTCAAAAATGCTTTCCTCATCTTGGCTGTATAAATTCCCCTCCATCTTCCTAGCCCTGCGTCCCAATCCCACAAAGCCATGAGAGCTAAAACAGACCTTAGAGATCCCCTCACTCAAAGTCCTCAGTATACAGGTAAGGAAATAAAGGCCCAGATGAGCATTGATGCCATGCAGAACCATGATCTCTTCCACTCCAAATATAGTAACTTAGCTAGGCATGGTGGCACGTGCTTGTAATTCCAGCTACTCAGGAGGCTGAGGCATGAGAATCGCTTGAACCCAGGAGGCAGAAGCTGCAGTGAATTGAGATCGTGCTACTGCACTCCAGCTTGGGTGACAGGGAGAGAGTCTGCCCTCCTCCCCCCCAAAAACAGGAAGAAATACAGTAACTGACACTTGTTGGTTGCTCACCATGTGCCAGGCACTGTGCTTAGTGCTTTGGATACATTAGATCATTTAATTCCCTCTGAGATATGCAAACCCTTCGTTAAATTCACAAACATATGCAAGAATGTACAAGAATAGTCCACTACCAAAAAAGAAAAAAGATGGCAAGAAGATGATGCAAAACATTTCTTTTCCCTACTGAGAACCTTTCAGCTTGTCGGCTCAGATGCATCTGAGTGATCCCTCTCTTTCTGGTCTCATCCTCTGGCCCCCTCACTCAGGATCCTTCTGGCCCTTTCTGCCCTATGTTCTTCCCCCATGGGAATTAGTTGCCCCTTATAGAGAGGAGGGGCACCGTGAGATCCTCAGTGTTCCGAGTGTCAGTTCTATATGTCCTGGGAAGGCCTCCCCAGGCCTTTATTGGGTCCAGGAAGAAGCATCCCCAGCATGGAGCATCTACAGTAAAAAACCTCCTCTTGATAACATAACCACCGTTCACAGCAAAACGTCAGTCAGTTATCCAAACAAAGCCTTGGTCTTTCCCCTGTCTTCCTGTGTACCCATTTAGCACCTAGATTGAAGATGGTCAAGGAGAGGGGAGAAGAAATGGGAGAGCAAAAGAAACCCCCGTCCTACCACAGAGAGGTGCTTCTCCGAAGTGGAGTGAGGTTAAGTAACTTCACCAATGAACTATGAAACCAAAGGGCCGATTTCAAACTGGGCTCTGTTTTTGTCTGCTATGTCTCATCTGCTCAGGGAGTTGAACTGTAACAGTCCAGAGAATTTGGCCCTAGGCCTCTGCTTCCTCAACTATCTTCTAGTGACAAGGAAAACCATCTCAGCCTCAGCCATGCCCTTGTCAGGACCCCTCTAAGAACTGGGGTTAATTTTGGAAATAGGGTGAGCTCAGAGGAGCTGGAAAGTTGACAGTGCTTATGTCTTTCACTACCTCTTTGTGTTCCTGTCCTCATGCCTTCGTCTTTATCATTCATTTTTTGAGACAGGGTCTCACTCTGTTGTCCAGGCTGGAGTGCAGTGGTGTGATATTAGCTCACTGAAACCTCTGCCTTCTGGGTTCAAATGATTCTTGTGCCTCAGCCTCCCCAGTAGCTGGGATTACAGGTGCACACTACCAGGCTAATTTTTGTATTTTTAGTAGAGAAGGGTTTTGACATCTTGGCCAGGCTGGTCTTGAACTCCTGACCTCAAGTGATCCACCCACCTCAGGCTCCCAAAGTGCTGGGATTACAGGCATGAGCGACCGTGCCTGGCTTGGTCTTTATCAATTATAACTCAGACCACATAGTGGCATGGCCTCCATTTCCCAGTTCATGCTGACCTGGAGGCAAAAAGAAGGCACATTGACAACAGTGATTCTGCAGTCACTTCCCTCTGGGGCCTCCTGCTCCCCTTTCCCACCTCAAGCCTCCATCCTAGGGTGTTTCACCAGCACTTATTCCCATCCCCACTCTACTGACCCTGCTTGTATGAAAAATGAGGGGACTTAGCTTCCTACTGAGGTTCCCACCGCCTACCAACCTGGCACCAGCCCTGCCAGGCAGACACTGCTTCTGGTCAGTACTCCCCAAAGGACACACCATGGGTGCCTCAGAAGTGGGGAGAACCTCCTTCAATACCTTATGCAGAAACCTGTATACACCAGATATCTGGGTCTGATCCCTGAAGACTTTTATTTCTTTCTTGGACATGTGGACATAAGCCACTTCTGTGCCCCTTCTTCCTTTTGCTCCTTCTTGATGAATGGAAAAAAAAAAAGATGGCGGCTAGAACTGGAGCAACAAACATAGACTATAGGTGACCTTGGAAAAAGAGGCCACGGGCTGCTGATTAACAAGCTAGAATGAGCATTTGATGACTGTATCAACTGGATTTGCTTCCAGACTCTCATATGAGAGAGAAACAAACTTCTATCTCCTTTGACACACTGCTGTTTTGGGATTTCTGCACATCATGGTTGAACCTAATCCTAGTAACATCCTTTAGCTCTGTTTGTACTTAATGTGCTCAGTTAAGTGTGTTTAGTTGCAAGTAACAGAATATCAGGCCAGTGGAGATTTGAACTATAAGACGTTTCATTGTCCCCCATTATAGGATGTCTTGAGGTAGGGAGTTTCAGAATGTGTTCCGTGGTTCAGCAGCACCAGGACACAAGGAAAGCATCTCTGGGGTTCTCCGGAACTGCCACTCCTGGTCACAATCTGGGTGCCACAGCACACTCTCACACAACAGCATCCGGAGCAGGAAGGAACTCTGTTATTAGTAAGAAAATCTTTCCCATCAGTCTCTGAGCAGGTTTCCCCTTACCACTCACTGCCCACCCCTAGTCCAGTCAGGATAATCCAGAGCAGGACTGGCCAAACTGGTGAAGCCCATAGTAATTTATTCCTTCTGTGGTGAGGCACATTTTTGTTCAATCAAAACCACAGCTCCATTAGCAAACAAGCAGAAATAATAGTTGGGAAGTGGGCATGGGGATGGGCAACTAGCACATCTGCCTCACAAATCAAAATGCTCGCTCTGCAGGGATAAAGGCATTTGGGTCCTTTATTTGATTTTGTTCTCTATTTGGGTTGACATGGTTCCAAAAGTCCAAAACTAATTCATTCACTTAGGACGTGTAGCTTTTCTACTTAAAATAGACTACCTGATTATTTGGGGCTAAGGAAAAACTAAGTGAGAACAATATTTAAACAATCTAACAATTAGGAAAGATGATTTTATCTTTTATGCTCTTGGAGAGAAACAAGAGTTGCTTATTTTAAGAAACATCCATCTCCGTGGCTCTGGAGCCATTCTCTCCCAGCCTGCCTCCCTGGATTGTTGGTTCTATTCTTGAATCTTGTGTGTCTGCTCTTTCTCCATGGAGCTCTCTGGATCTCCTTCCTCATGCAATTCCCTCCCTCTTCTTCCAGGCTGGCCCTGTGCCTCCTCTTTTGTTATTGTTCCTTTTCTCTTCATTCCTTTTGTCTTTCTTGCCCCTTTCCTCCTCCCGCTGCCTTTCAACCACTCCTGATGTTGAAGCATTCCTGCTAGAATCTGCTCTTTCATTAGATTTGTTTCCATGTTTATTTTTGTTACTTTTAAAAGCAGGTGAGTTAAATGCTTGTGCACTGCCCTCATAGGAAAAGCTTTTACAAAATTAAACTAAACTGAATGACACACACAAAAAACAACCTTCCCCATTTCTGTCATGTGACTGATTAATTGCACTCAGTATTTGGTCTTGTGATGGAAAGGACTAGCAAAACGCAATATCCTATCAGGCTCTCTGATTTGATCTAATTAATTCAGCCAAGCTCTGGCAGACAGTGCAAAGCCATATGGGCTGTCATGAAGCCCAGCAAATATTCATGTAGCTGGAACCTCTCAGGTACTTGGCTATCGACACAGAGATCTGGCTTGGACCCAGCACTGAGCCGGAGTGTCCTGCATGGGGGCTGCTGTGGACTGAATTGCGTTTCCCCAAAATCCATATGTTGAAGCCTTAACCCTCAATGTGACTATTTTTGGAGATAGGGTTTTTAGGAGATAATTAAGGTTAAATGATGTCATCAGGGTGGGTCTGTAATTTGGTAGTACTGTGGCCTTATAAAAAGAGGAAGAAAAAGATTTCTCTCTCTCTCCCCTCTGCCATGTGACAGCCCCACAAGAAGTTAGCCGTCTGAAGCCAGCAAAAAGAGCCCTCAAAAGAGACTGAGTCTGCTGGCACCTTGATCTTGGACTTCTCAGCCCCCATAATAGTGAGGAAATTAGTTTCTATTGGCTAAGTCATGCAACCTATGGGTATTTTGTTTTTGCTGACCAAGCCAACTCATACAGGGCATGAGGTGAGCACAAAGTGATGACTAAAACAACATGGGACAATTCCCTACCCAGCCTCCTCCCAGCCTTTGTAGTTGAAGCTTCATCCACCTAAGTAGGCTCAGCTTGTTCATCTGTGAATCAATAAACTCTGGCTTCTGGGTGGGGTGGTGGTGGGGATGGGGGAGTATAGTCACCTGGTGGGTTCATCTTGTCCACTGCACAGACAAAACCAATTCACTGAGACACGGACATTGCTGGAGAGAAACAGTTTAATTATCACAAGGCTAACCAAGTAGAAGATGGGAGTAATTAGTCAAATCACCCTCCCTGAAATCTTGGAGGCTAGAGTTTTACAAGGATAGTTTGGTAGGCAGGAGGCAGGGTATGGTGAGTGCTGATTGCTTGGGGATGCAATCATAGAGTGTGGAAAACAGTCCTTGTGCAGAGTCAGCCTCTGGGCGGAGGCCATAGGACTAGTAGTTGAGTCATGAGTCATGAGTCCAGGTAGAGCCAGTCAGTCACCAGAATGCAAAAGTCTGAAAAACATCTGAAAAGACCAATCTTAGGTTCTACAAGAGCAGTGTTATCTACAGGGTCAATTAGGGAAGTTATGAATCTTGTGACCACCCTTACATGACTCCTGAACAGTAAACAATGACTAGTTATCATTCAACTATGCATAGATCTTAGCAGAAATTAGGCCTCTATCATAATCCTAATCTCATGGCCTTTCATTAGTCTTACAAAGGCAGTTTCAGTCCCTAAACAAGGAGCGAGTCAGTATTAGGGAGGGACTATTATCCTCCTTGCTTCAAAGTTAAACTATAAACTAAATTCCTCCCATGGTTAATTTGGCCTATGCCCAGGAATAAACAAAGAGAGACAGCCTGTTAGGCTAGATGCAAGATGGAGTCAGTTAGGTTACATTTTTCTCACTGTTACAATTTTTGCAAAAGTAGTTTCAGGAGGGAACAAAATTTTGCTGAAATAAATGATACCTCTTTCATATTTGTGGTGATTTCTTTATTTCTAGGATGATTCTTCCTTTATAATTTTATTCATAAAATTTTTAGTATGTATCTCTTAACAATACTCTTAAAAATAACCATTATTATAACATTTCTCAAAATTGAATTCCACAATATCAACTATGTAGTATGTGTTCCTACTTCTAATTATTTTATAATGCATTAATGTGTGCATTTTCATTTTTACACATTGTTTATTTGAATCAGGTTCCAAATAAGGCTCACCAATGCCAATTGGTTATGATGTCTCTAAGTCTCTTATAATCTATAGGATCCTCTTTCATCATTTTATTTCACTGCACTTTTGTTGTTGTTGATGAAGAAACAGGGTGATGTACCATACAGAGTTTCCCGGTTTGGATGTTCTCATTATATCCCCATGGTGTTTTTTGTTTGTTTGTTTTTGTTTGTTTGTTTTTGAGACAGAGTTTCACTCTTGTCACCCAGGCTGGAGTGCAGTGGCGCGATCTCTGCCCACTGCAACCTCCGCTTCCCGGGTTCAAGTGATTCTCCTGCCTCAGCCTCTCAAGTAGCTGGAATTACAGGCATGTGCCACCGCATCTGGCTAATTTTTGTATTTTTAGTAGAGACAGAGTTTCACCATATTGGCCAGGATGTTCTTGATCTCCTGACCTCAGGTGATCAACCCTCCTTGGCCTCCCAAAGTGCTGGGATTACAGGCGTGAGCCACCGTGTCCAGCTCTCCATGGCATTTTAACATGTTATTTTTATTTTTATTTTTTGTAATTTCTTGTGAAGGATAGGTTGGATCTAGGGGCTTGATCACAAAGAGGATGAATTTTTTCAAGAGTGCTTCATAAGTGGTGATATGTGCTTCCATCAGAAGAATATAACATCAAGTTGTTTCTCTTTGTGTGATGTTGGTAGACACTGATGATAAATACACAGACCCTTTAATACATTAAGAGATGCAAAGTGATGATATTGAATCAATTATTTCCATTTATTAGCTGGAATAATTCTATAAGGAGAAATTTGTCTGTCTTAGTCAGCTTGGGCTATTACAACAAAAATACCACCAATCGGGTGGCTTATCAACAACAGAAATTTCTTTCTTACAGTTCTGGAGGCTGGAAATTCATAGATCAAGGTGCCAGTGATTCAGTAACTGATGAGGGCCCACTTTCTGGCTTATAGATGGCCTTCATCTCAGTGAGTCCTCACATGGCAGGGGTGGGTCAATGAGCTCTCTAGAGCTTCTTTTATAAGGATGCTAATCCCACTCATGACCCCCTTCCAGACCAAATCTCCTAGGAAGAGCCATTTCACTGGGGGTTAGGATTTCAACATAAGAATTTTGGGGGAACACAAACATTTGGTCTATAGAATTCCCCTCAACTACCATTTAGTTACCCAGTGGTACAGCTCATATAGGACCATCAGATAAATTCTTGATTATTTTCCTTTGTTTATTGGTTTTTACATTAATAAGCTGGTTCACTAGCATTCTCCAAGGGAGACCAATGGACAATAGTTCAAGTTGACTTTTTTCTGTGTTATTATGAACTTGCGGATTTTAACATATTTTATGTGTTTCAATTCATTGCAGTTATTATCCTTAAAATATATATATATATATATATATATATATTTTTTTTTTTTTTGAGATGGTGTCTTGCTCTGTCACCTAGGCTGGAGTACAGTGGTGCAATTTCAGCTCACTGCAACCTCCGCCACCTGGGTTCAAGTGATTCTCCTGCCTCAGCCTCCTGAGTAGCTGGGATTACAGGTGCGTGCCACCACGCCTGGCTAATTTTTGTATTTTTAGTAGAGATGGGGTTTTGCCATGTTGGCCAGTCTGGTCTTGAACTCCTGATCTCAGGTGATCCGCCCACCTGGGCCTCCCAAGGTGCTGGGATTACAGGTGTGAGCCACTGTGCCTAGCCTCTTAATAATGTTAAAATTGTCTGAACTTTAGCCAAGGGAAGCTTCTTCAGGTTTTTTCCTGGGGTTCTTTTAACATGACTTGGTAATCTTTGATCTCTTCATTTCATCTTTGCTCTCTGATCCAGAGAGACATTTAGGCTCTTCCAGTAGAGTTCCTGACCCAGACCTGGAATCAGTCATTTCTTCAAGTAACTTTGTTTCCTTTGAATGGGAAATGAAATTGCACTATCACAGTCTAGCTGGTGGGGATATTTACTGCTATGAGCTTGATCATTATTTTCTCAGTATTTTCACAGACAGAACTAGAAAACTGTTTTCTTTAAAAATAAAATGTCATGAGAACATACTGATACTTCCAATTCAAATTCAGAAGTGAATGGTTTACTTAAACTTTTCTGTCTTAAATATGTCCTTTCTCCCATACCAGTAAAACTGACTGTCAATGACACAGAAAAATACAATTAGTGAAAACACCTTTGCAAAATCATGACAGCTAGAGAAATCTGACATGGTTGACTCCATCTTGCTTCTGATCTCCAAACTGTCATTGGTCATTCCTGGGGGTAGGCCAAGTTAATTTTGGGAAAAATTTAGTTTATACTTTTAAATTTGAAAGCAAGGATGTTAATAATAGTCCCTTCCTAAAACTAACCCCTACCTTGCTCAGAGACTGAAAACTACTTTTGTAAGACTCATGAAAGGTCACAAGATTAGGATCGTGGGAGGGGCCTGAATTCTGCTAAAATATAGGCACAGTTTCTATAATCCCTTAGTGCTCAGGACTCAGGAGTCATGTGGTCAGAGATCACAAGATTTGTGACTTCCCTAGTTGCTCCCTACAGATAACATCACTACTGGAGAACTTAAGATTGGTCTTTTGAGATGTATTTTAGACGTTTGCATTCTGGCAACCAACTAACTCCACCTGGACTTGTGATTCATGACTTACTGTGGGGTCCTGTGGCCCCCATCTAGAGGCAGACTCAGCACAGGAGGACCATCTTCCACAC
Source organism: Macaca nemestrina (assembly GCF_043159975.1). NCBI lineage: Eukaryota > Metazoa > Chordata > Mammalia > Primates > Cercopithecidae > Macaca > Macaca nemestrina. Next base: position 166,900,427 of record NC_092129.1, on the reverse strand, counting down.
CCCTAAGATGGCATCCCCAACCAATCAGCAGCATCCATCCCCTGTCCCACCAAACTATCCTTGACAAATTCTAACCTCCCAGCCTTCAAGGAGATTGATTTGAGTAATAACTCTGTCTCCCTCGTGGCCGGCCTCAAGTCAGTTAAACTCTTTGCTGCAATGCCACGGTCTCAGTGGATTGATTTTGTCTGTGCAGCAGGCAGGAGGAACCCACTGGACAATTACATTAGAATAGCATACTGTTATTCATTTACTTTATCCTACCATACACCCACAGATGTCTTGGAGAAAGAATGCCAGCACTCGCCCATGATATGAATACTATAACCATTTTAAATTTCTTCCCATTATATTTGTCCTTAAGATATATCCCACTAGAATGTATAATCAAATTATTGTTTTTAAAGTCTCTTAGAATAGTTATCTGTCATGTGAACTGTTCTTCACATCTTCCAGAATGTACAGAGTGTAGATCTGAGAGGTCTGAGGAGGGCCAAGCCAGAATGGAGGTAAAGGACCTGTCTAAAGAAGGACCACATTCTTTCCAGGAGAATCAGATGCACTCACATCCAACTTAATTTCATCCTGCTGCTTCCTTCGTTTACACCCTCTAACTCCTCATTTCCCTGTTATCTCACCCCACGCTCAGCTATGCCAATGCTGCCTCTCAGATTTATTAAAAATGTTTCTAGGCCGGGCATGGTGGTTCATGCCTGTAATCCCAGCACTTTGGGAGGCCAAGGCGGGCAGATCATGAGGTCAGGAAATCGAGACTATCCTGGCTAACATGGCGAAATCCCGTTTCTACTAAAAATACAAAAAATAAATAAATAAATAAATAAATAAATAAATAAATAAATAATAAAAAAAAATAAGCCAGGCGTGGTGGCGGGCGCCTGCAATCCCAGCTACTCCGGAGGCTGAGGCAGAAGAATGGCGTGAACCCAGGAGGCGGAGCTTGCAGTGAGCCGAGATCGCACCACTGCACTCCACGTTGGACTACAGCCAGGCTCTGTCTCAAAAAAAAAAAAAAAAAAAAAGAATGTTTCTATACCTTTGATGCAGCAATTTCATTTCTGACCATTTATAAGTAAATTACACAAAGAAGGAAAAAACACTTATGCCACAAAGATTTTAATAATTCATGGACTGAAAGATAGTTCTTAAACTTTAAAATGAAAAAATTATTTCCTAAAGAACTTATGTAGAATGTAGATTCTGGACAGACACAATGGCTCATGCCTATAATCCTAGCATTTTGGGAAACATAGGCCAGTGGATCACTTGAGCTCAGAAGTTCCAGACCAACCTGGGGAACATGGTGAAACTCCATCTCTGCCAAAAATACAAAAAATTAGCACACACTTGTGGTCTCAGCTACTTGGGAGGCTGAAGCAGGAGGATTGCTTGAGCCTGGGAGGGGATGGTTGCAGTGAGCTGAGATCACACTGCTGCACTACAGTCTGGGCGACAGAGTGAGACCCTGCCCCAAAATAAAATAAAATTAAAATTAAAATAAATAAAATAGAATTGTTGATAAAAAGAATTGAACTCTGTAAAATATTTGAAAAGATTTATTTTGAGCCAAGTATGAGTGACCATGGCCATGACACAGCCGTCAGGTGGTCCTGAGAACATGTGCCCAAGGTGGTCCGGGCGCAGCTTGGTTTAATATATTTTAGAGAGGCATAAGACATCAATCAAATACATTTAAGAAATACCTTAGTCAGCTTGGTTTAATATATTTTAGAGAGGCATGAGACATCAATGAAACACATTTAAGAAATACCTTGGTTGGCTGGGTGCGGTGGCTCACGCCTGTAATCCCAGCACTTTGGGAAGCCGAGGCGGGTGGATCATCTGAGGTCAGCAGTTTGAGACCAGCCTGGCCAACATGATGAAACCCTGTCTCTATTAAAAATACAAAAAATTAGCCAGGCATGGTGACGGGTGCCTGTAATCCCAGCTACTTGGGAGGCTGAGGCAGAAGAATGGCTTGAACCCAAGGGGTGGAGGTTGCAGTGAGCCGAGATTGCACCACTGCACTGCAACCTGGGCGACAAGAGTGAAATTCCGTCTCAAAAAAAAAGGAAAAGAAATACATTGGTTTGGTCTAGAAAGGCAGGACAACTCAAAGGAGGGCGGGGCGGGAGTGGGGAGCCTCCAGGCTATAGGTGAATTTAAACATTTTTCTGGTTGACAACTGGTTGAGTTTGTCTAAAGACCTGAGATTCTTAGAAAGGGAATGTTCAGGTTAAGATAAAGATTGTGGAGAACCAAAGTTCTTTTGAAGTCTTATATGGCTGCCCTTACAGACAATAGATGACAAATGTTGCCTATTCAGATCTTAGTTAATCTCTTTAGGGTTGGGAGGGTCTAGAAGAAAAAGATCTAGCTATATTAATAAAGATTCTTTACAGATGCAATTTTTCCCCCACAAAGAACAGCTTTGCAGGGCCATTTCAAAATATGGCAAACAAACATGTTTTGGGGTAAAATATTTTGATTTTTTTCCTTGTCTCATAACATGTGCCAGAATCAGATTGGAAAGTAAGTCAATATATAGGGTTAAATAAAACCCATCTGATGAGAATGTATGATTTGTAGGGCATGACTTCCCAGACACCTTAGATAGGAATTTGGGCAAGACTAAAAAAAAAAAAAAAAATCAGAGCTTAGTCCTCAGAATGTAGATTCTATTTGTGGCTTTTAAGCACATTCCCTTGACCACTGAGAAAGAAAAATAAAATTTTAAGGCCCCCAACTGACTGAATAGATCCCCTCTTGGCCAAGGATATCCCCAGAGAAATTTTGGAAGCTAAATTCACAGCCATGATGGCATGGGAAATCGAACATGCTTCATTATATCCCCTCCCTCGATAACAGTCATGGGTTTTCTTCTCTAAGAGCTAAATAAAAACCAACTTTTTCAAGACTACTAGCTTATTTTCCCAGATAAAGAACGAAGACAAGATTAGATTAATCATTCCTTCACCTCTCCCTGAGATAGGTGAGATTAATTATTCTTTCACTCCTCCCTGAGCCATCTGCTTCTTCTATTCCTTTTTTTTCAAATGTTCACCTTATGATATGTAAAATGTAGATTTTCTGGACACTAATTAAAGTTTCACAAGTATGCAATCAGTTGTCTCACTGCTATCCCGCCCCCCCACCCACCGCCATTTTTAAGGAAAATGAATAAATATGGAACCTCTTAAGAATCTTTTTGGAAGAAACAGCCACAGATACTTCAATGACTTGTGTTTTTCCTGGGCACACCATCAAGCTGGCTCAATAACCCTCGATGATTTGAAACTTATGCCTCAATTGCTCATTTTGGTTATCACCACCCATTAAGTTGGGCACTCTTTCATGTGTCTATTGGCATTTTTATTTCCTTTTGTGTGAAGTGCCTCATTTATATTGGGGTTTTCTCATTTTTTTCTATGGATTCTCAGTTCTTGCCTTATTGATTTGTAGGAATTTTTAACATAGTCAAGATACTAGCCTTTTGTGGTAATACATGTTGCAACTATTTTTTTCTACTCTGTCTTTTCCCTTCTTACTCTCTTTATGATGCTCTTTCATAAACAAAGTTTTTAATTGTATTATAATGTTAAGTTTGTCCACTTTTTTCCTACACGATTAAGAAATTCTTCCTTGCTCTTGGGTCATGAAGTCTTTCTATCTTCTATGGGATGTATAATTTTACTTTTCACATTTAGCTCTTTTAGCCTCCTAGAATTGATTTTTATGTATGATATGAGGTAAGCCTCAACTTTTACCTTTTTCCATATGGATATCTACTAGTCCCAGAACTATCATTCAAAAAGCCCATTTTCCTCCACTGATATATACAATGCGACCCTCGTCACAAAAATTTTCTAAATAAGCATATTTATTTCTGGGGCCTCTATTCTATCAGTCTGTTTATTTCTCCCTGTATCAATGCCATGCTATGTAAATGCCATAGTTTATATCATATAGAAGGACAAATTTATCCCTTATACTTTTCTTCAGAAGCATAACAGCAAATGTCATACTTAATGTTTTTAGTGGGTTTCTTTTTTGCATTTTCATTTGTATTTTCATATATTTTAGAAGCAGTGAATCAATTTCAATACATAATCTGCTGTAACTTATATCAGGATTGAAAGGAACGTGTAGTTCAATTTAGAGAGAACTGGTATGCTTAAGTAATACTAAATCTTCTAATCCATGAGCATGGTATATCTCTTCATTTATTTGTTTTCTTAGATGCTCAATACAGTTTTATTATTTTCTCTATAAAGGTCTCCTGCACATTTTTAAAACCATTTATTTCTTGGTATGTTTAAATGTTCAGGTTAAAAATATTTTCTTTTTCATTTTCTCATTGTTTGTAGCTACCACACGAAATGTAAGTAAATAATGCTCATTAAATTTGTATTCAGCAAAATTGCTAAACTCTTTCATTCTAATAACTTCTCTATAAGTCATTTGCATTTTCTATATAAATTATTATATCATTTGCAAAGAGCTACAGTTTTGTTTCTTCCTTACCAATCTTAATACTTGTTATTTATTTTTCCTGTCTTAATGTTCCTGAACCTCTGGTACAATAGAAGTGGTGATAGTAGATGTCCTTGTCTCATTCTGACCAAAGGGAAAGTTTTTATTTTTCACTGCTAAGTTTAACATTTGCTATAGATTTGTTAGATGCCCTGATGAACATAAGAAAGTTCCATTTATTATTAGCTTGCTGAAAGTATTTTCTAAATTCTTATAAATGGATGGCCAATTTTATCAAACATGTAGTTTGCTTTAGTCTATCAAGAATATAATGTGGTATACCTTCTGTAAAGATTGAATGTCACTTTGGGAGACCGAGGCAGGTGAATCACGAGGTCAGGAGTTCAAGACCAGCCTGGCCAAGATGGTGAAACCCTGTCTCTACTAAAAATACAAAAATTAGCCAGGTGTGGTGGCACGCATCTGTAGTCCCAGCTACTCAGGAGGCTGAGGTGGAGAACTGCTTGAACCTAGGAGGTGGGGGTTTCAGTGAGCAGAGATTGTGCCACTGCAGTCCATCTTGGGCAACAGAGCCAGACTCCATCTCAAAGAAAAAAAAAAAAAAGATTGAATATGGTGGATTACAACCACTGATTTTTCTAATGTTAAACCGTCTTGCATTTCTAGAACAAGCCTAACTTGGTCATGATGTATTGCCCTTTATAAAATATATATGGACTTGATTTTTGTAGGGATTTGTATATATCATTAATTCATCCTCTTAACAAATGTTTATTGATCACGTACAATGTGCTAGGCACATTTCCACATCAACAAAACAAACCAGAGTCCTTGCCTTTGTGGAGATAAAATTCTATCAAAAAGAGACAGAAGGTATAATTAAATACAATTCACAAGTCTTATTCCAGGTATCAGAAAGTGAAAAGTACTACGGAATTTTTTAAATGGAGCAGAAAGGGGGATAGGGAGATCCAGGGATAATTTGGGAGGGTACAGTGGAATAACGTGGTAAGAGAAGGTCTTGTTGAAGAGTAACAGCTAAGAAAATATTTTAAAGAGATAAGGGCATTAGCCATGTGGATACCTGGTAAACAGTATTCTAGGAATGGGGAAGAATAAGAATATGTGCAAAGAGGCCAGTGTAGCTAGTCTGGAGTGAGCAATGAGAGGACCAATAGGTGAGGTGGTCAGAAGAGGTAAAGGGCTAGATCATATGGAGCCTTGTAGACCACCGAAGGATTTGTGAAATGGGGTACTGCAGGGTTTTGAGCAGAAGCATTGTATGATATGATTTTCACCTTAAAGGGACCACTCTCAAAGCTTTGTTGAGAATAGACTGTAGGAAGGCAGACATGAAAAGAGCAGGACCAGTTAGGAAGCTATTACAATAATCCAGGTGCAAGATAATAGTGATTCAGGTAAGGTAAACAGTGTAAGTAGTGAATAATGGCTAGAGTCTGGATATATTTGAAGACTAAGACAACAAAATTTCCTGATGAATTGGAAGCGTGGTGTGAGGGGGAAATAAAAGAGGAATTAAAACCAATTCTAATTTTTTTTTTCACATGTGTGGCTAGAAGAATGGTTTGGCAGATGAAATCCAAAGTTCTTTTTGGTATGTGTTGAGTTTGAGGTTTCTGTCATGAAGCCAGGTAGAGCTGTCAACTAGGCAGCTGAATCTGGAAATTGGGAGAAAAGTCCAGACTAGAGGTAAAAATTTGGGAGTTCTTGGCATATAGATGGTATTTTTAAATTAATGGTAATGATGATATTGCCAAGGAAATATCCGTAGATAGAAATAAGAAGAGAAGCGGGTTCACCTTGTTGAACTCCAACTTTAAGACTTTGGGGAAAAGAAGAAAAATCAACAAGAGACAAAGAATAAGAGACAGTGAGATGTGTGGAGAATATGGCAACTGTGCTATCTTGGAAGCCAAAGAAAAGTGTATTTCTAGAAAACAGAAAAAACTTACTCTTATTCTGTCAAATGCTGTTGATAGGTTAAGTAAGATGGTGATAGAGGTTGACCTTAGATTTAGCAAGGTTATTCGTGCCCATGGAAAGAACTATTTTGGTAGAGTAGTAGGAGAAAAGCATGAATGCATGAAGATGGAATGGAAGGAGAGGACGTAGTGAGAGAAAATAGATAAACATTTGAAGAAATATGGATATGGGTAACTGGAGGAAGAAGTCTGAATGTTGATGGGAATAATTTGGCAAAAGATAAAGTATTGAATATGTAGCAAAGAGGAGAGAACTGGTAAACAAATGTCCCTAAGTAGAAGAGAAGGATAGGATGCAGTGCAAAAATAGAAGGATTATCTTTTCTGGGGGGGTTGTTTGTTTATATGTTTGTTTTTGAGACAGGGTCTCGCTATGTCACCCAGACTGGAATGCAGTGGCACAAACATGGCTCATTGCAGGCTGGACCTTGCAGCCTCAAGCAATCTTCCTACCTCAGCCTCCCAAGTAGCTGGGACTACAGTTGCACGCCACTACATCTAGCTAATTTTTAAATTTTGGGGGAGATGGGGTCTCACTGTATTGCCCAGGCTGTTTTTGAACTCCTGGGCTCAAGTGATCCTCCTGCCTCATCCTCCTAAAATGTTGGGATTACAAGCATGAGCCACTGCATCTGGCTGGGATTGTGGTTAGATAGGAGCATGGAAAAATCTATTATATTTAACAGGCAGGAAATACATGGGTGTAGATGAGAATACTTGCACGGGAGTAGGTTCTGTAGTAGAGGACTGTGGAAGTTCTGACTATTTCAAGTTTCTCAGCAAAGTAAGAAATGAGGGCATTAGCTTAATTAAGGTCTAGAGTTTTAGATATTTTAGACAAAGTTGCTCATATTAACATCTTTTTACTTGTAAATAACTACAGCATCAGAAGTGGAAACTCATTTTCATCCCTGTTATTGATTATTTATACCTTATTTTTCTGTTCTTATGTCTTCATTTGTTGTCTATTTTATTTATTTCTTTACTTTATTTCCTGTCTCTAACTTCTAGGAGTGGGGATATTTTGCTGGTTGTATTCTGATTTGTGACAGACGCCTAGCTCATTCATTTTCAGCCATTCTTATTGTCCAATATACTTTTAAGATTTAAAATTTTTTATTATGAAATATGTTAGCTGCCTTCTACATGCAATTAAATATGTACTAGTTTTCAGTTCAAAATATTATCTAATTTCTAATACAGTTCCTTCTGTGACCTGTGTTTTATGTTGAAGTATATTTTTTAATTTCTAAAAATATAAGCTTTTCTACTTATTTTTATTATTTATTTTTAGCTTACTTGCATTGCAATTGAGCCAAGCTTTGTAACATTTCAGTTCTTCACAATTTATTAGGACTCACTGTATGATCTTGTATTTTTTCCTTTGCTATAAATGTTCTGTGTATGCTAGGGAAAAATGTGGCAGTGGGTGCAGTTTTCTAGCTATGTTTATTAAGTCAAGTTTATTAATCATGCTATTAAAAGATTCTATAGCTTATCTAATTCTTGTATGCTAAATTTATCACTCAGGGGTTGTTTGCTAAAACCTTCCACTGTGTCTGTGGATTTCTCTCTTTTTTCCCCTTATATTTCAGTTAATATATGTTTACTGTATGTTTAGATTAAGTAATTTATACTGCTTAAATGTATTATCTTTTAATTTGAACATTTAGTTCATTTATATTTAATGTAATTGGTAATATATTTTGACTTATATCAACCATATTACTTTTTGTTTTATATTTTTTTAACCTATTCTACATTTTTAAAAAATCCTGTCATACATACTTAACAAAGCCTGAAGTTAATAAATAGGCATCCTCCTCTGGACAGTAACAAAAACCAAGAAACCTAGAACACCATTAACTCTATTAACTCTGTTTCCAGCTTGCATATATTGGTGAATATATATTAACTGATCATATTTTTAATCCCTTAATATATTTCTTTATTGTTTCACATGTTTTTTGTTCCATCTTGCATCTCAGATTTTCCATCTGGAATCACTTTCCATCTGCCTGAAGCTTATTCTTTACAATTTCCTTTAGTGAGCATCTGCTTGTGGCAAACTTTCTCAGCTTTACTTGTCTAAAAATGCATTTATGTTGTCCTCATTCTTGATAGATATTTTCATCCGGTCTACAATCCTAGGTTGGCTGTTTTTTGTTTTTGTTTTAATGCACTGACAATATCATTTTACTGCCCTCTGGCTTCTCCTGTTACTACTGAAAAGGCTGCTATCAGTAATGCTGGTCCTTTAAAGGTGAGGGTAGATGGTAACCTAAGTGGCTCCCAGTGAATCATAGCTCCTGGTATTCCTCCAGGATGGAAAGAGGGCCCCGCCTCTGTCCCAGGGATCAGGGATCAGAGTTGAGCCTAGCTTTTAGCCAACTCCCTTGAATAACCAAACAAGTGAGCTCAGGTGAAACTAGCAGAAGAATCTTCTAGTCAACCTACAGAATCATTTTAAAAAATAATAAATCATTGTTGTTTTAAGTCACTAAGGTTTGGGGTGACGTTATATGGCAACATATAACCTTAACGAAAATTGCCACCTAGAACTCCAGTGTTGCAGTAACAAAATCCTAAAGGTAGGCAAACAACAAAAATCTTAAATGTATGATATTGGCTTTGGAACTGGGCAGCGGGCGAAGGCTGAAAATCTGGCTGGAAAATTGATGAAGCCTGGAGGTGCTGCAAATGAACTATGAGTGGAGGCTGGAAAAGCAGGGAGGAAGTTCTTATTAGAAGCTGTTAAGTGGGTAGTCGTCGTTTTGCACAGTGAAACAATTGTGTCTTATCCCATTCAGGCTGCTATAACAAAAATATAGTAAACTAGGTGGCTTGTCAACAATAGAAATTTATTTCCCACAGTTCTGGAGGCTGGGGAGTCCAGGATAAAAGCTGACAGATTCAGTGTCTAGTGAGAGCCCACTTTGTAGTTCATACACAGCTATCTTCTCACTCAGTCCTCACATGGTGAAGGGGTAAGAGGGTCTGTAGTCTCTTTTTAAGGGCACTAATCCCTTTCCTGAAGGAAGAACCCTCTTGACCTAATCACCTCCAAAAGCCCTGCCTCCTAATACCATCATTTTGGGGACTGGGATTTCAACATATAAATTTGAGGGGAACACAAACATTCATATGATAGCAAATTGGCAACGCTCTTGCCTGCAGTAACTTGGAAGAGGGGAAAATGGACCTCATTTAGTTATAGTTGTAGTTGTAGCTAAAACGGCCAGCAGAATGCTGAAAGTATTATTCGGCCTCCTTTAGCTGCATATGATAAGACACATGGTATACATGATAAGAGAGAGGAAGTAGAAAGAACTTTTCAGTCTGCAAGTAGAATTCAGAGGAAATCCCGAGTGCCCAGGACTTACTGAATTGTGAAATAAAATTGTTCTCATCCTCAGTTTCTTCAGCCAGTAAAAAATTCTCAAAGTAGGCCGGGCGCGGTGGCTCAAGCCTGTAATCCCAGCACTTTGGGAGGCCGAGACGGGCGGATCACGAGGTCAGGAGATCGAGACCATCCTGGCTAACACAGTGAAACCCCGTCTCTACTAAAAATACAAAAACTTAGCCGGGCGAGGTGGCAGGCGCCTGTAGTCCCAGCTACTCGGGAGGCTGAGGCAGGAGAATGGCGTGAACCCGGGAGGCGGAGCTTGCAGTGAGCTGAGATCCGGCCACTGCACTCCAGCCTGGGTGACAGAGCGAGACTCCGTCTCAAAAAAAAAAAAAAAATTCTCAAAGTAAAACATGCTTAAGATAAAGAGGAAATTCATGTGTGGCAGTATATTCCTTTATTAAGACCCCACAAAGAGTTAAGGCAGTACTTAGTAGATCCCATTAGCAAGCCAAATGGACTTCCATGAATCATAAGGGTAGTGACCCACAATAGCTTGATGTGCCCAGTGTAGACAGAGGTCTGTCTTGGCCTCTTGGGGCCTCATGGCTTTTGGAACACGGGATAAATTCCATCTAGAGTCATAAGAAACCAAACATATTTTTAAGGAAATTGTGCTTGCTTGGACTCAAAGCAATGAAGAATAGCTCAAAAGAAAGGCTGTTTCTGAGCCCCCAATCATCTACAGGCAGAAAAAGGCTGAGAATGTCACACAGCTGCAAACATGAGCCATTTTCTTTTTCTTTTTTCTTTTTTCTTTTTTTTTTTTTTTTTTTTGAGACGGAGTCTCGCTCTGTCGCCCAGGCTGGAGTGCAGTGGCGCGATCTCGGCTCACTGCAAGCTCCACCTCCCGGGTTTACGCCATTCTCCTGCCTCAGTCTCCCAAGTAGCTGGGACTACAGGCGCCTGTCACCACAGCCGGCTAATTTTTTGTATTTTTAGTAGAGACGGGGTTTCACCGTGTTAGTCAGGATGGTCACTGTCTTCTGACATCATGATCCACCCGCCTTGGTCTCCCAAAGTGCTGGGATTACAGGCGTGAGCCACTGCACCCGGCCAAGGGCCATTTTCTATCAAAAAGGAGAGATGTCCGAGGTTAGACCCAAGGGTCCTGAGGGTGTCATCAAGAACTTAAAAGAAAAACACTATGATATTATAAGAAATGTATATTTGGTCTCTGCCTCTAGTTCTTGGCACACAGCTCCTAAAACTCTTGTAATGTCCCAAATAGTAAGAGTGTCTTTTGTATGCTAATGAGGTGACTGGCTGGCTCTAGAATGAGGTTGGTCACCAGAAAGACCAAGGCAGGATTAGAAGGTTGGGACTTTCAGCCCCATCTCACCCCCAACCTCTGGAGAGGAGGAAGGGGATCAAGGTTCTGTTAATCATCAGTGGCCAAGGATTTCATCAATCATGCCTATGTAATGAAGCCTCCATACAAACCAAAATGGGCAGCGTTCACAAAAGCTTCCAGAGAGCTGAACATGTTGAGGTTCCTGTAGTGTGGTGCCCAAAGAAGGGCATGGAAGCTCCACGTCTCTTCTCCCATACCTTACACTATGCATCTTTTCCATCTGGCTGTTCATTTGTATTTTTTATAATAAATGAGTAAACATAAGTTAAGTGTTTCCCTGAGTTCTAATCGAACCTGAGGAGGAGGTCATAGGAACCCTGATTTACAGCTTGTCAATCAGGAGTACAGGTCATACATAACATGGGGCTTCTGATTGGCATCCTCTGGAACTGCGCCTTTAACCTACGGGAGCTGATGCTATCTCCAGGTAGCTATTGTCCGAATGAATTAGATTATTACACAGCCAAATGGTATCTGCTAGATAATTTCTTGGTGTGTAGGGAAAACCCACACACACAGTTGATGTCAGAGGTGTTGAGTAGTGTATGAGAGTAGGAAAAATAAGTTTTTATTAATTTTTTTAGACAGGGTCTCACTCTGTCACCCAGGCTGGAGTGCAGTGGCACAATCATAGCTCACTTCAGCCTCAAATTCCCAAACTCAAGTAATTCTACCACCTCAGCCTCCTGAGTAGCTGGGGCTATAGATGCACACCACCATGCCTAATTTGTTTTGTTTTGTTTTGTTTTTCTTTGAAATGGAGTCTCACTCTGTCACCCAGGCTGGAGTGCAATGGTGTGATCTTGGCTCACTGCAACCTCCGCCTGCCGGGTTCAAGCAATTCTCCTGCCTCAGCCTCCCGAGTAGCTGGGACTACAGGTGTGCGCCACCACGCCCAGCTAATTTTTTGTATATTTAGTAGAGATGGGGGGCAGCGGGGGTTCACCATGCTGGCCGAGCTGGTCTCGAACTCCTGACCTCAGGTGATCCACTCACCTCAGCCTCCCACAATGCTGGGATTACAGACGTGAGCCACCACACCCAGCCTGCATATTTTTTTTTCCATAAAAATTACATCAAGTGTGCCTGCCTCTCCTACCTCCCTTTCGACCTCCTCCACCTCTTCCACACTGCCACCCATGAGACAGCAAGACCAACTCCTTTTCTTCCTCTTTCTCTTCAGCCTACTCAATGGAACACCATGAGGATAAAGACCTTTACAATGATCCACTTCCATTTAATGAATAGTAAACACATTTTCTCATTCTTATGAATTTCTAAATAACAATTTTTAAAATTTTCTTTTCTCTAAGTTACTTTATTGTAAGAATACAGGATATAATACACATAGCATATCAGATATGTGCCAATCAACTTTATGTTATCGGAAAGGCTTCTGATCAACAGTAGGCTATTAGTAGTTAAGTTTTGTGGGAATCAAAAGTTATAAATGAATTTTCAGCTGCGCAGGGTGGGTCAATGCCCCTAACCCTCGAATTTTTCAAAAATCAACTGTATTTGTGGCTCCCAATGAATCACACTTCCCGATATTCATGCCATAGCGTAGTCCTCTCCCATATTGACTCTGGGCTTGGCCAGGTAACTACTTTGGCCAATAGGGCATCCACAGATACGATGCAAACAGAGGCTACGTAAGTATCTGCATTTTGGGGTTTTCCCTCCTGGAATGCTTTTTTTTTTTTTTTTTTTTTTTTTTTTTTGAGACGCAGTCTCACTCTGTCACCCAGGCTAAAGTACAGTGGTGCGATCTCAGCTCGCTGCAACCTCCACCTACCGGGTTCAAGCAATTCTCCTGCCTTAGCCTCCCAAGTAGATGGGATTACAGGCATCCGCCACCATGCCCGGCTCATTTTCATATTTTTAGTAGAGACGAGATTTCACTATGTTGGTCAGGTTAGTCTCCAACTTCTGACCTCAGGTGATCCGCCTGCCTCGGCCTCTCAGAATGGTAAGATTATTGGTGTGAGCCACTGCTCCTGGCCTGGAATGCTATTTTTGTCATGTGAAGAAACTCAGTCTGTTGTCTTTGATGACGAAAGATCTTATGGCAAGTGAGAGATCAAGCCATCCCAGGCATCCCAGTTAAACCCAGCCCCTATGTAACCTACTAGGGGATACAGAATACGGCTGTATGAATGAGCCCACACAAGACCAGTAGAATTGCCTCACCAAACCAGAGAATTGTGATAAATAATAAATCATCACTCTTTTAAGCAACTAAGTTTTGAAGTCATTTGTTATATAATAGATAACTGAAACAAAGGTACTTTATCCTTTTTCTCTGGCTACTTTAAAATTTTCCTTTACTTTTGATGTTCTGCAGTTTTATTATAATGTCTCTGACTGTTGTTATTTGTTCCATGTTATATTCATTCACCTTCTCAAATTTATGGATTTGTGCCTATAATAATTCCTGGAAAAATTTTAGCTATTATCTCCTCTAGTATTGTCTGTGCTCCATTCTTGCTCTGCTCTCCTTACAGAACTCTGATTAGACATAGGGTGCACCTTCTCACCCTATCCTTTGTGGGTCTTCTCTTAGCATCTCTTTTGTCTTTTGCATCTCTTTGTCTCTTGACTCTATGTTGGATAATTTCTCTATCTTCCAGTTCAGTAATAGGCTATATTAAACTTGCTTTTTTATCTTTTTTTTTTTTTTTGAGATGAAGTCTCACTCTGTCGTCCAGGCTGGAGTGCAGTGGTATGATCTTGGCTCACTGCAACCTCTGCCTCCTGAGTTCCAGCAATTCTCCTGCCTCAGTAGGAGGCAGGAGAGTAGCTGGGATTACAGGCGCCCGCCACCATCCCCGGCTAATTTTTGTGATTTTAGTAGAGATGGCGTTTCACCATATTGGTCAGGCTCGTTTCGAACTCCTGACCTCAGGTGATCCACCTGCCTCGGCCTCCCAAAGTGCTGGGATTACAGGCATGAGCCACCGTGCCCGGCCTAAACTTGCTTTTAGACCTGTCCTTTGAGTGCTTTATTTTAATTACTATGTTTTATTTATGGAGTATCTGTTTGGTTCCTTCTCAAATATACTATATCATTTTTATAGTCTAGGTTTTTTTTCAGATTCAATCTTGCCTTTTTTCTTTATACATAATAAGCAGAGGGTTTATTCAAAAGGTGAGTAATTATTCCAGTGGCTGAAGATGCTGCAGGCCTGTTTCTGCCAGATGTTTTTTCTTTCATTTCTTATGCACATGTCTTATTTATTTCTGTCTAATTGCCTTCATTGTTCTTTAGATATTGTATTTGAGAATTTTAAAATCTGTGGTTTTTCACTATGGTACAGTATACATATAACATTTATTGTTTTAACCATTCATAATTTTATGTGGCATTAAATATATCCACAATGTTGTATAAACTTCACCACTACATTTATCCCAAACATTTTTATCATTCCCACCTAAAACTCTATACCCATTAAACAGTAACTCCCCTTCCTTTTTCTTCCATCCCTGGTAACCTCTATTCTACTTTCTATATCTATGAATTTGCCTGTTCTAGGTATCTTATATAAATGGAATCATAGAATATTTGTCCTTCTGTGCCTGGATTATTTCAATAAGCATACTGTTTCAAGACCCATTCATGTAGCCTACATTGTTGGAATTTGTTGATGTGTAAGATAAAGGCATATTCCTCCTAACAAGATGTGTATTTGCATATTCTGGGTGCCTAGAAGCAGTAACACTGTGGGACGACTTTTAAATTAAATTCAGAATTTCAATTTTTTAACCACTCAGATAATATCAAATTGACCTGCAGATATTCAGAAGGGCTCATCTGCTGGGTACAAGTTCTCAGAGACTTTTTCTTTTTCCTCTTGCTCTGCTGAGCCCCAGCATCTTTGTGGAAGGCGCATTACTTTGCTAGGGCTGCCATAACAAAATACCACAGACTGGAAAGCTAAACAACAGACATTGATTTTCTTACAGTTCTGGAGGCTGGAAGTCCCAGATCAAGGTGCTGGCAGGGTTGTGTCCTCTGAGGCCTCTCTCTTTGGCTTGCAGAGGGTCACCCACCTGCTGCCTCTTCACATAGTCATTGCTCCGTGCACTGGGGTCTCTCTGTGTGTCCCGATCTCCTCTTCTTAGAAGGACACCAGTCATATTGGATTAGAATACACCCTAACAGCCTTATTTTAATTTAATTACCTCTTTAAAGATCCTATATTCAAATAGGACCTCCGGGTACCAGAGATTTTGGCACATAGCTTTCCATTTAGTCCTCTTGGTTCCTATTTCCATTTAGATTTTAACCTATTAATTTCTTATTATCTTATCAGCTTTTCCATGCTTGAGTAATGTATCCTTGCACGGTATCAGTATCACAAAGAATATTCTACTGAATTTTATATAGTAAACATATGACCATTTTGTTAATTTAGTAAAAGTGTTTTCCCACTGTACTTGTGTTTTTCTTTTTCTTTTTTTTTTGTTTGTTTTGTTTTGCTAAATATTTCTAAAATAGATGGTATTACAAATGTAGGTAAAGTTAATACCAACCTTAATTTTATTTATTTTTTGTGGAGATGGAGTCCAGCTATGTTGCCCAGGCTAGTCTCGAACTCCTGGCCTCCCACCTCAGCCTCCCAAAGTGCTGGGATTATAGGCATGCCACTGCACCTGATCAAACTTTACTTAACTTTATTTAGTCAACCTGATTAAATTATGCTCCAGGCCTCTGATGATATTCTGACTAAAGACCTCATGAAATGTGATTAACACCTTGGATTGTGTTTTTCTGTGCTTCTAAAGTAAGTTAATCATATTGGGAGACATGCCTGTATTTTCCCCAAGGCATTTGCTTATTAAAAACATTTTTCTGAGCCATTTCCAAGAACTTGAACCTTGGAGACATCACACCAGTCTCAGGACATAACTTGACAAAGGAATTCGCTTCTCAGAGTCCTCTGCCTCCCCTCCATTTCTGTAATTATTTTCACCCTTTCCATTTGTAATGCCTAAGAAGCGAGGAGGAACAGGAAATCTCCGTCTTCCTAACAATGGCAGCACTCACAGGATGAGGTCCTTCTCTTCCAAAGGTCCCGGGAGCACGCTCCTCATTTGGTGAGGTGCCTATTTATATCAATGACCTTCCCCACTTGCCGAACTTGAACAGCTGCGTAATATATATAACGAAATGGAAAGTAACATGACACGTGTTTCAAAGAGAACACTGGGAAAGGAATATGTATCCAACGTTCCTTCCAGCTCTCAAAGGCTATGCTTCCTTGAGTCAATATCATAAAAATAACAAGGGAGCCACCATAGAGCATGATTGAGAAGGCTGTTTTAGGGAACATAATTTTGACTCCCTCTTTAGGGAGCCTGAAAGAAAGAAGAAAATGTTCAAGAAAGAAAAAAAGGGGGGTTGCTGCTAATAGCTCTTAATGAGTGATAGAGTTATGCTCTTTTAAAATCTGAAACAGTCCATCTTCAAAGGCACCAATCATTTCACTCAACGTATTTGAAAATAATCATAGGTTTATTTATTGGTACCCTTGAGATACAGAATCGTGTTTGTATGACTTTGTATCTGCAGGGCCTATCTAAGGCAGTGCCTGACATACAATAGTCACTCAATTCATGTGTTTTCTTAATGAATTAGGACAATCTCAAGAGTGACAGAAGCTGTGTGTGTGTGTGAGTGTGTGTGCACATGCACGCATGCATACAGCACTAATTATAAGGAATCAACATTTATGGTGTACCCGCTGTATACCATATAATCAATATTTATGGTGTACCACATTGCTCAAAGAACTGAGGCTTTGGAGGAGACGCCGCAGATGGAGTATAAAACTATTCTAAACTGTAAATTTTTTTTTTTTTGACACGAAGTCTCGCTCTGTTGCCCAGGCTGGAGTGCCATGGCGTGATCTCCACTCACTGCCAGCTCTGCCTTCCGGGTTCACACCATTCTCCTGCCTCAGCCTCCCGAGTAGCTACGATTATAGGCACCCGCCACCACGCCTGGCTAATTTTTTTCATTTTTAGTAGAGACGGGGTTTCACCGTGTTAGCCAGGATGGTCACTATCTTCTGACATCATGATCCACCTGCCTTGGTCTCCCAAAGTGCTGGGGTTACAGGCGTGAGCCACCGCGCCCGGCCTAAAGTGTAACTTTCTTGAAAGCCAAATTAACTCTCCTTCCACATCCACAAAAGACAAAAAAGCAGGGGCCCTGTCAGCCTAAGGAGCCTTCATCTTCTTACTCACCCTCATCTTCCCCATTGTGCACCTCCGTTAATTTGGAAGCAAGCATTGTGCTGCTTACTCAGATTGCTATAGTTGCTAGATGCGGCCCTGGAAGCCACAGTCCTACACTTTCATTATCATTGTCTCCGAAGCACACTCCCTCTTTCTAACAGCGTAGTGGGAAAACAGCAATGTTGTTTGCCAGTGACTCACTTGTCAAGGCTGCTCAATAGAAAGCACAAAGAGCATACAAACACATGAATGTGTTCAAATAATTTGGAAATAGGTTTATTTTTCTTTTACTATAGGGAGAACATAGAGACTTCTTACTTTCTGTCACACCCCACCCAATTTTACCCACTAGTGATTTTCAGGGATATAAAGTTAGCCTTACTTCTTACTCTTCTTTTTTCTTTTTTTTCCCCCCAGAAAAAGAGAGGTTTGAATAGGAGAATAGGAAAGTCGTTTTACCAAGACGAAGTGAAAAACTGATCTCAAAATCAAAGGGCATCAAGGTGGCAATATGGGGGAAGGAACACAGATGTGCTTATCCATAAAACTTGAGGTTGTGTTCTAGATAGTCTGAGACCACTTCCTGCTCTGGAATTCTAAGATTCTGTGATTTAAATGAAGAAAAGTGGTAAGGAGGAAAGACAGGTATGTGAAAAGATTGGAGCTATCTCAGAGATGACCGGCATGTTCTATCTAACTACAATGGTACAAGGCTGACCTGAAGGAATCAGGACCTAAAGATACAGTTTCAACAATTCCACTTCCTCTTTGTTGAATGGGTAAATGTACTAGAAGAATAAACCTAGCTCCGGAAGCTAGGAAGAAGTATAGAGACAAGCAGAGATTGAATTCTGATTGGTGAGACAATGCAAAGTGGATACTGGGGAGCTCTGCAACCCAGAATCAGTGAACCCAAATGGCAGATAAAGAACAGACTAGAAACCAAAGGGCTGTTAATTTTCAGAGATCCAAACAAAACAGGGGAAAGGTGGCCTCAAGGAAGTTGACTAGGACTTAGATCAACGCAAAAAGATGGAATCTGCTTGCAGAATTGGGTTCAAGGCAGACCTTCTGGCCTCAGGAATAGGAAAAGGCCAATGTACAAAAATAGATGTAAGTAAAGCTAGGTGATGGATTAATGATGGCCACAAATCTGACACTTCTCTCAACAAGAAATAGGATCTACTTCCTACACCGTTGAATCTGGGCAGCTTTTTTGATTGATTTGATCCATAGAATCTGAAGGAAATTATGCTATGCTAGTTTCTTGGGTCAGGTCTTAAACAAGTGGCAGCTGCCTCTACTTTCTGCCTCTTGGCACACTCACTCTTGAAATTAGCTGCCATGCCGTGCGGAAGCCCAAGCAGTCTTCTAACGAGAACTAAGCGGAGAGAAAACAAGATCCCCATCCAGCCCTCCCAGCTGACTTTCAGCCAATAACCAGCATTAACCTGCCTGTTTATTATAAGTAAGTGAACCATCTTGGAAGTGGATCTTCCAGGCCCATTTGAGCTACCGCAGCTGATGACAGATGGAGCAAGGACCAGCTGTCCTTGCTAACTCTTCCCTAAATTACAGATTCATGAGCAAACTAAATGATTGTTGTCTTAAACAACTGAATTTTAAAGTGATTTGTTATGCAACAATAGATGACTAGAACAGTCATTATACCATTATCTCTACTTTTATGGATGTTTGAAAATTCCGGACAGGCACAGTGGCTCACGCCTTTAATCCCAGTACTTTGGGAGGAAGAAGTGGAAGGATCACGTGACCCTAGGAGTTCAAGACCAGCCTGGGCAACACAGTGAGACCCTGATCTCTTAAAAAAGAAAAAAAGAAAAAAGAAAGTTTCTATAATATTAATTTAAAAATATTTTAAGTGCTTATGGAAACAGCAGCGTGGTGTGACTTAGCATTTGAGCCCTCGAAAAGCAATGTTTCTCAAAGGGTGGTCTGGAAACCGTTTGCATCAGTATTCCCTCAAGGTGCTTATAAAATAGATTACTGAACCTAACCTCACACTAGGTGAGTTAGAACCTCTCAGAAGAAAAAGAACCTACATTTTTCATGGGCACTGCCAGGGAATTGATACCCTTTAAAGTTTAAGAGACACTGGGCTACCTTTGCCACCTGGGTTCAAGCAATTCTAGCGCCTCAGCCTCCTGAGTAGCTGGAATTACAGGCACGCACCATCACACCCAGATACTTTTTGTATTTTTAGTAGAGACAGGTTTTCACCATGTTGACCAGGCTGGTCTCTCTCAAAAAAAAAAAAAAAAAAAAAAAAAAAGAGAGAGAGAGAGAGATTGATACTGGGCCAGAGCCATGGTTCTCAACCTTGGCTTCACGTCACAATCAGAGCTAGGGAACTGTACAGAATGCAGGTGTCTGGGTCCCATGCTCATAGTTAATAGTTTGAGGTGCACCTGGACCCTAGGATTTTTCAAAGCTCTCCAAATGATTGCAATAAGCAGCCAGGGTTGAGTGCTACTGAGCAGAAGCGTTAGGATCAGAGAGCTGCGGAGGAGCCAGTTGTCACCGTCTATGTGAAGGAGAGGGCTACAGAGACCGGGAGCTGCTGCAGAGTCTGCTGGAGCAGGCCACCTGTGAGGATGCATAACCCAAAAGAGCAATGGGGATTCTCTGTGAGACTAAGTGACACACGCCATATGGGGTGGGAAATACAAATACATGAAAGGAAACTCTGCATCGTAATTTTGAACTAATGGGAAATGAAGGTACCAAAACACAAACTCAAGTTCCCCTTCATGACTGGATAGAAAATAGGTGTTTTTCTACTGAGAGGAATTCTGATTTTTATTTCCTTTTCAAAATTATTTCTACCTCCACTTTAACTTTTTCATTTCTCTGTTGCGATCTCAAAGGCATTCCTAAGTATAACTTCATATCTGGGCTGCTGATTACGAGAGGTGTGGTGAGTTATTAAACAAGTAGGCGTGGCCAGGCACAGTGGCTCACGCCTGTAATCCCAGTACTTTGGAAGGCCAAGGCGGGCAGATCATGAGGTCAGAAGATTGAGACCATCCTGGCTAACATGGTGAAACCCCGTCTCTACTGAAAATAGAAAAAAAACAGCAGGGCATGGTGGCACGTGCCTGTGGTCCCAGCTACTCGGGAGGCTGAAATAGGAGAATAACTTGAACCCGGGAGGTGGAGGTTGCAGTGAGCCGAGATGGCGCCACTGCATTTCAGCCTGGGCGACAAAAGAATGAGACTCCATCTCAGGAAAAAAAAAAAAAGAAGAAGAAGAAGTAGGCCTGTGGGAAGAGTTGTTAAGTACGAGGAATATGCAAGATACTTCCAAGGGACTGCAGGATCTACAAATGTGAAAGGCCACACATTATTTATTTTTCTTATTTTTTAATTGTTTTTGGCAACACGGTCTCACTTTATCGCCTAGGCTGGAGTGCAGGGGCTTGATCACGACTCACTGCAACCTTGATCTCCCGGGCTCAAGTGATCCTCCCACCTTACCCTCCCAAGTAGCTAGGACCACAGGCGTGGACCACCATGCCCAGCTAAATTTTTTAGTTTTTATAGAGATGAGATCTCAGTATGTTGCCCAGGCTGCTCTTGAACTCCTGGCCTCAAGTGATCCTCCCACCTCCACCTCCCAAAGTGTTGAGATTACCCACATGAGCCACCGTGCCTGGCCTGGGGCCACAAATTATTAACATATGAATATTCAGAGCTTCCCCCCTTTCCCCACTGCTAAAGGGAACTTTGTATTTGTCTACTTGATTTTTAACCTTCTTCCTCCCGGCTTTCCCCAGATGGAAGAGAATTTAGATGGACCCACTGGGAAGATAGAAGTGATACTAGAAAGCTGCACTGGCTATTTATTGAAAGAGTTTTATTCTGGTATGAGTAACAGTTTTACCGTGGCATGTGAGATGATTAGATAGGAGAGAAAAAGGGTACAAATAAGTGATGCTGTGGATTATGAAAAGAATCTGTTTTTGATAGTCTCTGAGAAATTCAAAATGGAGAATTGTGTTGCTTTTTAAGTACTTTCACTTTTTCCTTGATGGCATCACCCACCCTGAGACTGGTCCTAGATAAGTGAGCATTGCGTAAATGTGAACCTAGTGTTGGAAGTTACAATGCTATTCCAAGGACTGACTGCTGTCCTTGTAAATTAGATGCAGTGTTCCTGGGCCAACATTATACCTTTTAGTGATTTATATATATATTTTATTAATAAGCATCCACGAATTACCATATATATTTGACTAGTCAATTTCTTAGCACTACAAGAGGAAAAAAATGAATTTTTGTTACTCTGTTGCAGATGGAATTTCAAATCAAAATATTTTATGGACAGCTATATGAGAAGAACAAGAAAAAATTTATTCCTGGTCAGTAGTAATGCCAAATACTGTCTATATTGTATGAACCCAATCTCTTGTGAGGAAGAACCAGTTCTCATTTGCATGAAAATAACCAGACTAGGGTGTTAGTGCGGAATGGTTCTGAGTAGACTCCTTAGGGGCAGAAATGGTTAATATTTCCCAAATAGTGGTGGACTTCCCTACATTTCCCTACCTCCTTGCAGTTGGGTTGGGGACACATGGTTAGATCTGGACAGCGAGCTTCAAGAAGAAGGGATGCTTTTGTCACTCACTTCTAAGCCTGTGCATTTGAAAGCTAATGTGTTTCCTCTCGTCTTCTCTTCCCCTTTCCAAAGTGACCTTGAAGGTACAGAATGCAGATGGCATCATCACTGGCCAAATCAGGTTGGTGCAAAAGTAATTGCGGTTTTGCATTAAAAGTGCTCTGATTTCACTGTTTAGAGAGCTGCTAAGAGGAGCCTGCCTCAGGCTGTGATATGAGTGAGAAGTATACTTTTGTCAGGTTAAGCTGCTGAGAACTTGAGGTTTATTTGTTACTGAAGCATAACCTAGCATTACCTGACTAACCTTGTCCCTGGAGAAAATGAGAAAAGATTATGTTACCCTTCTTACTGGAACACTGTGCAGAGAGAAGAAAACCTATGGCTGCTACTTTAGAAATCAACACAGGAAGGCTACATTCCCATTTGCTGGGAGCTACAAAGACACATTGGATATAAACATCCCAAGGCAGAATAATTTTGCATCTACGTGTCCAGATTCTCTGAGGTTCCCACTCATTGCTTGTCTCACATGTTTTGCGACAAACTTTTCAGTAAACCTTACTATGTTGACCTGGGGTGGAGCTCTGGGCAGAATTCTGTGTTGAATTTGAGGAAAATGTAGCAATACCTTTGAAAAAGCCAAGAGTCTTAATCTGCTTAATGATTTCAACACTGCCTTCTCATTTACCTGATGCCAGAGCCTTTCTATAGCAGTGGGCTGCTGGGAGATGGCCGCCATCCTCAAAGATCTTTTCGTCAAGACTGGCTGACTTAAAAGAAGACTCACGTCTTGGCTTTAGGCTCTTAGAACTTTAAAATAGTGCCACCTCGGCTGGGCGCAGTGGCTCACACCTGTATTCCCAGCACTTTGGGAGGCCTAGGCGGGCAGATCACGAGGTCAGAAGATCGAGACCATCCTGGCTAACACGTTGAAACCCTGCCTCTACTAAAAATACAAAACATTAGCTGGGCGTGGTGGCAGGCGCCTGTAGTCCCAGCTACTCAAGAGGCTGAGGCAGGAGAATGGTGTGAACCTGGGAGGCGGAGCTTGCAGTGAGCCAAGATCGGGCCACTGTCCTCCAGCCTGGGTGACAGAGCAAGATTTCATCTCAAAAAAAAAAAAAAAAAGTGCCACCTTGCTTTAGATGAAAGGACATTTAGTTTCATTTTGATATAAGTTATAACTAGTGGCAAATTAAACCAAATTGGGATTTCAGAAATCAAGTCTTTATTACTTAAAACTAAGAACTTTCCTTAAAGATTCAACAAGATCATGTTTTTTGTTTTATTTTGTTTTGTTTATTTGAGACAGAGTCTCGCTCTCACGCCCAGTCTGGAGTGTGGTGGTGCAATCTCAGCTCACTGCGACCTCCTCTTCCCAGGTTCAAGCAATTCTTGTGCCTCAGCCTCACGAATACTTGGGACTACAGGTGCACACCATCGTGCCAACTAATTTTTGAGACAGGGTTTCACCATGTTGGCCAGGTTAGTCTTGAACTCCTGACCTCAGGTGATCCACCCACCTCAGCCTCCCAAAGTGCTGAGATTACAGGTGTGAGCCACCGCGCCCAGCCAAGATATGTTTTTGAAGCCTCAGCTGGATAATGTATATGAA
Organism: Macaca nemestrina; assembly: GCF_043159975.1. Taxonomy (NCBI): domain Eukaryota; kingdom Metazoa; phylum Chordata; class Mammalia; order Primates; family Cercopithecidae; genus Macaca; species Macaca nemestrina. Next base: position 166,876,655 of record NC_092129.1, on the reverse strand, counting down.
AGTGCTTTATAAGTCATTTGTTGTTGGCACTATCCATAGCTATGTTCACTCGTTTGGTTTTAGACAAAAGAGAATCATCATCATATTTTTTAAAGACGATTTAACACCAATAAAAATGTAGACTTATGCTCATGTAGACAGCTGCCTTGTGGGGTGTCTTTGTCCTTGACTAATGAATGTCCTCTCATAGCCTATGTCTGTTTCAATAGTGTGCAATCTGGTTATGTGAGTCTTTTTTTTTTTTAAGCACCAAAACCCAGCATTTAGGCCACGGGTTTCTTTATTACCATCTAAGGAGTCCTGGCAGACTGGAGCCATTTCTCCCTCTGACAGACCTTTAAATGATTCTTCATGCATTTGTCACATAATTAAAATTAGATTACTTCAACTCCCTGCTGGCTGGCCTGAGTGGGGGCCCTTGTAAAGCCTCCAGCTGGCCTGGGGGCCTTTGAAAGGGGGAATATGGTCCAAACACACTCAGCCGCTGCCTTGCCCCACCCCCAGCCTGGAAGTCATTGTGCTCCTTGCCAGTTAGACAAGATTTACCCGGAGTTTATCAATGGCTGCTTATTTTCTAAGGGCCGGATTTTCCATTCTAAAGAACGTGGAGTCAGAGATCAGTATGTTTGTGTCTAAGGAGCTGCAGCCGGTCTGGTCCCCCGTTTCTCAGCACCCAGAGAGCTCACCTTTTAGAGGGTTTGCCTGGTAGGTCAGCTGAAATGGACGGCCAGGGACAGCAGAATGATTGAGCAGCTGAGAGCATATATTGTAGTAAAGATTTGCTGCCAAATACTTGTTTGGTTTCTCAGCCAAGGCAGAATTCAAAATCCCTTCTCTCTTTCCAGGGCCCTTCTCCTATAAACCTCCCCAGCCTTCTGCCAACAGGACACTCCCTGGCTGGGTTTCTCTGGACAGCCTAAATTAGGGCTTCACACTGAGAGCTCCCATCACTGCGGACAGCACAAAGTGACGCCTCGAAATACCTTCTCCAGCTGAATTTCCAACATCTGCCTTTTCTCTCTTTCCCAATTTCCTTAAAAATTTAAAGAAAGGACGACTGGGGGCGGTGGCTCACGCCTGTAATCCCAGCACTTTGGGAGGCTGAGAAGGGTGCATCACGAGGTCAGGAGATGGAGACCATCCTGGCTAACATGGTGAAACCCCGTCTCTACTAAAAATAAGAAAAAAAAAAAAAAAAAAAAAAATTAGCCGGGCGTGGTGTCGGGCGCCTGTAAGTAGTCCCAGCTACTCGAGAGGCTGAAGCAGGAGAATGGCGTGAACCCGGGAGGCGGCGGTTGCAGTGAGCCGAGATCACGCCACTGCACTCCAGCCTGGGTGACAGTGCGAGACTCCGTCTCAAAAAAAAAAAAAAAAATTAAAGAAAGGACAAGTGAAGATTAGTGTTACTATCTGTCAAGGAATCTCAGCTCCCTCTGCTAAAAGAACAGCTCTCGTCTTTCACTCTTGGCATTTTCTCTCTCTGGCCAAGTGCCGTCTTTACAATCTTTCCCTGGGTCATTTCAGTTCATCTTCCCTCTGCCTGCCTTTACTCGTCCACTTTCTATTATATTGCACAGCCTCAAAAGAGAGGGTTTGAATTCGATCCGATGTGAGGCTAGACTTCCCTGTTAGCAATTTATTAGTGCTGTGACCTTCAGCTAGTGACTTAACCTCTCTGAACTTTATTTATTTATCCTAAAATTAGGCATAATAATAGCCACCTTACGTGACTGTAAGGAGGATCAGGAGGCCGGGCGCAGTGGCTCATGCCTGTAATCCCAGGACTTTGGGAGGCCGAGGCGGGCAGATCACGAGGTCAGAAAATCGAGACCATCCTGGCTAACACGGTGAAACCCCGTCTCTACTAAAAATACAAAAAATTAGACGGTCATGGTGGCGGGCGCCTGTAGTCCCAGCTACTCAGGAGGCTGAGGCAAGAGAATGGGGTGAACCCGGGAGGCGGAGCTTGCAGTGAGCCGAGATTGCACCCCTGCACTCCAGCCTGGGTGACAGTGAGACTCCATCTCAAAAAAAAAAGAAGGATCAGCAAGAATATATTAATGCCTAGCCAATAGTAAGTGCTTTAACCTGGATTTTCACCAGAGCAGAGGAATTACGCCCTTACGCTTAGTTATTAAACACTGCCTTCCTTATTTCTGTAAAGGCAGTTAATTTCTCTAACTTATTTATTATTAAATCCTTCACAAAACTGTGGATATCCTTCAATCCACCATACAAAAGATAGCCATCACCATAATTACTTACAAAAGACAGCCATCACCATAATTTCTGCCAAAATGCCTTAACTGCAACTGCTCTGGGTTGTGTGTGTTTGTGTGTGTGCGTGCCTAACACTCAGTATTTGCAACGTGCCAGGCCTGTGATCAGGGGTAGGCACTTGGCATGGATTCTCTTATGTGAGGTGGCTTCTATCGTATCCCTATTTCACAATGAGGAAATCAGGCTTAGGGATCAAAACTTGTCTGAAGCCTCCCAGTTAGCAACTGGCAAAGCTGGGATTTGAGTCCAAGCAGTCTGGCTCTGGAACCCGCACTCTATGCCTGTGTCTTAGCAATGCAGGGGGGTCAGTGAAGAAATAAGGACTTGCAGGGTTTTCAGGAAGAAAAAAAAGTACAAAAGTTCCTACAAACCTGGAGGAACCTTTATGGTCCTATTCTCACAATCCTTTCTCTACCTCTCTGGATCCTCTGAGCCAGTAGAGCTTAACCAGGAGCAGTGATGTCCTCTGGAAGACATTTAGCCATGTCTGGAGACATTTTTGGTTGTCACAGCTGGAAGGGTGCGTCGGGGGTGCTACTGACATCTAGTGGGTAAAAGCCAGGGATACTACCAAACATCCTACAATGCACCAGGCAGCTCCCCCTGCCCCTCCCAAAAAAAGAATGATCCATCCCAAAGTGTCAATAGTGTTGAGATTGAGAAAACTGGCTCTGCATCTATGAGCTTTCTTCCAATTCTTTCCCACAAAAGGGTGTGAGGTCGGGATAAGGAAATCCATGCACTTGTTTTTCTTATGCTGCTATTTGGAATGAAGATTTAAGGTCAATGCCAAAGCAACCCAACTTACACAATGTTGTCTATTGCAGGTTAGGATCATTCCAGGGCAATATATATTAAAATTTTATTAGGGCTGGGCACGGTGGCTCATGCCTGTAATCCCAGCACTTTGGGAGGCCAAGGTAGGTGGATCATGAGGTCAGGAGATCGAGACCATCCTGGCTAACACAGTGAAACTCCGTCTCTACTAAAAATATAAAAAAGTTAGCCAGGCATGGTGGCGGGCACCTGTAATCCCAGTTACTCGGGAGGCTGAGGCAGGAGAATGGTGTGAACCTGGGAGGCAGAGCTTGCAGTGAGCCAGGATCACGGCACCGCACTCCAGCCTGGGTGACAGAGCAAGACTCAGTCTCAATAACAACAAGAAAAACATTTAGAGAAAGGTTCTCAAGTGTTTAAAAATTAGAAAAATAAGAATGACAATATTTGAGGTGGAATTTATATTAAGCACAACTTAACATTTTAGGGACTTTTAAAAACATTTAGGAACTACTGTCACTAGTGTCAAATGACAAATTATTAAATGCAAGTAAAGGTTTCTTTTATTTATTTATTTTTAATAATTTCAACTTTTATTTTAGATTCAGGGGGTACACATGATGCAGGTTTGTTACATGAGTATGTTGTGTGATGCTGAGGTTTGGGGTGTGAATGATCCCATCATCCAAGTAGTGAACATAGTACCCAATAGGTAGCTTTTCAGCCCTTGTCTACCTCCCTTTCTCCTCCTCCACTAGTCCCCAGTGTCTATATGGGTATATGTCCACATATACCCAGTGCTTAGCTCCCACTTGTAAGTGAGAACATGCAGTATCTGGTTTTCTATTCCTGCATTAATTTGCTTAGGAGAATGGCCTCCAGCTATAACCATGTTGCTGCAGAGGACTTGATTTCATTCTTTTTATGGCTGCATAGTATTCCATAGTATAAATGTACCACATTTTCTTTATATTGTCCACTGTTAATGGGCATCTAGGCTGATTCCTTGTCTTTGCTATTATGAATAGTGCTGTGATAGACATACAAGTACATGTGTCTTTTTGGTAAAATGATTTATTTGGGTATATACCCAAAAGAAAATAAATCAAACCCATTAATGGGATTGCTGGGTCGAATGGCAGTTCTAAGGTTTTTGAGAAATCTCCAAACTGCTTTTCACAGTGGCTGAACTAATTTACATCCTCACCAACAGTGTGTAAGCATTCCCTTTTACTCTGCAGCCTCACCAGAATCCGTTATTTTTTTATTTTTAATAATGCCATTCTGACTGGTATAAGATGGTATCTCACTGTGGTTTTGATTCTCATTTCTCTGATGATTACTGATGTGAAACATTTTTTCAGGTATTTGATGGCCACTTGTATGTCTTGTTTTGAAAAGTGTCTGTTTATGTCTTTTGCCCACTTTTTAATGGGGTTATTTGTTTTTTGCCTGTTGAATTGTTTGAGCTCCTTACAGTTTCTGAATATCAGATCTTTGTCAGATTCATAGTTTTTTAATATTTTCTCCCATTCTGTAGATGGTCTGTTTACTCTGTTGATAGTTTCTTTTGCTGTGCAAAAGTTCTTAGTTTAATTAGGTCCTCAAGCAAAGATTCAAGTGCAAAAAAAGATTTGTACCAGCAGCTTAGAAAAGATTGCTAATTGTATTTTGATACAAATTTTGATGTAATGTGTCACTGAGCAGTGAAACTGTGTGATTTAAAAAGGAAGGAAGGAAGATGGGACGAAACCAAGTGAAGGGTATACAGGATCTCTGTGTCTGTGTTATTTCTTACAACTACATGTGATTCAACAATGGTTTCCAAATTCTATTTTATTTAATTTTATTTATTTATTTATTTTGAGACAGAGGTTTTTTTTATTTATGTATTTATTTATTTATTTTGAGATGGAGTCTTGCTCTGTTGCCCAGGCCGGAGTGCAGTGGCGCAATCTTGGCTCACTGCAACCTCCACCTCCTGGGTTCAAGCAATTCTCCTGCCTCACCCTCCCGAGTAGCTGGGATTACAGGCGTCCACCATCACACCAGGCGAATTTTTGTATTTCTAGTAGAGATGGAGTTTCACCATGTTGGCCAGGCTGGTCTTGAACTCCTGACCTCATGTGATCTGCCTGCATTGGCCTCCTAAAGTGCTGGGATTATAGGCGTGAGCCACTGCACACGGCCTTGGTCTCAAAATTTTAAAAGCTTAATTTCAATAACGGAAGGGAGGAAGGATAAAGGAAAGGAAAGAAAGAAAAAACATGACATTTGTCTTTTGCTTTTTAAAATTAATTTCTATTTGTAGCAAATTACTACCAGTCACATTTGTTTTCAGTAGTTATTTTCAAGATGAAGTTATGATGTGTACTAAGCCTTTGGGAGGAACATGGACGTTAACACGGGTCAATTCCTCTGGGCTGGACAGGGCCAATTTACCCATCAGGCACGGTAGGTACAGGCTCTAGGGCCAACAGAAATGTCTTCATCTTACTTTCTCTTAAAAATCAGAAAAAAATAAATCTAATAATTAAAAATAGTATTACAAATATTATGTTTTGATACATTCTTGAATATGAATGGTAGTCATTTTAATGAATATACAGTCATGAATTCAGCCTAGAATATATTAGTCTTTGTATCAACGAAGTCATTAAAAATTATTAAAGTCATTAAAATATCATTTAAAAAATTCTTTTAATGGAGGAAGATACCCATGAAATGGTCTCTTGACACAGTGTCTCTCTGACACTGAAATGGGTACTAAGAGAATTTTTATAAACAGTTGTTGCTGTCCTTAATTGCACCAGGATGGTTCTTGGCACAGATATGTTTACATATGTATGCACCTATGTATATAAGGAAATGATCCGAGGTCACTGGGGAAAGTGTTTGTGAAATGGTGCTGACCACATGCCAAAGGCTGTAGTAACACCTTGTGGCTGTAAAACCAACTTTGTAATGTGCATGTTGTTCTAGCGCCAGTGCACGACACTTGGATGAGTTTTGCGGGTTCCCACTGCAGCATTAGCCATGTTCCTGACAATAGCAGCTAATCACAAACACTGCAGCACTTATCTCCCTCCCCTGTTGATGTTTCTTTTATTAGCAATGAGGGCTTCCAGGTGTGAGCAAGTAGAAACAGTCTATGGTATTACAGAAGTCCAAGGACACTTCCTGAGTGGACAAGGTGGGCGGGTGATCCGCTTGTCCACTCAGAAAGTGCCCTTGGGCTTCTGAGTTGGTTGGGTGATCTGCCTGCCATATGTGGCTTCCCATGGGACTCTGCAAAGGTAGCACCAGGTCACCAAGAATTGTGAATGCAGGGAGCAGTTCACTGCCACTCACTGTCTTGCTGTGGTTTTCTTGAAATGTGGCATCCATATCCATCCCCAAATTCAGTCCCAGAAGCTACTGATAAAGCATAGTCAGAAGCTGATTACATTTAGAAATATGTTTCCTGGTGTGTAGACAGAAATATGTTTCCTGGTGTTTAGGTGCGTGGGGCATCTTTCAGCATGCCTTGTGCTTTGCCCATTGCTGCAGCAGCCAGGGGCTTACAGGTGTGTCCTAGCTCACTGGCCTCAGCAGAGTGGCCTTTCTCTTGCTCACTGCCCTGAACTCTGTCACTGCTCACTGGGAGAACTGCAGAGACCATCCAGCCACCCTGCCATATTTAGGGGCCTAGAACTGGAACAGGACAGAATCAACACCTTTGGGACAATCCTTGAGCAAGGAAAGTTGAGCCTGGGAATAAATACTCCTCCTTCTCTTGTGAATAATCTTCAAGTACATTGGAGAAGGCTTCTCAGAGGATCTGCAGTTAGGCTAGGTCCCTAACTGACAATGAGAGAAACCAGCTCAATTGCACTCTGTTGAGTTGGCTTCCCTTCTTCCCCATGTCGCTCTCCCAAGCACCCCCTCCCCTACTGCCGCTCATTGCGTGCATTTTCCTAAGCGCACTGGCTGCACCGGGGCCTAGTCTCAGGCCGTGCTTTTCAAGCTAAGATGGTAGGCATGACTGTGAAAGCAGTAGGTGTATAAGCGGTCCATGGCTGGGAGCCAAAGCCACAGCCACATTACCACACAGAGCACCCAAAGAGGGAAATTGATTTCAATACTGTATATTTTGCTAATATGTGCCTACTACGTACAGTATCAGCCACAACTGAATGTCCACAAATTGCAGGCTTGCAAAATTCAAGTGAGTTTGGCAAAAGGAGGAAAGCACTTAAAAGTGTTCCAAAATGGGTAAGAGGAAAATTACCATGATTAGGAAAGAGATTTAGCATATCCCTCTTTTAATTGAGTTTAATGGAGTTTCTCCTTCTAAACTAAAATGTTATTTTAAAATGTGTTGGTGCCCTTAAGAAGGAATCCTCAATTTAATTCCCTGAATTTCATTTCTCAGTGGAAAACTGCCTATGTTTCACACAAAGACATCTGCAAACATTCACACAAATGTGTTTGTAGGAACATTCTGAGACCAACAAGGAACCAGTCTTGTTCTGGTCATAACATGTCTGCATTTAATGTCATCAGAAAAAAAGGCTCTCTCACAATGAAAAGGAATATCAGAAGAACATCTGGGGAAAAACGATATTCCTAAGTGATATATTTGAGTTCCAATTTTTGTTTTTAATTGTTTTGAGGGTTGGCCCACAATTTAAAAAAAATAAAAAGAGAGATGATAAAAAGACTCTGTCAAAAACCTATTTTAAATACTTTTAAGTGTTGATCCAAGGAGAAAAGAAATGAACGAACCAGAGATGAGAAGGCAATAAAGATGCTGATATAACGACAGAAAAAGTGGTAGATAACTAATAAACAGGTCCAAAAACTAAAACAAAGAGGGGGCGGGAAGGAGGTGGAGAGAGGGAGAGGAGACTTTAGGTCTAATTTCCTAACTTCCTAGTTCCTAGGACTGTTATTGGAAAGGAGTCCCAATCCACACCCTAAGAGAGGGTTCTTGGACTTCACACAAGAAAGAATTCAGGGTGAGTCCATACAGCAAAGTGAAAGCAAGTTTATCAGGAAAGTAAAGGAATAAAAGAATGGCTACTCCACAGGCAGAGCAGTGGCATGGGCTGCTCAACCCAGGATACTTATGGTTATTTCTTGACTTATGCTAAGCAAGGGGTGGATTTTGCATGAGTTTTCTGGGAAAGGGGCTGCGATTTCCTGGAACTGAGAGTTTCTCCCTGCTTTACACCATTTAGGGTAACTTCCACATGTTGCCATGGCATTTGTAAACTGTCAAGGCACTGGTGGGAATGTCTTTTAGCATGCTAATGCATTATAATTAACATGTAATGAGCAGAGAGGACGCCCAGAGATCACTTTTGTCGCCATCTTGGATTTGGTGGGTTTGGCAGACTTCTTTATCACGTCCTGTTTTATCAGCAAGGTTGCTGTGACCTGTATCTTGTGTCGACTTCCTATCTCATCCTGTGACGAAGAACGTCTAACCTCCTGGGAATGCAGCCCAGTAGGTCTCCGCCTCATTTTACCCAGCCCTGATTAAAGATGGAGTCGCTGTGGTTCAAACGTTTCTGGCAGGACTAGGAAGGCAAAATAAGCTGCTGCTTTCTGTGGTATAAAATAATAAATTCTAAAAATCCAATCTATTCTAGAATGTCTTTTATTTTAAGGCATTTATAAAAAAAAAAAGAAAAAGAAAAAAACACAGCACCTCCAGATCCAGATAAGCTGTTTTTCTGTATTAAGGAAATAAATACAGGAATTATATTAATTCCTGTATATATATATATATGTGTGTATATAAATAATATATATTTATATAATTATAAATAAATTAGTTGTCACCTACAGGAACTCCAAGAGAATGGGACACAAGGCGTGTACATTTTGATCATTTTGATTATCACCTAGAAGGCAAGAGCACAGACCTGGGAAAAGAAAATTAGCAGTTTAGCCGGGCGCGGTGGCTCACGCCTGTAATCCCAGCACTTTGGGAGGCCGAGGCGGGCGGATCACAAGGTCAGGAGATCGAGACCACAGTGAAACCCCGTCTCTACTAAAAATACAAAAAATTAGCCGGGCACGGTGGCGGGTGCCTGTAGTCCCAGCTACTCAGGAGGCTGAGGCAGAATGGCGTGAACCCGAGAAGCAGAGCTTGCAGTGAGCCGAGATCGCGCCACTGCACTCCAGCCTGGGCGACAGAGCGAGACTCCGTCTCAAAAAAAAAAAAAAAAAAAGAAAATTAGCAGTTCAGTAGAGAATTCTGGTTAATCAAAAGGTGGCGTGATATCATAAGTGACTGATAGAGAGCTCACATATGGAAATTTAGTATATGAAAAAAGTGACATTTCAAATAAATGGGGAAAAGATAAATTATTCAATACATGGTATTAGAACAAAGAAGTAGCCACCTGGAAAACATTAAAATAAACCCACATCACATTCCTTGAACCAAAATAAATTTCAGAGAGAAAACATATTTCAATGTAAATAATAACCATAAAGTATTAAAAGAAAACAAAAAAATTTGAATAGTTATGGAGTGGGCAAAGATCTTTCTATGACTCAGAACACAGAAATATAACAGATAAATTTAAGTGTATAAAAATAATAAATTGGGCACAACAAAGAAAAAACATTAAAAATGAAAACAATCAACAAAAGTATTTGCAACTCATATCACAGAAATTAAGGTAATCTCCTAAATATATAAAGACTTACAAATGGTTCTCAGATACATAAAAAGATGCTCAACCTCTCTCATACTAAAAGAAACACAAAATAAAATAATTTCATACTAAAAGAAACACAAAATAAAACCATTAAAAGAAATAGCTTGGCAGCTAAGGATAAAGCAATTACAGGTCTTCTCAAACCACCTGGAGATATTATTAACAGTCAGATTCTGAAGGAGGTCAGGGTGGGGCCTGAGAATTATATTTCTAACAAGCTCCCTGCTGATGCTTATGCTGAGGGCCCACCAACACTTCATGGAGTGTGCATTGCTGGAGGGCATATAAATTTGGACGATCTGTTTGGAGGGCAATTTGATAATATCTTTCGAAATAAAAAGTATACATCTTTGTCAGCAATTCCACTTTAGTAATTATGCTATGATAGATTCATATATGCAAAATTATATGCAAAAAAAGAAAATTTACTGCAGCATTTATTAATAATAGCAAAAAATTAGAATCAATATAAATATCCTTCGACAGGGGAGCGTTTAAATACATCATCTATTGAGAAAAGAACTTTTATCTGAGGAATGCAAGTCTTTTTAATTATCAGGCCCAGAGAGACATTAAAATAAAACCAAAATCATGCTCTGATATGGTTTGGCTCTGTGTCCCTACTCAAGTCTCATCTCAAACTGTCATCTCCACATGTCGAGGGAGGGAGGTGACTGGATCATGGGGGTGCTTTCCCCCATGCTGTTCTTGTAATAGTGAGTGAGTTCTCATAAGATCCGATGGTTTTATAAGTATTTGGAAGTTCCTCCTTCACTCTTTTCTCTCTCCTGCTGCCTTGTGAAGAAAGTGCCTGCTTCCCTCTCCACCACGATTGTAAGTTTCCTGAGGCCTCCCCACCCATGTGGAACTGTGAGTTAATTAAAACTTTCCTTTATAAATTACCCAGTCTCAGGGAAGTTCTTTACAACAGTGTGAAAATGGACTAATACACACCCTATTCCTTCCTTTGAACTGTGTATTCATCTTTTGAAACGTCTTGCTATTGCCACAAGTAGCTATAAATTAACCTAATAATGCCACACTGGACACAATAACCCTCACTCTATAGTAGGGGTGTCCAAACTTTTGGATTCCCTGGGCCACACTGAAAGAAGAAGAATTGTCTTGGGCCACACAAAAAATACACTAATGCTAACGATAGCTGATGAGCAAAAAAAAAAAAAGAAAAGAAAAAAAAAATCACAAAAAAAATCTGATAATGTTTTAAGAAAGTATGAATTTGTATTAGGCCTCATTCAAAACCATCCTGGGCTGCATGCGGCCCGTGGGCCACGAGTTGGACAAGCTTGCTCTATAGCTTAACAGTGTATAGCCAATCATTAGCCAATGTTATTTGTGTAAACCAATGAGAATTCCTGACAAACAACTTTGTATCAGCCCACTCTCTGCACCTCCTTTTTGCCTTTAAAAATCCATATGTGGCCAGGCGCAGTGTCTCACGCCTGTAATCCCAGCACTTTGGGAGGCCGAGGCTGGTGGATCACCTGCGGTCAGGAGTTCAAGACTACCCTGGCCAACAGGGTAAAACCCCGTTTCTACTAATAATACAAAAATTAGCTGGTCGTGGTGGCGCACGCCTGTAATCCCAGCTATTCAAGAGGCTGAGGCAGGAGAATGGCTTGAACCTGGGAGGCAGAGGTTGCAGTGAGCTGAGATCGTGCCACTGTACTCCAGCCTGGGCGACAAGCACCAAACTCCATCTCAAACAAAAAAAAACACATGTAACTGCTGCTGATCTGCATGTACATTCAGGGCAGCTTGAATTTATGCTCCCAGGTTGCAATCTTCAAGCTTGGCCTCAGTCAACTGTCTACTTACATTAATTTTGCCTCAACTTCCTTCTTTCAGGTTAACACCATACAATTAAATATGCAGATGGGAGAAATAATAAGGCTAACACTGATGTGGAATAATCTCCATGATAGTTTAATTATGTAAAATAGATTCAAAATAGGTGTGTAAAGAAAATCTACATTTGTGTATGTGTGTGTGTGTCTGTTTCGTTGAATGGGCTTCATGAAGACAACTCTGTCTCCCCATTACTTATTTAAACTTGCTGTATGATCTTGTCCTTTCCCTGCTCATAGGCAAAATCTCAGACAGACTCCATAACTTTTCCAGACACACATCCATATGTGCACACACAAACACACACTGAAGTGCTGTTTGCCTCAACTTCTTCATTTCAGGTGGCACCACACAATTAAACCTGCAGATGGGAGAAATAATAAGGCTAATGCTGATGCAGAAAAATTGCCCTCTTCCTGCCATTGCAGGAAGATCCCACAGCTTCCTGTCCCTCGACTGCTTACACACTAACACTAACCGTCAGGCATCATCCACTTGTCCCTCAAACTCCAGGAGACACATCAAGCCCTCCAAGCACACTGTTTGAAGCTCCTCTCAGGTAAGGCAGAAATTTTTATCTCATTTAAGCTACTACTTCTGGAGTCTCTGCTACTTGCTTCATTGCAACAGATGTAGGCCTAGATCCTGTAACCATAACAGGTCTGTTGCCTAATGTGTGCAGCAAGTCAACACACCGAGACACTGCATTACAGCAGAGAAAGAGGTCTAATTCCAGGGCTGCCAAATGAGGACATCGGAGGAAACCACAAATCCGTCTCCCTGTGGAGTTTGGGGCCAGCGTTTTTAAGGGTTTCGGAATGGGCTGAATCATGGAGACTGTTGATTGGTCAAAGAGTATAGGGTGAAGTCATGGGACAGGGCGATGAAGATACCGTTGTATTAATCCATTTTCATGCTGCTAATAAAGACATACCTGAGACTGGGCAATTTACAAAAGAAAGAGGTTTAATTGGACTTACAGTTCCACATAGCTGGGGAAGCCTCACAATCATGGTTGAAGGTAAGGAGGAGCAAGTCACGTCTTTTTTTTTTTTTTTTTTTTTTTTTTTTTTTTTTTGAGACAGAGTCTCGCTCTGTCACCCAGGCTGAAGTGCAGTGGTGCGATCTCGGCTCACTGCAAGCTCACCTTCCGGGTTCACGCCATTCTCCTGCCTCAGCCTCCCGGGTGGCTGGGACTACAGGCACCCGCCACCACGCCCAGCTAATTTTTTGTATTTTTAGTAGAAACGGGGTTTCACCATGTTAGCCAGGATGGTCTTGATCTCCTGACCTTGTGATCCGCCCACCTTGGCCTCCCAAAGTGCTGGGATTACAGGCATGAGCCACCGCGCCCGGCCAAGTCACGTCTTATGTAGACAGCAGCAGGCAAAGAGAGAAGAGTTTGTGCAGGGGAACTCCTCTTTTTAAAACCATCAGATCTCGTGAGACTTATTCACTATCATGAGAACAGCACAGGAAAGACTTGCCACTGATTGCCTCCCACCGGGTCCCTCTCACAACACGTGGGAATTCAAGATGAGATTTGGGTGGGTACACAGCCAAACAATATCAACCATATTCTTATGCTGATCCCATTCCTCTGTGGGGTCTTCAAGCTGGCTGGTGTCAGCCTGTCAGCCATTTCATTGGAATTCAAGATCTGAAAAACATCTTAGGTAATTCTTGAACAAAAGCCTTATGATTCTGTCAGAAATCCTACCTGTAGGAATAATGGGGATGCGAATAGTCAATGTCTAGTGCTACCTGACTTTTGGTTACAAGGAAGTGGGTCAAAGTGCAGCCTGAATTTTTTTTTAAGAGACAGGTTCTCACTATGTTGTCCAGGCTGGAGTGCAGCAGCTATTCGCAGACACAATCCCAGTATTGATCAGCATGGGAGTTCTGACCTGCTCCAGAAGTGCAGTCTGATTAATGCTTAATTCGAATTATATTTCTGTCCAGAATTTTTGAAGCCTGTAAGGATGGCTTCAACCCTATTGACATAGACCATAATATTGGACAGTACAGATATTTTGTTTCACCCTCAAAGTATTGGTCAATAGTCCCAAACTTGAAGCTTTTACATAAATCTTCAGATTTCCAAAAATCTAAAAGATCTGCCAATACAGGTCCTTTGAGATATTTGGCTGGAGCTGAGACATGGTTGCCCTTTTAGTGGAAGCCTCCAGATTCCAATGTCCCCAGCACTCCCCATTGTCCTGGGTCCATTTATTATGTCAGTATGGTAGATTTTCTTCTACCCTCGTATTTCTTTCACTGGTGTCCATTTGAGTTTATGACTTTTGCCCTGGTCATAGACAGCATTAACAATGAAGCAAGGCAAACAGGTAAAGCTTCGGGGTATCTTACTACTTCTTTCAAAAGATTTCCTCTGATTTTAACTCCTCTCCCTTCCCTTCAAATCCAGAAAGTTAGTGTTTTCTTCCTGTCCCCAGTTTTCTTTGCCTGGAAGAAAGAAATGTGGTCATCCTATTCACACTAAATTGTTAGTGATTTAATATGTCCTTTTGGGGAAAAAATAGCCAGGATTTGACTAACCTTTCCAAATGGTAAAATTCCAGCTATTTTGGCATTTGGATGAGTGACATATTTTGGGATGGGGCACTTCTCTATGACCCTTCAAACCACAACTTGTGGACAATTACTCCTTCTCCATTTTATGTCAGCCAGCAAAAATCTTTGCCAAAATGATCAGAACAGCTGTTCATTTTTGCTTGTCAGGGTAGTGGCTTGCCAGGGAATCCCTGTAGTTGGGTTTTTCCTGGGAGAAATATTTATATAATTCGTTCCTATTCTGGGATGGGGTGCCCTGTGTGTTTTAGCCTACCAGAAATTTACTGTGCTAATGGTGTGGTGTGGCTATAAAAAAAAGGGGGGGGGTGGGGAAAGAAAAGAAAACTTGAACATAAACTTAGCCAAATCCATAGATAGAAAAAGCACAGGAAGTTGTTTCACTGCGCTCTGAAATCTTAACCCACATCTGGGGATTTGTACAGATTATTCGAGGCGTCCACATTTAGAGAAGAATGCTGACAAGTCAGGGGCATCCTGAGAGGGGAGAGGTGAAAACAAAACCAACGGTAAGAGAAGACTAAAGAAGCACTCGGTGGCTGCTTGCAAAAGTTGGAAAGGCTGTCACCAAGAGGAGGAACCACATGGATTAGTTCTTTGTTGTGCCAAAGAACAAACTAAGACCAATGGATACGAGTTAAGGGATGAGAGTGGGAGGAGATTTTGGCTCGGGAAATAAATCTAACAGCTACTAGATAGAGATTGGAGAAAAATGACTTTCCCTTTCACTAAAAATATCCTGAGAGAGGCTGTTTGACCATCTGTTTGGAATGCTATAGAAAGAATCCTTACCCTGGTTGGTGGCCTGATTTGATTTTTGTTGGGACTCTTCAGAGCAAATTCTACGTTTGTATGAATTCTGCTTGCATATCCTAGAGAATATGTAAATCCAAAATACAGAATAATGTCTCTACCTACTCCATTTGAACTTCAGTACCATCACTTAGGTGCAATTACATCAACGTTCTCTTTCAGACCTAGTATCTGTATTACTGAAGTTACTGATTGCTGCAGTTTTCTCTTCATGCCCCTTGGGTGAGCATACTTCGAGTTCTTTGTTGTCAGTAAGCATGTGAAATAGATTTTCACTCAGCAGGGTTTTTCCTAATTGCTCTTGCAAAGAAAATGATGTGGCCAATTGTTTATTCCATTGATAGCCTTTTTCTGTCCCCAGAATGTGGCCAACATATGTATGACTCACATTCACAGGACAGAAGGATTGTTCTGGCTTGTGCTTTTACTTCTTTTAGCCAATTGGAGAGTTATTTATAAACATTTATTGATTTGGATTCATAAACCAAAGTGAAAAAAAAATCTTGCAGCGCTGGTTGCTATGGTAACTAGCATTTCACACATGTATTCGCCAGCAGCGATGGCTCAGAACAGAAACCCAAAGCCTACCTGTAGCTTCTAACTGCATTTTCACTTCTATCGCATTTTTAACTGAAAATCAGTGACTTCCTCCCTCAGTGTCAAGTGGAAGCATAGTATGGAGGCAGGAAAACAACAGCTTTTTTCATTTATTCTTGAGGTGATTTCTGTAGTTTTCTTGGAATTATTTTCTAGACAGATATGACTTCTAATCAATGTTGATTGTCAAGAATTAAAGAGATTCCATCACAAGTTCAGCTCTCTGCCATGTGTTGAGGGTGATACAGAAGAAACCTCGGTTCCATTCTTTATCTTCAAGGGAAATTATATTATAGCTAGAATCCAGGAGCACAAATATAAAGCAGCAGGCAGGCTACACGAGAAAAAAAATGTAGTTCAGTGCTAAAATACACAACATACATGATAATAGACGCAAAGCATGCTGGGAGGAGCACAGGTTGCAGAAAGAGACAGATCTACTTTGAACTGTGTGGTCTCCTGTAAATTACATCATTTTCTTGTAAATTTTTACATTTTTTGTAACTATTGAAATGAGAACCATATCAGCTCCTAGGGTAGTCCTCTTTTTTTTTGTTTTGTTTTTTGAGACGGAGTTTTGCTCTTATTGCTCAGGCTGGAGTGCAATGGCTAATCTCAGCTCACTGCAACCTCTGCCTTCCAGGTTCAAGTGATTCTCCTGCCTCAGCCTCCCGAGTAGCTGGGATTACAGGCATGTGCCACCACACCCTGCTAATTTTGTATTTTTAATAGAAATGGGGTTTCTCCACGTTGATCAGGCTGGTCTCGAACTCCCGACCTCAGGTGATCCGCCTGTCTCGGCCTCCCAAAGTGCTGGGATTACAGGCGTGAGCCCCTAGGGTCCCTAGGGTAATTTTAAAGATTAAATAAGATAATCATATAAAGTACCTAGAATAATATCAGACCCATAGCAAGCATTCAATTAATGGAAATTATTATGTGTGTTGGGACAATTTTTTGAGATAATAAATATCTTGTCTTTGCCAGAAGAAGATCCTGATTGTATGGGGGGAACTAAAGCTTATACAAGTTTTGGCGTCTATTTTAAAAATGCAATAAAAACATAAATAGGCCAGACACAGTGGCTCACGCCTGTAATCCCAGCACCTTGGGAAAACTAGGTAGGAAGACTATTTGAGGCCAGGAGTTCAAGGCCAGCCTTGCCAACGTAGCAAGATCCAGTGTCTACAAAAAAGTATTTCAAAAAAATTAGCCAGGCATGGTGTCTTGGTCTTGTAGTCCCAGCTATATGAGAGGCTGAGGTGAGAGAATTGCTTCAGCCCAGGTGTGTGAGGTTGCAGTGAGCTATGATCACATACTGCACTCCAGCCTGGACGACAGAGTAAGACCCTGTCCCTAAAAAAAAAATAAAAACCAAACACAAAAGTGTATGAATATAAAACCAGCATCAAGAAACATTAAAAATTCAAAAGTTAAAAAGTTGACAAAACCTAAAAATATAACACTATCTTATTATTTAATTGCATAACCCATCTCTCTGATATTTCTTCCTACACATTCTGACTGTATAGTCTTTGACTGCCTCTTCGTATGACATTAATTTTGTAACATTTTCTACAGAACCGGTAGAAAGAAAATTTAGTCATTCTTCTAGCATAGTTCATTGAAGTTTGCTTTTCATTATTGATAGTGGGGATGTATAAGACATGTGACTCCACTTACAGATATACTTGCTATTTATAGTACTCTTCAGGCTTATGACTTACAAACATGGAATTCTGATAAATTCTATTTCATGTGATTGCCATAAAGTAGGAGAAATATATAGTGCATGTATAATTTTATACACTGCATCATAGAGTGTATTCCAGAGAGAATTGTTTTGACTAGGCACCCATAAGAATCAAATACTTGGCTTACATTTTTCTACATTTGGTGATTGGAAGAATTTTCCACAAGAAACCTTCCGGCTCCATGCATTTCAAACCTTGTTTCTCTTCCACCACCCATGTATTTCTGGTTCCGGAAGGAGACATGCATACCTTAACTGACCCCGACCCTGCCCAAAGTGTCAGCAGAGCAGAAAAAAGGAGAAAAAAGGAGGATTCCTAAACCAGAATGGAAAGCAATAACCTAGGAATAAACAGAAGTGACTGCCTACCACATAAATATAGTCTACCAAATTTAAACTAAATGTTTTCCCAATGTAACTTCCCCTAACCTGGATCTCCAAAATTCCCATGGTCACCCATCACCACCCAACACTAAAAGAAACAGTTTTTTTGTTAGTTGTAGTCAGAATATCTTATTTTTGCTAATTTTGCTCCAACCACACGAATACATTGCTAGGGCCCTTTCCGGGGCCTTGGGAAGAGCCAATGTATGTGAAGGCCCTAGAGATTAAGCTTCGTTACCTTCATGGAAATGCTTTCTTTCTGCTTTTTAGGCAAAACACATGTTCCACATGTGAGAGAGAACACGAGCAAGGGCTCTGAAGAGGTGTAGATATATAGAGAACTGATGGGACCCTTGTCTGTAAGGCTCCTAAAGATCTGACTCTGGAGGATGTTGGAAAGCAGGCAGGAAAAGGGCAAGGGGTGAGGGCTTTGGCCAGGAGAGAGTCAAAATGAAAGTAGTTCAGGCCAGGTATGGTGGCTTGTGGCCATAATCCCAGCACTTTGGGAGGCTGAGGCAAGAGGATCGCTTGGGCCCAGGAGTTCAAGACCAGCCTGGACAACATGGCGGAACCCCATCTCTACAAAAAATACAAAATATTAGCCAGCCATGGTGGTGCATGCCTGTAGTCCCAGCTACTCGAGAGGCTGAGGTGGGAGGATTGCTTGAGCCCGGGAGGTTAAGGCTGCAGTGAGCTGTGATCATGCCACTGTACTCCAGCCTGGATGACTGAGTGAGATCCTATCTCTAAAGAAAAAAAATAAAAGTAGTTTAAAATATGAGTTTCATTGAATGCCTACTGAGCCTTACGTATTTGCAAAGGCCTAAAGAAAAACATATATGTTTCAGTAAGAGGCAGAACTCAACATGGCAAAAGAACCATAATAGGTATTAGTTATTTATTATGATAATTATCTAGATAATAAAACTAGGGAAGTTCTATCTTCTGAAAATATGCTGTTTAGGGTGGACTATGGATCTAAACTAAAGACCATTCTATTGAAATACCCTGGCAGTGTTCCACTAGAGAACAATCTATGATGACTCAAATACAGGAGTGATATGAAAAAAATAATTGTAACTAGTGGTCCTGTCAGGACACCAACTCCACTGGAATTTTAAATCAACATCTTGATTTGTCCTCGGAAGTCAAGATGTGAATGACAGAGGCCAGAGAGAAATCCTGCTCTCCTAGCCAGTTCAGTTCGCATTCATTGATGTCTCCCAACCATCGTCAAGAATGTTCCAGCTTGGGCCGGGCACGGTGGCTCACACCTGTAATCCCTTTGGGGATTACACTTTGGGACGCCAAGGCAGGCAGATGACAAGGTCAGGAGTTCGAGATCGGCCTGACCAACATGGTGAAACCCTGTCTCTACTGAAAATACAAAAATTAATTGGGCATGGTGGTGCGTGCCTGTAATCCCACCTACTCGGAAGGCTGAAGCAGGAGAATCGCTTGAACCCAGAAGGCGGAGGTTGCAGTGAGCCAAGATCGCGCCACTGCACTCCAGCCTGGGAGATAGAGCGAGACTCTGTCTCAAAAACAAAAAACAAAAAACAACTACATAGAAAGAATATCCCAGCTTGAAAAGAGTTAATGCATGTTGGGCTTAATACCTAAGTGATGGGTTAACAGATGCAGCAAACCATAATGGCACACGTTTACCTATGTAACAAACCTGCACATCCTGCACATGTACCCCAAAACTTAAAAAATGAAATAAAATAAAATTTAAAAAAAAGAATATTCAGCTTTTCTGATGGACCATTGCATTGTTTCCTGAGGGTTATTAGACAGCGACCAAAGGAGAAACAGTGTTAGCCATTGAGTGCTTAGTTACAACAGGCAAAGGGGAGAGAAATAAGAAATTATCCACAAAAAAAGGAAAGAATTAACCAGAGTAGTTGGTTGTAAAGACCTTCTAATGAGAAGAAAAGAGCAGCAAGGGCCTAGATTCATGTTGCTTTGAAAATTGAAAGAGAGATGGGCATATTTTGTGTCCTAAGTCAGTGAGGCAAAATGTATTAATTTTACGTGTTGGCCAATATGCTTGGATTTTAAATTGCTTATTTATTCAGTAGCTATTGACTGAGTGTCTATGTATGCATATCTACAAGTACTATTGTCGGTGAGGGAGAAAGCAATATTCAAGACAGACAAGGTTCCTTTTCCCATAGAGCTCATATTTCCGTCAGAAAAAGAGGGGAAATAAAAAATTTTAAAGCATAATAATTTCAAATGCTAAGTTGCTATAAAACTAAAAGGGGGCTGGGTGCAGTGGTTCACACCTGTAACCCCAGCACTTTGGGAGGCCGAGGCAGACAGTAGATCACCTGAAGTCAGGAGTTGGAGACCAGCCTGGCCAACATGGTGAAACCCCGTCTCTACTAAATATACAAAAATTAGCCGGGGATGGTGGCACACCCCTGTAATCCCAGCTACTTGGGAGGCTAAGGCAGGAGAATCACTGGAAGCTGGGAGGCAGAGGCTGTAGTGAGCCGAGATTGTGCCACGATACTCCAGCCTGGGCAACAGAGCCATCTCAAAAAATAAATTAATTTAATTTAATTAAACTATAAAAGGGGTAATCAGAGTTTGTGCCACGAGAGGAAACAGCTCAACTATTTCTCTCTGGATGACCAGAAAAGGTCTGCATGAGAATAGGATGAATGAGCTGAAAGATAGGAAGGAGTCAGCCATAGAAACATTTGAAGCAAAGCATGTTTGACAGGGAGAGCAGCAAGGACAAGGGCCCTGAAGCTGGAGGATCAGAAAGAACAGAGGGGCCAAGCAGAGTGTAGAGTGTGCAAGGGAAGGAGTGCTCATGGGATGAGGGTGCAGAGGGTAGGCAGGGGCCATCAGGTGATCTACAACCTGGTAGCCATGGAAAAGAGTTTGGGTTTCCCACTTTTCATATGGGGACTTAAAAAAAAATCTGGATTTTAGTCTAAGTGCAATGGGGAACCACTGCATGTTCTGAGCAAGGGAGTCACATGGTCTGATTGACATTTTCTTTTTCTTTCTTTCTTTTTTTTTCCCTGAGGCAGAGTCTCTCTGTCGCCCAGGCTAGAGTGCAGTGGCACCATCTCGGCTCACTGCAAGCTCCGTCTCCCAGGTTCATGCCATTTGCCATTCTCCTGCCTCAGTCTCCCAGGTAACTGGGACTACAGGCGCCCGCCACCATGCCTGGCTAATTTTTTGTATTTTTTAGTAGAGACGGAGTTTCACCGTGTTAGCCAGGATGGTCTCGATCTTCTGACCTTGTGATCTGCCTGCCTCAGCCTCCCAAAGTGCCGGGATTACAGACGTGAGGCACTGCACCTGGTCTTTTTTTTTTTTGAGATGGAATCGTGCTCTCTTGCCAGATTGGAGTGCGGTGGTGTGATCTCGTCTCACTGCAACCTCTGCCTCCCAGGTTCAAGCAATTCCCCTGTCTCGGCCTCCCAAGTAGCTGGGATTACAAGCGCACGTCACCACACCTGGCTAATTTTTTGTATTTTAGTAGAGACGGGTTTCACCATGTGGGCCAGGATGGCCTCGATCTCCTGACCTTGTGATCCGCCCGCCTCGGCCTCCCAAAGTGCTGGGATTACAGATGTGAGATCTCATCTTTACAAAAAAAAAAAATTACCCAGGCAGTGGTGCATGCCTGTGGTACCAGCCACTTGGGAGGCTGAGGTCGGAGGATTGCTTAAGCCTGGGAGGTTGAGGCTACAGTGAACCAAGATTGCATCACTGCACTCCAGCCTTGGTGACACAACAAGACCCTGGGAAGAAGAAGGAGAAGGAGAAGGAGAAGAAGAAGAAGAACTAGCAAGCAATACACAAAGAAAAAATAAAACAAAAACCAAAAAGTGATTCTGACTATTGGGAATGGACTATAGAGGTCAAGAGTGGACACAGGGCAACAGTAATATAGTGGAAGCTACTGGAGTCATCCAGTCAAGACATGGTAGTGTTGTGGCCTAGGGTGGTGTAGTAGGGGGGTTGCATGAATGGCCCCAATTAATGGGCTTCTGGTATCCAAGCCCTTTGGTCTATAATTTATAATTCCCTTCCATTCTGACTCTGGGCTTTGAGCAATGTAATACAAGCGGGGGTGTGCAAAGGGCCTGTGCATTGGGGATCAATCTCTTGCATAATGACTCCGGCTTGCTCTTGGGGTTTGGCTATGTCATGAGAACAGGCCCAGGCTAAGCTGCCTGCTGGAGGAGGAGAGACCACAAGGAGCAGAGCTGAGTCATCCCAGCTGGGGCATCCTAGACCAGCCAGCCTCTAAGCAGCTCTCTAGGTGAGTGTGGATGCATGAGCAAGCCCAGCCAAGACCAACGCAGACTGCTTGTTACTCTGCTTTAGACAACTGATATAAATTACAGAAAAGGCATGAAGAAAAACTATGGGTCTGGAATATATTTTGGAATTAGAGAAGGAGAAACTGCTGACAATTAGGATAGTTATCCATCCTCTGGCACATGTAATTCAACATATCAAAATGATTTGAATCTAGCAAAAACAAACATATATTCTGTAATCTTGATAAGCAACCCTTTTTTTTTTTTTTTTTTTTTTTTTTTTTTTTTTTGAGACAGGTTCTCATTCTGTCACTCAGGCTGGAGTGCAGTGGCACAATCATAGCTCACTGCAGCCTCAACCTCCTGGGCTCAAGTGATCTTCCTGAGTAAATAGGACTACAGGCATGTGCCCCTATGCCTAGCTATGTTTTAAAATTTATTTTTTATAGTGATCAAGTTTCACTATGTTTCCCAGGATGGCCTCAAACTCCTAGGCTCAAGCAATCCTCCTGCCTCAGCCTCCCAAAGCACTGGGATTACAGGCATAAGCCACCACACCCAACCAGCACATTTTTAATCACTAGTATTTCCATTCATTTTGGAAATCCAGATCAAAGTAAAATCGAGAGTTCCATTTAATTCTGTGATGCTCAAGTGTGGTAGTGCAGAGACTTGGAGCAAGCTAAAACTTTGATAATGGGGTAAATCTTTGGGGACTTAAGAGGGCGGGAACTAAAAAGGGGAGGATTATAGAGGAGGACACAGCTTCTCTAAATGAGAGAACATCATTGTGATGGAAGCACCATTAAAAATTCAATTCATAGGAATTTGGCTATGGTTCCAAGGAAGAGATGTTGATACAATATTGTCCCAAATAAAAGTTATTCAAGAAAATAAATTGAACAGAAGACCTAGAAATTGGCACTCTACTTCATTTGTTGCCCTGAAAGCCCGGGCAAAATTATATTTCTGGATTCAGCCTGATCAAATCTTCCTGGATCAGTGTATGCCAGCAAAGGAGACTAGTATACAGAGGTGGGATTAAGAGTAAGAAATTCTGGCTCTATTATCAGTTTCTCCAAGGAAATACTTAGTTTCACCTGTGTCTCATATCAAGTTTCCCCAGAAAACAGACTCAGAGATAGGTGTGCTTGCAAGAAGTTTATTGAAACATGCTCTCAGGAACAACATCCCTTGCACTAAAATCTCAGAAAACACCACTAAAGAATTTATTCATGTAACCAAAAACCACCTGAATCCCCAAAACTATTGAAATTTTTTCTTTTCTTTTTTTTTTTTTTTTTTTTTGAGACAGAGTCTCGCTCTGTCACCCAGGCTGGAGTGCAATGGCGCGATCTCGGCTCTCTGCAACCTCTGCCTCCCAGGTTCACGCCATTCTCCTGCCTCAGCCTCCTGAGTAGCTGGGACTACAGGTGCCCGCCAACCACGCCCGACTAACTTTTTTTGTTTGTTTGTTTGTTTGTTTGTTTGTTTTGAGACGGAGTCTCGCTCTGTCGCCCAGGCTGGAGTGCAGTGGCCGGATCTCAGCTCACTGCAAGCTCCGCCTCCCGGGTTTACGCCATTCTCCTGCCTCAGCCTCCCGAGTAGCTGGGACCACAGGCGCCTGCCACCTCGCCCGGCTAGTTTTTTGTATTTTTTAGTAGAGACGGGGTTTCACCGTGTTAGCCAGGATGGTCTCGATCTCCTGACCTCGTGATCCACCCGTCTCGGCCTCCCAAAGTGCTGGGATTACAGGCTTGAGCCACCGCGCCCGGCCACTTTTTTGTATTTTTAATAGAGACGGGGTTTCACCATGTTAGCCAGGATGGTCTCTATCTCCTGACCTCGCGATCTGCCAGCCCTGGCCTCCCAAAGTGCTGGGATTACAGGAGTGAGCAACTGTGCCTGGCCAAAATAAATTTTTTTAAAAAAGAAACAACACCCTTGGGGAAGGAAAGAAAGCCAAATTGGGCAGCGGAGAAATTGCACTTGCTGTGAAGTTGTAACAAAGCCTTCAGTCAATCTCAGGGAAAGGCTTGAAGCTTGGATGGTCCTTCTAAGATGCCCTCACTGAGGCAAGGGGTCTTGGACTCACTCCAAAACAACAAGGCAGCAGATACAGGCTGACTTTGGAGAGGAGAGCAACCTTGGTGAGATGGCTCCCTTCTGCCAAGAGCAATAACAGAGGAAACACTCAGGTATCATTCCTTAGCAGGCAACACTTCCAGCAGCTGGAGAACATGTGCTTTGGTCCTGGAGGGCAAATCTAGGAGCTAACAACAGTGTCCACGACAATCCATCAAGCAAGGACACTCATGTTTCATCCCACCTCACTTAGAGGGAAGATACAGAAATTCACTCAGGCGGGACCACTAACAATGCCTTTCCATGACCTTGATGAGGTCAATGTCAAGCCACAATGAGTTGAGAAACTGGGAAATGAAGAAGCAAAGGCAGAAAATATAAGCTTAGTTATGGGGGAGGGGGGATGAGAGGAGAAAAGCTGGTAGTGACTGCAGAAGAAAGAAGAGATGCAGAGAAAATTTTTATGGTTATTTTTTGAATGTTGGAGAGATTTGATCATGTTAATGGAGGGAGGGAAGAGTTAAATAAAGGTACTGGAGATACAAAAGAAAAAATATTGAGAAAAACAAGGGTCAAAAAAACAGACTATTTAGAATGGAGCATTCATGGAGGATGAGCTTTCTGAGAGGAAAAAGGAAAGATGGCTGCAGAGACACTGGAGAGAGAAAAGGTGAAGGAATTCAGGGTCGCCAGGCAGCAGGCTTTATTATTCTCATGGAAGGAGGGCTCTAAGTCTTCTGCTAAAAGTGACAGGCTCAGGGTAGATTCAGGATTTGAGGTAAGGAATGATATTCTGAAGTTGTCACCTTGGGAAATGGGTAAGTTTGTTGGACAAGAATGAGAAAACCAGAGAGGCTAGAAATTATTATATGACGATCATGGAGACAGTCCTGATTCAGTTTTTGGCTTAGGTTTTGCTTTTGATTGGGGTTTTTTCCCTGCTGTGGCATATTTCATCTCAGGGACAGGAATGGAAGACATGAATGGTTGTGCCAATGCTGGATTGGCTGATGTGGTAGCATCACAAGGAAGAAAAAACTATGGGTGGTGACGAGCACTTGCTTGAAATAACTGAAGACAACTAAGAAGGAAAGCCCAGCCAGGAGTGGAGCTCATCAACTTGAATAACTGGCTGGGACCAGGATAAGCAGAGGTTTAGTGGAAGTAAAAGATAGCACGTTGGGGCCAGGCATGGTGGCTCACCCCTGTAATGCCAGCACTTTGGGAGGCTGAGGCAGGTGGATCACCTGAGGTCAGGAGTTTGAGACTAGCCTGACCAACAGGATGAAACCCCATCACTACTAAATACAAAAAATTAGCCAGGCGTGGTGGCACATGCCTGTAATCCCAGCTACTTGGGAGGCTGAGGCAGGAGAATTGCTTGAACCTGGGAAGTAGAGGTTTCAGTGAGTTGAGATCACACCATTGCACTCCAGCCTGGGCAACAACAGCGAAACTCCATCTCAAAAAAAAAAAAGAAAAGGAGACAGCACTTTGGCACGATGAACAGATAGAGGGGCTGCTGAAGTGAAGTGAATGTACCCCCCCTCACCTATCAGGAATTTTATCTCCAGCCTTGTCAACCAGCAATGATCTTGGGGTTTAAATCTTCCTGGTCTTGCTGCCTAAGAAGCCAGTAGCTACCTGACTCATCAGGCCTGTACCTGAGAGTCACATCTCTGTTACCCTCTGACTCTCAGATCTCAGTGATCCTTTGATCTCTCCTTCATGTTGCACCCCAACAGTCTGTTGTCAGAACCATGAGAAGATGACCTATCATACCTTTGTAGATGGTGATGGAAAAGCATGGCCTCCTAGTAACATGCCACTGGGAAGACTAGCCTTTCCTCTGCAGGATTTTCTTCCATCTCCTCTCAAAACCAGAACCTCTCTCCCCAGTTACAGGACAAGGAAAAAATGCTCGATGGCAGAACTGATTTTATACCAACACAAAAGTTGTGTGTGCTGAATAAGTGCTCTCCATATGCAAAGTGCCCACATGCAACAACAAGTTTGTGTTTAAATAAACTTGGAGACACAGATATACAATAACAAGACATATGTTTCCTACTGCATATAGGCATATACATAAATACCCTATTAAGAATTCATTTGAGATGGTGAAATACTTCTGTTCTATGGGATTGCATCAGACTCAAAGTAATCTTTATTTAAATGACATGAAACAAGGTAACACAAGAACTGCTGTAGTTTTTTTGGACACAACAGTAGAAACCAGAGATGGACAAGGTCGTTTAGATCATTCGACACCGTAAGTTTCTTGGTAGAGAGGTTCTGCCCAGTGCCCTGTGCTCACTTACACCTTCCCCAGGTGGGTTTTAACAGACACAAGAAATCAGGCTGCCGACACCTCCTCACCGTTAGTTAGATTTAAAATGCCTCCAGGAAAAGAGAAAGAGGGAGCACACTTCCTTGTAAGGAAGTTTTGGACCAAATGACCCTGACAACCAGCTCACCATTGACCTAAAAACCACAAGCCGTCATGAAGGCCTCCTCACTTGCCTTAAAGACCATTAAAGAGAGCATCCCAGGCCTCATAAAAGAGTAGGTAGTTCAACAAGGAGATGCCATAAATAAGTAATTCACTCCCAGATCCAATTTCTTTTGTTGAGTTTAAGTGTTCAAATACCACCTTGTTTTATTAATGCGAGTGTCCCATTTCTATTCTCAGTTTCAAACCCGATGGAATAAAAAAAACAAAACACAAAAAAACTGCATCTGCTAATAGGCCAAAGCCCTTCAATTTCCCCAATCTCCCCAAAAGTTTATTAATTCAAAATATTAAAGAAAAAGCTTCTCAGGCCGGGCACGGTGGCTCATGCTTGTAATCCCAGCACTTTGGTAGGCCAAGGTGGGCGGATCATGATGTCAGGAGATTGAGACCATCCTGTCCAACATGGTGAAACCCCGTCTCTACTAAAAATACAAAAATTAGCTGGGTGTGGTAGTGGGCGCCTGTAATCCCAGTTACTTGGGAGGCTGAGGCAGGAGAATGACTTGAACCCGCGAGGTGGAGGTTGCAGTGAGCCGTGATAGCACCACTGCACTCCAGCCTGGTGACAGACCAAGACTCTGTCTCAAAAAAAAAAAAAAAGAAAAGAAAAGAAAAGAAAAAGAAAAAGGTTCTCTTGGTATTCTCTCTAATTTGATTATTTAGGATACACACCTTCCCAGCCTATCTTATTGTTGCTGCTTTGCATTGTCTTATTATGAGAAACCGTACCTGGTTGTATGTAAAGTGGACTCTACCAATCTACGTGATCCACTTGTAAGGGAAAATTGACTCTCATCCTTAAGGATGGATCATTCAGATGAGCCCCAGATATGCCTGATTGATGGTAGAGGGGCTCAAGGAGAATGCCTGTTCAAAAGTGAATACCAAGGTTGAATTTAGTTAGCAAATACCGAGGTTGAACTTAGTTAGCTGGAAGAGAGTCGTGGGGTCTCAAACTGGAAGGAATCTTAGAGATGGTCTAGTCCAATCTCCTGCTAAAGGTAAGGAAACTGAGATTTTGGCCATTCAGACTGTTCCAGCACCAGCATAAACTAGTGGCAAAGACAAGAATAAAACCTAGTCCCCCTGGCAGAAGCCCCCAACCCTAGTGGATATACATTTATGTGCCCGAAAACACTCCAAGCTGTAGCAGAACTATGCCACTTTTTCCTAAATCTTGCGTATTACCTTAAGGTGAGGATGTTAAACAAATGCTTTATTTAAAAATAGACATGTTAGACCAGGCTCAGGGACTCATGCCTTTAATCCCAGCACTTTGGGAGGCTGAAGTGGGAGGATTACTTGGGGCCAGGAGTTTGAGACCAGTCTGGGCAACAAAGCAAGGCCCCTTCTCTTCAAACTAATAAAAAATAAAGCTAGCTGGGCCTTTAGTTCTAGCTACTCGGAAGCCTGTGGTAGGAGGATTGCTTTAGCCTAGGAGTTTGAGGCTGTAGTGACCTATAATCTTGCCACTGCATTCCAGTCTGGGTGACAGAGCAAGACTATTTCAAAAAAAAAGAAAGAAAAAAAAAAAGAAGAAGAAGAGGTAGAGGAGGAGGGGGAGGAAACAAAAATGCATTTATTATTCATTATTGCAGGAGAAAACCAAATTCACATGAGTTTTTAAAGAGAACACAAATCTCACTGGAAGTTTATGCTGGGGATAGCCAGCTTAGATGGTCCAGGGGTAAGTGCTGCTGCATGTTCACTTCACTGCTAAGGGCACATCATGGACCAGTTTGACAAGCACAGCTTTACCCAACACTGCTTCCAATGCCCAAGAAATCCCTTTGAGGATCACTTTGGCTAATTTCTTTTTGTCCTGACTCTTTTCTGTTGCCTATCCCTACATAAGTATGTACAAGTGATTCAAACCCATATGTACCAGAATGTACTTTGCTTCCTTCTTCTTGCACAGAGTGGGGAAATGGCCTCAATGTCTTAACACATGAAATTTGAATCACATTTATGCATTCTCTGCCCTATTCTTTTTGGTCAATAGGCTCATTATAGCAATACTAATTTTTTTTAACGGAGTTTTGTTCTTGTTGCCCAGGCTGGAGTGCAGTTGTGCAATCTCAACTCACTGCAACCTCTGCCTCCCGGGTTCAACTGATTCTCCTGTCTCAGCCTCCAGAGTAGGGGGAACTACAGGTGCACACACCACGCCCGTCTAAATTTTTGTATTTTTAGTAGAGACAGGGTTTCACTGTGTTGACCAGGCTGGTCTTGAACTCCTGACCTCAAGTGATCGGCCTCTCAAAGTGCAGGGATGATAGGCACGAGTCCGGCCTACAGTGCTTTTAAATTTTTTTTTTTTAACTTTCCTTTTTCTTTTTGAGACGGAGTCTTGCCCTGTCACCCAGGCTGGAATACAGTGGCACAATCTTGGCTCACTGCAACCTCCACCTCCCGGGGTCAAACCAATCTCCTGCTTTAGCCTCCTGAGTAGCTAGGACTACAGGCATGTGCCACCATGCCTGGCTGATTTTTGTATTTTTACTGGAGACAGGGTTTTCCCATGTTAGCCAGACTGGTTTCAAACTCCTGACCTTGGGTGATCCACCCATCTCAGGTCCCCCAGTCTGGAGTGCAGTGGTGCAATAATAGTTCATTGCAGCCTCAAACACTCCTCCTGCCTCAGCCTCCCGAGTAGTTGGACCTACAGGCGTGCACCACACCTGGCTACATAGTGCTTTTTGTTAGTTTGCATAACAAAGATGTTACCACATTTCATATTTACAATCTCAATTTACTATCACTCCCACATTTTAAAGAGGAAATACAGCCCCCCACAGCCCTTAATTTACCCCCTGTCCTGCAAAAAGAGATGCTCTTAGAGTTTAGTGAAAGCACCTGCGGTATGAGGCATGTGCTTCTGAAAGTATAAACCGAGTGTTTAAACATTTTCTATGCCCCAAATCTCTTTAGATTTTGTCAGAACAGCTAGAATTATTTAGATAATTCTGATTGCATTTCTGTCCAGAGAAACAGGCCACAAAAAATTGATCTGTAGAATTCCTTTTCACTAGTTACTTTGTGATGCACTGCACTGGTGGCTCCAATTCTTCACCTTTCTTCTTACCATGCATTTATTTACATGACTTCACAGCCCTTCTTGTCAAATGGCAGAACATACTTCCTTATCCTTTGATTAGGAATTTAGTCATGTGACTTGCTTTGGCCAATGAGATCTTAACAGATGTGGCATGAGCAGAGGCTTAAAAGGTGCTTGCATCTATTTGCTTGCTCTCCTGTGTGTCTGCCATTACCGTGAGAAGAATATGCTCAAGCTAGCCTGCTGGACCTAGGAGCAGGATGAGAGACAGATGGAGCAGAGCTACCCCTAGTCAGTCCAAGATAAGTGGCTGTGTCCTGCCAAAAGCAGAAGTTAGTTATTTTATGTAAGAACTCTGAATGTTTCATTCTACTGCTCCTGGCTACCACTGTTCTATTAAAAGAATCATCTATTACTCTTATTGTTTTCTCTCTGGCTGCTTGAAATACTGTTTTCTTTCTCCTTTTTTTCAGCAGTTTCACTGTGATACATTTAGCTGAGGTTTTTAATGTTTCTTACGTCTATGGCTTGAGATCTTTCTGGGATTTGTAAATTTTGTTTTTAATTCTCAGCCATTATCTCTTCATATATTGCTTCTGCCCCATCACCTCTCTCTCCTCTTCCAAGACTGCAATAACACATATGTTGACCTTCTCACTGTATGCTCTATGACTCTTATACACTTTTTAGTGTTTTCTACTTTTTGTTTACTGCTGTTGTTCTAAGATTCAAAACAGATATTATCTTCCACTATTCCCTTTTCATCTGAGTCAAATCTACTAATAAACTCATCTACTGGGTTCTTAATTTCAGCTCTTGTATTTTTTTACTTCTAAAATACTTCTAAAATTCTTCTAAAATTTGGTTCTTTTCATGTTTTCCATTCATCTGTCAAAATTCTCATCTGCTTTTTAAAAATTGAACTTTTAAAATCTTATTTCATATTCCATTATCTGTAGGTTTATTTCTTTTTTTAATTATTTCTCTTGGGTTTTTGTGGGTTTTTTGACCATGTTATGTTGTCTCCTCCAGTAACTGGTTAATTTTTGTCATACATGGCACATTAGATGTGAAAGATGGTAAAGATTATTTTAGGTTCTGGATGATGTTATCTTCCTCCAGAGGGTTTTATATTTGCTTGTAACAGGCTAGGCTAAGGCATTAGCAATCCCAAATCACCTTAATCCAATCAAAGACTGAGACTATTCAAAACTAAGGTACATTTGGTTTACTCTTTCTTCTAAGATGTAGTTCTTTAGGGTCTCAAACCAAAGCTTAGGGAAGAGTTTCCAGTGTATTCTCCACTCTTGGCATCCCATGATCTCTCTATTTTTTCCTCTAAGGTTTATGAGTTAGTGGAGAGCTCTTCTCAGATGATTAGCTGCCTCTTCTGAAATCAACAACTATTTCCAAAAGAAAGCAGCCACAAATACTGAGCCCAGCTCTCAGAGTTCCCTCTTTCTTCTGTATTTTAGTCCTACAATCACTCAGTGCCTCGGTAGCTATCTTATGTCATCAAACAGGATTCTCCCCCCATGTTCTCTGTTTGTCCTCTGTGGGAAAGAAAAAGAAAAGTCATCTCAGAAAGAATGAAATGCATCAGAAATGTTGGAAACTAAAAGACAGTGGAACTACACTTTTCAAATAATAAAAGAAAATAACTGGCACCAAAAAGTGTCAAAAGAAAAGGTAAAATTAACATACTTCTAAATAAACACAAATGGAGATAATTTGTCACAAGTAAACCCATAATAAAAGACATATGAAAGGAATTTCTTCAAGAGGAAGGAAAATGATCACATATATGTGATCTACATAAATGCAGGAAGAAATGAAAAGCAACAGGAAAGGGAAAATGTGGATAAAGCTATATAAAAATTGACTGTATAAAATGAATAACATTTTGTAACACTCATATATGAGACAGAATTAAAATTCATGACAGTAATAGCACAAAAGGGATGCAGGGACAGGTAGAGTTAAATTGTTCTGAAGTGTTTTTTTCTTGTTTGCTTGTTTGTTTGTTTTCCTGAGATGGAGTTTTGCTCTTGTTGCCCAGGCTGGAGTGCAGTGGCGTGATCTTGGCTCACTGCAACCTTTGTCTCTTGGGTTCAAGCGATTCTCCTGCCTCAGCCTCCTGAGTAGCTGGGATTACAGGTGCATGCCACCACACCTGGTTAATTTTTGTATTTTTAGTAGAGACGAGGTTTCACCATGTTGGTCAAGCTGGTCTCGAACACCTGACCTCAGGTGATCCACCTGCCTTGGCCTCCCAAAGTGCTGGGATTACAGGTGTGAGCCACCGTGCCTGGCCCTGAAGTTTTATCGTTTTCTATGAAGAGGTAAAAATACGATTCTATATTAGACTTAAATGAGTCAAGGGTACATTCTGTAATCTCAAGGATAACTCCTAGTAAAAGAAAATAGAACTAACATACCTATGGGTGGTGGAGGTGGTGGTGGTGGTGGTGGCAAAGAGTACAAAGAAAAAAGAAATATTTGATGAGCACAAATGAATGAAAGAAAGGAGACTGAGGAACATAGAACAGATATAGCAGAAATAGAAATCAATAATAAAATGGCAAATATAGCCCAAATGTATCCATATCTAGAATCACATTAAATATAAACAGACTAAATACTCAACTTAAAATATTGTCAAATTGAATTAAAATAAATGCAATCCAACTATATGCTACTTTTAAAAACACACTTTAAATGTAAGAAAAAAGAAAAGTTGAATAGAAAAGATGGAAAAAGAAATACCATAAAAACACTAAGCAAAATAAAGCTAGTGTTCTAGCATACCAATATCTTTCAAAGTAGACTTTAAGGTAAGAAACATTACTAGAGATAAAAAGGAACAAAATGATATATAATAATTGTAAGTTTTTATACACTTAACATGAATTGAGAATACATAAAGATAATTTTGACAGACATAAAGGAAAAATAAGCAAATCTATAATCATAGTGGGAGAACTTAACTGTCTGTCTCAGTAACTGAAAGATCAAGCAGGAAAAATATCAGTAAGGATATAGAAGATCTGAACAACATGATTGACAAACTTGGATCATTTGGGATACATAGAACACTTACCTACAACAGCAGAATATATATTTAAATGTATAGAAAACATCTATCAAAATTGACCATGCACTGGTCCATAAAGCAGGTCTCACCAAAATTCAGAGATTTTAGTTATTCAGGATACGTTTTCTGACCACAGTGGAATGAAACTAGAAATCAGTAATAAAATATATTCAATATATTTTTAAGTTTTTTCAAAATATAAATATAATATATATTTCAATATATATTTCAATATATTTTTAATTTATTATTGAATAAAAATATAACTTTAAAACCCAAATATTTGGAAAGTAAACAATAAATTTCTATTTCAGGAATAAAAGGTTTCAAAAAAAGCCCAGGACCAGATGGAGTCACAGCTGAATTCTACTAGATGTACAAAGAAGAGCTGGTACCATTACTGCTGAAACTATTCCAAAAAACTGAGGAGGAGGAACTCCTCCCTAACTCATTCCACGAGGCTAGTATCATCCTGATATCAAAACCAGACAGAAACACAACAAAAAAAGAAAACTTCAGGTCAATATCCTTGATGAACATCTATGCAAAAATCTTCAACAAAATACTGGCAAACTGAATCCAGCAGCACATCAAAAAGCTTATCTACCAAGATCAAGTAGGCTTTATCCCTGGAATGCAAGGTTGGTACAACACATGAAAATCAATAAATGTTATTCATCACATAAACAGAACTAAAGACAAAAAACACGTGATTATCTCAATAGATGCAGAAAAGGCTTTTGATAAAATTCAGCATCGTTTTATGTTAAAAATTCTCAATAAACTAGGTACTGAAGGAACATACCTCAAAATAATAAGAGCCATCTATGACAAATCCACAACCAACATCATACTGAATGGGCAAAAGCTGGAAGCATTCCCCTTGAAAACTAGCACAAGACAAAGATGCCCTATCTCACCACTCCTATTCAACATAGTATTGGAAATCCTGGCCAGAGCAATTAGGCAAGAGAAAGAAATAAAGGGCATCCAAATAGGAAGACAAGAAGTCAAACTGTCCCTGTTTGCAGGCAACATGATCCTATATATAGAAAACTCCATAGACTCAGCCCAAGAGCTTCTTAAGTTGATAAACAACTTCAGCAAATTCTCAGGATACAAAATCAATGTACAAAAATCACTAGCATTCCTGTACACCAACAGCAGTCAAGCCAAGGGTCAAATCAGGAATGCAATCCCATTCACAATTGACACACACACACACACACACGCAAACTAAGAATACAGCTAACCAGAGAGGTTAAAAGTCTCTACAAGAAGAACCACAAAACACTGCTTAAAGAAATCAGAGATGACACAAACAAATGAAAAAACATTTCATGCTCATGGATAGGAAGAACCAATTTTGTTAAAATGGCCATACTGCCCAAAGCAATTTATAGATTCAATGCCATTCCTAATAAACTACCAATTACATCTTCACTGAACTAGAAAAAACTATTTTAAAAATCATATGGAACCAAAAAAAGAGCCCGAATAGCCAAGGCAATCCTAAGCAAAAAGAACAAAGCTGGAGGCATCATGCTACCCAACTTCAAACTACACTACAAGGCTAAAGTAACCAAAACAGCATGGTACTGGTCCAAAAGCAGACACATAGACCAATGGAACAGAATAGAGAACCCAGAAATAATGTTGCATACCTTCAACTATCTGATCTTCTACAAAGCTGACAAAAATAAGCAATGGGGAAAGGATTCCCCATGCTGGGATAACTGGCTAGCCATATGGAGAAGATTGAAACTGGACCCCTTCCTTACAACATATATAAAAATTAATTCAAGATGGATTAAAGCCTTAAATGTAAAACCCAAAACTATAAAAACCCTGGAAGACAACCATTTTGGAACGGAAGGCAATACCATTTAGGACACAGGAATGGGCAAAGATTTCATGATGAAGGCACCAACAGCAATTGTGACAAAAGCAAAAATTGACAAATGGGATCTAATTAAACTAAAGAGCTTCTGCATAGAAGAAAAAAAAAAAAGAACCTGTTAACAGAATGAACAGACAACCTACAGAATGGGAGAGAAATTTTGCAAATTGTGCATCTGACAAAAGTCTAATATCCAGCATCTTTAAGGAACTTAAACAAATTTACACACAAAAAAACAAACAACCCCATTAAAAAGTGGGCAAATGGCCGGGCATGGTGGCTCACACCTGTAATCCCAGCACTTTGAGAGGCCAAAGTGAGTGGATAATCTGAGCTCAGGAGTTTGAGACCAGCCTGGCCAACATGGTGAAACTTAATCTCTACTAAGAGTACAAAAACTACCCAGGCATGGTGGCATGCACCTGTAATCCCAGCTACTCAGGAGGCTGAGGCAGAAGAATCACTTGGATCCGGGAGGTGGAGATTGCAGTGACAAGGATTATGCCACTGCACTCCACCCTGGGCAACAGAGTGAAACTCCACCTCAAGAAAAAAAAAGTGGGCAAAGGACATGAACAAACACTTTTCAAAAGAAGACATACATGTGGCCAAACAATCATGAAAAAATGCTCAATATCACTGATCATCAGAAAAATGCAAACCAAAACCACAATGAGATACCATCTTATACCAGTCAGAATGACCATTATTTAAAAAGTTAAAAAAATAACAGATGCTGGCGAGGTTGTGGAGAAAAAAAAATGCTTTTACATTGTTAGTGGGAGTGTAAATTAGTTCAACCATCATGGAAGACAGTGTGGCAATTCCTCAAAGATCTAAAGAGCATTCAACCCAGCAATCCTATTACTTGGTATATACCCAAAGGAGTATAAATCATTCTACCATAAAGAAACATGCATGTGTATGTTCATTGTAGCACTATTCATAATAGCAAAGACATGGAATCAATCTAAATGCCCATCGATGGGAGACTGGATAAAGAAAGTGTGGTACATATACACCATGGAATACTACGCAGTCATAAGAAAGAACAAGATCATGTCCTTTGCAGGAACATGGATGGAGCTGGAGGCCATTATCCTTAGCAAACTAACGCAGGAACAGAAAACCAAATACTGCTTGTTCTCACTTATAAGTGGGAGCTAAACGATGAGAACACATGTACACACAGAGAGAAACAACACACACTGGGGCCAACTTCAGGGTGACGGGTGAGAGG
Organism: Macaca nemestrina; assembly: GCF_043159975.1. Lineage (NCBI taxonomy): Eukaryota > Metazoa > Chordata > Mammalia > Primates > Cercopithecidae > Macaca > Macaca nemestrina. The sequence continues at coordinate 166,840,687 of NC_092129.1, read as the reverse complement.
AAGGAGAGGATCAAGAAGAATAACTAATGGGTACCAGGCTTAACACCTGGGTGACAAAATAATCTGTACAGCAAACCCCCATGACACAAGTTTACATATATAACGAACCTGCACATATACCCCATGAACTTAAAATAAAAGTTAAACTAAAAAAAAAAAAAACACAAGGTTGGTTTAAAATTTGAAAATTTACCAATATAATTCATCACGTTAATAAAAATAAAAGAGAAAAATTACACAGTTATGTTGATAGATACAGAAAGAAGACCTCTGAAAAAATTTAGTGTTGTCAGAGTTCTGGATGTGGGCTATTTTAATAAGTGGTTAGTGGCATCTCATTATTACTTTAATTTGCATTTTCCTGATATGATGTGAAACATCTTTTCATACGCTTCATATTCTTGTCTGCCATCGCTATCTCTTCTTCAGTAAGGTATCTGTTAAGGTCTTTAGGTCTTTGGCCCTTTTTTTTTTTTGAGATAGAGTCTCACTCTGTCACCCAGGATGAAGTGCAGTGGTGTGATCACGGCTCAGTGCAGCCCCAACTTCCTAGTCTCAGGCAATTCTCCCTCCTCAGCCTCCTGAATAGCTAGGAGTACTGGCGTGAGCCACCATGCCCAGCTGATTTTTGTATTTTATGTAGAGATGGGGTTTCACTGTGTTGCCCAGACTGGCCTCAAACTCCTATGCTCAAGCAATATACCCACCTTGACCTCCCAAAGTGCTCCAATTACAGGCGTGAGCCACTACGCCCAGCTGGCCTGTTTTCCAATTGGGTTGTTTGCTTTCTGAGTTTTAAGAGTTATTTTTATATTTTATCTAACAGTCCTTTATGGAATGTGTCTTTTGCAAGTATTTTCTCTTGGTCTATGGCTTGTTCTTATTCTCTTGACACTGTCTTTCATGTAGAAGTTTTAAATTTTAATAAAGTCCAGCTTATCAATTATTTCTTTCATGGATCATGCCTTTGCTGTTATATCTAAAGTCATCACCATTCTCAAAGTCCATCTAGGTTTTCTCCTATATTATATTCTAAGAATTTTATAGTTTTACATTTTTACATTTAGTTCTATGATCTATTTTAATTTTTACAAAAGGTGTAAGGTCTGTGTCGTCTACATTCTTTTTTTTTTTTCTTTTCCTTTTTTTTTTTTTTTAAGACAGGATCTCACTTTGTCACCCAGGCTGGAGTGCAGTGGTGCAATCATGGCTCATTGCAGCCTTCACCTCCCAGGCTCAAGTAATCCTTCCACCTCAGTCCCCCAAATAATTGGGACTACAGATGCACACCACCATGCCAGGCTAATTTTTATATATTTTTTTGTAGAAACTGGGGCTTACCATGTTGCCCAGGCTGGTTCTTGAACTCCTAAAGTCAAGCAATCTTCCTGCCTCAGCCTCCCAAAGTCCTGGGATTATAGGCGTGAGCCACTGCACCTGGCTTAGATTCTTTTTTTTTTTTTTTTTTAATGTATGGATATCTAGTAGTTCCAGAACCATTTGTCGAAAATATTATCTTTGCTCCATTGCATTGTCTTTGCTTCATCAAAGATCAGTTGACTATATTTATGTGGTTCTATTTCCGTTTGCTTGTTTGTTTGTGATGGAGTCTCGCACGGTCGCCTGGGCTGAAGGGCAGTGGTACCATCTTGGCTCACTGAAACCTCCGCCTACCCAGTTCAAGCAATTCTCCTCCCTCAGCTCCCCGAGTAGCTGGCATTACAGGCACCCACCACCACACCCTGCCAATTTTTTGTGTTTTTAGTAGAGACAGTGTTTCACTATGTTGGCCAGGCTGGTCTCAAACTCCTGACCTTGTGATCCGTCCGCGCTGGCCTCCCAAAGTGCTGGGATTACAGGTGTGAGCCACCACGCCTGGCCTATGTGGTTCTATTTCTAAGATCTCTACTCTGTCCCATCAATCTATTTATCTATTCTTTCACCAATACCTTATTGTCACAATTACTGTAGTTTCATAGTAAGTCAAAGTCAGGTAATGTCAGCCTTCCAATTTTTTTCTTCTTCTTCAATATTGTGTTGGTTATTCTGGGTCTTTGGCCTGTTCATTTAATTTTAGAGTCAATTTGTGGACTGACATCCACTAAATAGTTTGCTGGAATTTTTGATGAGATTACAATGGCTTTGAGTCTATAGATCAAGTTGGGAAGAACTGACACCTTGACAATATTGACTCTTCCTATCCATGAAGATGGAATATCTCTCCATTTATTTAATTCTTTGATATTTAATCAGAATTTTGTAGTTTTCCTCATATTCCTCATACATTTTGTTAGATTTATACCTAAGTAGTTCATTTGGGGAGGAACTATTGTAAATGGTATTGTTTTTAATTTCAAATTTCACTTGTTCATTACTTGGATATAGAAAAGTGATTGACTTTTGTGTATTAACCTTGTATTATGCAGTCTTGCTACAAACTAATTTTAGTTCCAAGAAGGTTTTTTGTCAATTCTTTCATTTTTTTCTAAATAGACAGTCATGTCATCTGTGGAGAAAGTTTAATTCTTCCTTCCCAAACTGTATACCTTATATTTTCTTCTCTTGTTTTATTGCATTAGCTGGGACTTCAGTATGATGTTGAAAAGCTGTCTGGTTATTTTTAATTAATAAAATAGAAAGTCTTATTTTGGTTAATGAAACGTTCTTCCTTGTGTCCTAGTAAACTATTGAAAATTCATTTAAAGTTAAAGGCCTTCAATCAGGGCCTGCTTTACACTAGAAGCTTGCAGAGGGAACGGGGAGGGGTGACTTTTTCTCTATTTTCTCTCCTTATTCTTCTCTAATACTTACCCCCTGCTCCTTAACTAAGTTGATTTCTAGATACTCAAAGTGGAGTGGGGTATCCTGGTGCTAGTTTTCTGGGAAAGGAGAAATGTCTGGCAGAAGATGTCTTGGTTTACTGATCATGTCATGATCTGTTTTGCATGATTTCTGGGATTTGCGTATTTTAGTGCTGATTCTTTTGCTTGGGAGCAGTTTGGGTTTTTGAGTCCCCAGTGAGACCCCACACTGCAGTTTTAACAGAGGCAACGCTCATGCAACCTGCCCTCACCTGCTGTCCCTAGCACTTTATCATGCAATCTTTTGTTGCTTGGTTCCCCTCACATTGGCAGGCCTCCATCTTTGGCAGGCCCCCTTCAAGATGACCCCCAGTTCATGAGTCTGCAGCGTCTATTTAGCCCTTAGAAAACTACATATATTTTCCAAGCCAAATGGAGAAGTATTCCAACTACCACTCTTCTTTCTTGCCTTGCCGGGCACCTGCAAATATTTATAGCCAAAGCCTTTTACCTTCACGAAGCCTTCTTGAAACTGAGTAAAAAACTAGTCCCGGCCGGGGGGTGGTGGCTCACGCTTGTAATCCCAGCACTTTGGGAAGCCGAGGCGGGCGGATCACGAGGTCAGGAGATCAAGACCATCCTGGCTAACACGGTGAAACCCCGTCTCTACTAAAAATACAAAAAAATTAGCCGGCGTGGTGGTGGGCGCCTGTAGTCCCAGCTACTGGGGAGGCTGAGGCAGGAGAGCAAGAGAATGGCATGAACCCGGGAGGCGGAGTTTGCAGTGAGCCGAGATGGCGCCACCACACTCCAGCCTGGGCGACAGAGCAAGACTCCGTCTCAGAAACAAACAAACAAACACAAACTAGTGCCTGTGTTTCCCCAAATTCGAGGGGACAATCTGAGATTCTCCAAGTGATCTTCTCAAAGCCCCTTTTAGTAGACTTAAGATAAGCAGACTCTTCCCCCTTCCAACAGACACACAAACGTGAAAAGATGGAAAATACCCCAGCCTTTAACTAATTTTTCCTGAGAAATGCTGTCCTGGCTTCTTCAGCTCAAACCTTTGAACCCTTAAAGTAGGTTTGGGCTAGGTTGTCAAATGGTTTTTAGCACTTCCTTCGCACATACCGCATAGGTAGTTTTGTGCCTTTCTTTGTAATGAGAGAGTACTTGCCCCCTAATATTTTGTTATTGGCCTGTAAGACAGACATAATAGATAAGAAATTAAGACAAAGTTCCATTATAACATTCAATTACATATATTTTCTCTCTGTTTTTGAGAAAGCCTATTTTTCTCAGGTGCGCTGTAGTACCACTCCAATGTGTTTAGGTGTGGATTCATTGTTACTCTATTCATAACTTGGTGTGTATCTGCATGGCTTTCTTTGATCTGGGAAATATTCACCCATTATCTCCTCAAATACTGCCTCTTTTTAAATGATGTTCCTTGTATCCAGAACTCCTATTAGACATATGCTGGGCCTTATGATTCAGTCCCCTATTTTTATTTTTATTTATTTATTTATTTATTTATTTATTTATTTATTTTGAGATGGAGTCTCACTCCGTCATCCAGGCTGGAGAGCAGTGGCATGATCTCGGCTCACTGCGAGCTCCGCCTCCTGGGTTCACACCATTCTCCTGCCTCAGTTTCTCAAGTAGCTGGGACTACAGGCACCCACCACCAAGCCCGGCTAATTTTTGTATTTTTAGTAGAAACGAGTTTTCGTCATGTTAGCCAGGCTGATCTCAAACCACACCTGGCTAATTTTGTTTTTGTATTTTTAGTAGAGATGGAGTTTCACCATGTTAGCCAGGATGGTCTTGATCCCCTGACCTTGTGATCCGCCTGCCTCGGCCTCCCAAAGTGTTGGGATTACAGGCGTGAGCCATCGCACCCAGCCTCCGTCCCCTATGTTTCTTAACTGTTCTCATTTTCCATCTTTTCATCTTTGGGCATAATTTCCCCCATGTATTGTTCCCTCTGGGTGAGTGCCTCAACACTATCTTATATCACACAATTTCTCCCTTCATCTGTATCACATCTCCTGTTTACTTACCTATTGCATTTTTAATTTTTTTTCATTTCCTGGGATTCTTTTTGACTCTTTTTAAAATCCGCTTTTTAACTCACAGTATCCCATCTATCAATACAATCTTTGCTTTATCTTTTGTCTCTGTAACAATTCTAAACACACTTACAGCATTTTTCCAATTATCTCTTATTTCCAGTACATGTGCTCATAGGAATACTACTTGTTTTGTCTGCTGACTCATCCTCACACTGTTTCATTTCTTTGTGTAACCTGTACCCTTTTTACTGGTAGCTCATGCTCAGTTTCCCTCCCTCCCCAAGGGAAACCCATTATCTCTAAGTGATGGAACTGTCCCTATACAGCCTTTTTTGGCATCTTCTTCTGTCAAGGCCCCAAAGTTTTCAGTGACTACACATTAATTTTCATGTTTATTTCTATGCTTCAGTTTCCTTTACACTGTGGGCAATAAAAATGTGGACCTTATACCTGCACATGACACAGGTTTGAAAATTCATTTTTTTCCCTTATTTAGATTTTCTCACACATTTACCTCATTCTTGCGTAGCATTGCTCCAAGAAAACAACAAACTTCCTTTTTGCTTTCTGAGTTGTTGGGCAAAGTGTTTTCTGGTCCTTTTTACATGCAAGGCAAACCTTCAATATTCCCAGCTTTAAGAAGGAGCCTCATTCCAAGCTCCCCTTCTCGCACAGGTTCAAGTTCATGTATCCCATTCCTATGTGAACATTAAAATCCTGCTCAGATAGTAGTCTGCATTTGGGTCTGACTTCTCTTTGGGGCTTTACTTCTTCAGTTTCTTTTTATGACTCCAACTTTGAGTTTTTTCTCTGTTCCTGGCATCTAGGTATTTCCATTTCTATCAAGCTAGGTGACTCGTTATAGTTTATCATTGATATTTCATGTTATTTAGTATCACATAGAAGTTGAAGTGTTGGAATCAGACTTGTCTAGATTCAAATCTCACCTCTGCCACTTACTGGATATATGACCATGACCAAGTTATCTTCTTTAAATATCAGTTTCCTTGTTTGTAAAATGGGAGTGATAACACCCAGCTCACATGATTGCTGTAAGGATTAAGAGATTTAATACACATGGAGGGCATGGAGCAGTATATGGCACATTTTTAAAGTCCAATAGTTATTAGGTCTTATTGTTGTTGTCATTATTTTTATTTTCTTATGATCATCATCATCATCCTATGCATTGCTATGTGTTTATAAAAAACAGCTCTCGGCCAGGCGCGGTGGCTCACGCCTGTAATCCCAGCACTTTGGGAGGCCGAGGTGGGCGGATCACGAGGTCAGGAGATTGAGACCATCCTGGCTAATACAGTGAAACCCCGTCTCTACTAAAAATACAAAAAATTGGCCAGGTGTGGTGGCGGGCGCCTGTAGTCTCTGCTATTTGGGAGGTTGAGGCAGGAGAATGGCATGAACCCAGGAGGCAGAGCTTACAGTCAGCCCAGATCGCGCCACTGCACTCCAGCCTGGGTGACAGAGTGAGACTCTGTCTCAAAAACAAACAAACAAACAAAAAACAGCTCTCACCTGTTTTAATATCAGAAATGCTGCAATATATATATATTTTTTTTAATTCCAAAACACTATCACTGCCATCTGTGACATTAAATAAGCCTCCCTCCCTGCCAGCTCATATAAACTTAAAAGATACAAATCAACTTTACATTCAGTCTGTGTAAACTATAGTTAGGAAGAATGAAATGTTTCAAGGTCAGTTTATATATTTCTGAACTAATTATAAATAATTTGTATTGCCTTCTCTCTTTTTTTTTTTTTTTTTTTTAATTATTTGAATCATAGTGTCCCTACATCAGGGCAAATGACTGAGAGAAGCCAGTTGCATATTAGTGATTGCACCAATGGCTCGACTATCAAAGACAGGCTATTTGAGTTGAATACTCTGTTTGTGAATCCCCTGGAGAAAGAGGTCCTCAGAAGTGAGGCCTTAGCAAGAATGAACGAAGTGGAGCATAATGAGGGAGGCTTTGTAGTAGAGTCTAATGAATGACTCCTTGACATTCTCTCATCTCTGACATGACAGGCATATGGTGTTTATCAATAAATAAAAAGGATATAATTACGCTGAGGCTGAAGCATTCAGGGATTGGTAACATTTGGTAAGCTGGCAAGCTGTCTGCCCCACTCTTTATCCTAACAGGTGGAATAAAATAAAACGTCTCCATAAAAATCTATTTATAGTATACGATAGTCTTTGGCTGTCTTTAGTTTCCCCAAAGAAGGAGTAGGTCATGCTCTAATTTGCATCCATGGATGTATGTTAGTGTATTATCTAAATGACACTTCAAGGTAATCACAAACAGCTCTTAGAACTTTCAATGCACAGATTCTTTTTTAAAATTTCAACTCTTATTTTAGATTCAGGGGATACATATGCAGGTGCGTCACATGGGAATATAATATAACACTGAGGTTTGGGGCATGGATGAGCCCGTCACCCAGGCAGTGAGCATAGTACCCAATAGGCAACCCCTCAACCCTCACCCCATTCTTTCCCACCCCCCTCCAGCAGTTGCCAGTGTCCATCGTTCCCATCTTTATGTCCACGTATACTTAATGTTTAGCTCCCACTTAGAAGTGAGAACATGCAGTTTTTGGTTTTCTGTTCCTGCATTCATTCACTTAGGATAATGCCCTCTAGCTGCATCCATGTTGCTGCAAAGGATGTAATTTCGTTCGTTTTTATGGCTGCATAGTATTCCATGGTGTATACATACCACATTTCCTTTATCCAGTCCACTGTTGATGGGCACCTAGGTTGATTCCATGTCTTTGCTACTGCAATTACACAGCTTCTTTAAAATATCCCCAGCTGGAAGGTTGACTCATTTCATAAGACTAATAATTACCTGGTGTCTGACAAAACTAGTACATTATTTTTGGTTTTGTGTACTCTACAAAAGTCTTAATAACAGGCACAGCTTTGTGCTCTTCAACCTGTAGCAAAAGGTGAGAGATACATTGACAAGGAAACTCCAGTGGGAAAGGTAGACAGGACAGGCTTTCCGTCTGCCTCTTTTCTACATGTAGGCTGCATTTATATAACAGCAAACATTATGTCAGAAAACAAATGGTTCAACTCAATCAATCACACCAAATGAACCTTTAACTTATTTGTAATCCACAAATTTGCCACAACTTCTTAGAAAGAAGCCATTACAATGGTGCCATGCATAAAGCACTTGCTTGGATAGAATCCTTGATATCACCCTTAAATCCTTTCTTTCTCTCACACTCCATTTTCAACCTTTAGGAAATCCTATTGGTTCAAGTTCCAGTATACTCCCAAATCTCACCACTCCACATGACTTCTACTGCCACTACCATAGTCTGAGCCCCATCACTTCTCCCTTTGAGAGCTGTGAAAACTTTCTAAGGGTCTCTCTGCTTCTATACTTTCATGTATTCCACACAGCAGGTAGAGAGATTCTTTTTAAAAAGACAGCTCAGGTGAGGTCACACCTCTGCTCAAAATCCTGCAATGGCTCCAAAGTCCTGACAATGGCTCTCCAGGCCCTTGGATATAGCTTCCCATGTTCTCTCCTCCCACTCTCTCCTTCTTATTCTCCCTCACTTTTCTCAAGCCAACTGATCCCCTTGCTGTTCTTCAAATATTCTAGACACTGTCCCTTACCCTTGGAATTCCACTGTCCAGTGGAATTCTTCCACTGAATTCTGGAGGGATGTGTCGTGTGTGTGTGTGTGTGTGTGTGTGTGTGTGTGTGTGTTCTAATGTCACCTTCCAATGAGGTTTATGTCTCCACTTACCCTATTTAAAATGAGAACCTGTCCTCCACAAGTGCACACACCCAGATTAAGGATTCCTACTTTTTTCTTTTGCCCTAAAACATTTATCTTCTAACACACTACATAGTTTACTTATTAACTATGTTTATTGTCTTGTCCAACTCTCTCCCGTAAAACACAAGCTCTGTAAGAGCATGAAAATTCTATTCAGTGAAGTATCCTAAGTACCTAGGTTAGGGTTGACAGATAAAGTGCACCCAGCAAAATCTGAATTTCAGATAAACAATGAATACTTCCTTTTAGAATAAGTATGATCTATACCATCACTGGTTTATTTATTATTATCTGAAATTCAAATTTACCTGGGAATACTATTTTTTTTTTTTTTGGCTAAATCTGGCAACTCTAATCTAGAATAATGCCTGGCATCGTCATCACAAGATACATTATATGTGGTCTACTTTTTAAATTAAAATAAATTGGTTTTGTTTAAAAAAAAATCTAGAATATATTTAACCAATGATGTGAAAGATCTCTACAAGGAAAACTACAAAACACTGATGAAAGAAATCGTAGATGACACAAACAAATGGAAAAACATCCTATGCACAAGGATCAAAAGAAATAATATTAAAATGACCATATTGTCCAAAGCAATTTATAGATTCAATGTAATTCCTATCAAAATTTCACATCATTTTTCACATAATTAGGGGGAAAATCCTAAAATTCATGTAGAACCAAAAAAGAGTCAAAATAGTTAAAGCAAGCCTAAGCAAAAAGAACAAAGCTGAAGGTATCACATTACCTGACTTCAAATTATACTACAAGGCTACAGTAACCAAAACAGCCTGATACTGATATAAAAATAGACACACAGATCGATGGAACAGAGTAGAGAACCCAGAAATAAAGCCACATATTTACAGCCAACTGGTATTTGACAAAGTCAACAAGAATATACACTGGAGAAAGGACACCCTGTTGAATAAATGGTCCCAGGAAAATTGAATTTGTTACATGCAGAGGAACGACACTGAACCCCACCTCTCACCACATATAAAAATAAACTCAAGATAGATTAAATACTTAAATATAAGACCTGAAACTATAAAAATACTAGAAGACAATTTAGGGAAAACTCTTCTGGACATTGGTCTAGACAAATAATGCATGACTCAAACCTGAAGAGTACAAGCCACAAAAACAAAAATTGAACAAATAGAACTTAATTAAACTAATAAACTTCTGCACAGCAAAAGAAATAATTAATTGAGTGAACAGATAACCTGAATGAGAGAAAATATTTGCAAACTATGTGTCTGACAAGAGACTGACATCCAGCATTTGCAAATAATTCAAACAACTCAACAACAAAAAACCCCACAAATAATCTCATTAAAAAGTGGGCAGTGGATATGAATAGACTCAAAAGAAGAGAAACAAATGGTCAATGCTCAGCATCACTAATTGGCCGGGTGCATTGGCTCATGTCTGTAACCCTAGCACTTTGGGAGGCCAAGGCAGGGGGATACTTGAGGCCAAGAGCTCAAGACCAGCCTGCATAACATAGCAAGACCCCATATCTACAAAAAATAAAAATAAAAATTAGCCAGGTGTGGCGGCACACACCTGTAGTCCCGGCTCCTTGAGACGCTGAGATGAGGGGATTGCTTGAGCCCAGGGGTTCAAGGCTGCAATGAGCCATGATTACACCACTGCACTCCACTCTGGGCAACAAAGTGCTACTCTGTCTCAAAAAAAAAATTGCTAATCATCAGATAAATGCAAATCAAAACCTCAATGAGATATCATCTTACCCAGTCAGAATGTCTATTATTAAAACAAGAAAAAAAAAACAGATATTGGCAAGGATGCAGAGAAAAGGGAATGCTTATATACTGTGAGTGAGAATGTAAAATAATACAACCTCTATGGAAAACAACATGGGGATTTCTCAAAGAACTAAAAATAGAACCACCATTCAAACCAGTAAACCCACTACCAGGTATCTATCCAAAAGAAAAGAAATCAATATATCTAAAAGACACCTGTACTTGTATGTTTATCACAGCATTATTCACAATAGCAAGGATATAGAATCAACCTAACAAATAATTGTCCATCAACGAATGGACATAGTCTATATATACAATGGAATACTGTTCAGCCATTAAAAAAGAATGAAGCATTTCAACATGGAATGAAATGGAGGCCATTATCTTAAGTGAAACAACTCAGACACAGAAAGACAAATACCACATGGTCTCATTTATAAGTGGAAACTAAATAATGTGCACACGTGGACACAGAGTATAGAATGATAGCGGAGAATTGGAAGGGGATGGGGGATGATGAAAAATTGTTTAATGGGAACAATGTTTTGGGTGATGAATACTCTAAAAGTACTGACTTCACAACTATGCAATCTATCCATGTAACAAACTTACACTTGTACCCCATAAATTTAAACTAATAAAAAATAAAAATAAAAATAATTTGCTTTTGGAATTTTTTTTTTTTTTTTTTTTTTTTTTTTTGAGACAGAGTGTCGCTCTTTTTGCCCAGGCTGGAGTGCAATGGCGTGATCTCGGCTCACCACAACCTCCACCTCCCGGGTTCAAGCGATTCTCCTGCCTCAGCCTCCCGAGTAGCTGGGATTACAGGCATGCACCACCATGCCTGGCTAATTTTGTATTTTTAGTAGACACGGGATTTCTCCATGTTGGTCAGGCTGGTCTTTAACTCCCGACCTCAGGTGATCCACCCGCCTCGGCCTCCCAAAGTGCTGGGATTATAGGCATGAGCCACCACGCCCGGCCTGCTTTTGAAATGGTATTTTGAGCTAATTGAAGATACCCTGGACTGTTGCAAGAAAAGTTTTATATCATTGTAGTAAATAACTTTAGGAAAAGTTCATGGCCAAAAACAAAAACAATCAAACGAAAAAAGCTAAGTACACCATCTGCAATGCAATAGCACAAATATATATTAACCAATATTAAGCATTATGCCTTACGTTATTGGGCAAAAGGAAAATAGAATGTTCCAAAACCAAAAGTTGAAAAATATGTTGGAGAAATCTTATTGCAGTGGAAAGCTAGAGATTGAGTTGAAGTATAGTCTAATGTATTATTGAAGAATACATGGATAATGAGAATAAGACTCAGATTACCGGCCGGGCGCGGTGGCTCAAGCCTGTAATCCCAGCACTTTGGGAGGCCGAGGCGGGCGGATCACGAGGTCAGGAGATCGAGACCATCCTGGCTGACACGGTGAAACCCCGTCTCTACTAAAAAATACAAAAAACTAGCCGGGCGAGGTGGCGGGCGCCTGTAGTCCCAGCTACTGGGGAGGCTGAGGCAGGAGAATTGCGTGAACCCGGGAGGCGGAGCCTGCAGTGAGCTGAGATCCGGCCACTGCACTCCAGCCTGGGCGGCAGAGCGAGACTCCGTCTCAAAAAAAAAAAAAAAAAAAAAAAAAAAGACTCAGATTACCTCCATATCCAACCTCTAGTTGTCCTTTCCAATTAACTGTTGCCACTCACTACTTATGTGATCTTGGGAGAGTCAAAGTCAAATAACTCACTTTCATAATAAGTGAGTTACCTTTTTATGTAAAAAGTCAGATAACTCACTTTTGTAATAAAATTGTAACATCCATTCCATCCCTAAAAATCTGGATTCCGTATAAAAGTATGACCAGAAAGTGAAAAGTCTACTTTTACAAACCTACTAGGAGTTATATATGATAATAAATATTATCAGAGTAGTTACCATAATAAGCTGTTCACTTATTCCAAAGGTCATGCCAATGCTCAAAACATTTTTTGGCACTTCTATTTTGTATTTTCCTTTTAAGAAATACTAACAAATGTTTTTATCCCAGCCAGTAAGAGGCAGAGCTAGGATCCGAACCATGCATTGTGGCAGCACCGTCTGTGATCTTAACATCTATTGCTTTGCCCAGTTCACCACGTGAAGACACAGCAGAAACACAGCCATTTGTGAACTGGTAAGCAGGCCTTCACCAGATGCTGAATCTGCTGGTGTCTTAAGCCTGGATTCTCCAGCCTCCAGAACTATGAGAAATAAATTTCTGTTATTTATAAGCCACTAGTCTACGGTTTGTTTTTTTTTTTTTTTTTTTTTTGAGGCAGAGTCTCGCTCTGTCGCCCAGGCTGGAGTGCAGTGGCGCGATCTCGGCTCACTGCAAGCTCCGCCTCCCGGGTTCCCGCCATTCTCCTGCCTCAGCCTCCCGAGTAGCTGGGACTACAGGCGCCGCCACCACGCCCGGCTAATTTTTTTGTATTTTTAGTGGAGACGGGGTTTCATTGTGTTAGCCAGGATGATCTCGATCTCCTGACCTCGTGATCCGCCCGTCTCGGCCTCCCAAAGTGCTGGGATTACAGGCTTGAGCCACCGCGCCCGGCCGGTTATTTTTGTTATAGCAACATGAACAGACTAAGACACCACCTCAGGCAGCTACAGCATTAAACAATTACCACTGAAAGTTTTTGACAAGTGCCCCAGGAAAAAGGCTGGCTGCACAAAGTTCTGCATGAGGTCAAATAAAGACAAGTTCTGTAAAAGGAGGTTTTCAGGGAGTGCCGGAGAGATAAATAATAAAACAATCTCTGCAAATCGTGCTTTCTTGGGATGCTCCAACACCATTTCACCCCCTCCAGTTACTGTTGGGCTGTTTTTTTCACACTACCATGGCTGCAAAACTATTTGTTTTCAAGGCTACTGTGGAACTGGGTAGAAGATGAAAATAGGGTAAGATAAAATATCACAAAGTATATTCTTGTTATCAAGATTCACTTATTTTTCTTTTTTAATTTTTTTTGTTTATATTTTTATTTATTTACTTATTTTTGAGACAGGGTCTCACTCTGTCACCTAGGCTGGAGTGCAGTGGTGCGATCACGGCTCACTGCAGCCTTGACCTCCTGGGCTCAAGCAATTCTCCCATCTCAGCCTCTTGAGTGAACTACAGGCATGCATCACCACATTCAGCGAATTTTTGTATTTTTTCTAGAGATGGGGTTTTGCCATGTTGCCCAGACTAGTCTCAAACTCCTGGGCTCAAGCAATCTACCCACCTTGGCCTCCAAAAGTGCTAGGATTACAGGTGTGAGCCACTGCGCCTGGCAGTGTTTTTATTCAATAAACACTCCTCAAATTGTGGTAAGCCTTTGATTAATTTCCAGAGTTCTGAAGAAGTTTATTTTGACAATTTTTGCCAATGTTCTTCTTGCTTTTATGGAAGAACAGATTTTTCAAAGGTCCTTACTCTGCCATTCCTGAAGTGCTTCTCCCCTTACAGTATGTTTTTAAACTGGGCAGTTTAGACTCTTTGATTCTTCTTGACAGACCATGTTTTGAAACCTTTTTTTTTTTTTTTTTTTTTTTTTGAGACGGAGTCTCGCTCTATCACCCAGGCTGGAGTGCAGTGGTGCCATCTCGGCTCGCTGCACGCTCCGCCTCCCGGGTTCAGGCCATTCTCCTGCCTCAGCCTCCCGAGTACCTGGGACTACAGGCGCCCTCCACCACGCCCGGCTAATTTTTTTAGTAGAGACAGGGTTTCACCGTGTTAGCCAGGACGGTCTCGATCTCCTGACCTCATGATCCGCCTGCCTCGGCCTCCCCAAGTGCTGGGATTACAGGCGTGAGCCACCACGCCCAGTCCATGTTTTGAAACTATTATCCACTCCTTTAATTATTATTATTGAGACAGAGTCTCACTCCCTCACCTAGACTGGAGTGCAGTGGCACAGTCTTGGCTCACTGCAACCTCCATCTTCCGGGCTCAAGAAATTCTTCCCCCCGCCCTCCCAGCCCGCCGAGATGGAGTCTCGCAATGTCCCCTGGGCTGCAGTGCAGTGGCTTGATTTCGGCTCACTGCAACCTCCGCCTCCCAGATTCAAGCGATTCTCCTGCTTCAGCCTCCTGAGTACAGGTGCCCGCTACTACACCCTGCTAATTTTGTATTTTTAGTAGAGACAGGTTTTCATTATGTTGGCCAGGCTGGTCTTCAACAAATTCTTGGGCCTCAGCCTCCGGAGTAGCTGGGACTACAGGTGTGAGCCACCACATCCAGTTAATTTTTGTATTTTTAGTAGAGATAGAGTTTCACCATGTTGGCAAGGGTGATCTCAAACTCCTGACCTCGAGTGTTCCTCCAGACTCACACTCCTTTTAATACATTGCACATTTTACATTATCACAGACAACTTCTCCAAATAGAATCCTTTTCTGTTGAGACCCACCCTTTGGTTTTGACATGTGCAAATGGATAATACTAAACAGCTCATTGATTTCCATGTGAGAAGAAAAATCAGTCCTTTCTTCCTACATTTTAGCAGCTATTTATAGCTTAACACGTATTTCTCACATAGTTTTTCTGAAATCTTCATGTTCTACCCCGTTCTTCCTGAGCTGAGCTTTTGCTGAGCTAAAATATAAAAGAGCACAAGGATAGCCACCTAATATTAGTAAAAGTGTAGCAGAGAATTCAGGATACATCATAGACACTAATCACTTCAGAAAAGTTCTGCTCTGCCTTAAAACAGTAAGACATAAAGTAAGGTCAAGCAATCTCTCTTTTTAAACCCATCTTGTCTATGGATGAATATGATTAGAAGATAATGCAAACCTTAACCAATGTACTTTGGCATTTAGAAAGGAGTATTTTTACACACGCAGGATGGTTCCAGGAAAATAAAGAGGTAGATTCAAGTTTCTAACATTTCAAAAGTTCTTCAAACCTGTGATATTTTACTAGTCAGAAGTATTTTATTCTTCCCAAACTTACCTTGGGAATTTAGCTGAGATGATGACATCTCAGCAGTGATAGGTTAAAAAAAATACATAGGTCGTAGATATAAAATATATACTCTCTTCTTACCAAGATTCACCTATTTTTCTTCAATAAACACTCCTCAAATTATTGTAAGACTTTAATTAATTTCCAGAGTTCTGAAAAAGTTTATTTTGACACTTTTTGCCAATGTTCTCCTTGCTTTTATGGGAGAATACATTTCAAAGATCCTTACTCTGCCATTCCTGAAGTGTTTCTCCCCTTACAATACGTGTGTATATATATACACATATGTATATGTATAATATTAACATATATATGTTCATATGTAAGTGTATATATACTTAAATCAGTGTATATTTATAATCAACAGGTTAAAAACAGATTCTCAGAAGTGTAAATATTTAATTCTCATAAATGTATATATTTGGGCCTAGGCTAATTTATTTTGCTATATAGAATTATGATATTTCTTGCAAAGTATAAGGCAGCCTAAGAAAATATTTATTTGCTTTTTCTACGTGAAATTACTTGTTGGTCTTCATTTGGTAAAAAATAAAAAATAAAAATGATAGTTTCTCACCCATTAAGTGTGCAAGACAAAGGAAAAGAAAGGATGAAATTAGAATTAAAATTAGAATAAAAAATCGTTTTTCAAGCTGTGAGGGAAAATATCTTAGTAAACATCTCCCAAAGATTAGAAAAATATCCAACTGTGCAGTTAGTTACTTAGCTTAAATAACTTTTATACCACTGATTCATCACTTGAATTGTCCTTTTAAGTTAGAAGAAACACTGCTTTAATTAACATATCCTATACTGAGATGAGTTCTCAGTGCAAGTTGAAAACGACACAGTTCCATATACAAAGGGGGCCAAGTATTTTCACGCAGTGTAGTATAAATAGAAACAGAACAGATAAACCAAAATAATTTCCATAACATGTTTGGATTATTTCACTATGTTTTGTGAGAATAATCAGAAGAATTACTTTACTTTGTAAACAGAAGGAAATGGATATTAGATCTTAATCCTAAGTATACAAATATACATGTGTATAATATTGCTTTCACTGTTTAGCCGATTTGAAACATAGTACAGAACGACTCCTTGCTTTGCACAAGACCCCCTCGGAATCACTGCAAGAATATGACAGAAAACCTGATTGTGTTTTGACTCTTCGGTATGCTTTTTAGTTAATTTATTGGCACTTGTCTCTTTGGCAGAGCGTGCTGAATTGCTTTCTAAATGGAGTACTTGAAGTATATAGATAGACTGCCTGCTTTCCTTAATTGACACTCCTGCACTTCATCAACTGGTCGCTACGCTGTCTCTTCTGTTTCTCCCTTCTAGGTTCCATTCCAGATTTCTGGCACGCCTCTCACAACAAGCATATATACCTGTAGTTATGCAGGAATATTGCTGGGTGAGGAAAGAGATATATTCAAATGTCAGAGAAAAAACATCTGGAACATTTTCAAAGCCTAGAAAGTTTCATGTGGAAAGAGCATGAAGCCATGCCAAGGTAAAGCACTGTGGGGTATTCTGACAAAGCTACCCATCTAGAAACTCATATACATCCATTTTCAGGCCCCATCTCAATCCAGTCTTGGTGTAGACAGAGCGAGAGGATGTGCACGACCTTACGAAACACTTTTGGTTCCTCCTTCCCATCTGTCCTTAAAAAATTCACATATGTGCACCAAGGCAATAGTTGCAAGTGCATAAAATCACTTGCAAGGTAGGCCGGGCGCGGTGGCTCACGCCTGTAATCCCAGCACTTTGGGAGGCCGAGGCGGGCGGATCACGAGGTCAACAGATCGAGACCATCCTGGCTAACACGGTGAAACCCGGTCTCTACTAAAAATACAAAAAATTAGCCGGGCGTGGTGGAGGGCGCCTGTAGTCCCAGCTACTCGGCAGGCTGAGCCAGGAGAATGGCGTGAACCCGGGAGGCGGAGCTTGCAGTGAGGAGAGATCAGGCCACTGCACTCCAGCTTGGGCGACAGAGGAGATTCCATCTCAAAAAAAAAAAAAAAATCACTTGCAAGGCTTATCAATAAGCCTAAAAATTTCCATGCTTGCAACCCAAGAACTACATTTGCAGAGAACAAACCTACACATATTTTATGAAGGGAAAAAGAATTCAGAGGCAGTGAAGATTTGTACATTGAGCCTACAAATCTCCTGAGAGATACAGTTGCATTATAATTTGGCCCCTAATGTTGACTTTAACTCATTTAAACTGTTCCTGAGCGTTGTGATTAATACAAATATGCTGTCAGCTAAAACTGTGAGATATTACAATCTACTTTATACAAACTTTCCCAGAAACTGATAGATAAGGGAGTAGATGTGGAAGCTGACTTCAAGGAGTCTATGATTTTTTAACTGCCTCTGTATTTCAAATTCTCATTAAAACTGACAGTTTCTTCATCTTTTGGCCTTAGCAAAAGTTTAGTGTGAAGAAGATATTTATTTATTCTGATATGTTTTTTCTGCATAAATATGTAACTTACAAACCAAGAGATATCAC
The DNA here is from genome assembly GCF_043159975.1 of Macaca nemestrina. Taxonomy (NCBI): domain Eukaryota; kingdom Metazoa; phylum Chordata; class Mammalia; order Primates; family Cercopithecidae; genus Macaca; species Macaca nemestrina. The sequence goes on along the minus strand of NC_092129.1, from coordinate 166,822,682 downwards.
CTGCATTTTTGGCAAAAGTTTACTGAAAATCCAACATAATAAGTACACTAATTGCTACATTGCAGGCCTCAAGACATGTTTGTTTGATTAAAAACAGACTAATATTTATTTATTTATTTATTTATTTATTTATTTTTATTTTTTTGAGACAGGGTCTTGCTCTGTCACCCAGGCTGGAGGGCAGTGGCGCAATCTCGGCTCACTGCAACCTCTGCCTCCTAAATTCAAGTGATTCTCCTGCCTCACCCTTCCAAGTAGCTGGCATTACAGGTGTACATCACCATGCCCGGGTAATCTTTTGTATTTTTAGTAGGGACGGGGTTTCATCATGTTGGCCAGGATGGTCTCGATTTCCTGGCCTCGTGATCCACCCACCTCAACCTCCCAAAGTGCTCAGATTACAGGCATGAGCCACCGTGCCCAGCCTTACAAACATTACATTTTTTAAAAATAAAGGAAAACAGATAAAATAGATAAAATATGAAATATTTTAGTGGAGAATTATAATTCATAGAATTGTTACATGAACATTCTAGAACTGCAAAATATAATATCTAAAATTAGAAGTCACTTGATGTGTGTAACAGAACACAACAAAAAACAGCCTTGGGGAACTTAAAGACAGGTGAACCGAATGATAGAGTGAAAAAAGTAAACAAAGCACAAAGAATAAAAGAGATCGGGGACATAATTAAAACATCTAACATACATGCCATTTGAGAAGAAATGCAGTATTTCCTCTCTATAAAGAAACAGAATAAAATATAAAAATTTTTAAGGAAATAATACATCGTTTTACAAATATAATAAAAGTCATAAATTCCAGAAGTTCAAAAAAATCCAACAGGAGAAACACAAAACCCCAAGAAGGTACTTCATGGTCGAACTGCTGAAAACTAAATATAAATAAACAAAAAGAAAAACCTCAAAAGCAGTTTTAAATGTATATATACACACACACACACAATTACTCTCAAGGAAAAATAAATAAGGACAGATGATTTATTGATATAAACCATTGAAGTCAGAAGACATCATTAAAGTGCCAAAGGAAAAATTAACTACTAACCTTGAATTCCAGGTTGTATCAAAGAAAATATCCCTAATAAATGAAAATGATATAAGACTTTTAAGAAAACAAAGTTTAAGCAAGTATATCATGGGCAAACTAGTCCTACAAAATATAATTAAAGTCTTCAAAGTAAAATAAAAATAATTGTTACAAATGAGAGCACAGAACTGCAAAAAAAAGAAAAAAGAAAAAAGAAAAACACCAGAGAGTATAAACATAAAAGACTCATAACCATTTAAAATGATAATAATAAAGTCTTATGTAGTTTGAAGTATATATCTAAGTAAAATATATCTTTTAAAACAGCAAAACATGTAGGGCATAAATGTAGTTAAGGATTTCTACAGTTTGCAAGATGTGATGTAGTACCAATTTAAGGTAGACTGCAATAAATTATAAATGCATTTTATAATTTTTTTTTTTTTTTTTGAGACAGAGTCTCACTCTGTCGCACAGACTGGAGTGCAGTGGCACGATCTCAGCTCACTGCAATCTCCGCCTCCTGGGTTCAAGCGATTCTCTTGCCTCAGCTTCCCAAGTAGCTGGGATTACAGATGCCTGCCACCACGCCCGGCTAATTTTTGCATTTTTAGTAGAGATGGGGTTTCACCATGTTGGTCAGGCTGGTCTGGAACTCCTCACCTCAGGTGATCCACCTGCCTTAGCCTCCCAAAGTGCCGGGATTACAGGCTTGAGCCTCCTCACCCAGCCACGTTTTATAATTTCTATAGTAACCATCAGAAGAAAAATGTTATAATCAAAAAAAGTTAATAGAGGAAATATAATGGAATAAGAAAAGAAGAAATAAAAGAATAGAAATCAGATACAACAAATAGACGACAATAAGTTGGTAGATTTAAATCCAACTATATCAATAATACATTTAAATAGACTAAATACTCCACTAACTAAACTAAATACTCCACCAAAACACTAAATTAAAGCACCGAACACCAAAGATTAAACACTAAACACTAAATCAAAACACTAAAATGTCAGACTGGATATAAAAGAGTAAAAGAGATGAAAAGCTATTTGCAAGAAATATATAGTAAGTATAAAGACAGAATCAGAATAAAGAAATGGAAAAAGATGTTTCATACAAACTAACTTAAAGCTGATGTGGCTCTATTAATGTCATACAAATCAGATTTTAAGGGAATCATTATTATGAGCAATAGAGACATTTCAAAATAACGAAAAGATCAGTTCAACAGAAAAGAATCATGAATATATATGTACTTAATAATATAGCTTCAGGCTGGACACGGTGTCTCACATCTGTAATCCCAGCACTTTGGGAGGCTGAAGTGGGCAAATTGACTGAGCTCAGGAGTTCAAGACCAGCCTGGGCAATGTGGCAAAACTCTTATCTCTACAAAAAAATACAAAAGTTAGCCAGGCGTGGTGGCACACTCCTGTAGTCCCAGCTACTTGGAGGGCTGAGGTGGGAGGGCGGAGGTTGAGGCTGAAGTAAGCAGTGTTCACCCCACTGTACTCCAATGGGTGGCAAAGCGAGATCTTGTCCGAAAAAATATATATAAAAGAAAAACCAACAGGAATAAAAGGAGACACAGACAAATCCATAGTAATAATTGGAGATTTTAACAAACCTTTCTTAGTAACTGACAGAATAAGCACACACACAAAAAAATCAATAAAGCTGTAGATGTTTTGGACAAGAATTAACAATTTGACCTAATTAACATATGTAGAACATGCTACAGTAATTGTAAGATATGTACCATTTTCAAGTGCTCATAAAATGTTTATTAAAATAGAACATACTCTGGGAAATAGATAAGTTTAAACAAATTTCAGATGGTCAAGGGATTTAAATCATACAATGTAGGTCTCTCACCACTGTGTGGAATCAAACAAAACCCAAAATAGAAAGAAAACTAGACAATTTCCAAATGTTTGAAAATCAAGCAACATACTTCTCAATAAACCATGGTTTTAAAAAAAAATCACATGAAAAATAGAAAACATTTAATGATGAACGACAATAAAAATACAACATATCAAAATGTATAAGATGCATAAGTTTGGCAGTTTCCTAAAAAGTTAAAGTACACCTACCTTATGACACAGCCATTCTAGTCCTAGATGTTTATCAAAGAGTAATGAACACATATGTCCATGCTAAGACCTGTACATAAATGTTTCCAGCAGACTTATTTTGAATAGGCCAAACTAAAAACAACCCAAAGGTCCATTGACAGGTGAGTGGATAAATAAATTGTGCTACATGCATGCAAGGGAATACTACTTAGAAATTAAAAGTTATAAACTATTAATATACACAACATAAGTAAATTGCAAAATTATTGTGCTGAAAGGAATCAGATAATAAAAGAGGACACACCCTATTGTTCCTTTTACGTAAAATTCTAGAAATGAAACTAATAGTGCCAGCAAGCAGATCATTGGTCGCCTGGGATAGGGAGGGACAGAAGCTAGGGATTACTAAGAGGCATGAGGTAACTTTTGGGGTACTGGAAATAATCATCTTGACGGTGGTGGTAACTTCACATGTGTATGTGGGTGTGTGTATGCACTTATATGCCAAAATGCATCAAACTGTACATTTTAAATGTGTGTGGTTATGATTGATTATAAATCAACTTTATCACCACATAGCTCTAAAATTTTTGAAACAAACTTATGGAAATAAACTTATAGAATATAGACTTTTGCTTCTGCTATGGAAAGTTAATCCTAATGGAGTAGCCCTCTCTCTGCAAACAATCATTAACATGGCCTGGGCGCGGTGGCTCACGCCTGTAATCCCAGCACTTTGGGAGGCCAAGGTGGGCGGATCACGAGGTCAGCAGATCCAGACCATCCTGGTTAACACGGTGAAATCCCGTCTCTACTAAAAATACAAAACATCAGCCAGGCGTGGTGGTGGGCGCCTGTAGTCCCAACTACTAAGGAGGCTGAGGCAGGAGAATGGCGTGAACCCGGGAGGCGGAGCTTGTAGTGAGCCAAGATTGGGCCACCTCACTCCAACCTGGGAGACAGAGCGAGACTCCGTCTCAAAAATAAAATTATTGGCCGGGCGCGGTGGCTCACGCCTGTAATCCCAGCGCTTTGGGAGGCCGAGGCGGGCGGATCACGAGGTCAGGAGATCGAGACCATCCTGGCGAACACGGTGAAACCCCGTCTCTACTGAAAATACAAAAAAAATTAGCCGGGCGTGGTGGCGGGCGCCTGTGATCCCAGCTTCTGGGGAGGCTGAGGCAGGAGAAGGGCGTGAACCCAGGAGGCGGAGCTTGTGGTGAGCGGAGATCGCGCCACCGCACTCCAGCCTGGGCGACAGAGCGAGACTCCGTCTCAAAAATATATATATATATTAATATAATACTAGATAAAATATATGAAGTCACTGTGTTCAGGCATTTGGCAATGGACGCACAAGACAAAAATTCCTGAAGGAAGAAAAACTCTGAGCTGACTATTTTGATTGCCCTCGCTTTCTATTTGGGAACTGATTCCTGACCTTGGCACAGTGAATTGGAGTCTCGGCAGAGCCTGGCGGTCTTGCTGAGATGAGGAGTCAGGAAGTTTGGGGAAGATGAAGTGCCTAAAATTTGTGAGGCAGGGCTCCAGGGAGAAGGGATCCTTAAGAGGCAGGAGTTGGGAAGAAATATGTGGGGGTTCCCCCTAGAAGTCCTTGGCTAAGGGATACAGGGGAAGACTACCTGAGACTTGCCAAAGAGTGGCTGTTTTGGAAAAAAGATACAAGAGGACAAACAAGTGCTGCAGAACACTGAAATTTCAGTCCAGCCAATAACTCATCCATACCTCATTAACATGCCAGGATTCAACAGATTAAGTTCTTTTCTAGACCCATCCCAAAAAAACCTAAAACCATGTCCAGACAAGATCTTTATGGGAGAGAGAGTTTGTATGTTTAGTCTTATCAAATTATTGAGGCTTGGAAAACACCTCCATAGTTCTGTCTAAACAAAATGTAAAACCAAACCCTCATACAGCTCAGGTAGTAACTTAACTGCCGCACAGCACTAAAGTCAACACTCTTTAGAGAAACAAAACAATATCCAAATTATCTCTAATGTATAATTGTCAAAGGCCATTTTTGTTTTGTGTGTGTGTATGTGTTTTCTTTTTATTTTTTTAAGCCGCATATCTCTTAACTTTGTCCAAAGAACATTTTTAATTAAAAAAAAAATTACTATACGTGGCAAAAAATAAGTAATTGTAAGCCACAGTCAGAGAAGAAAAGCAGTTTATCAGAAACCAACCCTGAGAGGGCCCAGATATTGGTTTAGCAGAAAATAACTAAGCAGTCTTATAAATATGGTCAAAAAATACAAGAAAAATATGGTTTTGTTTTTGTTTTGACAGAATCTCACTCTGCCTCCCAGGCTGGAGTACAGTGGCATGATCTTTGCTCACTGCAACCTCTGCCTCCGGGGTTCTAGCAATTCTCCTACCTCAGCCTCCCGGGTAGCTGGGATTACAGGCTAAGGAAGCAAGGGATTACTAAGAGGCACGAGGTAACTTTGGGGTACTGGAAACGTTAATCATCCTGACGGTGGTGATAACATGCCGCCACGCCCGGCTAATTTTTTGTATTTTCCAGCAGAGACGGGATTTCACCTTGTTGCCCAGGCTGGGTCTCGAACTCCTGAGCTCAGGCAGTCCACCCGCTTCAGCCTCCCAAAGTGCTAGGATTACAGGCGTGAGCCACTGTGCCTGGCCACATATGGTCTTAATGAGTAAACAGACAGAAAATCTAGGCAGAGAAATTAAAACTTTTAAAGCAGGAAAATTCTATTGTAAAAAATATAATAATTGAAATTTTAAAATTGCTCATTTGGTTTAATAGCAGATTGGAGATGGCAGAATAAATAATTAGTGAACTTTAAGATAGATAAATAAAAATAGTTAACTTGAAAAACAGAGAAAAAAATTCCAAAGAAAAAAGGAGGCCGGGCGCGGTGGCTCAAGCCTGTAATCCCAGCACTTTGGGAGGCCAAGACGGGCAGATCACGAGGTCAGGAGATCGAGACCATCCTGGGTAACACAGTGAAACCCTGTCTCTACTAAAAATACAAAAACTTAGCCGGGCGAGGTGGCAGGCGCCTGTAGTCCCAGCTACTCGGGAGGCTGAGGCAGGAGAATGGCGTGAACCCGGGAGGCGGAGCTTGCAGTGAGCTGAGATCCGGCCACTGCACTCCAGCCTGGGTGACAGAGCGAGACTCCGTCTCAAAAAAAAAAAAAAAAAAAAAAAAGAAAAAAGGAACACAGCCTCTGGGATTTGTAGGATAATATTTAAGATAATATAACATACATATAATTAAATTCCCAGAAGGGAAATTAAATGAAAATGAGGCCCCCCCCCAAGATTGTTTTTGACAAAGTAATGACCAAAGAGAACATCACATTTATCCAGTATATTGATGACATCATGTTAATTGGACCAGCTGAGGAGGAAGTGGAGACCTTGGTATTACACATGGGCTTCAGAACGTAGGACATAAAACCTATGAATATTCAGGGACCAGCCACACCAGTAAAATTTTTAAATATCCCCTCCAAAGTAAGGACGAATTATTGCATCTCCCACCTCCTACCACTAAGAAGAAACCATAATGCCTGGTGGGCCTCTTTGGGTCATAGAGGCAGATATTCTGTGCCTAGGAATATTTCTCCCACCCATTTAACAGGTAAGATGAAAGCAACAAACTTTCAGTGGGGTTGAAAGCAGGAAAGGACACAACATCAAGTCCAGGCTGTGATGCAAACAGTCCTGTCACTTGGGCCATACACCCTGACAGCCCCTGTGTTATTACATTAGAGATATCAGTGGTAGGAAAAGGTATTATGTGGGGTTTATGGGAAGTCCTCCTAAGAGGACTAAGAGGATTACAACATACTGTAACCCTAGGGTCCCAGAGCACAGTGATGCCAATTGGGGCAGATATTAACACACCTTTCAGCAAAAGGCTCTTGGCACGCTGTTGGGTTTTGGTAGAGACAGAGTGCCTGGCCATTGGACACTAAATGACCAGGCAACCGTAATTCCACATCATGAGCTGGACTCTGTCAGAGCTACCAAGTTCTAAAGGTGAACAAGCCCAGCAATTCATCACAAAGTGGAAATGTTCCATCCAGAAATGCACAAGCAGAACCAGAGGGCACAAGCAAGCTGTCCACGCAGCTGCTGCAGACTCTGTGTCACCCACCACTATGGAACTGGCACTTCTCCCTCAGCACACGGTGTCCAGTGGCTTAATCCTTTAGAATCAGCTGCCAGAAAAGGAAGAAGCCCCAGCCTGGTTCATAGTAGGCCAACCTATTACATGGGGAGGCAAAAACGGATGGTATCTCTACTACAACCCCATTCGGAGGCAGCCTTGAAAGACAGCAGTGAAGCAAAATCCTCCCATTGTATACAGCTCAGGCAGTGCACCAGGCTATCCACCTTTGTGCAGAAGAATAAGTGGTGCAAGGTAAGAATATATGTAGATAGGTGGCTGGCATCATTTGGTCATCTGGTCAGAAACTGGGAAGAAGAAAGACTGGAAGATCAGGAACCAGCAAGTCAAGAGAAGACGCATAAGGATAGATATACAACACTGGGCACAAAGTGTGAAGATCTTTGTAGCACATGTTAATGCCAATCAGAATATAACTGCCCCAAAATAGCTTGAATAGTTGATATTGCCAGCTTCTGTCATCAGCCACACCAAGGTTGGCACAAAGGGTACATAAACATGGTCACTGTATTAGTATGTTCTCACAATTGCTATAAACAACGACCTGAGACTGGGTAGTTTACAAAGAAAAGAGGTTTAATTGACTCACAGTTCCACAGACTGTACAGGAGGCATGACTGGGGAGGCTTCAGGAAACTTACAATCATGGCAGAAAGTGAAGCAGAAGCAAGAACATATTTACATGGCTGGCAGGAGAGAAAGAGAGAGAGAAGGGGGAGGTGCTACACGCTTTCAAATAACCAGATGTCATGAGAACTCTACGACAAGAACAGCGAGGGGGAAGTCCAAACCCATGATTCAGTCACTTCCCACCAGGGAATTCAATAACCTCCGACACTGGGAATTACAATTTGACATGAGATTTGGGTGGAGACACAGAGTCAAACCATATCAGTCACCATGGTAGCAGGGGTGGAGGCTACATACAGGCCTTACAGCTCTGACCAAGGCTGATATGATGACTAACCTGCCGGCAGCAAAGGCCAGTGCTGGTTCCACAATCAATCCCCACCCCTTGATGGGACCAGCCAGTCCCTTGGTAGCAAGTTGACTATATTCTATATTGGACTTCTTTTACTCAGGAAGGAGCAGAGATTTTGACAAGTATAAATATCTTTTTGCGGAGAGAGTTTGCCTTTTCTGTCCATAGGGAGCAGTACTGGCACCAGCACAGGACCTCGTATAACATTGCAATAAGCCAGGGGATCCACTTTATAATGAAGGGAGTATAAGATTGAACACATGATCATAGAATCTACTGGTCATACCGTATACCTCACTACACAGAAGCTAGTGGCCCGAGGACAGAATCGTCTGCTGGAAGCACAGCCCCCTTGCTGTTATTGTGGTAAAGATCTCACGAGATCTGGTTGTTTGAAAATATGTGGCTTCTCCCCCTTCTCTCTCTCTCTCCTGGTGCTCTCAAAGGTGATGCCTGGCAAAACTGAGTCATCATCCTACAGAACACGGTGTATACTTTCAGTCAATGACCCTTATGCAGTGATTCATAGCTCCACATTTTTTTCTGATACCAAATGTGTGATATCTTTTCCAAAACCAACAAGCAATTCTCCAACTCTGACACCAACTGGGTATACAATAATTTAATTAAATTCTGACACTAACTACCCACAGTTAGTGCAGACCCCGCAGATTAAGGGCTCAGTGTCACAAGACTGCCCCCACTTCAGACACCAGCCTCAAGCAAGAGCCCCAGGCACCCCACACTGCTGCCCAGTTGACTCCAAATTCAGAGGGGATTCAATAATTCACGAGAATGACTCATAGAACTCAGGGAAGTGTTTCATTTATGATTACTAGATTATTATAAAGGATATAACTCAGAGACCAGCAAATGAAACACTTGTATATGAATAGGGCAAAGCATGGAGGGGCCAGGGTGGGGTAGTGAGAACGTCCACGCCCTCTCCATGTGTGCCACCCTCCCAGCACAACAGTGTGTTCACCAACCTGGAAGCTGCCGGAACCTGTCATTTAGGGGTTTTTATGGAGGTTTCATTATGTAAGCATAATTGATTAAATCATTGGCCATTGGTGATTGAATTCAATCTCCAGCCCTTCTCCCCTCCCAGGTTGGAGGGTGGGGCTAAAAGTCCTAACCCTCCCACACTGTGGTTGGTTTTTCGGGTAACCAGCCCCATCCTGACGCTATCTCATTAGCATACAAAAGACAGTAAATTCCAAGGGTTTTAGGAGTTCCTCGCCACAAACTAAGGACAAAGATCAAATATTTATTATTTAGTATAACCACAGTTCTCAATAGGTGGAAGGCATAGGTCTAAGAACCAATGAGTGAAATTAAGAGTGCCCCTTCTTCCATCACCCCCCAGTGACTCTCTGGCCAGTTTGTGCCTTCAGCACCTACAATTCTGGGCTCTGTAAGTTTAGAGGTCCTGGTTCCCAAAAGATAATTCTTTTGCCAGGAGACACAGCAAGAGTCAAATGGAACCGTAAGGTACAACTGCCACCTGGGCACTTCAAGCTCCTTATGTCCAGGGACCAGCAGACAAGAGTCACCATCCGGACAGAAGTAACGACCCCAGTCATCAGAAGAACATAGGGGCTGCTTTATACTGTGAGGCAGGAATAGATCTGACACTCCCACGATCCACGTGGATGCTTCTTGGTATTCCCTCATCCTATTTTGACAGTGAATGCAGAAGTGCAGCAGCTCCATCACGAGAAGGGCATGGCAAGCAGGGGTCCATACCTCTCAGGATTTAGGATCTAGGTTACATCCTGTGATGGTTAATTTTCTGTGTCAACTTGGCTTAGGCCATGGTGCTCATTTGTTTGGTCAAACACCTGTCTAGATGTTGCCCTGAAGGTATTTTGTCGATGTGATTCACATTTACGATCAGTTGACTTTCAGTAAAGGAGCTTATTCTCAATAATAGAGGTGGACGTCATCTAATCAGTTGAAGGCCTTGAGAGCAAATCTGAGATTTCCCAGAAAAGAAGGAATTCTGCCTCAATATTACAATGGAGAAATCCTGCCTGAGTTTCCTGTTTGCTGGCCTCCCCTATAGATTTCAGACTTGCCAGCTCCCGATTCCATGAGTCAATTCCTTAAAATAAACCAGTCTCCTCCCCAACCCTTCTCTCTGAAGAGGGAAAGAGAGAGAAAGAGATATCCTATTGGTTCTGTTTCTCGGAAGAATCTTGACTGATACGTACACACGACTAAGCAAATCACTGAGACCAGGAGGTATGCTAGCTGAGGACGAGAGGAATTTAGAATGGATTATGAGGATGAGTATCAGTTGCAGGCCCAAAACCACCTGGAGCAGTAGAGGTTACAGTTTATTCCACTATCCTTCTATTTCTAAGTTCCCTCAAGAAAAGGAGCACAAGAGCCCTGGAAGAGTTGCTCCCATAACTTATATGAAGAAGTAAATCCAAGAGGCACAAAGAGTAATGTGTGATGGAAATTATGATGCATTGCCCAGGTTCCCCTTTGGGAATGAAGGACTTTTTTTCCCAGGTGCTAGAAGAGCTACCAGCAGGAAGCCTTCTGCTGTCAGCCTCATATGGAGAATGAACTGGCTGAAAAGAGCTGCATTGTCCAAGGTCATGCCTCCTTCCTGTGTTGGCCCACTTCAATGACTGATGAATGAGAGCAGGAAAAAGGCACGGCTCTCTCCACTCCCAAGGATCATCCCAGCTTCAAAACTCCCCATAAGAACTGGCTGAAGACTCTATTGAGACTGCATTGCAGGTTGACTTTTCCCTGTGCTTAATCTTATTTCCTCCAATTGCTGAGAAAGAGATGTTAACATCTCCCAACTATGATTGTGAGTTGAGCAAAAAAAGACAAACAGAATAGAATAGAGTAAATACTATATTATTTCATTTATGTGGAGGTCAAGAACAGGTAAAAACTAACCTATGATGATGAAAGTCAGAACAGTGTGTGTGTGTGTGTGTGTGTGTGTGTGTGTGTGTGTGTGTGTAGGGTGGTTATTGATTGGGAAGGGGCACAGAAGATGTGTGTGTGTGTGTAGGTGTAGGGTGGTTATTGATTGGGAAGGGGCACAGAAGGGGTGTGTGTGTGTGTGTGTGTGTGTGTGTAGGGTGGTTATTGATTGGGAAGGGGCACAGAAGAATCTTCCGGTTGATGGAATGGTCTGTAACTTGATCTGGTAGTGGTTACATGGTGAACACCTACGTAAAAACACCAAACTATATATTTAAATTTGTGCAACTGAATATATCTAAGTTATATCTACATTTAACAAATGGTGCTTTAAAAGGTAAGTCAAGCTCATCTGAATCCCAGTTGAGTCCTTTGCCAGATGCATCACCTTTTGGAAGCCATTTATCTCTAGGCTTCAGTTTTCTCAATCCCAAAATGAGGGATTGGACTGGATATTTGAGTTACATGCCATGAGTCTATCAAAACAGCTCTTTAAAGTATTTTTGAAAATTGAAGAAAAAAACATTTTTAAAGGGCAGCTTGCAAAAGAAAAACAAATGGTTTCAGAGACATGTAAAAAAAACCAAAAAGACAGCATTTTAAATCTAGATTTTATATATATACATATACATATATTTAAAAATTAAATGCAAATATTTAGTGTAGCTTTTTGTTGTTTCCAAAGCTTTTCTTCTACCATTTCTTCTTCCCCAGAAAACTCAGAATCTCACAGGGTTTGGTGGGGTTCACGTCACCCTCAGTTCCAGGGATGAGCCATCATGGGTTGACCAGTATAATTTCAACCCCTGTGCCCACAGAATTTATCCCATGATGACAAAACAGAATGGAACCCAGTCCCAAGCCAATCAGCTATCACATTCCCTTGGCCTCTTAGGTTGGCTCAAGAGTGAGCTGGCACCATAAATTGATACAATCCAAAGGAGCATCAGACTTTTGTCTAATAATTGAACAAAAAGAACATCTGACCACCACCCCAGCCACCCTCATGGAAGCTCGTGGTCCTGGGAGCTGCTGGAAGCCTCTTACTACCTTGAGGGAGTTGGCTTAGTAGCAAAATCAACCATGAGAAGCCAGAGGATCTCAGCAAACAGAGCCACAGTCTTAACAAATGACCCTTGCACTCAAACCACACCTAAAGCCTGCCCTTCCTCTAGACTTTGCAATTACAACAGATGTGTTAATCTGTTTTTTGCGTTGCTATAAAGAAATACCTGAGACTACATAATTTCGTAAAAAAAAAAAATAACCAAAAACTGCAATGCTGTACAGGCATGGCACCAACATCTGCCTGGCTTCTGGCGAGGCCTCAGGAAGCTTATGATCATGGCAGCAGGTGAAGGGGAGCCAGGGTATCGCATGGCAAGAATGGGAGCAAGAGAGAGGGGCGAGGTCCCAGACTCTTGTAAACAACTAGATCTGGCATGAACTCATTGAGCAAGAACTCACTGATCACCAAGGAGATGGTGCTAAGCCATTCATGAGAGCTCTGCCTCCAAGATCCAATCATCTCCCACCAGGCTCCGCCTCCAACACTGGAAATCACATTTCAACATGAGATTTGGAGGGAGAACATATCCAAACCATATCAGGAGATAATAAATTCCTTTTATTATTTAAGCCAGTGCGAGTGAGGATTTTTCTCAACTGCAACCAACATTGTTTTATTTTATACAGCAGTGTCAGTGAGAATTCTGGAAAACTGACATCAACATGCAACTGGTAGAAAAAAAAACCTGATGCTACCTTTAGGAGGACAATTTGGCAATATGCATCAAAAGATCTAAATATGGGCCATATCCTTCAACCTACTGCATAAACTTGTAATATTTATTCATTCGTTCAACAAATATTTAAGCCCTGACTATATGCCAAGCACCATTCTAGGAATCAGGAGTTTAGCAGTGAACAAAACAAAGTCCCTTATGGAACCTGCCTTAGGAAACAATCAAGGCTGTGTAAAAATTCTACAGAAGTTAAGAAGAAATTATTTAGGCAGATAGTAAGTGTATGGGAGTCCTCAGTGAGGCTTTTCTTTTTAATGAAAAGCGGCCCCAAATCATTTTCTAACGAAGAGCAGCCTATAAAGAAAAGTTGTAGACATAAGCAAGCTGGGACCTTGCACAGGTGAATGCCAACAGGAATTAGGGACTAGACATGTTCAAGATGGCAGCTCCATCTTCCCTTCTCTTTGTCAGCCACATGTACAGTAAGGAGCAGATAAGATGGCTCCGATCAACTAGAAAGCCCATTTGCATAATAAGATTAGGGTGGGAGACCAGCCTTATTACCCATGCACTATGTAAACATCATACCTCATGGAACCAATCTATGAGTCCTATGCAAATCAAACACAACCTCCTCAGACTGGACTATAAAATCTGGCACATTCACCACCAGCTGGTCTTTTCTGCTTGGAGACCCCTTTCTTTATAGAGAGAGCTGTTTCTCCTTCTCTTCTCTTCTGCCTATTAAACCTCTGCCTTGTGTGTGTCCATGTCTTAAATTTTCCTGGCACATGACAATGAACCCCAGGGTATATACTCCAGACAACACAGTCACTTCAGAAGATTTATCTATTCTGTTCCTAGAAAATCACATGGTCTCTGCCCAAAAGCTCCTAGATGTGATAAACAACTTCAGCAAAGTTTCAAGATATTAATACAAAATCAATGTACAAAAATCAGTAGCATTTCTATACACCAGCCATGTCCAAGATAAGAGCCAAATCAAGAATGCAATCTCATTCACAATAGCCACAAAATGAATAAAATACTTAGGAATACAACTAATAGGAAAGGTGAAACATCTCTACAACGAGATTTACAAAACACTGCTCAAAGAAATCAGACATGACACAAACAAATGGAAAAACATTCCATGCTCATGGATAGGAAGAATCAATATTGTTAAAATGGCCATACTGCCCAAAGTAATTTACAGATTCAATGTTATTCCTATCAAACTACCAATGACATTCTTCACATGCATATGCAACAATCCATATGCAACAAAGAGCTCAAATAGCCAAGGCAATGCTAAGCAAAAAGAACAAAGCTGGAGGCATCACATTACTTGACTTCAAACTATACTACAAGGCTACAGTAACCAAAACAACATGACACTGGTACAAAAACAGACACATAGACCAATGGAATAGAATAGAGAGCCCAGAAAGAATGCCACACACATCCACAACTATCTGATCTTTGACAAAGTTGACAAAAACAAACAATGGGGAAAGGACTTCCTATTCAATAAATGGTGCTGGGATAACTGGCTAGCCATATGCAAAAGGTTGAAACTGGACCCCTTCCTCATAACCATAAAGGAAAATCTATTCAAGATGAATAAACAAGTTCAGCAAAGACTTAACTGTAAAACCTAAAACCTAAAAACCCTAGAAGATAACCTAGGAAATACCCTTCTGGACATAAGCCCTGGCAAGGACTTCATGACAAAGATGCCAAAAGCAATTGTGACAAAAACAAAAATTGACAAATGGGATCTAGTTAAACTGAAGAGCTTCTGCGTAGCAAAAGACACTATCAATGGAGTAAATAGACAACCTATAGAATGGGAGTAAATTTTGCAAACTATACGTCCAACAAAGGTCTAATATCCAAAATCTGTAGGGAACTTAAACAAATTAACAAGCAAAAACCAAACAACTCCCCATTAAAAAGTAGTCAAAGGGCCAGGCGCAGTGGCTCACCCCTGTAGTCCCTGCACTTTGGGAGGCTGAGGTGGGCAGATCACTTGAAGTCAGGATTACCAGACCAGCCTGGCCAACATGGCAAAACCCCATCTCTATTAAAAATACAAAAAATTGGCCGGGCGCGGTGGCTCAAGCCTGTAATCCCAGCACTTTGGGAGGCCGAGGTGGGTGGATCACGAGGTCAGGAGATCGAGACCATCCTGGCTAACACGATGAAACCCCGTCTCTACTAAAAATACAAAAAACTAGCCGGGCATGGTGGCGGGCGCCTGTAGTCTCAGCTACTTGGGAGGCTGAGGCGGGAGAATGGCGTGAACCCGGGAGGCGGAGCTTGCAGTGAGCCGAGATCACGCCACTGCACTCCAGCCTGGGAGACACAGCGAGACTCCGTCTCAAAAAAAAAAAAAAAAAAAAAAATACAAAAAATTAGCTGGGTGTGGTGGCATGTGCCTGTAATGCCAGCTACTTGGGAGGCTGAGGTGGGAGAATGGCTGGAACCCAGGAGGCAGAAGTTGCAGTGAGCCAAGATCACGCCACTGCACTCCAGTCTGGGTGACAGAGCAAGACTCTGTCTTAAAAAAAAAAAAAAAAAAGTGATCAAAGGACAGGAACAGACACTTTTCAAAAGAAGACATACAGGCAGCCAACAAGCATATGAAAAAAACTGCTCAGCATCACTAATTAGAGAAATGCAATTCCAAACCACAATGTGATACCATCTTACAATAGTCAGAATGGCTATGATTAAAAAGTCAAAAAGTAACAGATGCTGGCAAGGTTGCAGAGAAAAGGAAACCCTTATACACTGTTGATGGGAATGTAAATTAGTTCAGCCATTGTGGAAGACAGTCTGGCAATTTCTTAAAGAACTTAAAACAGAACTACCATTTGACCCTGCAATCCCATTATTGGGTACATACCCAAAGGAATAAAAATCATTCTACCATAAAGACACACACACACACACACGTGTTCACTGCAGCAATATTCACAATAGCAAAGACACGGAATCAACCTAAATGCCCATCAACAGTAGACTGGATAAAGAACATGTGGTACATATACACCATGGAATACTACACAGCCTTAAAAAAGGAATGAGATCATGTCCTTTGCAGCAACATGGGTGGAGCTGGAGGCCATTATGCTAAAAGAATTAACTCAGGAACAGAAAACCAAATACTGTATGTTCTCACTTATAAGTGAGAGCTAAACACTGAGTACACATCAACACAAAGAAGGGAACAATAGACACTGGGGCCAACTTGATGGTGGCAGGAATATAAATTAGTTCAACCACTGTGGATAGCAGTGTGGCAATTTCTCCCTAGGAGGAGGGAGAGGACCGGAAAACTACCTATCACATGCTATGCTTATTATTTGGTGATAATCTGCACACCAGACCCCCATGACAAGCAATTAACCTCTATAACAAAGATGCACATGTACCCCTGAACCTAAAATAAAAGTTTTTTTAAAAAAGATTTATTGGCCAGGTGCAGTGGCTGACGCCTGTAATCCCAGCACTTTGGGAGGCTGAGGCGGGTGGGTCACCTAAGATCAGGAGTTCGAGACCAGCCTGGCCAACATGGTGAAACCCCGTCTCTACTAAAAATACAAAAATTAGCTGGGCATGGTGGCAGGCATCTGTAATCCCTGCTACTAGGGAGGCTGAAGCAGGAGAATCGCTTGAACCCAGGAGGTGGAGGTTGCAGTGAGCTGAGATCACACCATTGCACTCCAGCCTGGGCAACAAGAGCAAAACTCTGTCTTAAAAAAAAAAAAAAATATATATATATATATATATATATGTCTATATATATATATCTACAAGGGTATTAATTTCAGAGCCCTTTATAATAGGGAAAAGTTGGAAATAACATAAATATCCAACAAAAAGAGACTGCATAAATAAACTTGGGGACAATGACATGCTAAAATGCTATTCAAATTGCAGAAACAATTTAAAACAAGGAAAAATATTCACTATACAGTATACTAGTAGTTTTTTTTAAAAAAGCTGATAAAAGCTGTACTTTATACTTTATGTTTGTAACACTTACATGTGTATATTTATGTATAAGAAAAGCCTGGAATTAGATACTCTAAAATGTCAACAGTTATTTTAAGGAGTGGAAAGAATTGTGGGTAATTTTTATTTTCTTCTTTGTACATCTTTATGTTTTCGTAATTTTCTATCATGAATATGCCTTTCCTTTTGTTATCAGAGAAAATATCAATCTTACAAAATGATCTCAAATTGCTTAAATTAAAAAGTTAATAAGCAACACTCAAGTATTAATATTAAGCCATCTTCGAAATCCGAGGTCACCCTCTATAGACATCTTTAAATAAAGGGTCACGCTAGCATCCTCCATTCTACGATAAGACCATGAGTACTTTTTCTAACCACATTTGTCCTTTTTAATGAAGTAAACCAAACAAGGTCTTGGAGCTGGTTAATAACTGCCTGGACTAGACTCTAGGTCTCCTGTCTTGAGATCCAGGACTATTTCCATCACCCGGTGCCCTCTGCCCAGCCCACAAGCAACAGCATTAGAATGTATCTGTCATCCAGAGAGAGGTCATTCAATACATTTGGAGAGTATCATCAGTTCCCTAAAAATAACTTGGCAGCTCAGAAGCTCACTGTTTAAAGACTTAAAACTAAAGGACATCCTGAGTTTAAAATGTGAACAAGCACACAGTGGGTTTAAAATGTTTGCATTCTCTTTCTTGCCTTTCGGGTTTACATAATAGAAATTAAAGTGTGCATACACTTAAAGCTACTTCTACACAGGCAGGGTGAAATTGTTGGCACGCTGACGCTGGCAATGAACTTTTTTGTCCCTCGACACTTTGATTTGTGCCCTTGCCTGTCCCTCAAATAATCCTACTCTGCTCTCTGTTTTTCGGATTTTCAGTGTAAAAGAGGCATTATGACTTTAACGACTGAATAACAGGCACAAATTTCCATTTCACTTTATTTACCAGCTTAGCTGTGGTTTAATACAGCATGAAGAGAATTTCCCCAGAGGTGGGTCTGAGCTGAACTGACTAGGTTTTTGACTGCCAATTCTTCTGCACACTAAAATAGCAGCATAACCTATCACACACATTTGTTATCTGTTACTAAGAGAGAATTAGCAACCCGCCCAAAGAAACAGAAATACGGCTGATGACAGCACTTCTCAAAAGGCCAGAAAACCTGTTGGTTTTACATCAAAATGCTCACACAGATACTCAAAAGAAGATAAAATGTTTCCAAACAACCAAAACAAAAGACTTCACTGAAGCTATATTTTTGTTTAAAAAAAAAAAAAAAGTGCCCAGACGGGAAAAAAAAAAAAAAAAGTGCCCACTTTATAGGTCGTCAGTTCTAATCAAGAATGTATTTCTTCCTGGGCCAGGTGCAGGCGGATCATGAGGTCAGGAGATCGAGACCATCCTGGCTAACACAGTGAAACCCCATCTCTACTAAAAATACAAAAAATTAGCCGGGCGTGGTGGCCGGCGCCTGTAGTCCCAGCTACTTGGGAGGCTGAGGCAGGAGAATGGCGTGAACCTGGGAGGCGGAGCTTGCAGTGAGCCGAGATCGCACCACTGCACTCCAGCCTGGGAGACAGAGGGAGGCTCCGTCTCCAAAAAAAAAAAAAAGAATATATTTCTTCCCATCAACCTTGAAGGTAAGTATCTTTAAAACATCCATTTTTTTTCGGTAAATATTTCTTTAGTGCCAACTATATGTAGAACCCTCTGAAGGGTTTTAATGACAGCAGGAGATCCAGTGACACCTAAGAGTGTCACCCTGCTCTCAGGTGGCTTATTGTCCAAAGCAATATTATCTCTGGGGTAGGAGACTCAATAAGCCAGAAAAGTGCTTCTCAATCTTCATGAAATATGACTCTCTTTTTTCAAAATTATTCTAAAAGGCTGTGAGCCTGAAGTTGATTTCCGTGATTAATTTAAGAGGGAAGGGGAAAAGAGAAGATAGTTATACATGAATGTGAAACTTGTGAGTTTGGTTCTGGCCTTTACAGTCAGATAAAGATTTTGAACAAAGTGGACAATAATTTACTGTAAGTAATAAAATAATATTGATCTTGCCATGGAGTGGGAACCAAAACTTCAGGGCCATCCATATGTACTAATTTGGAGATGACAAGCTTGTGGAATCTATTTATAACTTTCACAGTATTTTATGGTTCTTTCTTTCCAAAGAAGCGCACATTATATTGCACAAGGCCTGTGAATATACAAGTATTCTCTGCCAAAAGCAGCTGAGAAAGCAAAAGGATTATCCCAGCATTGTTTTTCAAACCTGAATTTGTAATGGGTAATTGTACAGAAATATTTGGTACTTAACCTTGAAACCCTGAATTCAGGAAAACTTTATGGCCCCAAGGCTACATGGTTTGATGACTCAGATTCGTAAATCCACCAAAAATGAGGATCTGGCCATTTTAACTGTGTCCACCTTTGTGTAGATGTAAAAACAAAACCCACAGTGGGCAGCAATGGTGCCTATCACGGTGCTTGCCTGGGCGAAGGGGAGCGGGGTCTTGATGAAAGTTTGTTGAGATGAAGTGGGTATGAATTCTGGCTTCTGTTTAAATAGGTTTGGAAAATAAGGAATCTCCATCCCTCTTAACCTTTGTTCTCAGTGACTCACGTAATACCAGTGTATTAGTAATGTTTTAATTATCCCTGGAATTCAAAATTAGGGACCATCCAGGCAAAGTTTCAGGCAAAGTGATCAAGTATTTACTGTTCCCTTGAAAGAATAAAAACACTGCAGTCAGGGGTTGCACGGGGCGGGAGTGTCTTATTTCCAGAAGCTGAGTTCTAGGACACAAGTATTCCAACCCGCGATCAGAATTTCCTCGTAGATCTCACCACTTTACCTAGTGAACATCCTAGCTGCTGGCTACACTCCCAGACACCCTCCTTCCCTGATATTATCACAGTCCCCTCCAGGGTGGGCTCCCAATCCGGGTAGGAAGAAAGGCGAGATAGCCAAAGGCACCCTTCTAAGGCTTCTGAGCAGCTTCCCTTCACAAAAGGTTTTGCCTGAGCCTCATCTAAGTACAGTAATTCTTAAATGACACCACAAGATGGATGTTGAATATTAAAAACCACGCCTCCTCTCTTTCCCCGCCTGCTTTGTTTTTATAAATTTTAAAAATTATCTTCATCATACCAGCACACAGAGTGCTTTTTGAACCTGTGTGCTGGCTCTTTACAATTTCACTTTCTGGCTCTCATCTATTTGTAAAATTCTTTATTTTTTTTTAATTGGGTGAAAAAAATGTTTTTAACTTTAATAGATTTCTGATTTCTCTATATCTCCCACTGAGGGTTCAAACTTAAAGAAACCAATGACCTCAAAAAGTCAACCTCATGAGGAAGTCAGCAAGATGAAAAACGATATTTAATGTTTTGCACAAGAATATTTGCATTCCCATTGGCCTTTGCAAATGCAACATTTCTCACCCTCTTGGGTTGACTGGCAAAGGTGCCCTGGAGAGAAACACAGTATGCACTTCTCTAATGGTTAACATACCGAATTGTTTTAATGGAATAAATGGTGCCGCTCAGGGGCGATTAATGTAGAGACTGTAGGGTGGATTCCTGGTAGAAAGGACTTAAAAGGAAATTGTGCACCAACAATGGTGGATGAAACCTTCTGCTCACATTAAATATTTTCATCCAAACCTCAAGTATGACTGAATGATTTTAAGGCCTAATTGAATGAACTCTCAATTAAAAGAAGTTGCAAAAAGCTGATGTAAAGTCATAATATATATGGGGTGCTCTGTGTTCTACAAATGCTTTCAGGTCTGCAGGTGGAAACCACTGGTTATGCAATCAGTTGATTTCAAAAAGTATACCTTTTACATTTACATCCAGATAAAAACAGATGAGGTCAAGCCACTAAACATTCTTGTAATTCAAATAGAAGGAAATAGATTAATTGTTTAGAAAAAAAAAAAAAAAGGACGACTTATGCTGAGACATCTGTACCAATCTTCCTGAATAACTAAGTTAGGGAGGAAAGACAAATTTGGTGACTGTGGGGGCTAAAGTACTAATTTATGGTCCTCTGAAATAGAAGGCGGTGCCTGATGGACATAGGTATCTCCAGTTACTTGGTTTGGCTGGGCGGTGCGCAATTAAGGCTAATGGTTTTCCCAACTACATCCAAGCGCTAGATCTTTCTTTTCCTTCTGGCTCTACCTCACTGATTCTCCCCAGCACCGGTTTTTGGGGGCCAAGGAAAATTGGGGCCCTCCTTCTCACTCTTCAGACCCCAGGGTGTCCAGCTTGGGTATCGTTAGGCCGAGCTCCTTGACCCCCCCGCACCCGGGAGGGGATCTTCCTCTCAGCGAATCGCCCCAGGCCTCTGGGGACCCCAGTTCGCCAGTCCAGGTCGCCGGCCCTGTCACCGAGGCCTAGCCCAAAAAGCTAGCGTCGTCCACTTTGGAAAGCAACGCAGCTTCCTCCTTGGGCACAGTCCCCGCACCCTGGGTCCCGGCTGGTGCTGCGCCGGGTCCCTAAGACTTTGACTGGTTAGAGCAGGCGACGCCGAGAGCCAGGCCGCCTACAGGCGTCTCCAGCCCTACCCCAGCGCCGGCTACAGAGCCGGAGCCCCGAGCCCCAGCGCAGCGCCGCGCCGGGAGAGAAGCAGCTGTTCCCAACAGCTGGGGGGCGGCGGCGCCCGGCGCCCCAGGTGCTGCCGCGGCCAATCGCAGGCGTCCGGCCCGCCCCCCTCCCCAGCCGGGCGTCGACCCCCGGCCCGCGGGGGAAGGGAGCAGAGAGGTGGAGAGCCGTCCTCTGCACTCGTCTTCCAGCTCCCGCGGCGGGAGGGACAGACCCGAGCCGAAGCCGCGCGGAGTCCCTCGCCCCTAGCCCCGCCGCCGCGCCCCCCGCCCGCCTCGGCGCTCGGACGCTCTCCCCGCGGACCCTCCCCACACCCCACCCAAGGCACCTGATTCCTAAGGAAGAAAAATCTACCTCTAAAGCACCCCCTTCTTCGCTTGAGGACTACCCTCTCTTTTCATTTTTGGCCTCCCCGCCGGGTGAGTGGAAACCGCTTGCACATTCTATAGAACCGGATTCTAATCCAGACGATCCGGAGAATTTGTACGGTGACCGGCAGGGGGGGCGGGAGGAGAGAGCGAAGTCAAGTCTCCAGGGCCGCTGGCGACTTCGGAAGCCGCGCGCCCCGCGCCCTCGGCCGCCCCCGGCCTCTCGCTCCCGCTGCGCCGCCGCCCTCGCCCCCTGGCTCGCCCTTGGCCCCAGGCGGCCGCGAAAGGGTGCGGGAGACGCGGAGCCGGAGGAGGAGGCGCAGCCGCTGCCCGAGCCGCAGCCGCAGCCGGAGTCCGAGCCGCGGGGCGGGCGCGAAGATGCACACGACCCAGAAGGACACGACGTACACCAAGATCTTCGTCGGGGGGCTGCCCTACCACACCACCGACGCCAGCCTGCGCAAGTACTTCGAGGTCTTCGGCGAGATCGAGGAGGCGGTGGTCATCACCGACCGGCAGACGGGCAAGTCCCGGGGCTATGGATTTGTAAGTTGCACGGACGGGGGGTTGAGGAGAGGGACGGAGTGGCGCCTGACCCCGGGGATCGGGAGCTTGGAGTGAAGGGCTCGGCGTGACCCGTGAGGAGCGCCGCGGGGAGAGCGGCGCTGCCCCTTCGCACCGGGGTGAACTGAAAGTTTGCTAGGGGAGAGGGCCGGCGCCAGCCTCGCAGGGTTCGGAGAAGACCCAGCGCTGTGCGAGGTCGGGGGCCGGGCAAGGCAGGGCAGGGGTGGAAGGAGACAACTGTAATGACCATCGGATTTGGGGTGCGGAGGGTTGCGAGGGAGGGGCCGCAACCCCAAACAATTGCAGCATTCCTGGGCTGCAGGCCGGTTGTTAAGCGCGCTGTTGCTTTGTAAAAATGCGTGTGTTCTGGTGGTGTGGCTGGGGCAGGGAGGGGACACCCCACGAGGTATGGGGCTGTTCCCCTTGTGTCATCCCCCGGCCTTTTAATTGCAAAGGTAGGTTCTTTTAAAGGATCATCCTAGGGCTCTTTGCCGAACTGAAACAGAGCATATTAAGCTTCCCTCCTAGAGATTTAAGCGTGCAAATTCAGCTGCCGAAGAGCAGGGAGCCCCAGAGTGGGACAATAGCTATTGTCGTTGGGGAGTGTTTTCGGGAGGTTGGGAGCGTTGGGCGGATGTGAGGCTGGACTTTCTTTAAAGCAAACGGTGCCTCTGAGGCTGAGTAGGGACCTGGGGGGCGGGGGAGTCGGGGAAGGAGGATCTAGAGTTCCAAGAATTTAGGCTTCCAAATCTCAGCTAGGCCCTAGTAGCACCCTTAAGATTTCAGGGGTGGGGCAGGGTTAGAGGGTTTCTTTTTTTTTTTCCTTCGTCTACCCGCTCCCCCCACCCCGCCCGCCTTTTAAAAATGGGAGATCAAAGAGGAGGGTCCAGCCGAAAGAAGAAAAGAATAGAAAGAAAGTTTGATCTCAGTTTTATCATGAATGACTTCTCCATTGTGATTCTTGATTTCCTTCAGGGGTTAATGTAGAGGTTATGTATGTATGTCTGTGTGTGTCTGTTGCTAAGGTCACCATGGCTGACCGGGCTGCTGCCGAAAGGGCCTGCAAGGATCCCAATCCCATCATTGATGGCAGAAAGGCCAACGTGAACCTGGCATACTTAGGAGCAAAACCAAGGATCATGCAACCAGGTGAGAAATGTCTGTCTCCCCTACCCCCCTCTCCAAGAACCCCCCCCCCCCCCACTTACGGGCGGGCTGATTCTCTAATTTAGAAGACATTGTCTCCCTCTGTAGATGTGTTTAGTAAACTTGAACATGGCTTGTTATTCTACCAAGGCATTAAACATAAAAGAGTTGTAAATACTCCTCTCAGGGCTTGAAATGTACCTGTGTGCAAAAATGGATCTTGGGGGTCTGAAGAGTTTGTACAGGAGGAAGAGTTAGTCATGACTCACCTGTTTCCTATATGACATACATTTGTAGTCTGCTCTCAGTTTTCCAATTTTTAGCCACCTGTAGATAATTCACATGTGGATTATATTAGCCAAATTTGTCGACTTCAACTAATGTATTTCCCTACTTCGTGGTGTCTCTCCTTTCAGCACCAGTTGCACTGTACTCAGAGCAGGCAATCTGACTTGAACACAGACCCAAGGGAAGCATTAAGGGGTAGGGGTGATGTCCAAATGGTAAAGGTGTTTTTTTGTGTGTTTGTTTTTTGAGATGGAGTTTCACTCTTGTTGCCCAGGCTGGAGTGCAATGGTGCGATCTAGGGTCACTGCAACCTCTGCCTCCTGGTTCAAGCAATTCTGCCTCAGCCTCCCAAGTAGCTGGGATTACAGGAATGCGCCACCACACCCAGCTAATTTTGTGTGTTTAATAGAGATGGGGTTTCACTGTGTTGGTCAGGCTGGTCTCGAACTCCTGATCTCAGGTGATCCACCCACCTCGGTCTCCCAAAGTGCGAGCCACTGCGCGGGCCCCAAATGGTAAAACTTTAACATAAAATCACAGAGTATTGGCAATCAAAGAAAACAGAAATTGCGCTTACTCAAAAACCCTTGCTACAGACAAAGAAACAGACTTGGAGATGAGAAATATTTTACTTATGTTAGGTAGCTATTAGTTGCCAAAAGGGAGCATCTTTTTGTCTATGGGAAAACAATATCTCTTGGATTATTGACAACACTGCCCTTTGCATTAGCACAAATAGTTGAGAGTTGATTTTTAAGCAAATATAATCTTTTCCTTGGTCAGGCATCTTTACTTGTAAAGTTTGATTAAATCATGTACTCTTCACTTCTAAGCCTTTCCATCTGAAATTTTGGGACGAGGTTGACACTTCCATCCAAACAGGTTTAAAAGGAAACTAGGTTGTCAAGACAGTGAGTGCTTGTGCAAATATTCATGGGCATTAAAAAAATTTGTCTAATACATTGTGGGTATGTAGTATCCAGAAATACATTGTGGGTATGTAGTATCCAGAAAAAGTGTGTGTGTGTGTGTGTGTGTGAGAATTTTGAATACTGAAAACTAAAACCCATAATCTTTCAAAGCATTGTCTGAAGCATCTCAGAACATTCCAGATTACAAAGACTTTTCATAGATTGTGGTTCAAAACTGTAAGAATATTTGAGATGTAACTTCATTGTCAGATCCTGCTGTACTTAATATTATTTCATGAACATTTTCCCAAGGTCTGATTCTGTGTCTGCCAACTAAACTTTGCAGATTTTTTTAAAGTTTCCACTTTTCCCCTATTAAAACCTTTATTTTGAATCAACGATAGCATTTATAAAACTGACTTTTAAAAATATACATACATACAGTTTCTTTAAAGTGGCAAAAGAATGGTTATCTTTTGTAAGTGGAAGTTGTGATTGCATTTTACTTGTACGAGTAATAAATGCCTAACCATGCACAAATAAAGAATGTGGTATGTTTTGTTGTTAGGTTTTGCCTTTGGTGTTCAACAACTTCATCCAGCCCTTATACAGAGACCTTTCGGGTAAGTTGATTAATCAGACTTTCTGAAGTTTCAGTATGACTATCATTTGTTAACCTGCCTCTTTGTTATATACAGATAAGATCATGATGTCACAGAATGTTCCTGGTTATATAATTTTATATATATATTTGTGCATTTTTAATGCTGATACTATAAATATTTTTAGATGAGTCAAGTTATCTGACCAAGTATGCAGCCTCCAAACGAGACAAAGTTTGAGCTTATGATTAGCAAAACAAAACAAAACAAAAATACCAGGTATGACTTGTGTACAAGACGATTGTGTCCCATCACCATTACTACTGTTCAACTTGACTCAATTTTATTTATCTCTTTCTAACCTGACAGGGCTCGTATACAGTTAAGCTAACTGATCAGAAGGATACCATGATAAGAGGTGGAATAGTTCTGTTTGGAATTAAACTCTGTAACCAGTAGACTCAGACACACAAGCTCAGATGGTGATTAACGATGCATGGATGTTGGTGTTGTTGTTTTTATTTTTCACAATAGTCAATAGCCCTTCGTGTGCTTTATTTTATTTATTACAGTAATGAAGTGGTGTTGATAGCTAAACTGTGTGCTTTTTACTTAATTGAAAAGAGCTGTAGTGGAAGTGTTTTCTTTTCCTTGGGGAAGGGGCTCTTTGCGTTTTGGTTTTGGTGGTGGTGTTGAGGGGTGTTGACTTTTGATTTTGCCATGGGAAGCAAAGGGCCTTTTTTTTTTTTTTTCCTTGCTTTTAAGCTGTAGCCTGTGACTTCTGTTTAACCATATTTTTGTAGTGAGTGCTAAATCGTGTGATTTCTCTTTGTCAGAATACAGATTCATTGCTTGCATGTCCTAAGTTTCTGTTTTATGGGAAATTTTCTGGGAATGGGGTTCTTTCTTTTGCAATGTGTATCCACTTTTAGACCATCTAATTTAAAGGTTCAGCAACTCTCATCAGATTTTATTAACATAAGCCAGTTTTTTTGAGTAGTGTAGCACTAACCTTCACCTTTTGGACCTAACTCAGGTGAACACGTGTTTATATTTGTGTTGTCTTTGGGTCTTGTGATTACCATTTTTCCTGTTCCAAGGTCCCCAGTTCTCTTCCATTCAGAGGTTATATGGGTGGGAGATCACTCCCCCCCGCCTCAATTTATCCTGGACACTAGATTCTGTTTTGGCTGTATTCTACCTGATGAACATTCCTGTAACTCTTAACGCAGGATACTTAAATTTTCTTTTCAAATGTTCATGTTGTTGAAAGAGTATTTTACCCTCAATAATAATTTCTTCTCTAGCTTAGGACCTAAACATCCACCTGTGTAACCTGGAAGGCTGGAATCTGTCTACATAGATAGTTGTCTACCATATGTGTCTCAAAGAATAGGTTTTAAAAAGGTAGTAACAATAACTTGACTTGGAAGAGTCAGGTTATATTTCCCATGACCACCTCCTTATAGCTCTAACATATCAGTAACTACTGTTATTGTCAACTACTTTTTTTTTTTTTTTTTTTTTTTAAGCTGTGGAAGACTCTTCTGTCAATATGATCAGAAAGGGCCTTCCTATATCCATAGCTATTTATCAGAGCCCCATCCAAGCCAACCCAGATACTGACAACAAATGGTGGGTTGATGGGTTCAGCTATTTCTGTGGGTAATTCATTTAGACTATCTGTTTAAAGTGGGATTAGGGAGGAGAGCTTGTATCTGAAGGTGTGATGTGAGCTTAGTGGTGAGTTCACACTAATAATCTTGAAACAGTTATAAAATGGAATCAATCAACAGGTAGTTGCATGTGTTTATTTTTTCACTGTGCCAGTGGGTGATGCAAAACGAGGGAATCGCACATTAGTTTGGGAACCAAAAGTCATGCAAAAACCAGTCAAGAATTACTAATTGCTAAATGACTTGGTATTGTTTCAAGCACAAAAGGAATTCAGAGTAGCAAGAAAATAGATGAGGTGGAAGAGTTGAATAAGGCTGTGGTATGCGTGGCAAGTAGACTGGCACTAGACTTGTACCACTGGGTATGTCATAGGTAAAAGGAAGACTGAGTATGTCTGGAGGGTATAGGATGGAGTGAGCCGAAGCAGAGGCATAGAGGAGAAGACTCAGTGTGTGGAGAAACCAGACTGTCTAAGGTGGATCTTGAGAGCTGGGCATAGGAATTTGGACTGGTTTTGGAAGTCGTTGTAGATCAGTCCTTAAGAAAGAAGGTAACACAAGGAAAATTAGAACCACCAGTGTAAGATGTGTCATATGGAAATTTGAAAGCAAATGTGTTTTGATAGCAACCTTTTGTTTTCCACTTCGTCTAATGTTAACTTGTCTTTATAAAGGATGGTAATTATTACTGTGTGCATGAATTGTTTGAACTTGAGATTCTTATTAGAAATAGATAGCATTCCAGGTGGATCAAGCAAGCTTTCTTTTTCTTTTTTAAGAGGTTCTCAACACTGCTCTAATTTCAGAGTCTGTACCTAACAAATCACACCTGGTCATCCTAAATTCTGTTTGAATGCTACATGTTCCTGTTTTAGGCCTGGAAAGAAGCTTGAGAATTTCAAACTTGACTTGACTTATTTGAAATTCTAGCAACTGAACTGTTCTTTTGAATGTGGTCCTTAAATGGCCCCCAGGTTGCTTTGGGCCTTTGAAGACAAAACCTTGGCCTAGGGGCCAGGCTCAGTGGCTCACGTCTGTAATCCCAGCACTTTGGGAGGCAAGGTGGGCGGATCACGAGATCAGGAAATCGAGACCATCCTGGCTAACATAGTGAAACCCCGTTTTCTACTAAAAAATACAAAACATTAGCCGGGCGTGGTGGCAGGCGCCTGTAATCCCAGGCTGAGGCAGGAGAATGGCTTGAACCCGGGAGGCGGAGCTTGCAGTGAGCCGAGATGGCGCCACTGCACTCCAGCCTGGGCGACAGAGTGAGACTCCGTCTCAAAAAAAAAAAAAAAAGGCCAGGTGCGGTGGCTCACACCCGTAATCCCAGCACTTTGGGAGGCCGAGGCGGGCGGATCACGAGGTCAGGATATCGAGACCATCCTGGCTAACACGGTGAAACCTCGTCTCTACTAAAAATACAAAAAAAAAAAAAGTTAGCCAGGCGTGGTGGCGGGCACCTGTAGTCCCAGCTGCTCAGGAGGCTGAGGCAGGAGAATGGCGTGAACCCGGGAGGCGGAGCTTGCAGTGAGCCAAGGTCGCACCACGCACTCCAGCTTGGGCGACAGAGTGAGACTCTGTCTCAAAAAAAAAAAACAAAAAAAAAACAAAAACACCTTGGCCTAAAAGGAATTTCCAATGTAGCACAGTGGGCAGATTGTAAACTTGCTGAACAATATTTTATAGTTTATGTTTGAAAGAAGCATTTCCTTATTGAAACCTTGGAGAGGGGAGGCTACAGACCTGTGAGTAGAAATTTCTGGGCTAGTTTAGATCAGGTTGAACATAACTTAAACATTGACTCAGTATGCCTTTAAGTGCTCAGTTTTATGCTGGGTGTGGTAACACTGTGCTTAGTATTTATAGTGTCCACTAAGGAGGGCAGGACGGACTGTAACTGACACTAACCAAACATCTGCCATATGGATTGTAATGATAAGGGATTTACATAAATTACATAATTTAATTCTCACAGTATTTGTTGAAGGCATTGTTAATATCTTTTCCAAAACTAAGACACAGAGAGGTTAATTAACATCCCCCGATCACAGAACTACTAAGTGTTAGAGTCTGATTCTAGGTTCAGAATCACGGCCTGCCTGACCTCAGAAGCTGCGTTCTTTCCTCTTTGTCAAGTTGTAGCCCCAAAAGACAAAACTCTTATTCTCTCATAATCCAATAAGAAAGCCAATAAGCACCAAGAAGGGCTGTCCATGTGGCTTCAGATAAGAGAGATGGACATCAGGGCAGTGAATGGGATTCAGAAGTCTTCATGAAGGAAGTAGAAGTCGACCTAGGTTTTAAAGAATGGTGGAGAGTAGGGAACTCTTGTATTGAGTGCCTACTATATTTGTCATTGTAGACTCTCTCCACAGATAATTTTATTTAATGCACAGCAATCCAGGGTTGTGAGATTATTAGTCCATTTCACATATGCAAAATATGAGGCTGTGTTAAGACACGATAGCATGAAAAAAAGAAAAATATGAGACTAAAAAATAAAGCAAATTTCTGAAAGCTCTACACCGAGTGAGTGCTAGAGCTAGGTGAGTGGGATTTGGATTTCAGCAGGTAGAGACAGCATCGCGGTGAGGGATGAATGACATGGATAAAGGGCAAGGATCTGGGAATGTGAAGCTTGTCCAGGAAACATAAAGGAGCCCAGTTGACCTGGGTTCGAGGAAAGGTGGAAGGAAACACTAGAAAGGTGTTTTGGAGCCAGAGGCAGTCTGGGTATTTTAGCCTAGAATGCCAAGGCTTGAGAAATTTGCACTGAGTTTGGTTTGTTAGGAGCCAAGATTACTTTGAGCAAATGAATGAGATGGAGACTTTGTCATCAAATGAGGTGGAGACTTTGTCATCAGTTGCTGTGAGATAGATTGGAAGAGGAAACCAGTTAGGATATTTCTTCAAAACCAGTTACGATGTTGCTTCAGAAGTCACATAGAGATGTCAGTGGAACCTGAAGAGATGGGAAGAAAAGGAAAATGTAGTAAATTTTCTTTGAAAATTACCAAAAGTATCTTCTTTGCACTTGTGCTTTTTGTAACTACTAGGCATGCACATTTCATAGTTAAGGAAAAGACATTGGTAAATGTCTAATAGGAGGGAGATTCCCAGATCACCTTAACGGGTTTCTCAGACTATTAAAAAAACTCCTAATTCAGGATTTCATTCCGAAGTGCCACTTGAACCTTTAGTCCAATTCTGCCTTCCTTCCTGACCCAGGATATTTTAGGCTCTCTGAGGTCTTTTGGGTTCTCCTTTTCCCTAAGCCTTAAAATGTTCTAGGTTTTCATTTGCCTTCCAGACGTCTCTTTAACCTTTGCCAAACTTCATGTAGGAGTCTGATAATCCACTGAACTTTCTTTATATTCTCATTGTTTGACATTGTGAAATCAAAACTATTTCCTAATGCGAAGTAAACGCAGGGCTAAAGCCCCGTAAGCAACCTTGCCTGTCTTCTAATGCTTTCTTCACAACACTTTCTCATGCCTTTTTGTAGGAGAAACATTTTCAGTTAACACCTTTGTTCAGAGATACCAACCTAGCACCCACAGTGTTGTTCTTGGAACTTTGAGAGTGAGTACAAGGGGTTAAGGTTTCAGTGTCAGTGAGATCCACACTGGCTGGCGTTTGCAGCTGATACATGTTTTACTTTGGCCTTATAAAGACATTTTACCCGCTGGAAACCCTTGTCGCATGACAGGATCAAAAATAGCCCGGCTGCAGCCCCTGCTGTCCATCACCACATGTAAACTGGCATGAGAGTAGGCTCTCTTAGCCGTGTCTACACGTTGTGGAGGTGGCAGCCTCCAGGGACAGTGTTTCATAAAGCCACACCTGTTGCTGCGAGCGAGCCAGTCACCTGACCTGCAGCAGCGTTCTGAGTGTGTGCACGACCACGCGGCCTGGTTTCTGACAAGCAGTTAAGAACATCTCTGAGTGTCCTCAGAAACACTTGATGACGTCGTTTCTCCTGGCACTGGGAAAGATCTACAAGTCTGGTAAAATCGAGTGTATTTTTATCATTGGGGCCAAAGTCCACTACCCTCTGAGATAAATTCATCTTTTCCATGGATGTTCGCTAATGAGTGCTTTCAGTAAAACTCTGAAAAGGCAAAGCAAAATCTATGTTTCTGAACAATCTACATGTGCTCTTCTCTGTTTTGAGTTCTTTGAAATTGGAAGATTGTTAACTTGTCCTTGTACTTCTTATAAGTTGGCTTTGCCAACAACCACATAGCATTCTAGTGTCATAATTTTAGATACAAATATAGGGGGCTTTAATGGAGATTATTTTAAAGAAGAAGATAAATCAGATATTCATGGTAGTGTTTCAGATGGGCAGTAATAAATTGCAAGAGTGAGAATGGAGATGCATGGAGTTTTTTTTAAATACCTCTTGTGATTTATTTTCTTAACCACATTAACTTTTAAGTAAGGTCATTGGAGTCTGTCTTGTATTATCTATGAATGTATAATTTTAAAAGGTACTGGTTTTGTTTGACTTTCTTGAACTTTTGCAGGATAACACATGATTATACAATTGATATGATTTGTACAAAATATCAACGAATAGGGCAGATTTCAAACATAACACTAACGTATTTCCGCTGATTTGGAGGATGAAATGAGTTAGTAGATGTGAAAAAAAAAGTTTTCTTGTTATGTAAACCTTTTAAATTTCTATTAATTTTAGAAATATTTAGTTGTACTTCCCTGTCCTGCCTTTTCCCTCAGCCTCATCATTTCCCCAAAACCCCTTCTGTCTGTCTTGCATAGAGATAAACAAGCTGGCTGACCCTCAGGTGCCTGATAGTCAAACAGGTTTGGTTGACCGTTGTGTCCTTATGAATTTTATGGGGGAAAAAAAAAGAGAAAGAAAGAAAATAAGTGTGCTGCACATCTCTTTGGGAATCACTGCCATGAATGTTAATAGCATTTTTGTAGCTTCCCACGACAGCCTCTTGTGACAGAGTGAGCTGCACTACAGTTCGTTTGAGAAGTGTGATTCTGCTATGTTTACCACACTTGTGAACTTTTAAACTCCTTTTTTTTTATTTTGTCGCCTGCTTCCTTTTTTAATTATTATTTTTAATAAGGGTGACTGAGGTTGCAGAGAGATTAATGTGTGCTGAGTCTGCATAGCAATTTCAAGTAGGGTTGCCATGATAATAAACATACGGATTTTGTTAACGTTTATGTTAATTTCGACGAACTGGTGATCACCCCACAGAAGTGAATAATTATGGACTACCTGTTGAGTCCTATATTCTTGGCTAAGAATTTTTCTATTTACTTAATTAAACATTTTTATTTTGTGAACTCATTACAAAATTTTCCAAAGCTTTATCAATCGAG
The DNA here is from genome assembly GCF_043159975.1 of Macaca nemestrina. Classification (NCBI taxonomy): domain Eukaryota; kingdom Metazoa; phylum Chordata; class Mammalia; order Primates; family Cercopithecidae; genus Macaca; species Macaca nemestrina. Next base: position 166,790,104 of record NC_092129.1, on the reverse strand, counting down.
CACTTGTTAAGTATCTCATGTGTGTAGCCCTCATGAATCTTGATTTATTTTCCAAACTCTTGATAAACTGTATTTAACAGCTCCAAATAATCATACATGACAATTCTAGCAGGGAGGGTGTCATCATATTTTTGGGGTCCAGTTCTTGTGGGGGCACTCTATGACTTTGGCTACTGCCCGAGTACTTTCAGTGGACCACCAGAAAGTAGATATTGTGGCAACCCTATGCTCATAATAACCACTAAATTTGAGTTTGTCTTATCTTTGAAAAACATGCTACAGATAGGAGGTGACTACCGCCTGACTTTGTTTTCCATTTCTCAACAGGATACCTGCCCACTATGTCTATCCGCAGGCTTTTGTGCAGCCAGGAGTGGTCATTCCACATGTCCAGCCAACAGCAGCTGCCGCCTCCACCACCCCTTACATTGATTACACTGGAGCTGCATATGCACAATACTCAGCAGCCGCTGCTGCTGCCGCCGCCGCTGCTGCCTATGACCAGTACCCCTATGCAGCCTCTCCAGCTGCTGCAGGATATGTTACCGCTGGGGGCTATGGCTACGCAGTCCAGCAGCCAATCACCGCAGCGGCACCTGGGACAGCTGCCGCCGCTGCTGCAGCAGCTGCTGCCGCTGCAGCATTTGGCCAGTACCAGCCTCAGCAGCTGCAGACAGACCGAATGCAATAGACCAGCCATCTGATCAAAGTTGAATTGTTTTCTCTTTCCCTCCCAATTTTCCAATTTTTAGTAGCTAATAAGAGAGTTAACATTGACTTAACAGCTTTAAAAAAAAAAAACAGCCATGCTATTGTGAAGCAGAGTTATTATTTTTTTTATACTCCAGGTAGTGTTCTAGATGAGAAAGAGGTAAGAATGAGAGGAATGGGCACAATTTTGGAAATCAATCCCAAAGAGCCTGAGTAAATGAAAGGCTACTATGAAATGACGCCAGGAGTAACAACGGAACTTCACTTTTGTAACGGGATTTTTATTTTTGCTCTTTTTATAGTATCAGGGAAGCAAACTGCCTTTTACAAGTTAGAAAAATGCTGTTTGAATATAGTTGAACCAGGGAATACAGAGCGAGCAATATGTAGCTTGAATTACATTTAAAAGCAGATTTTTTACAAACAAAATGGCGAAAGCACTGATTGTCATTTTTAGCAGTCACTTAAGGCCTATAGAACTTTTTTCAAGTCGGAAGGTCCTGTTCTTACTATCTCAAAAATGGGCATCGAACAATCAATCTAGGAGCGTGGCAGTGGGTAAAATGGTGGACAGGCACCAAAGCTATTTTCTCATCTGTCCTGTGGATGAGTGGAACTGTGGAACAAGTGATGTGGAATTAATGGGTGCAACAGCTGTACAGACAATCAATAACACACAGTTCTGGAAAGAACACATCACTTGTGCTTGTTTGATGAGCTTGTCACATTCTAATCCCTCTCCCCATCCTGTTTCAATTTTGGGAAACTTGTATCTGCTGGTGTCAGCAACTCTGATTCTGAAATAGGATCCGGCTTTTACTACAACAGCCTTCTCTTTCTATTTATTGTGTCGACTCGTGGCTTATGAATAAAGGCAGGCAAAGTTTGCAGAACTGTCTTAAGGACATTTATTTTTTTTCCCTTTTTAAGTAATTTTACACTTTTTAGTATCTATTTCAGAGTCATATTTAAAACTATTTATTAGTGACTACAGTACATGAGACAACAAGGTTACTGAGATTACAATTCTTCAAAGGTTAATGATAATGTGGTTTATACTGTGCCTTAATAGTAATGCTATTTAAGATATTTATTTTTAAGTTTTACTATGCTGCACTCTAAAGAAAGGAACTTTAGATGTGACACTGTAAAATTATGTATTCATCTCATGGCATAAATTATTTAGTAGGTCTAGATGTAGCGTATTAAATATTAACCTATTCAACTAAAGATGTTGACTTGGATTTATTTAAATTCATATGTGCACTGTATAAGAGAGTACTCTTACATTAACACATTTTAGTTTAGTTTTTAGATTTTTTTTCAAACAGTATATATTGCTAGTTTCATGCTTCCTCCTCTGATTTTGCCTGTGTAGATCTCATTTATCAGTAATTCATTAGTTTAACACTATTCTTACGTAGTCTTTAAATGCTGCTTTACATTTTTCTTCTGAAACTGCAATACTTGCAATTTTTATTCTTAAACTAAATTGAATACTATTTTACACTGTATTGGATTTTTATACTTGAACAATTTCATACAAGGGAAGACAGGTTAGCATTTTTATGGACTTTCTCCATTATCACTGGATTTACTTTAAGTATTCCCATACTAGACAGTGTTATGTAGACATGACTCTCCTGTGCAAATTATTTATTCGTTGTGTATATTGCTTTATAACATTTCAGATCTTCTAATCTATTCACTTGTATTAAATATAATTTTTAAAAACTTCTGTTGCATTGGCTGTTTCTAATTCTGTAGTAAAGGTGAATGATTTCTCTTTTGAACTTGAATTAATAGCCATGATTGATATGTAACATTTTCAGTGAGCATAATCCTCTCCTCAATGTCCTGGTTTTGTGCCTTTAAGTTTCACTAACTCAATTATCTACCTTATACTTAGCAAATGATATAGGTCATCCCCTATCCCACCAGGGGAGACCTAAAGGACTTCATGTCACTGAAAACTGGTTAGCTGAAAGATGCCTTGGAAGGCGTGGGCCAGTAGTAGAGAAGACTAGTCAGAAGCGGGACCAGCCCAGTGGTGCTGGGGTCAGGTAAACTGAGATTTGAGCTGGACTCCCACTTTTCAGCAGTGCGAGTGAAGCCAATTGCTCTTTGAAATTCACTTTTTTTTGAGACGGAGTCACCCTCTGTTGCCCAGGCTGGAGTGCAGTTGGTGCAATCTCGGCTCACTGCAACCTTCACCTCCTGGATTTACGCCATTCCCCTGCCTCAGCCTCCCGAGTAGCTGGGACTACAGGCACCCGCCACCACGCCCGGCTAATTTTTTGTATTTTTAGTAGAGACCGGGTTTCACCGTGTTAGCCAGGATGGTCTCGATCTCCTGACCTCGTGATCTGCCTGCCTCAGCCTCCCAAAGTGCTGGAATTATAGGCGTGAGCCACCGCACCCGGTCTGTAATTCACTTTTTAAATGCATTCCTCATCTATGATAATGTGACAATAATACTTGTCTTGCATGGTTATTTAAATATTAAATTTAAAAAGCATACCAACTGCTTGCCACAGCGCCAGATATATATAGTAAGTAAATATGTAATAGTGGCTGGGCGTGGTGGCTCACGCCTGTAATACCAGCACTTTGGGAGACCAAGATGGGCGGATCATGAGATCAGGAGATTGAGACCATCCTCGCTAACACGGTGAAACCCCATCTCTACTAAAAATACAAAAAATTAGCTGGGCGTGGTGGCACGCACCTGTAGTCCCAGCTACTCGGGAGGCTGGGGCAGGAGAATCGCTTGAACTCAGGAGGCAGAGGTTGTAGTGAGTAGAGATCGTGCCACACTGCACTCCAGCCTGGGCGACAGAGCAAGACTCTGTCTCAAAAAAATATATACATATATATATATATATGTATATATATGTATATATGTATATGTAGTAGCAATTGTTGTGAGGCCCAGGAGTAGTAGCTAACCAGAGGAAGTCACCTATTGGGATGTTTTAATTTATATCCACAATGATGTGGTAATATCTGATGAGGTATGTGTTAGAACATCAAATGAGTGTCATATTGACTGTCTGGAGGTGTATGTTACACTAATTATGGAGTGGATTGGGGTTGGGTTTTCGGGGGGTTTTGTTTTGTTTCGTTTGTCTTAAGACGGAGTCTTGCTGTGTCACCCCAGCTGGAGTGCAGTGGCATGATCTCGGCTCACTGCAAGCTCTGCCTTCCAGGTTCAAGTGACTCTCATCCCTCAGCCTCTCAAGTAGCTGGGATTACAGGCACCTGCCACCACGCCCAACTAATTTTTGTGTTTTCAGTAGAGATAGGGTTTCACCATGTTGGCCAGGCTGGTCTCAAACTCCTGACCTCAGGGATATGCCGGCCTCAGCCTCCCAAAGTGTTGGAATTACAGGTGTGAACCACCGCGCCCATCCTGGAAAGGATTGTTTATTGATTTCTTGGTCCTGATAGTTCCCAAATCCATGACACCTTTTCTTGAACTCCCATTAGTTTTCAATAATTATAAGCAAGAGACAGCAGTAATAACAGATTCCATATCATAGTTTCCATTTCACATCATAACTGTTAGCCTATTTAGACCTATCAGCAACCTTAAACTTTTAATTTTCCAAGGAAAAATAGTTACCAGCCTGTCTCCAGGGACAGAGATGACTGTACCCCAAGGTAGTATCCAGGACCACTAAAATAATTTCTAAGCTACTGAATTCAGTCAATGCATCAATGGCTATTTCATTCCAAAAGATGTGCTTTAATTTTTCAGATTTGTGGAAGGTCACTTTTGTCCTCAATGAGCTGTCTATTGCTGAACTTGAAAATGAAGCAGTTTTGATTTATTGATAAAAAAATAGGTCAGGCAGTTCTGGGAAGAGCTTGTCAAAAATAGGCGACTCAGAAAAGCCAAAAGTCCACCTACCCCAGGCTGTACCTTTCTTCCTGATCTGCAGCAGTAGCAATATTAGCAGTTAGAGAGAGCAAGATTTTTACTTGATAATGCTAACGCTAAAGCATACATTTTCTTTATTTTCTTTTTTTCTCTTTTTAAGATGGTCTCGCTTTGTTACCCAGGCTGGAGTGCAGTGTCATGATCGTGGCTCTCTGCAGCCTCAACATCTCAGGCTCAAGGAATCCTCCTACTTCAGCCTCCCAAGTAGCTGGGGGTACAGGTGTGCACCCACATGCCCAGCTCATTTTTTATTTTATATTATTTATTTATTTATTTATTTATTTATTTATTTATTTATTTTGAGACAAAGTCTTGCTCTGTCATCCAGGCTGGAATGCAATGGTGAGATCTCGGCTCACTGCAACCTCCACCTCCTGGATTCAAGCAATTCTCCTGCCTCAGCCTCCTGAGAAGCTGGGACTACAGGCGCCCGCCACCACGCCTGACTAATTTTTGTATTTTTAGTAGATTCGGGGTTTCACCATGTTGGTCAGGCTGGTCTTGAACTCCTGACCTTGTGATCCGCCCGCCTTGTCCTCCCAAAGCACTGGGATTACAGGCATGAGCCACCGCACCCGGCCCATTTTTTATTTTTTGTAGAGACAGGTTCTCATGACACTGTCCAGGCTGGTCTTGAACTCCTGGATTCAAGCGATCCTCCCACTTTAGAAACCTTCCAAAGTGCTGGGATTATATGCCCAGCCAAGAATACATTTCTAAAAAGAAACAAATGGAATTTTTTAATATCTAATAGGAAGGAGAGAATAGCCGTGACATAATGATCGGTCAGGCACGCTACTTGTAGAGTTAGAGAAAGTAATGGGGCTGAGATCCAAAGTGCTGGGTGAGTCCTGGCTTCATTACTTATCATCAGGATGATCTTAAACCCTTCTAAACTGATAAAATGTGGGTTGATAGTAGTCAGCATAGTTGTTCCATCTACTTCTCAGGTTATACTCATTGAATAAATTAAGGGAGATGAGAGCATTTTAGAAGTTCTAAAGCATTGAGCAAGCATTATTATACCAAGGAAATATGTACAATATTAATTTGGTAACTGATCTCAATTGTCTCATTAAATGACCTTTCCAAAAGAGGACAAAATCATATCTCATGTTATCTTTATTCTATTCCAACCAAGGAACAGCTAAACTGACTGTACAATAAAAGCAGCACAAAAATAACGTTGAAAGATGGAGAGATTACCCAGATAAGGGAAAGAGAAGTAGATGAGATTATGGAATACATTTCTCTCACAAGGGAACTATATTTAGTTCTTTCCTCACTCCTGTCAAATATTGTTCTTCTTAATTCCCTCTGAGGCTTGAAAGCGTTCATTAAGATGACAGCTTGAGGTTTGGAGGGGCAGAGGTGAAGAGGAACCAAAAAATAAATAAATGCGTTTTCATGCTTACTTTTGTCCTCTCTTCTACTTCCAGAGTTCCAGGCTGTTTCCATGGAAATTCTAACTTTGTTTTGCTTAAGCACTTGGTACAGAAGAGGTTTCATTTTGAGTATTTGTTCTGAGTTGAATTTTAGAAGTTCAATCATGATTTTAGCGAAATCATTTACATTTCAAGCTTTGAAGTCCCAATTGTAAATCAAACTAAGAAATGAGACAATGCCTATATAAGCCCTTTAGAACTTGTAGGTAGGCGCGGTGGCTCAAGCCTGTAATCCCAGCACTTTGGGAGGCCGAGACGAGCGGATCACGAAGTCAGGAGATCGAGACCATCCTGGCTAACACGGTGAAACCCCGTCTCTATTAAAAAATACAAAAAACTAGCCGGGCGAGGTGGCGGGCACCTGTAGTCCCAGCTACTCAGGAGGCTGAGGCAGGAGAATGGCATAAACCCGGGAGGCGGAGCTTGCAGTGAGCTGACATCCGGCCACTGCACTCCAGCCTGGGCGACAGAGCGAGACTCCATCTCAAAAAAAAAAAAAAAAAAAAAAAAAAGAATTTGTAGGTAAGAAAAATGATACAGATTTACAACTTTGATATAAAATAATTCTATCTTATTACACAGTATTTGGTCCTTCTTGATCAACTTCTTCAGAGAGAAAGTCTATGAAGTCCCTGTGTCTTCTGTCATTTGTCCCCTGGAAGCCAAATACCATGCCTTTTTAATATCCAAGAGGCTACCACTAAGCTATTAATCTATGTTAAGTGAGTTGGAGGGTACACATTGTTTTCCATTCCGCCACTATTAGAGGTAATTCCAATTACATTATAACATGGATTGAGTACAAATCGTTACTTCTTTTCATTTAATACCTCAGATAATGTGTTCATAAAAGGGCAAATATCAAACTGACTTCCAAAATGAGTTCTAAATGCAAAAACATAGTTTTGCCAAGTAGGAAATTACCTTTTAGCTCTATTTTTAAATGATGGTTATCTGACAGTCCCCACCAGGCATGAACCTACTTTTTAAATACCCCTGGCTCTGCCGCCTGTCCTGCAGATGCCTCAAGGCGAGGCAAAAGAGATACAGTGGATGCTGCATGGAGAGTCTTAGGACAGGCATTTTTCGTTCTGCATTCACTTGCGTTCATTTTGAAATTTGAGGAAAAGGTGGTGTGAAAAGTATGTAGAAGAAAATCATTTAAAAAGGGAGAGCAAAAATCAAAAGCATCTCCTAAAAATAGGCAAAAGAAGGTGAGACGAAGAAGTGAGAGTCACGTGGGCTGGATCACGTGAGGCCAGGACTTGCCACTGAGGGGATCATGTAGGGAAGCAAGGGGTGGTCATTGGCTGAGTGGCAGGAGACTTCATCTGATGATGGGGGGTGGAGGATCACTCAAAGGACAGTAAATAGATACAGTGTTTCCTTCTGTTTTCTAATAAAATAGGAAGGTGACAACTGAGTTCTTTTTTTAATTTTATTTTTAATTGACAAATAATAATTGCATATATTTATGGGGTATGATGTGATGTTTCTGTACATGTGTACATTGTGGTATGATCAAATCAGGCTAATGAACATAGCCCTCACCTCACATACTTATCATTTCTTTGTGGGGAGAGCATTTCATTTATTTTATTTTTTATTTTATTTTTGAGACAGGGCCTTGCTCTGTCACCCAGGCTGGACTGCCGTGTCACCATTATGGCTCACCGCAGCCTCAACTTTCTGGGTTCAAGCGATCTTCTCACCTTAGCCTTCAGACTAGCTGGGACTACCGGCACACAGCACCATGCCCGGATAATTTTTTTTCTTTTTGTATTTTTTGTAGAGACAGGGTTTCACCATGTTGCCCAGGCTTGTCTTGAACTCCTGGGTTCAGGTAATCCACCTGTCTTGGCCTCCCAAAGTGCTAGGATTATAGGTGGCGTTCACCACCATGCCCGGCCAGATGAGAACATTAAAAATCCACCCTTAGCAATTTAGAAATATACAACACATTACTATTAATCGTAACCATATTGCTATGCAATAGATCACCAGAACATATTCCTCCTGTTCAACTGCAACTTTGTACTCTTTAACCAGCATTTTCTATTTTTCCATCCAACCCCCTCCCACCCTACTCCGCAGCATCTGGTAACCACTATTCTACTTTCTACTTCTGTAAGTTAAACTGTTTTAGATTCCAGATATAGGTAAGATCATGTGACATTTGTCTTTCTGTACCTGGCTTATTTTACTGAGCATAATATCCTCTATATTCGTCCATGTTGCTGCAAAAGACAGAATTTCCCCTTTTTAAAGGCTGAATAGTATTCGTGTGTGTGTGTGTGTGTGTGTATGTGTGGACACATACACTATTTTTTAAATCCACTCATCCATTGATGGGCACTTAGGTTGTTTCCATGTCCTGGCTGTTGTGAATAATGCAATGAACATGAAGTCACAGATATCTTTTCAACATTTCAATGCCTTTGACTATATATCCAAAAGCAGGATTGCTGGATCACATGGTAGTTCTATTTTTAGTTACCAGTTGAGTTCTCCAACCATGCTTATAAAGGTTTAGGCTTTTTTTAATGGAGTGTATTCTTTGTAACTGAAAACTTTTAGAAACCATTATGGCACCTCTAGTAGGTTAAGCTAGAGCTCAGTAATGGACATTGGGCCTCCAGGGACAGGCAACGTTGGCATTCTTTTATCTATTGTCACTTCCCATTTCAAGCAGGCAAGTGAGTGGAAAGAGAGGGGAAAGATTAAAGAAAAGGTGTGCACCTTGCTCTCCGGTATACTTTGAATCAATGTATTAAAGGCATTTGTGGCTGGGAAACTCGAGCCCTTCACATCTGTATTTGCCCTGCTGTGCTGCCTCTGACTTGATACTGGCCTACTCCTGTCAGTGGGCTTTGGGAGAAATGGAAAGTGCAATGGGATGTAAAAAAGAGGCCTGCGCCTCTAACCACCTACCTTGTGCCAGGTACTTGTATTTAATCCTCATGATAGTGGTTGGTAGGTAATAGTATCCCCCATTTTTCAAAGAAAAAAAGCCTGCCCACAGTCACAGTGTCAGTATGGTGCAGAACCTGGATTTCAAGATGGTGTGCTGTTAGTCCTTTTGTGTGGTTATAAAGGGATACCTGAGACTGAGTAATTTATAAAGAAAGGAGGTTTATGGCCGGGCACGGTGGCTCATGCCTGTAATCCCAGCACTTTGGGAGGCTAAGGCAGGCGGATCACGATGTCAGGAGATCGAGACCATCCTTGCTAACACAGTGAAAGCCCGTCTCTACTAAACATACAAAAGCAAAATTAGCCGGGCGTGGTGGCAGGTGCCCATAGTCCCAGCTACTCAGGAGGCTGAGGCAGGAGAATAGCTTGAACCTGAGAGGTGGAGCTTGCAGTGAGCTGAGATCACGCCACTGCACTCCAGCCTGGGCAACAAAGCGAGACTCTGTCTCAAAAAAAAAAAAAAAAAAGAATTTATTTGGCTCATGGTTCTGCAAGCTGTACATGAAGTACAGTGCAGATATCTGCTTCCAGTGAGGGCATCAGGAAGCTTCCAATTGTGGTGGAAGACATAGGGGGAGCCAGTGCATCCCACGGCAAGAGTGGGTGTAAGAGGAGTGTGGGGAGGTGCCAGGCCCTTATAAACAACCAGATCTCGCGTGAGCTCATAAGGTGAGAACTCACTCATTACCATGAGGACAGCACCACCATTCATGAGGGACCAGCCCCTATGATATAATTACCTCCCACTAGGCCCACCAACATTGGAGGTCATATTTCAACATGAGATTTGGAGGGGACAAGCATCCAAACCATATCAGGTGACCTGAAACCAAATCCCACATGCACACCACCTCACTGCACTGCTTTTGACCACTCCTTTTTCTAGTAAATTCTGTGAGTTTCCATTGCTGTTCCTTAAGTAGAGCCATTGGTTCTCTGTCTTCAGCCTCCTGTTACACATGAGCAGGCAATGCTGATTTAGTGGAGAGAAAATGCCTACTTGTAGGTTGGAATTTTGGGAGAGGATGGAGACAGAAGATTCCAGGGGAGCTGAAGCAGCCTTCAGGATTGCCCTAAACACATTTGATTTATTCTCGATCACAGTTGAATCTATCCTTTTGACCTTCAGCCTAACTTCTAACTACTTTTGTGCCCACTTATCACTGGGTAATTATATTTTAAAAAACATTATTCCAATGCAAATTTTCCACACCATGTCTTCTTCATCAATAGTACTTTGTTTCTTTCTTTCTTTCTTTCTTTTTTTTTTTTTTTTTTTTTTTGAGATGGAGTCTTGCTCTGTCTTCCAGGCTGGAGTGCAGTGGCGCAATCTCAGCTCACTGCAAGCTCCGCCTCCCGGGTTCACGCCATTCTCCTGCCTCAGCCTCCCAAGTAGCTGGGACTACAGGCACCCAACACCATGCCCGGCTAATTTTTTGTATTTTTAGTAGAGACGGGGTTTCACCGTGTTAGTCAGGATGGTCTTGATCTCCTGACCTCATGATCCACCTGCCTCAGCCTCCCAAAGTTCTGGGATTACAGGTGTGAGCCACCACGCCCGGCATCAAATTTGTATTTTTTTTTAGAGACAGAGTCTCACTATATTGCCCAGGCTGGTCTCAAACTCCTGGGCTCAAGCTATCTTCCTGCCTTGTCCTCCCAAAATCCTGGGATTACAGGTGGGAGCCAGCACATCCAGCCTTGCTTTCATTTTGAAAGAGTCATTCTGTGTTATAGATCAATATTTGAGACGGAATATTAGTTGTAATAACATCAGTTGAACACCCTTCTCTCTCTCTCTTTTTTTTTTTTTTTAACCATTGTTACTCCTTTACTTTAAATATCCTGACTTTTGGCTACCATTTACTGAGAACCCATTTGTGCCAGACGCCGAATGCACTGGCTTACATCCCCTTACAGCCTCACAGCAGGCCTGGAATTGTCATCTTCATTTTACAGAGTTAATGTAATTTGCCCAAAGTCACAACTCAAGATGGTAGAAATGTGAGTTGAAATGGGGATCTGTCTGATGGCAAAGAGTAACTGCCCCTGGATTATTTTAGTGTCTTTTTCTACGTCACTAGGAATTGTCCTAGAAATTCTAAGGAAAGCTAAATAAACATGCCTTCAATTCTGGGGTCAAGACCAAATCTAAGGACTGTGTGGCGAATTGTAGACATGATCAAAACCGTTAATAAGGATCACAGAACAGAAACATCTCCATGCTCATTTTCTCTCATTTCTGTTGGCAACATTTGATCAGTGATAATACTAAGGATCGTTATGAGTAGTTGTCTTGGCCTCAATCCACTTGTGCCTTTGTGGGGAAAATATACTAATACTGTGATTTACTATGACGAACTCCTATAAAATTGAATAAGAGTATATCAGTTTATGTCAAAGAATATCAAGTAATCATAAACTTTTAATAAACATCGACTATTTTAATAATAACAACTTTGGATTTAAATAGACAATATAGTTACTAAAGATGTATGGTTCAAGTCATCTACCACTAATTGCTTGCTTGACTCCTTTAAAACTCAGAGGAAGAGAAAATGTACATACACACAGTGAAATGCTGTTCAAGCTGGGTGCTGAGGCTCACGTCTGAAATCAGCACTTTGGGAGGCCGAGGCGGGCAGATCATGAGGTCAAGAGATTGAGACCATCCTAAAAATTAGCTGGGCGTGGTGGCGCGTGCCTGTTGTAGTCCCAGCTACTTGGGAGGCTGAGGCAGGAGAATTGTTTGAACCTGGGAGGCGGAGGTTTCAGTAAGCTGAGATTGCGCCACTGTACTCCAGCCTGGCGACAGAGTGAGACTCCGTGTCAAAAAAAAAAAATTAGCTGGGAGTGGTGGCATGTGCCTGGAGTCCCAGTTACTTGGGAGGCTGAGGTGAGAGGATCACTTGAGCCCTGGAGGCGAAGGTTGCAGTGAGCCAAGATCATGCCACTGAACTCCAGCCTGGTCAGCAGAGCCAGATCCCATCTCAAAAAGGGAAATAAAAGGACAGGAAAGGAGAGAGGAGGGGAGGGGAGGAGGGGACAGAGGGGGGATGGGGGAGGGAGGAGGTAGCGAGGGAGAGGGCAGGGGAGAAAGGAGAAGGTAAGGAGAAAGTAAAGGAAAGGAGAAAGGGAAGGGGAAAGGAAAAAGGGAAAGGGAAGGGAAAAGGGAAGGAGAAGGGAAAAGGGAAGGCGAAGGAAAAAGGGAAGGAGAAGGGAAAAGGGAGGGAAAGGAATGCTATTCAGCCATAACAAAAATGAAATCCTGTAATTTGCTGCAACATGGATGGAACTGGAGATCGCTATGTTAAGTGAAATAAGCCAAGCAAAGAAAGACAAATATTGCATGTTCTCATTCATATATGGGAGCTTAAAAAGTTGATTTCATGGAGGTGGAGCATAAAATGATAGTTATCAGCGGCTGGGAAGGGTGTAGGGGGATGAAAAGAAGTTGATTAATGGGTACAAACATATAGTTAGATAGAAGGAATAAGTCCCAGCGTTCCATAGCACAGTAGGGTGACTATCATTAACAATTTATTGTATATTTCAAAATAGCTAGAAAAGAAGATGTGAAATGTTCCCAATACAAAGAAATGATGAATGTTGCAGGTGATGAATATGCTGAGAAGCCACCGTAGAAAAATACCCTGATTTGATCATTACACATTGTATGCAGGTATCAAAGTATAACATGTACCCCATAAATAGGTACAATTACTATATAGCAATAAAAAAATTTAGTCTGGGCACAGTGGTTCACTCTTATAATCCCAGCACTTTAGGAGGCCAAGGTGGGAGGATTGTTTGAGCCCAGGGGTTAGAGACCAGTCTGGGCCACATAGAAGATCTCGTTTACAAAACATTTTAAAAATTAGCCAGGCATGGTTACGCCCACCTGTAGTCCCAGTTACTCAGGAGGCTGAGGCGAGAGGATCACTTGAGCTTGGGAAGTCGAGGCTGCAGTGAACTGTGATCGTGCCACTGCACTCCAGCCTGGGCGACGCAGCAAGACCTTTCCTCAAAATTAAATTAAAAACAAATTTTTAAGATTTTTTTTTTTTTTTTTTTTTTTGAGATGTAGTCTTGCTCTATCACCAGGCTGGAGTGCAGTGGCACGATCTCAGCTCACTACAACCTCCGCCTCTCGGGTTCAAGCAATTCCCTTGCCTCAGCCTCCCTAGTAGCTGGGACTACAGGCACACGCCCCCACACCCAGCTAATTTTTTGTATTTTACTAGAGGCGGGGTTTCACCATGTTATCCAGGATGGTCTCGATCTTCTGACCTCGTGATTCGCCCGCCTTAGCCTCCCAAAGTGCTGGGATTACAGGTGTGAGCCACTGCACCTGGCCAGAAATTGTTTTTAAACCGAGAGAAGATGAAGGAGAAAAGGAGATTTGAATTCGTAATGGCAGAAGCAGGACCCATCGTGGCTTAGGAATGACCAAGTGAGAGCCTGGCACAGTATCCTAACTCCTAAGAGAGTTTGAGGAGTAAAACTGCCTGGTAAAAGGAGTCCTTTTACCAGGACTTGTCCTTTAAGTGCACATATTGAACGTCTATGTCCGGCGCATACCGAGAATCTTGATCATTCACACTTTCGTAACAGCTGCATTTCTTATCATCTTTGGCATAGTTCTTCAGCGTGCACAAAGCCTCTTATCTCGCCCACAGTCCCTCTCTAGACCACTGTCTCTTTCAGCTGCTTAGAGGCCACGTCCCTTAAATCTCCCAGCTGTCTTTCTTACCTCTTAGCCCTTGCTTCCTTTATCTGTATTTTTAAAAAATTCTTTCCCAGCTGCCACTTTTGGCACAGTGGTGGTCTCTCAGTTCTCTCAGAATGAGACATTTCAGCAAGATGATGTGGGGAAGAAACATAACCATTATAACAATGCATTTTCAAAATTAGCCCTGAAGTTCTATCAAGAAAAAAATGTCATCCCAGCTTTCTTACAACCTGTGCATGAATCAACCTCATGCATTTCTGAAAGGATGAGACATCCCAGAGGCTTGTGCACAGAAATGCAAGCAAGAACCACAAGACACTGAATTGTCCAAAATAAGAGATTTTTCTCCTTAGAAATGCAGATTCTCTGTGGCTACAGCCTCACTGAGTTTCTGTAACGCTCTCAGTTGGACCCAATGCTAACCAGCATCCCCACTGTGCACAGATATGTAAATGCTAGAAGCTGGAGAAAAAATTCATTCTATTGGAAACTATTTGGCTTCACTTGGCTACTGCCAATAATACCTCTAGTTGATTCCAAGCTTCTGTACTAAATGTGATTGTCACTGCACAGGGTAATTGTTTTTTTGTTTGTTTGTTTGTTTTGAGACAGAGTGTCGCCCTGCTGCCCAGGTTGGAGTGCAATGGCGCGATCTTGGCTCACTGCAACCTCCACCTCCTGGATTCAAGCGATTCTCCTGCCTCAGACTCCCGAGTAGTTGGATTACAGGTGTGCACTAGCATGCCCAGCTAATTTTTGTATTTTTAGTAGAGACAGGGTTTTGCCCTGTTGGCCAGGCTGGTCTTGAACTCCTGACCTAAGGTGATCTGCCTGCTTCAGCTTCCCAAAGTGCTGGGATTATAGGCGTGAGCCACTGCACCCAGCCAAGCCCAAGGTAATTCTTACAAGAGAATTTTGGTGGTTCTGCAGCGTTACCAGGTTTTCTTTTTTTTTTTTTTTTTTTTTTTTTTTGAGACGGAGTCTCACTCTGTCGCCCAGGCTGGAGTGCAGTGGCACAATCTCGGCTCACTGCAAGCTCCACCTCCCAGGTTCATGCCGTTCTCCCTCCTCAACCTCCCAAGTAGCTGGGACTATAGGTGCCCGCCACCACGCCCGGCTAATTTTTTGTATTTTTAGTAAAGACGAGGTTTCACCACGTTAGCCAGGATGGTGTCGATCTCCTGACCTCATTATCTGCCCTCCTCGGCCTCCCAAAGTGCTGGGATTACAGGTGTGTGCCACCACGCCCAGACTAGATTTTCTTAATGTGATGAGTTCTGAGTGATTAAGAGATATAGTATATCAGTATTTGAGGATTTTTATAACTATGCAGTAAGTCTTGAGGATCTCTGCAAAGCAGAGAGGGGGAATTTGGAATGGCACACTGCCAGGCACTGCAAAGAGTTTTTGGCTTAGTAATCGTCACTCCTTCATTCCCATTCAAGAAAATGCTCAAAAAAATACACGTGTCTTGGGTAATATACTTGCTCCATTTGGGGTTGACCAATCTTGCGCTTTCCATATTAATCCAGGAAATTTGAACAAATTTGTTGAAATATCTTCGTGTTGCCAGTATACCATTAAGACAAATTATTCTCCCAAAGAATGATATCAACCAATGTTAAAGGTAAATCTCTTCATTGTACAGAAATACATACCCACCATGCTATAAAGTAAGTTGAAACTTTTTTTTTTTTTTTTTGAGACAGAGTTTCGCTCTTGTTGCCCAGGCTAACGTGCAATGGAGCGATCTCCGATCACTACAACCTCCGCCTTCCAGGTTCAAGCAATTATCCTGTCTCAGCCTCCCAAGCAGCTGGGACTATAGGCGCTGGCCACCATGCCTGGCTAATTTTTGTATTTTTTAGTAGAGATGGGGTTTCATCATGTTGGCCAGGCTGGTCCTGAACTCCTGACCTCAGGTAATTCATCTGCCTTGGCCTCCCAAAGTGCTGGGATTACAGGTGTGAGCCACCGCGCCTGGCAGAAAGTTTTTATATATTCATTGAAGTCCAGGTTCTTGGGGTAAAGGGAAAATCAGCAGCTAAGATCTATCTAAGCTGTGGTTAGTCATTGGGAGCATCTTCTCAAGCAAAATCAATCACCACATCTGAAGTTATTCTGAAGAAATCTGCATTGATTATAGTCTACCTAAAGGAGCAGCTGAACTGACACACAGCATATGCATCTCCAAGTTGCAACGGGAAAATTCAAATCTTAGTATTGCTAATTAGATAACAGTTCAGCTCCTGATAGAAATAGCTTGTATTAAAAGCCTAGAGGTTCTGTAACTGTAAAAGATAAACTGGTGTTGGGCTGGGCATGGTGGTTCACGCCTGTAATCCCAACACTTCGGGAGGCCAAGGAAGGCGGATCACCGGAGGTTGGCAGTTGAGAACAACCTGACCAACATGGAGAAACCCAGTCTCTACTAAAAATACAAAATTAGCTGGGCGTGGTGGTGTACGCCTGTAATCCCAGCTACTCCCGAGGCTGAGGCAGGAGAATTGCTTGAATCTGGGAGGCAGAGGTTGCGGTGAGCTGAGATCGCGCTGTTGCACTCCAGCCTGGGAAACAAGAGCGAAACTCCGTCTCAAGAAAACAAAAAAAGATAAACTGGTGTCATATTTGAGATCCTCTGATTCCAGAAGTTTGTAATCTAACTGATTTGGCTCAGACCTTCATAGCCCTGGGGCAGACAAATGATACCGTGAGTACAGTCTACAAATTAAAATTTTTAAATGAAAATTGCTATAATTTCTCATTTCTAGAATCGTGCTTTGTCTTTTTGTCATAATAGTGTTCTCCCTTCCTGTTCTAATACAAAGATATCAATACTAAAATCTAGCCTTTACTGGGCACTGCCGGGCATTTCCTCTGTATAAAAAGCACAGTACACATTGCTGGGATTTTGCTTCTGTGGAATAGCCAGTCTGCAACTCCTAACATGTCGTTGACGTTCTTAATTTTTACTAGGTCTTTGAATAACTGAGTTTTTCAAATCTCTGTTAGAATAAAGTAGGAGTAACTAAAATGGTGGAAGCTGGTTTTCTTTTTTTTTCTGAGACGGAGTCTTGCTCTGTCACCCAGGCTCTGTCACCCAGGCTGAGATTGTGCCACTGCAGTGGCAGCTCACTGAAAGCTCTGCCTCCCAGATTCACGCCATTCTCCTGCCTCAGCCTCCTGAGTAGCTGGGACTATAGGCACCCGCCACCACACCCGGCTACTTTTTTTTTTTTTTTTTTTTTTTTTGTATTTTTAGTAGAGATGGGGTTTCACCTTGTTAAACAGGATGGTCTCAATCTCCTGACCTCGTGATCCGCCCGCCTTAGCCTCCCAAAGTGCTGGGATTACAGCTGTGAGCTACTGCGCCCAGCTGAAGCTGGTTTCTTAAAATTAAAATTTTCACTATTTTATAGATCACTTATCTTTCTTATTATCATCCCAGACGAATTATTTGCAATGGTAATGGTAAAATTTTAATCATTTTCACGAACTCAGGTCGAGTGAGATACACCTAGTATGTTTATAGAGTCTTCTTTTTTTCAGACACAGAAGAGATATTAGTTAACACTGATATGGATCCAAGCATAAAAGCTGTAGAAAGGCTACAGGAACATGCCTGTGCATCAGAGAGTGAGGCAAGGTATTCGCTAAGGGTGGCAAAATAAAAATAGCATGCAACATGGTATAAAGAATCATAAATTTAAACAAAGAGAAGCATTGAACTATTTAATTGTTCCAGTCACTTACTGAGGTATCATAAACCACCCCCAAACTTGATAGTATAAAAATAAAAACAGGCTGGGCGTGGCGGTTCATGCCTGTAATCCCAGCACTTTGGGAGGCCGAGGCAGGTGGATCACTTGAGGTCAGGAATTTGAGACCAGCTCGGCCAATGTGGCAAAATCCCATCTCTACTGAAAATGCAAAAATTAGCTGGGCGTGGTGGCACACACTTGTAATTCCAAATGCCCTGGAGGCTAAGGCAGGAGAATCACTTGTACCGAGGAGGCTGAGGCTGCAGTGAGCTGAGATTGCTCCACTATACTCCAGCCTGGGCAACAGAGTGAGACTCTACTTCAAAAAAAAAATAGAAACAGCAGTTCTCTCTTTTTTTTTTTTTTCGTTTGAGACGGAGTTTCGCTCTCGTTGTCCAGGCTAGAGTACAATGGCGTGATCTTGGCTCACTACAGCTTCTACCTCTTGAGTTCAAATGATTCTCCTGCCTCAGCCTCCCGAGTAGCTGGAATTACAGGTGCGCACCATTATACCAGGCTAATTTTTGTGTTTTTAGTAGAGACAGGGTTTCACCATGTTGGCCAGGCTGGTCTCGAACTCCTGACCTCAGGTAATCCGCCTGCTTCGGCCTCCCAAAGTGCTGAGATTACAGGCATAAGCCACCACACCCAGTTTTCTTTCTTTTTTCTTCTCTTCTCTTCTCTTTCGATGGAGTCTCGCTGTGATGCCCAGGCTGGAGTGTAGTGGTGTGATCTCAGCTCACTACAACCTCCGCCTCCCAGGTTCAAGCGATTCTCATGCCTCAGCCTCTCCAGTAGCTGGGAATATAGGCCTGTGCCACCAGAGCCGGCTAATTTTTTTTTTTTTTGTATTTTTAGTAGAGACCATGTTGGCCAGGCTGGTCTCGAACTCCTGACCTCAGATGATCTACCCACCTCAGCCTCCCAAACTGCTGGGATTCCAGGCAAGAGCCACCGCGGCTGGCCAGAAACAGCAGTTTTCTTCAGCTTGCTGCCTATGGATCAGAACTTCAGAAAGGGCATAGTGGGGACATATCTTCTCTGCTCTTTAGTGTTTACTCTGCAATCAGTGGGATGATTAGAATGGCTGAGAGGACTCAAATGCCTGGTGGCCTGAACTGCTGGGGCTGGAAGATCACTTCCACAATAGCATCTCAACATCATGGCCCCAGGGTTGTTAGACAACTTCTCACAGGACAGTCCAGAACTCCAAGAGCAAATGTTTCCCATCAGCAAGGTGGAAGCTGCACATCCTCTCCCGGCCGGGCCTGAGAAGTTACATAGCATCACTTCTGCCACATTCTATCAATTCCAAGTGAGACCCAACCCAAACTCAATGGCAGGGACTTTGACCCCACCTTTTGGTAAAAAGAATAAGAGGTATTTGATGTCATTTTAAAACCACTGTATTAACAAAGTTTTTTTTTCTCCCCCAATATAAATTCATTTATCATTAATGCTTTTTTCATCCCAATGTCTAATTTATAAAATATAAGTTCTCTTCCTCTTTCTGTGGCTGTTGTTTATTTGTGAATAATAGGAATTGGTGCGTTAAGTCATGAGTGACAGAGCCCCTGGATGTATCTGTGCAAGAGGTTACTTCTTAGTATCAGATGTATTACAGATTCCTTTTTTTTTTTTTTTTTTGAGATGGAGTCTTGCTCTGTTGCCCAGGCTGGAGTGCAGCGGCGTGATCCTGGCTCACTGCAATCTTTGCCTCCCAGATGCAAGCGATTTTTCTGCCTCAGCCTCCCGAGTAGCTGGGATTACAGGTGCCCGCCACCATGCCCAGATAATTTTTGTATTTTTAGTAGAGATGGGGTTTCACCATCTTGGCCAGGCTGCTTTTGAACTCCTGACCTCAGGTGATCTGCCCACCTCGGCCTCCCAAAATGCTGGGATTACAGGCGTGAGCCACTGTGCTTGGCCTACTGATTAGCTTTAATAATAAAACAGAAATGCAAATGTTAGTAGGATATGTTAAATAGTTAATATATGTAACTCATCGCCCAGCTTTTTAGAAGACTGACGCTTTTTCTAAACCTGATAATTAACTTGCCAGATACTAGGATGGGAGTCCAAATTCCTAGAGTTGTGATATACACCAGAGGAAAAATAGCCAGATCTAAGGAGCACAGAGGAAATCCTGACAATACAGGGTAGGAGCCCAGGCTCAGAGGAAGCCAGCAGGCTGTATGATGAGAGGAGCCCTGGACTGGCAAGCTAGAGGCTCCAAGTTCAATTCATGCTCCACCCGTATTCACCCTTATGTGCTGGGGCAAGTCTATTTCTTTGTCTTCAGTTTCTTCAAAGAGTTTGGGCTAGGTAACCTCAGGAGTCCCTTCCTTCAGTTATAATAACACTACAATTTTAGTTCAAGTCCCTCCTACTACACTCCTATCAGAGGAGCTTTTAAAGCATGTATGAAAAGAAGATAGGAAAAATGATTAAACAAGCATTCCTTTGGTAACCTACTTTATCTTACAATAGACCTGGTGCTTTGTGCATTTCAGTGCATTTTTGCATGTAATAAAATGCCTAAACGAAGAAAGACGTGAGAAAGAGCTTGAAGAGAAGGTATTTTAATGCAACCAGCTTACAATCAGGATTTGGGGTCCAGCGAGAGCTTCCCAGCCAACCTGAGGGACATCCAGCAATGATGTCTGTCTAGAACAATGAAAATAATTGCCAGTGTCCCTCCCCTCCTTTTTCAAGCTCACCTGATACCTCTGCTATTCACTCAGCCTGAGAAAAGGCGCTCTGCCTTTGAGCAGCAGCTTGAACGACAGCCACCCTCACATTGCCTTGGGCGGGCACACACGTGGGCTGCTATACGGAGACATCTGTGCCCGCTGAAGTGACGCTGAGGAGCTCTGTTGTGTTTGTCTAGGATGACAGGAGGCCTTGCCTAACAGTGAGCTCCATCAATAATCTATGGCCCTGTGGAGAAAGAACCCTATTAATAAGACATGTTGCTGTTTGGAGAAGACAGAGCCAATGAGGCCCTCGTATCAGGGAAACAGAATACACTCAGCGTGACGCAGCACTCCCTGAACTTTCCAGTTACATCACCCGATAGCTGAGATCAGAAGCAATTTTAGAAGATACATTCAACATACTAATGCCCTTTCGGCCAGCCTAGTTCAGTAAGGTCAAAGTCTGGTCAAAAACACACTTTGACCTGAGGTTTGCTTGTTTGTTTGTCTTTAAGACTGATCAAGAGCACTGAGTTATTTTGGCACACTGGGCTTGTTATCAGGTCACTGTTTAAGTATAGAAATGTTTATCTGGGTGGTTTTAGAGATAATATGGAAGACTGAAAATCATCCGAATTCCCAATATATTTTCCATTCCATTTAAAGCTCATAATCTTCTAGGTCTGCCCAGTTCTTCTTTATGGCAACAGTTAATTATTAATCCTCCCTTACTTTTAGGTTCTAATTTAAGAGTGCATTAATAGATTGCTCACTTGGTATTTTGCCAAAATCATGGCAGGAAAAATTCGTTAGCGTATGATGGCTAGAAGCATGGACTTGGAGGCAGACTGACCTGGGACGGGGTCTAGGCTCTACCACTTGCCAGCTGTGTGATCTCAGGAGAGTTACACACCCTCTCTGAGTCTCCATTCCTTCTCTGTCATGGGGAAAATGTCTCATAAAATATAATGTAAAGCATAGAGCAAAGCAAATAATAAGCATTCAATAAAGAGTAGGTTGTTTTTGTTGTTGTTTTTGAGATGCAGTTTCACTCTTGTCGCCCAGGTGGGAGTGCAATGGTGCGATCCTGGCCCACTGCAACCTCTGCCTCCCAGATTCAGGAAATTCTCCTGCCTCAGCCTCCCAAGTAGGTGAAATTACAGGCATGTGCCACCAGGCCCAGCTAATTTTGTATTTTTAATAGAGATGGTGTTTCTCCATACTGGTCAGGCTGGTCTCAAACTCCCGACCTCAGGTGATCCACCCACCTCGGCCTCCCAAAATGCTGGGATTATAGGCGTAAGCCACTGCACAAGGCCGCATTGCTTATTAAGTATCTAAGAGAACATGCCAGGCAGGCAGTTTGATCCACCAGTGTTGAGTTTAGCAGAGATGTCAGGGTCTGAGACAAAACTGTGAGAACTGTTGTAATCATTAGAGCTATTCACCCATATATGTGTATATATATATATATTTTTTTTTTTTTTGAGTTGGAGTCTTGCTCTTGTTGTCCAGGCTAGAGTGCAGTGGCAAGATGTCAGCTTACTGCAACCTCCGCCTCCCAGGTTCAAGCGATTCTCCTGCCTCAGCCTCCCATGTAGCTGGGATTACAGGTGTGTGCCACCATACCCAGCTAATTTTTGTATTTTTAGGAGAGACAGGGTTTCGCCATGCTGGTCAAAGTGGTCTTGAACTCCTGACCTCAGGTGATCCACCTGCCTCAGCCTCCCAAAGTGCTGCGATATTTCTAGTTCACTCCTTCCATTATGGTAGGACCGTCTTGTCTGCCCCCTTAAAGTCAGGCAGAGCCATGTGACTTGCCATAGCCAATGAAATGAAGGTGGAAGTGACTGTCTCACTTCAGGCAGAATCCTTAAGCTTTAAGAGTATGGGCCGGTCATGGTGGCTTACACCTGTAATCCCAGCACTTTGGGAGGCCAAGGGCGGGGAGGGCGGGTCACCTGAGGTTGGAGTTTGAGACCAGCCTGACCAACGTGGAGAAACCCGTCTCTTCTAAAAATACTAAAAATACAAAATTAGCCAGGCATGGTGGTGGTCACCTGTAATCCCAACTACTTGGGAGACTGAGGCAGGAGAATCGCTTGAACCCTGGAGGCTGCAGTTGTGGTGAGCCAAGATCGTGCCATTGTACTCCAGCCTGGGTAACAAGAGCAAAACTCCGTCTCAAAAAAAAAAACAAAAAAAACAAAAAAAAACTAGAGTATGATTCTCGGCCAGGTGCAATGGCTCACGCCTGTAATCCCAGCACTTTGGGAGGCCAAGGCAGTTGGATCACAAAGTCAGGAGTTCAAGACCAGCCTGGCCAAGATGGTGAAACCCTTTCTCTACGCAAAAAATTAGCCGGGCGTAGGGGTGGGCACCTGTAATCCCAGCTACTCAGCAGGCTAAGGCAGATAATTGCTTGAATCAGGGAGGCCGAGGTTGCAGTGAGCCAAGATTGCACCACACACTCCAGCCTGGGCGACAAAGCAATACTCCATCTCAAAAAAAAAAAAAAAGAGTATGATTCACCATATCCCTGAGCGACCATGATGAATAGATACCCCTGTTGATTCATGACGGACATTTTACAGTGAAAGAGAAACATCTTTGTGGTTCTAAATGACTGAGATTTGAGGGTAGTTTGCAGAAAAATCTAGCCTATTGTGTATGAGTCCTAAAGATGGGAATGTATTTAAATGCTTGGAACTGGATGAGATCCCCTTCAGCATGAGCATTAATGACAATGAGAAGGAACTGAGCCCTTAGCATTTCAGCTGTCAACACTGAAAGGTAAGGAAGAAAGGGGAATTCCAGGGAAGGTGATTGCTAGGGAACGAATGTTTGTGTCCCTGCAAGTTTGTATACTGACAGTCTAATCCCCAATATGATAGAATTAAGAGGTGGGCCTTTGGGAGGTGATTAGATCGCAAGGGTGGACCCCTTATGAATGGGATTAGTGCCCTTATAAAAATAGGCTCCAGAGGCAGGTGCAGTGACTCATGTTTGTAATCCCAGCACTTTGGGAAGCTGAGGTAGGAGGATCACTTGAGGCCAGGAGTTCAAGACCAGCCTAGGCAACATAGGGACATTTGTCTCTACAAAAAATAAAATAATTAGCCGGGCAGGGTGGTGTGCAACTGTAGTCCCAGCTACTTGGGAGGCTGAGGCAGGTGGATCACTTGAGCTCAGAAGATCGAAGCTGCAGAGAGCTGTGATCATGCCACCACACCGCAGCTTGGCAGACAGAGTCTCTGTCTCAAAGAGAGAGAGAGAGAGAGAGAGAGAGAAGCTCCAGAAAGCTGCCTCACGATAGAAGGCGCTGTCTATGAGGAACTGGACACCAAGTCTGCCAGTGTCTTGATCTGGGATATCTCAGCCTCCTGTGAGAAATAAACTTCTGTTGTTTCTTAGCTACAAGGCAATTCTTATGCTTCAGCCACCTGAGTAGCTGGGATTACAGGCATGTGCTACCACGCCAGGCTAATTTTTGTATTTTTAGTAGAAATGGGGTTTCACCATGTTGGCCATGCATTATGGCATTTTGTTACAGAAGCCTGAACAGACTAAGACAGACACTGAGGAGTCGCTAAGGAAAAGTGAGAGGTCGAGTGAAGAAGTTGCCTCAAGAAGGAGGAAGTAGTCAACTGTGTCAAATGCTATGATAGGCTAAGAAAGATGAGAACGGGGAAGTAAACACGGGATTTGGCAATACGGGTGTTAGTGTGACTTTGACGAGAAAGATTCTGTGAAGGGATGGGAGCAAAAGTTGGCTCATGTTGGTTTCATGAATGAATGAGATAAAGAGAAAGGAGATGGCAAGTGCAGACAAGACAGGCAAAGAGAAATTTTCCATTAAGGGAAACAGGGGATGGAGGGGATGAAAGGAGGGCAATTTAAGATAGAAGATTGTAGTGTGTTTATATAAGAAGAAGAATTAGCCAGGAGAGTGAAAATATTGATGATGCAGGAGCATAGACAACTGCAGGAGCAATGTCATTGACAGGCAGAGGGGATGGTCTGGGGTTCACCTGGAGAGGCTGGAATGTCGTCCAGGTAAGAGAGAAGACAAACTGTAAGGGCACAGATGTAGGTAGGTTGGTAAGTGTGACTGGGAGGTACAAGTTCTCTTTTGATTCATTCATTTTTTTTTTCTTTTTCTTTTTTTTTCTTTGAAACAGAGTCTTGCTCTATTGCCCAGGATAGAGTGCAATATAACTCAGCTTACTGCAACCTCTACCCGCCGGGTCCAAGCAATTCTCATGCCTCAGCTACCCGAGTAGCTAGGATTACATGCATGCACTACCATGCCAGGCTAATTTTTGTATTTTTAGTAGAAATGGGGTTTCACCATGTTGGCCACGCTGGTCTCGAACTCCTGACCTCAGGTGATCGTGCCTGCCTTTGCCTCCCAAAGTGCTGGGATTACAAGTGTGAGCCACAGGACTTGGCCAAGGTCAATTTTTTTTTTTTTTTTGAGATGGAGTCTCACTCTGTCGCCCAGGCTGGAGTGCAATGGCGCAATCGTGGCTCACTGCAAGCTCCACCTCCTGGGTTCAGGCCATTCTCCTGCCTCAGCCTCCCAAGGAGCTGGGACTACAGGCACCCGCCACCACGCCTGGCTAATTTTTTTGTATTTTTAGTAGAGATAGGGTTTCACCGTGTTAGCCAGGATGCTCTCGATCTCCTGACCTCGTGATCCGCCCACCTTGGCCTCCCAAAGTGCTGGGATTATAGGCGTGAGCCACCATGCCTGGCCTTTTTTTTTTTTTTTTTTTTTTTTGAGACATTCTCACTCTATCGCCCAGGCTGGAGTGCAGTGGAGCAATCTCAGCTCACTACAGCCTCCACCTCCCGGGTTGCAAAGATTCTTATGCCTCAGCCTCTCAAGTATAGGCATGTGCCACCATGGCGGCTAATTTTTGTATATATATATTTTTAAGTAGAGATGGAGTTTCACTCTGTTGGCCAGGCTGGTCTCAAACTCCTGGCCTCAAGTGGTCAGCCCATCTCAGCTTCCCAGAGTGCTGGGATTACAGGTGTGAGCCATCACGCCCGGCCTTGGTTCAATTTTTAAATGAAATCAGAAGTAGTCATTAGGTGAGATGAGGATAGCAAAGGTAAGGAAGGTTCTGCATGTTCTGCAAGGTTTTGCATGCTCTGGCTTCTCCCTGCCACCTCCCTGAGCTCATGTCCTACCACTCTCCCATTTATTTTCTCCACACTAGCTGTACTTTCTTCCTTGCACTTCCTTGATCATAGCAAGCACACTTCTGCCTCAAGAACTTTTTGCACATTCAGTTCCTTCTGCCCAGGATGATCTTCCTTCAAATGTCCACATGGCGTATTCCCTTACATCCTCTTGTTCCCATTCAAATGCCATCTTATCAAAGAAACCTCCCAGACTGGCCCATCAAAAATACTGCCCCCTCCTTCTCACCTCTGTCACTATCTCTTTTTCTACTGTATTCTATGTCCTTATATTTATCACCTATCTGAAAAGTATATTTACTTGCTTATTTATTTTCAACTGCACCCAGAATTTAAACTTCAAGAGTACCAGAAATATGTGTTTTGAAGAGGGAGGATGAGATCTAAAATAAAAGTCCTGGAGTATGGGAGCGATAAGGGAAATGGAACAGGAATACCTGGCAGCTCTTAAGGACCTACCAAGGCCAGAGACTTAAAATGCTGTATCTTTTTTAAACGAACCAATATTTAGAATTTTTTTTTTTTTTTTTTTTTTTTTTTTTTTTTTTTTTGAGATGGAGTCTCGCTCTGTCCCCCAGGCTGGAGTACAGTGGCGCCATCTCAGCTCACTGCAAGCTCCGCCTTCCGGGTTCACGCCATTCTCCTGCCTCAGCCTCCCAAGTAGCTGGGACTACAGGCGCCCGCCACGTCGCCCGGCTAGTTTTTTGTATTTTTAGTAGAGACGGGATTTCACCGTGTTAACCAGGATGGTCTCGATCTCCCGACCTCGTGATCCGCCTGCCTCACCCTCCAGAGTGCTGGGATTACAGGCATGAGCCACCGCGCCCGGCCCTAGAATTATTTTTTTTACCTGAAAAAAAAAAATTAGCTTTATAAACAAACAGGAGAGGTTTTTTTGGTTTTGTTTTGTTTTGTTTTTTAAAAAGCTATAAGATGCCTAAGGAAATGCTTTGGGTTGTCACCCAAGTGGAGTTGCAGAATGTGTCCCAAAAGCCCCAAAGCCTGATATCTCAGCTAACTTCTTTGCTCCCAAGGTACCTTTTCACACCCATCTCATTCACTTCCTGTTGGACGCTGGTGTTTTCTTTTAAAGAAATTCAAAGGAGCAGTCTGGGACAAGGAAGAGACTTTTCTACTCTCACTGCAAAAAGCTAAACAACCTTAAAAAAATTTTTAAAGCTGCCATTGCTTATAGCTTTTTGGGTCTGTCTGTGTAAAGCTGAGGGTTTGATTTGTCTTTTTTAGAATGGGACACTCTTTGCTCTAATACATCTTATTATATATGTTTAGTTTTATCACAGTTGTAACTAACCTAAAAGT
The DNA here is from genome assembly GCF_043159975.1 of Macaca nemestrina. Taxonomy (NCBI): domain Eukaryota; kingdom Metazoa; phylum Chordata; class Mammalia; order Primates; family Cercopithecidae; genus Macaca; species Macaca nemestrina. The sequence continues at coordinate 166,763,312 of NC_092129.1, read as the reverse complement.
GTAACAAGACAGAAATTGTCTCACTTGCTGAGGGAGAAAATGTGTTCTCTGGAATAAAGAGCCCCTGGTCGGTCTAGTTGGGGTGATAGTCATATAAACAATTATAATATATTCTGTTATAAAAGCAGCTTGCAAAAGTTCCAGAGGTGTAAGGTAATGTTGTCTTCTTCCCAGGACCTATCTTGAGTTTCCTTGCCTATGAAAGATATGCTTTTGGTGATCCTGGCCAAGCCCCCTCTAATTTTTTTTAAATTAAGGCCTTGCATTTCTTTGTATGGAAGATTCAGCCTAACATTACTGATCAGCCCTCAAAGGTATACAATGTGAACAGGTTCCCAAATTTCAGGGGCCTATAACAGCTTGAATTTTGCTCATACTACAAGTCCAGCATGACTGGCTGCCACTCTGCTTCATGTCATCTTCTTAGAGACTCAGGATAATCCAGCACAAACTTCCTGGGATGGGGCTGGTCAGTGACGGTGGAAAGCAATTCAGCAAAGCACAAACTGCCCTTCAACTCTTGCGTCGATGTGATCCACATCACTTCTCATATTCCACTGACAAAAGCAATTTTCATGCCAAGCCTGACTTGAATGGACTGGGAAAGTCGACTCTTCTCCCAGGGAGGACAAACAAACAGACATTGGTCAACAGCAGTACAGTCTACCAAAGAAACTTCCCCTGCTCTCCCCAGAAAGAGTTCATCACTGTTTTTTTACACTTCTATCACTTTTGCATGACTCTATGATAACAGAGGATATTATAATTGTTTACATCGCTATTGTAAGGGATAATTGGAAGGACAACAGAGAAAGGAATGAGGCCAGTAGACCCAAGTTCAGGCAAGCTGATATACTGTCAGTCCTGCCAGGCTACCTTTGACAAAAGCAGAGGAGGCAGCCCCGCTTACAGGCTATAGCCGGGTTTTATAAGGCGTAGAACTGGGTCAGGGTGAAGGAAAAATAAAAAAAGTGGGGGGGGGGGTGGTCCTTTGTGCCAGGTGTCTGACCGCTTCCTGGAGATGTTTTTCTTGCCAGTTCTCTTATGCAAGGTATATGTCTTAACTGCATCCTGGAACAGCTGGCCTCTGGTCAAACAGTTACAGGTGGATTTGGGGTAGGGGGTTTTACTTTTTGGCCCTTGGGGCTTAGGTCTGTGGGAGGGGTAAACCGTTCAGTTGGGTGGACCCTAACATTCCAGCCTTTTAATAGATGACAGAGAAGGGGCGTTGATTTCATCAGACTGCTTCAAGCTGAGAGGAGGCGGTGGCTAGGGGAAAGGCTGGAAGGTAGGGGTTGGCTTTGGTTTTGAAACTGTTGATATTCCTGGAGTAACATCATGTCATATATGGTTCCGTGGGCAAAAGCTCAGATACGATTCTCTAAAAGCTGGGTGAAGAGGCATATTAAGCAAGGCCCGAAGATTAGGAGAAGAAAAAGGATTATAGTGGGTGCAAGGAGAGGGAGTAGCCAGGGGACCCAGGTGCTGAGAGACCAAGAGGGCCAAGAAGGCCAGGTAGAGGAGCTGCTTTCCCTGATCTTTGGGGCTCGATCTTTTGAGTTTTTTACTGCATCCTGAACTAAGCCTGACTGGTTAAAATAAAAGCAGCATTCTTCGTTTAGGAAAATGCAGAGTTCTCCTTTGTCAGCGGTCAGTAGGTCGAGACCTCTGTGATTTTGTAAGGCGACTGCCGCTAGGGAGTCTAGCTGAGCTTGTAAGGTGGATATGGAAGTTGCAAGGTCATCTATACCATCTGATAGGCCTTTTGATAAGATTTTATGGTGATAAGAGGAGGTTGCGATTCCTGCTACTCCTGTGCCTGCAGCCACTGTGGTGCCTAGGCCTACGAGTAGTGGGATAAGCTGTATGGCCCAGTGCCTGCGGTGTGGGATTTGAGTATTTAGGGTTTGGAGGGGCGGGTTTTCTCCTGGAGCTATGCCTGTTTTAGGGCTGAGGAAGACCAGTGTACAGGTGCCTGTCCAGTTGGTGGGGAGACAGAGGTAGGTGGAGGTGCTGCATAGAAAAAATACGCCTTGGCTGGGGAGGCAGAATTGGAAATGTGTGGAAAAAACGGAGTGTAAAATGTTGTTCTCTGAGCGCCAGGCGTGGAGGGAGGAGGCTAGAGCCACTCGGTTAGGGGTTGAAGAGGGTGTGTTGAGGTGAGCTGGCTGGCTCCTACTGTTGATTTTTCTAAGTGTAGAAAGAAGCGTTTTGTGTTAATAAGTAGTTCGTTTGAGGGTGTGTTAGGCAGTGGAATTTCCATGCATTCGGAAGTGGGGACAGGGTCTAGACAAGCGCTCCACCCTGCGATTTCTGAGCAGGGCCTGTGTCGGTTATTGCAGAATCCTGATGTTTTTCCCGTGACTTGGGTCTGAGGGGGGTTGGAAAGTTTGAGAACTTGTGTGGGGTTTGTTACTGTTGTTCGGATGCCTGTTGGAGGAGTGAGTGTTAGGCTATAGTTGCATAAGCTAGAGAAGAGGGTGCCTAGGGGGACTCCTGAGGAAAGTTCACGTTTTATGCATAGGGATGCGTGTTGGCTGAGTTTTAGTAAGTGCTCCTAAGATAACCTTGTGTTTTGAAGTATGTGCGGGAAGACTGAGTTTGCGACCTTTGAGTGCATTTACTCCTCTGAAACTTTGGTAGCGGGGGTGGAGGGTTATACTGGTGAGAACCCAGTGTTTGAGGGGAACTGGGAAGGCATCCTTTCATATGGTTTCTGAGGGATGTACACAGAACCAGCAGGCCTTGGCCAGGGAGGGGTTAGTTTGATTGAGTATCGTATGTGCCTATTGAATGGTGCGCTGAAAGTGGAGCAGTAGTGAGAAGGAGGGGAGAAGGAGTAGCTAGAGAGCAAGTGTAAAGGTAAAGAATTTGGCTTCATCTGGAGTGAATTCCTGTAAATCCCCTTGAAATAGAAGATCGGTGATCCAATCAAGGAATGCCGTGAGGGTGGGATGTTCTGGGTAGGACCATGAGATGTTTTCTGTGATGCAGTGAAGGAAGAGGGTGAAACGGCAGGATGGGCAAAGACAGGACATTAGGGAGGGGCAACTATTTGTTGGTGGCTGCTATACCTGCTATAAGGAGGATTATGAAGCAAAAGGTTACAGATATTGAGATTTTTTGTTTGAAACTCCACCCAGGAAGCGAGACAGCATATAGTCCTATGGCAAAGAGTAGAGTAAGTAGGGTGATTCCTGCAAGCGCAGCATAATGGATGATTTCCATTAATAAGGGTTTGGATACTTAATAGTAAAGGATGACAACTTATCTGTTATGGTTCATGGGGAAAGAGTTGGGATCGGAGGAAAAGGACCCGAGACATTTTTCAATTTGGGAGAAGTCAGAGATAGAGAAGGGAACATGGATGCAAATGATGCCTTCGGCTCCAGCCACCTCTCGGAGGGGAAGTATGGGGGCTGGTTGTTGGGCATGCTGAGTTCAAGAGTGGGTATGAGGTGGAGATGGGGATGAATCAGAGTCAGAAGCTGGGTGGTTGGAGCCGGGGGGAAAGAAGGAGCGCAGGAGCGGGAGCATAGGGCGGAGGGTCGTGATGATCGGGCAGAGGATTACTATGTTGAAGGGGCAGGGGGAAGTCGGCAGGGTCAAAGGAGGAGGAATCATCAGAAGGAAGGGAAGCTGAGGATGCGTCTTGCCTGGAGTGGGTGAGGAGGATTTGGAAAGCGGAACAGGACTGACAAAGGGAGGGGCGGCTATGGAGGGCAAAAAAGGCCTGAACATAAGGGATTTCAGACCACTTTCCATTGTGATGGCAAAAGTTGTCTAGGTCCCTGAGGATGTTAAAATTGAATGTGCCATTTTCAGGCCATTGAGAGCCATTGTCCAATTTATACTGAGGCCAGGCTGTGTTACAATAAAACATGAGCCTTTTTGGGCGAATTTCGGAATGGAGGCCAAGGGCATTAAGATTGTGGAGGAGATATCCGAGGGGGCATGTCTTTGAGGGAGTGGACTGAGAGGCTCCCATGGTAGAATGAGTGGGGGAGGGGTGGAGATGGAAGACTTGGCCAGAGACTAGAAGGATGGGAGAAGGTGTCCTCTCTCCCACAGTTCAAGTCAGAGAGGTGCGATAATCCCCCGTTCAGGCATCCCTGAAAGGGAGATACCAAGGGCCTAGAGACCCTTGGTCTAGCACTGGGTCTTTCAGGAAAGGAGAAGCAGACAAGGGTTCCGATGGAAGGCAGAAGTCTCCTTTACTCACCCCTGAGGCAGTCTTGCTGTAGGATGTGTTTGCCAGCTATGGAGAAGAGTAGGAGATCCCATGGATCTTTGAGCAGGTTTGGGAAGGGGGAGTTTGACCCCAGGGAAGGGAGGGAAAGAAAGGGAGAAAGGGAGGTTGAATTCTACCACCTTCCTGGGTTTCAGCACCGAGATGTAAGGGATAATTGGAAGGACAGCTGACAAAGGAATGAAGCCAATAGACCCAAGTTCAGGCAAGCTGATTTATTGTCAGTTCTGCTGGGCTACCTCTTGACAAAAACAGAGGAGGCAGCCCCACTTACAGGCTATAGCAGGGTTTTATAGGGCATAGAACTGAGTCAGGATGAAGGAAAAAGAAAAGAGGGGGGGTCCTTTGTGCCAGGTGTCTGACCGCTTCCTGGAGATGTTTTTCGTGCGTTTTGTTACGCAAGGTAGACGTCTTAACTGTATCCTGGAACAGCTGGCCTCCAGTCAGAGTTACAGGTGGATTTGGGGTAGGGGATTTTACTTTTCAGCCTTTGGGGCTTAGGTCTATGGGATAGGGAAACAGTCCAGTTGGGTGGACCCTAATAACTATCACCCCAACTACACCAGGAACACACTTTAAGGATGAGGACTGCCTTTTATTGTTTTGTCACCTATACAGTACCTGGCACATGGTAGATACAATGTTGAATTAAATAGGATTGGATGGATTGATTAGGACTGGATGAATTGAATAGGATTAGGTGGAGTGTATTGGACTGAACTGGAGTAAAACAGAGAATCTGGGCTGGGTGTGGTGGTTCACGCCTGTAATCCCAGCACTTTGGGAGACCGAAGCAGGTGGATCACTTGAGGCCAGGAGTTTGAGACCATCCTGGTCAACATGGCAAAACCCTGTCTCTACTAAAAATACAAAAATTAGCTGGGCATGGTGGCGCATGCTTGTAATACCAGCTACTTGGGAGGCTGAGGTGGGAGAATCGCTTGAGCCCAGGAGGCAGAGATTGCAATGAGCCGAGATTGCGCCACTGTGCTCCAGGCTGGCAACAGAGTGAGACTCCATCTCAAAAAAAAAAAAAAAAAAAAAAACACAAAACAACAGGGCTAGGCACGGTGGCTCATGCCTGTAATCCCAGCACTTTGGGAGGCCGAGGCGGGTGGATCATGAGGTCAGGTGATCGAGACCAGCCTGGCCAACATCGCAAAACCCTGTCTCTACTAAAAATACAAAAATTAGCTGGGCATGGTGGTGCATGCCTGTAATCCCAGCTACTTGGGAGGCTGAGGGAGAACTGCTTGAGTCCAGGAGGTGGAAGCTGTGGTGAGCCAAGATCGCGCCACTACACTCCAGCCTGGGTGACAGAGCAGGACTCCATCTCAAAAAATAGAAATAAACAGAGTATCTGAATCCATCTGTTGGCGTGCTGTATGAATATAAGCCTGGATAGAAAATATCGTAAGGCAAAATTAGTCTAGATGAGACTTTGGATATAGAGATCTGCTTGTCCAATGGTGATGCTTTACTGATGAGAAAATTAAAGCCCAGGTAGAAGTGATGGCTGGTCTGACACCACGTACAGAGTTGGTAAAGAACCCGGCCTCCAGTTCCCTGGTTTCATGTCCTTTCCATCATTGCCTGAGGCCTCTTTTGTAACAACAACAACAACAACAACACAATCACCATCTGACGTTTATTTACTTATCCACTTATAAAATATATATTCTAAGTAAAAATACAAATTAAAAAAAAATGATAAACAAAAGCCAACCTCCTCATATCTTGCCTCCACCCCAGCTCTGGACAAATAACTACTGTTGGGCCAGGGACAGTGGCTCACGCCTATAATCCCAGCACTTTGGGAGGCCAAGGCAGGCGGATCACCTGAGGTCGGGAGTTCAAGACCAGCCTGGTCAACATGGAGAAACTCTGTCTCTACTAAAAACACAAAATTTGCCAGGTGTGGGGGAGCACGCCTGTAATCCCAGGTACTCAGGAGACTGACGCAGGAGAATTGCTTGAATCCGGAAGACGGAGATTGTGGTGAGCCGAGATCATGCCATTGCACTCTAGCCTGGGCAAAAAAAGCAAAACTCTATCTCAAAAAAAAAAACCACTGTTGACACCTGCTTGTGTGTCTTACAGGAATTTTCCATTCATGAACAGCATATATATATACACACACACACACACATATATACACACATATATACACACACATACACACACACACATATATATACACACACATATATACACACACATACACATATATACACACACATACACACATATATACACACACATACACATATATACACACATGTATATATACACACATATACACATATATACACACATATATATACACACACACATATATACACACACACACACACACACATATATATGTGGTTATTATTATCTTTTGAGACAGAGTCTTGCTCTGTCACCCAGGCTGGAATGCAGTGGTGCAATCTCGGCTGACTGCAACCTCCACCTCCCCAGTTCAAGCAATTCTCCTGCCTCAGCCTCCCGAGTAGCTGGGACTACAGGTGCACATCACCACGCCTGGCTAATTTTTGTATTTTTAGTAGAGACAGAGTTTTACCATGTTGGTCAGGCTAGTATTGAACTCCTGACTTCGTGATCCACCTGCCTTGGCCTCCCAAAGTGCTGGGATTACAGGCGTGAGTCACTGCGCCCGGCCTGTGGTTATTTTTTATTCAAATCACATAACACATATGGTTATGCCCTTTTATTATTTTACCCAGCAATATATCCTGAACACTTTTAATAGAATCCAGAGTCTACACCCTTGTTTAATGGCTGCATGATATTCTGTTATAAGCACCATCATTTATATAGCTAGTTATTAGTATATATTTAAACATTTGTCTTTTAATATCACAAAGGAGGCTTGGCGCAGTGACTCAAGCCTGTAATCCCAACACTTTGGGAGGCTAAGGTGGGAAGATCACTTGAGCCCAGGAAATCAGCCTGGGCAATATAGCGAAACTGCATTACAAAATACACACACAAAAAAATAGCCAGATATGGTGACTCGAACCTATAGTCCCAGCTACAAGGCAAACAGGTGAGAAGATTGCTTGAGCCCTGGGTGGTCGAGGCTGCAGTGAACTGTGATTGCACCACTGCACTCCAGCCTGAGCAACAGAGTCAGTCCCTGTTTTAAAACAATACATATCACAAAGGATGGAAATATGTCACCAATGTGCCCAAGACTCCCTCGTTTACATCTCAAGCCTTCACCTCTCCCCTAGATTCTTATAGGCCCTAACTACTTGGTATCTTCGCTTTTAATACCTAATAGACATCAAAAACTTAACTTATCCAGAAGAATGGAAGACAATTCTTTTTTTTTTTTAATTTTTATTTTTGAGACAGAGTCTCGCTCTGTCACCCAGGCTGGAGTGCAGTGGCATGATCTCGGCTCATCGCAACCTCTGCATCCCAGGTTCAAGCAACTCTCCTGCCTCAGCCTCCCCGAGTAGCTGGGACTACAGGCACGTGCCACTGCACCCAGCTAATGTTTGTATTTTTAGTAGAGACAGGGCTTCGCCATGTTGGCCAGGCTGGTCTCGATCTCCTGACTTCAGGTGATCCACCCGCCTCGGCCTCCCAAAGTGCTAAGATTACAAGTGTGATTCACTGCACTTGGCCCAGAAGAGAATTCTTGTCTATCCCCACCAAATCTTTCCTTTCTTAATATCCCTCTTTTCAATTAATGGCACCTCCATCCATCCAGTAATACAGACTAAAATATTAATATGAGCAGTCATTCTTATTGCCTATGTTTTCCTCTACTCACATACCCAATTTCTCATTGGCTTCACAACGTGTCCTAAATTCCCCTACTTTCTCTGATCTCCACTGCTCTCTCACTAGGCTAAGCTCTTCCCACGCTTCCCCTGGTCTACTGCAATTGCCTCCTGGCTGGTTTGTTTCTCTGCTTCTGCTTTTTACCCTGTAGCTCCATTCACTACCAAGTAGCTAGAGTGCTCTGTTGCTTCCTTATTGTAGGTACACAAGTGTATCCAATGTATACATTCTAGGTTAAGAATTATAAAAACAGGCCGGGCGCGGTGGCTCAAGCCTGTAATCCCAGCACTTTGGGAGGCCGAGATGGGCGGATCATGAGGTCAGGAGATCGAGACCATCCTGGCTAATACGGTGAAACCCCGTCTCTACTAAAAAATACAAAAAACTAGCCGGGCGAAGTGGCGGGTGCCTGTAGTCCCAGCTACTCGGGAGGCTGAGGCAGGAGAATGGCGTGAACCCGAGAGGAGGAGCTTGCAGTGAGCTGAGATCCGGCCACGCACTCCAGCCTGGGTGACAGAGCGAGACTCCGTCTCAAAAAAAAAAAAAAAAAAAAAAAAAAGAATTATAAAAACAAACACCAAACACACCCATCACCCAGTTTAGCAAAGAGACTCTCACCAATACATAAGCTTTTTTTTTTTTTCCTGAGATGGAGTCTCGCTGTCGCCAGGCTGGAGTGCAAAGGCGTGGTCTTGGCTCACTGCAACCTCCACCTCCCAGATACAAGAGATTCTTCTGCCTCAGTTTCCCGAGTATCTGGGATTACAGACGCCCACCACCACGCTGGGATAATTTTTGTATTTTTAGCAGAGACGGGGTTTCACCATGTTGGCCAAGCTGGTCTTGAATTCCTGACCTTGTGATCCACCCAACTTGACCTCCCAAAGTGCTGGGATTACAGGCATGAGCCACTGTGCCTGGTCACCGGTACATAGTCTTGAAGCTCCCCTACCCCTTTGCAAATGCCCTTCTTCAATCATATACCCGCCCTCCCCACAAAGGTAGCCACTTTATTGATTTTCATGCTCCCAACTCACTGTTTTTCACTGTTTTTACCACCTATGTAATTTTCCCTACAACAGTAGAGTAACTAATCCTCAGCAAGATTTCCGGTTCTCAGTTCCTTCTGGACACCCACAAATTTGCTATTAGGCATAATCATCTGAATTGAGAAATGAAATGTGAGCAGAAGTGACACATATGAAAATGTAGGCTGGGCATGGTGGCTCACATCTGTAATCCCAACACTTTGGGAGGCCGAGGTGGGAGAATTGTTAGTGAAACATCAGAGGTTCCGTCTGGGTCCCGCTGTTGGCTGCACAATGCTGAGACCAGCTCGGTGGGGGAGACCCTAACCCAGAGGAATTAAAGACACACACACAGAAATATAAAGGTGTGAAGTAGGGAATCAGGGGTCTCACAACCTTCAGAGCTGAAAGCCCCGAACAGAGATTTACTCACATATTTATTAACAGCAAACCAGTCATTAGCATTGTTTCTATAGATATTAAATTAACTAAAAGTATCCCTTATGGGAAACGAAGGGATGGGCCGAATTAATTGCAGCAGGAACATGCCCTTAAGACACAGATTGGTCATGCTTTTGTTTGTGGCTTAAGAATGCCTTTAAGCAGTTTTCCGCCCTGGGCAGGCGAGGTGTTCCTTGCCCTCATTCCCATAAACCCACAACCTTCCAGCTTGGGCCTAACGCCATTATGGACATGTCACAGTGCTGCAGAGATTTGATGGCCAGTCTTGGGACCAGTTTATGGCCAGATTTGGGGGGCTTGCTCCCAACAGCACAGCAAGGCAGTCGCTGAAATGACGAATATTGCCAGGGAAGAAGGCTTTAATCAGGTGCAGCAGAGGAGATGGGAGCTCATCTCAATCCATCTCCCTTAGCTTCTAAAACTAGGGATTTACATAGCAGGGAAGAAATGTAACAATGTATAAGAAAACAGGAACTAGGGAGGGGCAAGGAAGCAATCATGATGAATGAGGGGTCTGGCATCTCATTGTCTGGATGCGATCATCTGGTGAGTTTCAGTTCTATGCTTTTCTTCGGAGACACCTGAAGGTCCTTTCCTGAGGAAGGAACTCAGATAAAACAAATGTAAGCTTCAAGCTTAAGACCAGAGTCAATATCTATCTTTGCCCCCCCCCCAAAAAAAAATGATCTTGGGACTATTGGGTGGGTTTCAGAGTCACTTGAGACGAAGAGTTAAACACCAGCCTGGGCAACATAGCAATACCCTCTCTCTACAAAAGAAAAAACAACAAAAAACGGTGGTGTTTGCCTGTAATCCCAGCTACTCAGGAGGCTGAGGCAGGAGGATCATCTGAGCTTAGGAGTTTCAGGCTGCAGTGAGCTGTGATTGTGCCACTGCACTACAGCCTGGGTGACAGAACCAGACTGTCTCAAAAATAGAAAATAAAATGTAATGATTTTAAATTAAGTCTTGAATATAGTTTCATAAAGTATTTCATAAAGTACATTATTCTAAGTTTACAATTGAGTTTTTCTAATAACTTTAAAGATATTTTTCTTTTTTTTTTTTTTTTTTTTTTGAGATGGAGTCTCACTCTATCGCCCAAGCTCCACCTCCTGGGTTCAGGCCATTCTCCTGCCTCAGCCTCCCCAGTAGCTGGGACTACAGGCGCCCACCACCACTCCCGGCTAATTTTTTGTATTTTTAGTAGAGACGGGGTTTCACCGTGTTAGCCAGGATGGTGTCGATCTCCTGACATCATGTTCCACCCGCCTCTGCCTCCCAAAGTGCTGGGATTACAGGCCTGAGCCACTGCTCCTGGCCACATTCAAGATATTTTTCTCTTGTCTCCTGGCTTCTAATGTTGCAGTAAAGAAGTCAGCTACAAATCTAATTGCCGTTTCTTTATGGTGAGTCATCTTTTCTCTCTGGCTGCTTTAAAAATATTCTCTTATATTTGGTTTCCTGCAGTTTTACTTAGTTATGCTGAGGTGTGGATTTTTTTTTTCTTTTTTCTTTTTTTTGTTTTGAGATGGAGTCTCCCTCTGTTGCCCAGGCTGGAGAGCAATGGTGCAATCTCGGCGCACTACAAGCTCCGCCTCCCAGGTTCACGCGATTCTCCTGCCTCAGCCTCCTGAGTAGCTGGGACGACTACAGGTGCCTGCTACCATGCCCGGCTAATTTTTTTTTTGTATATTTAGTAGAGATGGGGTTTCACCATGTTAGCCAGGATGGTCTCGACCTGCTGACCTCGTGATCTGCCCACCTCGGCCTCCCCAAGTGCTGGGATTACAGGTGTGAACCACCGGGCCCGGCCGAGGTATGGATTTTTAAAAAATTTATCCTGCTTGGAATTTTATAGGAGTCCTTAGTCTAAGAATTGCTATCTTTGAATAATTCTGTTCTCAGCTCTCAACATTCATCTCTCAAAATATTTCCTCCTCCCATTCTCTGTCTTTCAAAACTCTGATTTGAGGCATGTTGAACCCCCCTTTCTATCTTCCTTGATTCTTGTTTTTTTTTTTTTTTTGAAACAGAGTTTCGCTCTCATTGCCCAGGCTGGAGTGCAATGGCGCAATCTCGGCTCAGTGCAACCTCTGCCTCCCGGGTTCAAGCTCCTGCCTCAGCCTCCTGAGTAGCTGGGATTACAGGCGTCCGCTACCACACCCAGCTAGTTTTTTTGTATTTTTAGTAGAGATAGGGTTTCGCCATGTTGGTCAGGCTGGTTTGAACTCCTGACCTCAGGTGATCCACCCGCCTCGGTCTCCCAAAGTGCTGGGATTACAGGCGTGAGCCACCGCACCTGGCCTCTTCCTTGACTCTTAACCTCTTGCTATGGTATCTATCTCAGCCTCTCTGAGCTGCAGTTTGGATATCTTCTAGTTAACTAATATTCTTTTCAGTTTCTAATCTGCTGGTCATCCACTGAGTTTTAAACTTACATTACTGTGTTATACTTTTTATTTATTTAATATTTATTTACTAATTTATTTACTTTTTAGAGACAAGGTCTTACTCTGGTCTCCCAGGCTGGAGTGAAGGGGCATGATCAAAGCTCACTATAAACTCGAACTTCCGATCTGAAGCCATTCTCCTGCCTCAGCCTCTGGAATAGGCGGTACTACAGGCGTGCAACACCATGCCTGGTTAATTTTTAAGTTTTTTGTAGAGATGAGATCGCACCCTGTTGCCCAGGTTGGTGTCGAACTCCTGGCTTCAAGCCATCCACCCACCCTGGCCTCACTAAGTGCTGAGGTTACAGATGTGAGCCACAGCTCCTGGCCATAAAATTTTTAATTCTAGATGACTTTTTTATCTAATCTGCTTGATTAAATTTTATAGTCTTTTATTTCTGAGGATGATAAGCCTCTTGTATTTATTTAAACACATTAAACATATGCTGTCTGATGATTCAAATACCTGAGGTCGGCCGGGCGTGTGGCTCATGCCTGTGATCCCAGGATTTTGGGAGGCCAAAGTGGGTGGATCACTGAGGTCAGCAGTTCGAGACCAGCCTGGCCGACATGGCAGAACCCCATCTCTTACTAAAAATCCAAAAAAAATTAGCCGGTACTCATACCGCACGCCTGTAATCCCGGGTACTTGGGAGGGGGAGGCAGGAGAATCGCTTGAACCCAGGAAGTGGAGGTTGTGGTGAGCCAAGACTGTGCCACTGCACTCCAGCCTGGGTGACAGAGTGAGACTCTGTCTCAAGAAAAACAACAACAAAAAACAAAACAAACACCTGAGGTCTTTGTGTGTGTTTTCAATTCATTGTTTCCACTGGCTCCCATTTATGGCCACTTTTTTCCTTACATTCTGAGGGATTTCTGCTTGTGAGCGCCTTCTCCTCCGAGAATCCTTTATCTAAGAGGATCCTTTTGGGCCTTGGGTTGAACCAGCATTCTTGTTGCATTTGTTTCTCCCAATTGCCTTATAGGCACTAATAACCGAGGACAATTTAAATTAAATTTTTCCTTTAGGGTAATATGAATTAGTTTTTGCTTTCCATTGACTTCTATCAAAGTTAAGACTGACACATTTCCAATACCTTCTTTTGTTCCATTAATTTATCATGAAAACTTTTATTTTTTCTCACCTATGTATTCATCCCTCTATTCATCCATCACTCCATTATGTTTTTTGATGCATTTGAAAATACAAGTCACCCCTAAGCCCTTCAGCACACATATAATTAATTGAGTTAATATTTCTTTACGGTTTTTTTCTTTTCTTTATGGAGTATAAGATGTAAATGCAATGAAATGCAAAGTCCTTTTTTTTTTTTTTTTTTTTTTTTTTTTTTGATACGGAGTCTCACTCTGTTGCCCAGGCTAGAGTGCAATGGCATGATCTCAGCTCACTGCAACCTTCACCTCCTGGGTTCAAGCGGTTCTCCTGCCTCAGCCTCCAGAGTAGCTGGAATTACAGGCATGCAGCACCATGCCCAGCTAATTTTTGTATTTTGTATTTTTCGTCATATTGGCCATAAACTCCTGACCTCAGGTGATCCACCTGCCTCAGCCTCCAGACTGCTGAGATGACAGGCCTGAGCTACTATGCCCAGACTGCTTTTTTTTTTTTTACTTGAAACAGAGTTTTACTCTGTCACCCAGGTTGAGGTACAGTGGCATGATCTCAGCTCATTGCCACCTCTGCCTCCCAGGTTCAAGTGATTCTCCTGCCTCAGCCTCCCAAGTAGCTGGGACTACAGGTGTGTGCCACCACGCTCGGCGAATTTTTGTATTTTTTTTTTTTTTTTTTTTTTAGCAGAGACAGGATTTCACCATGCTAGCCATGCCAGGTTTCACCATGTTGGCCAGGCTGGTCTCAAATTTCTGACCTCAAGTGATCCGCCCACCTTAGCCTCCCAAAGTATTGGAATTACAAGTATAAGCCACAGCACCCAGCCAGAATGCACAAATCGTAAGTTTACCATTGTAAAAGTTTCAGTCTTATGAAGATATAGAACGTCAACATAACCCGAGAAAGTTTTCTCATGCCCCCTCCCAGAGTCAGTCCCATGTCCCCTGCTTCCAACAACTAGAGGCATCAATTGTTCTGATTATTATTTTTTTATTTTTGAAATGGAATCTTGCTCTGTTGCCCAGGCTGGAGTACAGTGGCACGATCTCAGCTCACTGCAAGCTCCGCCCCCCGGGTTCACGCCATTCTCCTGTCTCAGCCTCCCAAGTAGCTGGGACTACAGGCACCTGCCACCACGTGGGCCTGGCTAATTTTTTTTTTAATTATTATTTTTATTTTTAGTAGAGACGCGGTTTCACCATGTTAGCCAGGATGCTCTTGATCTCCTGACCTCGTGACCTACCCGCCTTGGCCTCCCAAAGTGCTGGGATTACAGGCATGAGCCACCGCACCTGGCAGCCTATTCTGATTTTTTTTTTTCTTCTCAGTTTAGCTTGTTCTAGAATTTCATACACATCTAATCAGACAGTCTGTGTTCTACTGTGTGAGGCTTCTTTCATTCAGCATAATTTTAAAAAATTTATCCATGTTGTTGTATGTATCAGTATCTAATTCCTTTTTATTGCTGGCTAGTATTCTATTGTATATGTATATACCACAGTTTATTTATCCAGTCTTGTGTTGATGAACACTGGGCCCACTTCCAGTTTAGGGTTGTTATAAACAAAGCAGCTGTGAACATTTCCATACAAGTCATTTTTTGAACATAGGTTTTCATTTTTCTTGGGTAAAGACCTCAGGAGTAGAGTTGCTGGGTCACAGGGTAGGATTATGTTTAATTTTGTGGAAAACTGCCAGACCATCTTCCAAACTATTTTATAGTATTTTATACTTTCATCAACACTGTATGGAAACGTCTGCTTTCTCTTTCTGCACTGTAGCTTTATTTCTCATGCACTTCATAAGATGCATGCCTTTGAGAGCTGAGCTTTATATGGGGATTTTCTAATCAACTCCCACATTGGATGGGCCTGAGACTTCATTCCCTTCTTGTGTGCCCTGAGTGTCCATCAACATTTTGCTACAGTTCACTGTAATTGAGAAAATACCCTTAGGATGAAAGCCAGTTTCAGGAATATGCTTCCTAGGATTCCTGTTTTTATTTCATTTTGTCATTTGCAAATTCTTCACGTGTTTGCCAGATCTTTGAAATGTTAAAAATATATAATTATTCACAATTTTTAGTTGTTTTCCATGAAAGAGTCGTTTGAGAAATCTAGTCTGCCATGCTATCATAATGAGAAGTCTGCAGAATATACTTTTAAAAAGTAGATCAGGCCGGGCACAGTGGCCCACGCCTACAATCCCAGCACTTTGGGAGGCCGAGGTGGACAGATCGCTTGAGGTCAGGAGTTCGAGACCAGCCTGGCCAACATGGCGAAACCCCATCTCTACTAAAATACAAAAATTAGTGGGGCGTGGTGGTGGGCACCTGTAATCCCAGCTGCTTGGGAGGCTGAGGCAGGAGAATCACCTGAACCTGGGAGGTGGAGGTTGCAGCGAACTGAGATCACTCCACTGCACTTCAGCCTGGGCAACAGAGTGAGACGCCATCTCAAAAAAAAAAAAAAAAAAAAAAAGTAGATAAGATCATCTCATACCTCTGATTAAAGTTTTCTGATGATTTCATCTGGCACTTAGAACAAAACCTCAGCTTCCTGGCCGGGCATGGCGGCTCACGCCTGTAATTCCAGCACTTTGGGAGGCCTAGGCGGGTGGATCACCTGAGGTCAGGAGTTTGAGACCAGTCTGGCCAACATGGTCAAACTCCGTCTCTACTAAAGATACAAAAAATTAGCCAGGAGTGGTGGCACACGCCTGTAATTCCAGCTACTTGGAAGGCTGAGACAGAAGAATCGCTTGAATCCAGGAAGCAGAGATTGCAGTGAACCAAGATTGTGCCATTGCGCTCCAGCCTAGGCGACAGGGTGAGACTCCGTCTCAAGAAAACAACAAAACAAAAAAAAGAAACACAAAAAATCTCAGCTTCCTATTTTGATCTTTATGATATGCTTATGCTTACTTCCAGGTCATCTTAAAACATTGCCCTCTTGCTATGTTCTTCCTGCTGATCCTCAAACACACCTTCTCTCCATCTTGGGGCAATAATTCCTCCATGAAGCTGCCTCTGTTTTTCATCTTTAATGCTTCAGAGAGACTTTTACTGACTTTGCCACCAAAAGTAGACCTCCCCCAATACCACTCCTTATCCAAATAGTCTATATTCTCATAGCTCTTGTGACCATAAGAAATTGTGTTATTATTTACCTATTTATTTGCTTGTTGTCTGTCTTGATCTCTAAGAGAATGTAAATTCTATGAGAGCAGACACTGTTTCTTTCATTTCACTACTGTTTCCCCAGTACCTAAAATTGCACTTGTAACTTAGAAGGGACTCAATGAACGGTTGTTAAATGAATGAATGAATGAATTCTGTAGCGACTAACCTTGCACACATATATAACATATATTTATGAACTGTTAAGTGTAGTCATGCCTGAATATGTAAATACTAATTTTTTTTTTTTTTTTTTTTTTTTTTTTTTTTTTTTTGAGACAGAGTCTTGCTCTGTCGCCCAGGCTGGAGTACAGTGGCGCGATCTCAGCTCACTGCAAGCTCTGCCTCCCGGGTTCACGCCATTCTCCTGCCTCAGCCTCCCATGTAGCTGGGACTACAGGTGCTCCACCACCACGCCCGGCTTTTCTTTTTCTTTTTTTTTTTCAAGTAGAGACAGGGTTTCACCATGTTAGCCAGGATGGTCTTGATCTCCTGATCTCCTAATCCGCCTGCCTCGGCAGGCAATTACAGGCGTGAGCCATGGCACCCGGCCTAAATTTTTATTTTAAAGAATAAATTGCTGTAGGTTTATGTCTCCTTTACATGGTATTATTGGAATTCTTGAAAAATTTATGTGTATAGGCATACCGTGAAGATGTTGCAGGCTCAGTTTCAGACCTGTGCAATAAAGATATCACAATAAAGGGAATATTGCAATAAAGCAAGAGTCACACACATTTTTTCTTTTCCAATGCATACAAGAGTTACGTTTACACTATACCATAGTCTATTAAGTGTGTAATAGTATTATGTCTAAAAAAAAAACCAATGTGGGCCAGGTGCAGAGACTCATGCCTGTAGTCTCAGCACTTTGGGAGGCTGAGGCAGGTGAATCACCTGAGGTCAGAAGTTCAAGACCAGCCTGGTCAACACGGTGAAATCCCGTCTCTACTAAATATACAAAAATTAGCCAGGTGTGGTGCTGGGCACCTGTAATCCCAGCTACTTGGGAGGCTGAGGCAGGAGAATGGCATGAACCCAGAAGGCAGAGGTTGCAGTGAGCCGAGATTGCGCCATTGTGCTTCACCCTGGGAGGCAAGACCGAAACTTCGTCTCAGAAAACAAAACAAAAAACGATGTACATACCTTAATTTAATAATGCTTTGTTGCTAGAAAAACTTCTGGCACAGAGACATAAAATGAGCAAAGCCGTTGGAAAAATAGCATTAAGTGGCTTACTCAACACACGTTTTCCATAATCCTTCAATTTGTAAAAAGTGCAGTATCTGCAAAGCACTTTATAAAGAGAAGTGCAATAAAACAAGGTGTGGCTCATATTACCTATACATTGCAGAAGTGATACTAAGTATTTATTTTAAAAGGAGATGCTGGTTTTCAAAGGGTTGAGAACCACTGTCCTAAGTGCTGATGATTCTCTGTCCTCCAAGCACCAACCCATATTTGTCTGACATTCTACTGGACAGTCTACCCTCAGATATGGCATGGCATTCTAAGTTCAACACCTCCAAAACAAAACTCATCATCTGACTCCACAAAACTTCCTCCTTGTGCTTGGCTCCCAGGTGTTATGCTTTTGCCTACTATCCCCATGCCCACCTTATTTAATCAGTTGTCAAATAGTATCTTTGTACCTGCTTGACACCACTTGCAGTTGCCTATTCCTTTTCTTCCCCGTTACCATGTTGTAGTTTACATGCTCATCATCTTGCCCCTGGTACCTTGAAACATTCTCTGGAGTCTTCTGCTGCCCTATGCCACTCTTATTTACTCTCTAAATAGCATTTATAGTATGTATGTCAATGCACAGCCTGTTGTGGGACTTTTCAGCCTCAATAGGCGCATGAGCCAATTCCCCTAATCTCCTCTCATGTATCTATCTATCTATAATCTATCCATCTTTCTATTTATGTCCCACTGGTTCCCTCTCTCCAAAGGACCATTACTAATACAGATTTTGTTACCAGGAGTGGTACTAGAGGAACAGAATTTTCTCTTTTTTTGAGATGGAGTTTCGCTCTTCTTGCCCAGGCTGGAGGGCAATGGCGCGATCTCGGCTCACTGTAACCTCCGCCTTCCAGGTTCAAGCGATTCTCCTGCCTCAGCC
Source organism: Macaca nemestrina (assembly GCF_043159975.1). NCBI lineage: Eukaryota > Metazoa > Chordata > Mammalia > Primates > Cercopithecidae > Macaca > Macaca nemestrina. Next base: position 166,744,887 of record NC_092129.1, on the reverse strand, counting down.
TCCCAACTAGCTGGGATTACAGACCGCACCACTACACCTGGCTAATTTTGTATTTTTAGTGGAGATGGGGTTTCTCCATATTGGTCAGGCTGGTCTCGATCTCCCAACCTCAGGTGATCCACCTGCCTCAGCCTCCCAAAGCACTGTGATTACAAGCGTGAGCCACCACGCCCTGTGGGAGAACATAATTTTAAGGAAAAGTTTCCCAAATTGGTTCTGGGGTTTCTGGAAGTGGCTCCTTAATTCGATTAGACCTAAAAATGCTAAGGACTCTACTTCTAGTAGTACAGAGGGCACTGATAGTCCACGGCCTGTTTTGGAGATATGCAAAATAAATGCATTTGATACTCATAATTTACTACTTATAAGAGGCAAAGAATTTAATGACTCTATACATAATATTCTCAAAACATTTGTGGAAAACCAAGGAATATAATTGTGTCTGGAATTGGTTCCTTCCTGTTGGTTCTTGGTCTCGCTGACCTCAAGCATGAAGTTGCAGTGAGTGTTACAGAGACGGAGTCTCGCTCTGTCGCCCAGGCTGGAGTGCAGTGGCGAATCTTAGCTCACTGCAAGCTCCACCTTCCGGTTTACGACATTCTCCTGCCTCAGCTGTCCGAGTAGCTGGGACTACAGGCGCCTGCCACCACACCCGGCTAGTTTTTTGAGTTTTTTTAGTAAAGACAAGGTTTCACCGTCTTTGCCAAGATGGTCTCGATCTCCTGACCTCGTGATCCGCCCATCTTGGCCTCCCAAAGTGCTGGGATTATAGGCTTGACCTATTGCGCCTGGTCTGTTACACGTCTTAAAGATGGTGTATCCACAGTTTGTTCCTTCAAATGTTCAGATATGTCCGGAGTTTCTTGTTTCTGGTGGGTTCATGGTCTTGCTAAATGAAGCCACAGGCTTTCACAGTGAATGTTACAGTTCTTAAAATGGTGCATCTGGAGTTGTTCGTTCCTCCCAGTGGGTTCATGGTCACACTGGTTTCATGAGTGAAACTGCAGACCTTTGCAGTGAGTGTTACAGCTCATAAAGTAGTGCAGACCTAAAGAGTGAGCAGCAGCAAGATTTATTGCACAGAGCTAAATAACAAAGCCTCCCAAGCATACAACGTGACCAAACAGGAGTGGATTGCCACTGCCTGCTCAAGCAGCCAACTTTTATTCCCTTATTTGGCCCCACCCACATCCTGCCGATTGGTCCATTTTACAGAGAGCTGATTGGTCCATTTTACAGAGTGCTGATTGGTGCATTTTTACAGAGCACTGATTGGTGTGTTTACAAACCTTTACCAGAGCACTGATTGGTGCATTTACAATCCTTTAGCTAGACAGAAAAGTTTTTCAAGTCCCCACCTGACCCAGAAGCCCAGCCAGCTTCACCTCTCATAATGATGTTGGTTGGTTACTCCTAGTGTCACTGGATAGAGTGATGAAGGAAATGGATGATCTCCCGGATTGGATTCCCTGGCTCCCAGTTCACATAAGTGACTTAAGAGTTTCTAGGTGTGTCCTGAGTCAGAATCTTCTCTCCTGTAACTACAGGTCTGAAATTGCCAAAAATCAAACACAAACCCTCATCACATGACTGGCTGAATTGCAAGGAAAGCTGAACTCTCAGCCTCACAGACTACTGTTAAAGTGGGGGCATTGATTAGGAGACAGTGGAGTTCTGCAAATTGTGATGAAGACGTGTAGGAAGACCCCGATGAACCTGATAAGTCTCACTGGCCAGAAGTGACCTCCCCATTTCTACTCCCACCCTCAGAGGCAGCAGTGTCTGCACACACAGTGGTATCAACTTTTCTGCTCCCTCTGAGGGGTTTAACCAGAAATAGTAATGGCTTCCCCTGAGGCAGTAGCCATGCAAGATAATGCTGATTCTCCTCAGGACCCAACCCCACCACGCTTTTTTGCTTCTAGAACTGTAACTAGAGTTTCAGTTACAAGTAGATGTAACAAGTTTCCTCAGGACCCTAAAGGCGAAATACCAAGTGTGAGTCAGGAGGAGGTGTGCTACACTCCAAAAGGGCTACTTGAGTTTTCTAATTTATAAAGCAGAAATATGGAGAACACGTGTGGGAATGGATATTAAGGGTGTGGGATAATGGTGGAGGGAACCCACAGTTGGATCAGGCTGAAATTTATTAATATGAACCCACTAAGCAGAGATTCTGCATTTAATGTTGCAGCTCAGGAGTAAGAATGGTGCTAACAGTTTGTTTGGCAGAAACATGAATCAAAAGACGTCCCATCAACAGCAAGTTAGAAATGGCTGATGTCCTGTGGTTTACCATAGAGGAAGGGATTCAAAGGTTGATAATGCTAGAGTGAATTTGCCATGTGAAACCTCACCCACATTAGGAGGGCCCAGAAGACATGCCTTTCACCAATGCCTTGAGAAATAGATTTGTAAGGAGAGCCTCCAAATCCCTAGAGCTCTGTGACTGCTCTTCTCTGTAAACCATACCTTACAGTGGGAACTGTAGTCACTTAATTGAAAAACATAAATGCAATGGTAATAATTAGATTCCAAGATGGTAGGTCCCAAGTGCTGGCATTCAATGGTCAAAGGCAGTGTAGGGGTAGTTACTGTAAAAACAACAGAGGCAAGGCAACAATTGCCACCCTACCTACCTTTCTCTCTCTTAGATGGGCAGAGATGACTCATGTAGTTCCTTTTATAAAGAATCCATGATCCCACTTCACTCTACCGTCATAACCTAGTCACCCCCTCATTAGGCCCCACCTCCCAACACTGTTGCATTGGAGATTAAGTTTCCAACACATGCTTTTGGAGGGACATTCAAACCTTAGCTCAGATGTAATGGAATTACTGCATATCTGTCATGGGTCGAGTAATTTAAGCTTGGAAAACCCCCCAAAACACTACAATCCTTATTTAGTGTTGTGAAACTCACAATCTTGTGAGAAAATGATGGTATCACAGAACGTTAGAACTGGAAGAGACTTTTGAATTTTAATCCAGTCCATCATTTTACAGAAGAGGAAATGGAGTAGAGGCCACACCCTGAAGGCAAGTTGTAGTAGAACTGGACTAGAACCTAAATTCCCTGGTAGGAACACTAGAACACACACACACACGTGCCTGCACACACACAGTAAGAGACTGCAGTAAGTGCATGCAGCCTTACTGGTTAGCCAGTAAATGAAACCCTATTTAAAAACTGGGAAATGCAGCTGGGTGCAGTGGCTCACGCCTGTAATCCCAACACATCGGGAGGCTGAGGCAGGCAGATTTCTTGAGGTCAGGAGTTCGAGACCAGCCTGGCCAACATGGTGAAACCCTATCTCTACTAAAAATACAAAACTTAGCTGGGTGTGGTGGTGCATGCCTGTGGTCCCAGCTCTTCGGGAGGCTGAGACAGGAGAATTGCTTGAACCCAGGAAATGGAGGCTGTGATGAGCTGAGATTGCACTCCAGCCTGGGTGACAGAGTGAGACTTCACCTCAAAATAAATAAATAAATAAAATAATAAAAACTGGGAAATATTAGTGAAGTGATTGAGATCAATGTGCAGCCTTGGATAAGTAACTTAAATTCTTTGTGCCTCTGTTTCCTCACTTATAAAATAGGGATGAAAATGGCTGCCTTTAGGGTGTTCTGGGAAAGATCAATGATGTATGTAAAACTAGGGATGCTTTTGGTTGCAAGGAACACAAAATCCAATTGATAGTGTTCTAAACAAATAAGGGTTGATTTTTGTCCTATTAAGAGCATGGAGGGGCCAGGCACGGTGGCTTACGCCTGTAACCCCAGCACTTTGGGAGGCTGAGGCAGGTGGATCACGAGGTCAGGAGATAGAGATCATCCTGGCTAACACAGTGAAACCCCGTCTCTACCAAAAATACAAAAATATTAGCCAGGCGTGGTGGCAGGCACCTATAGTCCCAGCTACTCAGGAGGCTGAGACAGGAGAATGGTGTGAAACTGGGAGGCAGAGCTTGCAGTGAGCCGAGATCGCACCACTGCACTCTGCAGCCTGGGCGACAAAGTGAGACTCCATCTCAAAAAAAAAAAAAAAAAAAAAAAAAAAAAAAAAAAAAAGCATGGAAGTAGGTGGCTGCTGGCATTTATTAGTCCAATGGCATGAGTCCCTGAAAGTTCCTTGGCCTTTCCTTTATGCTTGTGGCTTCATGATGTCCAAATAATGTGAACGTTCCAGATGTCATGTTTGCATTCACAGTAGGAATAAGAGGAAACGAAGAAAGACTCCTAGGCACATCTGTCCCTTGTCCTGGGGACAACAGTTTCACCTAGACATGCCCCAGAAGGATTCTGCTTATGTCTCATGGACCCAATGCCATCATGTCATTACCCCTAGCAAGATGAAAAGCTATAGGAAGCTAAATGTTTGGCTGTTAAGCCTCCGCAGTGGGGATGGCAAGGGAAAGGGGGTTGGGAATAGCTTTTTAGTAGCCAATGAATGGGACCTGCCATAAGAAACTATCATATAAGAGGCCTATTAAAGGGCTGTTTTTGGAATTTTAAGTAAACCTTTGAAGCTTGCCATGAACCTCTCCAGGCATTTTGGCCTTCAACAATGGACTTTCATTACAAAGAGTTAACAAGAAAGCATGAGCTGGTTTTGGTGTGCAGTTTGTAGCTCCATCTCATCACTTACTTTTCACATTTTATGGATTTCTTGAAATTGCCCTGGGATTATGGGAATTTGGTGACTCAGGTCATGAACTGCATTATTTTGGCTTTAGCCTTCAAGGTAAAGATCTGATATTAAGCTGGATTAAGATCTGATATTAGGCCGGGCGCGGTGGCTCAAGCCTGTAATCCCAGCACTTTGGGAGTCCGAGACGGGCGGATCACAAGGTCAGGAGATCGAGACCATCCTGGCTAACACGGTGAAACCCCGTCTCTACTAAAAATACAAAAAACTAGCCGGGCGAGGTGGCGGGCGCCTGTAGTCCCAGCTACTCCAGAGGCTGAGGCAGGAGAATGGCGTGAACCCGGGAGGCGGAGCTTGCAGTGAGCTGAGACCCGGCCACTGCACTCCAGCCTGGGCGACAGAGCGAGACTCTGTCTCAAAAAAAAAAAAAAAAAAAAAAAGATCTGATATTAAGCTGGATATTAAGCTTGGATTTGGAGGTAAAGGCGATTGGATGAAACCCCCAAACGCATTCAAGGTTGTGAAATAATGAAAATGTAAGTGGAGGCACGAAGATTCAATGTGTTCTTTATCATCCTTCGCAGCTTAAGTAAAATCACTGACTATACTCCGAGTCAAAAATAATTCAGGATTTAATTGGCAAAGGTATTTTAAGGTTCTGTCTTTTTCTATTTTTCTCCTGCCTTGGTAAAGCTATGAGTTATGTTGTAAGCACTGAGCATCTTGAAATAGTAGTTACTAAGACAACGTATTAAATTAAGAATTAATTGGATTTTTAAAAATTCTCCTGTGTGTACATACAAACATATTGGTATTTTGGTTCTCATTTTACCTTGGCACAATATCCTCCTAAAGAGAAGCCCATATATTCTTTGGATTCTGAAAATTATCATTTTCACACCTCCATAAGCAAATAGAATCCTTTTAACATATAAAGGATCTCCTTCCTAGGGAAAAGTTACTTATTACATACTTGTTAGTAGGTCTCCAGGCTGGCTTCCACCAAATTTTAATAAATCATTGCGTTTTCTATAAGTTGATTCCCCAGTTCTCATGATTATTTGCCGATAATGTCCAGGCGTGTTTTCCATGTGCTTTCCTTAATTCATCGTGAAAACATGAGATTCCTCTAAAGTGGTAAATTATGCATCTCAAATCTGAGATCTGTAAGCGCTGGCAAGTGCTACTGGTGATATGAACTAAGTAGTCCAGTATCCTGTTGCAGTTGTCTACGAAACGGAAACAAATGTAAGCTTTCCTGTCAATGCAGAAGGTTAGGATCAGAAGGCATCTTAAAGAGCACAAAACACATCCTATTTATGTTACAAAGAACCAAAGCATAGATTTTTGTGGGGTCTTTGTGTTGTTTTTTGTTTGTTTGGGGGAACAAGGTCTTGCTCCATCACCCAGGCTGGAGTGTATGACCTCAGCTCATTGCAGTCTCAACCTCCCCGGCTCAAGCAATCCTCCTACCTCAGCCTCCCGAGTAGCTGGGACCACAGGCACAGGCTACTACACCTGACTAATTTTTGTACTTTTTGTAGACATGGAGTTTCCCCATGTTGCCCAGGCTGGTCTTGAACTCCTGGGGTCAAGCAATCGCCCACCTTGGCCTCCCAAAGTGCTGGGATTACCGGCGTGAGCTACTAGGCACCCATCCTGCATATCTTTCAATAGAGATAGTATGGCAATACGCTTCTTTCGTAGCCTTCATTCCCTGCCTCTGCTGGATGTGAGGCACTATGCTAGATCTTGGGGATACAAAAGGGACTCAGATACAACCTATCCCTAAAGAGCTCATGATATTAGGAACCTGCAAGAGGAATGAGAAAGGGGAAGGGCCCTGCTTTACATAGACGTCATCTCTGCGCCTCTAAGAGACAGAAAGGTAGGAAGGGTGGTGATTTACATTAAATGAAGCCTCTTCTCTTGTTCATTCTGTCTTCTCTAAGCAATCTTTAGCAGAAGGCAAAGTGATAGCTTTATGTTCAGAAGACTGAGAAAACAAATTTTGACTCAGCTGTTTAGCCCTTTGCATCTCAATTTCTTTACCTGTAAATAAGGATGATAGTAATACCCATCCTCTAGAATTATGACAATGTACATAGTAAAATAGAGCCCCTAACCATGTACATTTTGGGGGGAGGAGAATGTACTATTCTCCAGGTGGACTTCAGTGCATTTGATTTTCCTTATGTTTATCCAGCCTACTTATTCTCCCTCAAACAATTTGCCCTTCAAGGCTAAGACACAACTTCCATCAACACCTTTCCTCTTGTGCCTCTCAGATCTGGTGGCTTCCAGGGCTGCTGGCAACACAAACCCCTTAGAAATCACAAGAGTGAAGCATAGGTTAGGGGTGTGGGGTTGGGGTGGCTCAGTAGGGTGTGTGGAGTAGGGAGACGGAAGGAAGGTTGTAGCTGCAATCATTACAGGTTCCTCAGCTGTGACTGGGGTGTGGCTGCCAGCTCTTCTGTCTCTAAAACAGACGATGAATAGAGAGCCTTTAGCCTCAGCACTCAGGGTTTCCACTCCATCCTCACTTCTCATCTCCCACCACGAGGGCACCAACCAGGGCTTCTTTAGCATGGTTTAGGCAAGTGCCATGCCCTCCACTTAGAATAATTGGGCACTTCATAATTCTTTTTATTGTAAATAATGATGATGTTCTTCATTTTAGAAAGAATACATGTTATTTTTAATGAGAATAAGAAAAATATTGAAATTTTTTATTATTTTGAAGCTTCACCATCTTTTAAATGCAAGCATGTCAGTGAATTGTTGAAATAAGTTTTAAATTTTTTTGTGTTTTTTGAGACAAAGTCTCGCTCTGTCACCAGGCTGGAATGCAGTGGCACAATCTTGGCTCACGGCAACCTCCACCTCCCAGGTTCAAGCGATTCTCCTGCCTCAGCCTCCTGAGTAGCTAGGACTACAGGCGCATGCCACCACACCCAGCTAATTTTTCGTATTTTTCGTAGAGACGGGTTTTCACAGTGTTGGCCAGGATGGTCTTGATCTCTTGACCTCGTGATCCACCTGACTTGGCCTCCCAAAGTGCTGGGATTACAGGCGTGAGTCACCACGCCTGGATGAAATTTTATTTTTTTTATTAGCTTAGTGCGTGGTTCCTGCCTGTAGTCCCAGCTACTTGGGAGGCTGAGGCAGGAGGACCACTTAAGCCCAGAAGTTTGAGGCTACAATGAACTACGTTCATGCCACTGTACTCTAGACTGGACGACAAGTGAGACCTTGTCTCTAAAAATAAAACATAAAAATAAATAAAGAAAAAATTCACAAAATAGCAAAAAATTTTGAGTTTAATGATTTGCTAAAATTAAATCAATGAATATCAGTATTTCATCACCACTGTCTCATGAAAACTGGTTTTTTTTTGGCTCAAGCTTTTAAGCATCACAATAATAATAGTTGTATTCAGAAAATTCATTTGCATCATTTCAGGTATGTTGGTTAGATATATATATTGTTTATATTTAGTATGATATTATTTTTAATACCCATAAAGTTGGGAAACAGTGAATAAATATTGTCAAGGACATTTTTGATCTGTAATCATAATAAATTAATACTAGTACTATATGCTTTCTGGCCATTGTGAAATACAAAAATAAATGCCCTCAAACTGTTGACAGTCTAGGTGGGGAAACAACTCTTTCATTGCTGCAAGAAACTGACCTCATTGTCCTGCTAGCAACTACTGACTGTGGTCCAAGATTTTTTTTTTTTTTTTAAGATGGAGTCTCGCTCTTTTGCGTAGGCTGGAGTCCAGTAGCGGGATCTCAGCTCACTGCAATGTCCGCCTCCCGGGTTCAAGCCATTCTCTTGTCTCAGCTTCCCAAGTAGCTGGGACTACAGGTGCGTGCCACCACACCTGGCTAAATTTTTGTATTTTTGGTAGAGACGGGGTTTTACCATGTTAGCCAGGATAGTCTTAATCTCCTGACCTTGTGATCCACCTGCCTCAGCCTCCCAAAGTGCTGGGATTATAGGCATGAGCCACCGTGCCTGGCTAGTCCAAGATTTTTTTTTAAAAGACATCTTAGCCTGGCACAGTGGCTCATGGCTCTAATCTCAGCACTTTGAGGGGCCGAGGCAGGAGGATTGCTCGAGGCCAGGAGTTTGAGACCAGCCAGGACAACATAGCGAGACCTAGTCTCTAAAAAAAATTTAAAAATTAGTCAGGTGTGCTGGCACACACCTATGGCCCCAGCGACTCAGGAGGCTGAAGAGGGATGATCGCTTTAGCCTGGAAGGTCAAAGCTACAGTAAGCTATGATCACACCAGTGCACTCCAGCCTGGGTGACAGAGTGAGACTTGTCTCAAAAAAAAAAAAAAAAAGACTGAACTCACAAATCAACTCCGTTGTGGAGGTGGTCAAATTATAGAAGAAACAGTTGCACACTTACCACTAGTTCTGTGGTCTTTGTCTCTGGTGCTCCACCATATACCACCTTCTCAAGGATAAATGTGCACTGCTGAGACTTTGTCCTGCTCACACACTGAGACGTAGAATGAAGGAAATCATTCACATGGGTCAGCCATTTGGGGCTTTTAAATGATCAGATTATTTACCTATAGAAAATTTTACCCTGAATTACCTAAATATCTGCCTTGGTTCTTTCATTCATTTTATAAGTGTACCCACAGGGGAAGACTGAGTCATAGTTAAAAGAATGTTTGTTTATCTACTTATGTGGTACACTAAAACAGGGAGGCATCTTTATCCAAATCTGAGTTGCTTGGCAACTGAATCAGTTTTCCATTTCTAGTTAACCAGCTGTGAATGGAGCCTTACAGAGTCCAAGAATCACACTAATACTCACGTATTCATGGGAGGCCTAGAACCTAGACCTAGAAGGTCAGTAACTGAGCTACAATCTCGATAGAATCTATATTTCATGCATTTATAAAGCCATAGGCTCCCAGATGTGAAAGAGGTCTTAAATGTATTGGAAAAGGCCTTACCTTTTTTTGGAGACGGAGTCTTGCTCTGTCGCCCAGGCTGGAGTGCAGTGGCACAATCTTGGCTCACTACAACCTCTGCCTCCCGAGTTCAAGTGATTCTCCTGTCTCAGCCTCCTGAATAGCTGAGATTACAGGCGCCCAACACCACGCCCAGCTAATTTTTGTAATTTTAGTAGAGATGGGTTTTCACCATGTTCAGCAGGCTGGTCTCGAACTCCTGACCTCGTGATCTGCCTGCCTTGGCCTCCCAAAGTGCTGGGATTACAGGCGTGAGCCGCCATGCCTGGCCAGAAGAGGCCTTACATATTAATCTAAGTGCCATCCTGTAGTTAACTTTACTGTGGAGTTATGGGCCAACCTCTGCATGGACATCTGCCAAGTTTAGTTCTAGCATACTCTAGTTTTACAGATGATGAGGTTTCAAACTACTAACCATGTGCCCATTTCAACATTTTTTTGTTTTTTTTTAAAAGGACATGCATTATATGTTTTCAATGAAGAGAATCACTATTGCTTATTCCATCTTTGGACAGTTTTTACTCATAAAAATTACTTCTTATAATGAGACAAAATCTGTCTATTAATTCTCCCAATCGTAGTTTATCTGTTGGTGCCTTATAGATCAAATGTAATACCTTTCCCATAAGACAGCCCAGCAACGTGTTATCCTCATCTAAGTTTTTCCTTCAAGCTAAATTTTCCCAGTTTCTTCAATGAAAACTCACACATAGTGTCAAGTCCCTTCACTACTCTGATCAGTCGTCTCTCAACTCAAATTCATTTTTGCATATTGTTTTTGAACCAGGACTCTAGAAGTAGAATGCAACCTTTCAGAAATGACAGAGTGAGTTGGGACCATGCACTAACTTGAATTATCCCATTGTCTTGTGAATGCAATTTAAGATTGCATGAGCCTGTAATCCCAGCACTTTGGGAGGCTGAGACAGGCGGAACACGAGGTCAGGAGATCGAGACCATCCTGGCTAACACGGTGAAACCCCGTCTCTACTAAAAAAAATACAAAAAACTAGCCGGGCGAGGTGGCGGGCGCCTGTAGTCCCAGCTACTCGGGAGGCTGAGGCAGGAGAATGGCGTAAACCCGGGAGGCGGAGCTTGCAGTGAGCTGAGATCCGGCCACTGCACTCCAGCCTGGGCGACGGAGGGAGACTCCGTTTCAAAAAAAAAAAAAAGATTGCATGATCTGCTTGATACAAACAATCTCTAAAGTTGATAGGTATTGGGTTTACTGAAGACGAAAACCTCTGTCACTTAAACATAGTCTCCTTCACCATGTTCATATGCTTTCGGAATTTTTTGGACCCAAAACAAGGCCTTAAATTTATCCTGCTAAATTTCATTCTATTCAATTCTGTCCCTCATGTCAATATATCAAAATCTCTAGATTCTTTCCTACCTATATCCTTTCTTTCAGCTCAGTGTCTTGCAAATATATGATGTGCCACACCTTTTATACCTTTACCCAAGTAGATGACAAAAAAATTTAAGTAGATAACAAGGATAGAGTCTTATGCTGTCTTGAAACTCACTGCAAGCGATTCTCCTGCCTCAGCCTCCCAAGTAGCTGAGACTACAGGCACGTGCCACTGCGCTCAGCTAATTTTTGTATTTTTAATAGAGACAGGGTTTCACCATGTTAGCCAGGCTGCGTCTCAAACTCCTGACCTTGTGATCCGCCTGCCTCAGCCTCCCAAAGTGCTGGGATTACAGGCATGAGCCACCGCGTTCGGCCCAATTTTTTCTTTATTATAATCTCTGTCCATAAAGTTTGTATCTTAACCCTAAGTAGTGAATAATGATGGGAATTATATGCATCACAGTAAATTGATAGGAAAAATATTTGGGACAACCGGGCTACTGGTTTATAAGGAATCACTAGTCTTCTGTGTTTTCCCTGATGCAACTCATTTTCTGGTTCTATTGTTATCCCCTTACCATGCATCCACCTCCCTCAAAATGAACAAAATCTCCCAAGTTTTCAAGTCTCTTTGTTCCTCTCAGAAACAATCGTAGAAGATTGGTAAGGTGAAGCATATTCAATTTCATATCTATAAGTAATAAAATGTGCCTTAATTATAGTGAGTTGTTGTCCATATCATAACCCAAAGTCATGCCTTGGAGAAGAGGATGAAGGCTGAAGATTTCCAGGGCTAGCTTTCAGTTCCCAAAGAAACACTAAAGTTGTGTTTAATGCAAAAGATACCGGCAAAGCAGTTCAGAACCTCATATATCTCTTTATTCTTTTTAAAAAACATTTTTGAGACAGGATCTCACTCTGTTGCCCAGGCTGGAGTGCAGTGGTGTGATCATGACTCGCTGCAGCTTTGAACTCCTGGGCTCAAGTGATCTGCCCACCTCGGCCTCCCTGGGACTGCAGGCACATGCCACCAAGTCCAGTTAATTTTATTTATTTATATTTTTTGTAGAGATGGTGGTCTAACTAGGTTGTTCAGGCTGTTCTCACACTCCTGATCTCAAGCAATCCTCCTGCCTCAGCCTCCCAAAGTGCTGGGATTACAGGTGTGAGCCACCATGTGTGGCCTTATTTGTCTTTGTTCTTTTAGGTGACAAAATTAAGTTTATGTCCTTCATCTTTCTCAATTATTCTTTTTTTCCCTAACAAAAATAATAATTAACTAGATTTTTTTTTTTTTTTTTTTTTTTTTTTTTTTTTGAGACAGAGTCTCGCTCTGTCGCCAGGCTGGAGTGCAGTGGTGTGATCTCAGCTCACTGCAACATCTGCCTCCCAGGTTCAAGCGATTCTCCTGCCTCAGTCTCCCAAGTAGCTGGGACTACAGGCACATACCACCATGCCCATCTAATTTTTGTATTTTTAGTAGAGACGTGGTTTCTCCATGTTGGCCAGGATGGTCTCTGTCTCTTGACCTTGTGATCCGCCTGGCTCAGCCTCCCAAAGTGCTGGGATTACAGACTTAAGCCACCACGCCCAGCCTAACTAGATTTTTTTAAAGTAACTGAAAATTGGGTCAATTTTTTTTAGTAAAAGTAAGAGGCATAACAAAAAGGGAGCCTCCTGAATTTCCAAGTCTCTTTGTGCCTCTCAGAAACAGTTGTAGATAATAGTTACCTGCATGCTCCTGCAGACCTAATTCTCTATGCACATATGTATATATATGTGTATATTTTTTGGACATCTTTCCATATTAGACAGGGCAACTTGTCACATTCTTTTTAATACGTTCATTATATACTCCTGTACAAATGTAGTACTATATTTGATTTAACTAGATTCTTACTGATGCATATTTGGCACTTTTCCAAATCTTCACAATGAAAAGCAATTATTTTAACTTAACTGATCAATTCAAAGTATACTTATAAGGCACATACTAAATGCCAAGCTGTGTTCTAAGCACTTTATAAAAGTGCGCTCATTTAATCTCTAAAACAATCCATTGAGGTAGGTTCTAATATTATCATCCCTGTTATACAGATGAGAACACCGAGGATGGAGTGACAGTCAGGTAGGCCGGGCGCTGTGGCTCAAGCCTGTAATCCCAGCACTTTGGGAGGCCAAGACGGGCGGATCACAAGGTCAGGAGATCAAGACCATCCTGGCTAACACGGTGAAACCCCGTCTCTACTAAAAAATACAAAAAAACTAGCCGGGCGAGGTGGCGGGCACCTGTAGTCCCAGCTACTCAGGAGGCTGAGGCAGGAGAGTGGCTTAAACCCAGGAGGCGGAGCTTGAGGTAAGCTGAGATCCGGCCACTGCACTCCAGCCTGGGCAACAGAGCGAGACTCCGTCTCAAAAAAAAAAAAAAAAAGACAGAATTCAACCTTGTTCTGGCTCAGCACTCCATGCCAAACTTTAGTAGGCTTTCATACCTCTCTGTTGCTGCAACACAATCGTCTATTCCCGAAGTAGATCAGCTGCTAGGCGTAAGGAATGAAAGATGCTTTTAGTAGCCAACATTAGCAATGCTGTGAAAAAAACTAGAAAAGAAGATTTAAAAAGTGATAGAATGGATCAAGACAGCCACTCCCATTCCACCCTACCACACCCATTCCAGCAACCTCTGCAAAGATTTTTAAAAGGTAGACAGACCAAATTCCCCTGCAAATGTGATAAATTTCCCTGCAAACATGAAATCGCTTCTACCAGACACATTGAGGGAGTGGAGGTGGCAGCTCAAAGAGCTCTGGCTTTTAAATTCTGCAGAAAGACAGTACAGACACGAATGCAATTTTGTACAAAGCTTCACTGGAGTTCATGATTTTAAGTTAAGGGTAAACACATTCTAATCAAGGCCTTTTAAAAGAATTTGTCTCAAGAAACCTTTTTATCAGAGCTATTTTCAGTCAGAAGAGAAACAGTTTTGTTGCTGTGAAGCTCAAAAGCCAAATGCATTAAATTCTTTTTCCCAGATGCAAAGCAGTTGGTTCTCTGGTGCCAATTTTTGTATTTCTTAAGAATGGCAGCCGGGCGCGGTGGCTCACGTCTGTAATCCCAGCACTTTGGGAGGCTGAGGCAGACGGATCACAAGGTCAGGAGATCGAGACCATCCTGGCTAACACAGTGAAACCCCATCTCTACTGAAAATACAAAAAATTTAGCTGGGCATGGTGGCAGGCACCTATAGTCCCAGCTACTCAGGAGGCTGAGGCAGAAGAATGGCGTGAACCCAGGAAGTGGAGCTTGCAGTGAGCCGAGATCGTGCCACTGTACTCCAGCCTGGGCGACAGAGTGAGAGTCCATCTCAAAAAAAAAAAAAAGAATGGCATTGCAAGCTGCCAGTGGTAATACTGTTTGAATACTGTTTGAATCTCAATACTGGTAATACTGTTTGAATCTCAAAAGCCTTGAGAACCCTGCCAATGTTTTGGGTTTTAAACTTGACAAAGCCAGCCCTCCCATTCCCAAGGGGTAAATATGAAACATAACTTTCAGTTCCTCTGTACATACAATGCTAATTAGCTCAGTGCTCTAATTTTATTTCTGGCCTTTGGTACAGCTGAAGCTTTGCTGGTGTATTAGTAACAACATAAATGTTTGCACATTTCTGAGAGTCTGTGTCTCTGAATCACCTTGAGAGAAATAGCTTTGATCAGAGCATGAGAGCTACATTTCAACAATTTCTTTTTTTTTTTTTTTTTGAGACGGAGTCTCGCTCTGTCTCCCAGGCTGGAGTGCAGTGGCGCGATCTCGGCTCACTGCAAGCTCCGCCTCCCAGGTTCACGCCATTCTCCTGCCTCAGCCTCCCGAGTAGCTGGGACTACAGGCGCCCACAACCGCGCCCAGCTAATTTTTTGTATTTTTAGTAGAGACGGGGTTTCACTGTGGTCTCGATCTCCTGACCTTGTGATCCGCCCGCCTCGGCCTCCCAAAGTGCTGGGATTACAGGCGTGAGGCACCGCGCCCGGCCTTCAACAATTTCTTTACTGTGTTGATGTTATTGGTGGTAAAAGCAGAATTTGAACTTTAGGATGAAAAAAAAATAGAGGATAAATAAAAGAGAGGGAGCTCCTGCAAAGTATATGCAACTCTTAGATTAGGCAGTCCAAAGAGAAAAAATGCAGAAAATTAATGGCTCACTTGGGAGACACAAATTAATTTGATGATCTGATAAAAGAAAAAAATAACATTTTCTTAGATTTAGAAGAATTTACATTTTCAGAAATGTCGAAAATCTTTGAAATGTTTCTTGACATTTCGTTTGACAACCCCAGAGGTCAGACCCGCTGAGGGTTCAAAGGCTGTTGGCCTCCCACTTCCATCTGATTGTCCCCATATCTGATATATCCTCTCCCGTCTAGTGTGCTGTCATTATACCACATGAGACACACACTCCAAGAGGGGATTTGAGCTCTCAATAGCCATTTTGTTCTGCTCTTGCAAGTGAAAGATGAATCCTCACATCCAAAAATTAAATATACATCATTGCTGTGTTTGGAATGACATTCCATAAGTCTACATACACATCAGAAATACAAACTAAGAGAATGATAATTACCAAGGCCTGGGAAGAGTGGTGGGATGGAGATGAACAGAGTTTGATTAATGGGTACAAACATACAGTTAGATAGAAAGAATAAGTTCCAGTGTTCGACAGCACAGTAGGATGACTATAGTTAATAATTCATTGTGTATTTCAAAATAGCTAGAAGAGAAGATGTGAAAATGTGAAGGACCTCTTCAAGGAGAAGTACAAACCACTGCTCAACAAAATAAAAGAGGACACAAACAAATGGAAGAACATTCCATGCTCATGGATAGGAAGAATCAATATCATGAAAACGGCCATGCTCCCCAAGGTAATTTATAGATTCAATGCCATCCCCATCAAGCTACCAATGACTTTCTTCACAGAATTGGTAAAAACTACTTTAAAGTTAAGTTCATATGGAGCCAAAAAAGAGCCCACATTGCCAAGTCAATCCTAAGCCAAAAGAACAAAGCTGGAGTCATCACATTACCTGATTTCAAACTATACTACAAAGCTACAGTAACCAAAACAGCATGGTACTGGTACCAAAACAGAGATATAGACCAGTGGAACAGAACAGAGCCCTCAGAAATAATACCACAAATCTACAACCATCTGATCTTTGACAAAATCTGATCTTTGACAAAACCTGACAAAAACAAGAAATGGGGAAAGGATTCCCTATTTAATACATAGTGCTGGGAAAACTGGCTAGCCATATATAGAAAGCTGAAACTGGATCCCTTCCTTACACTTTATACAAAAATTAATTCAAGACATATTAAAGATTTAAATGTTAGACCTAAAACCATAAAAGCCCTAGACGAAAACCTAGGCAATACCATTCAGGACATAGGCATGGGCAAGGACTTCATGTCTGAAACAGCAAAAGCAATGGCAACAAAAGCCAAAATTGACAAATGGGATCTAATTAAACTAAAGAGCTTCTGCACATCAAAAGAAACTACCATCAGAGTGAACACGCAACCTACAGAATGGGAGAAAATTGTTGCAATCTACTCATCTGACAAAGGTCTAATATCCAGAATCTACAAAGAACTCAAACAAATTTACAAGAAAAAAACAAACCCATCAAAAAGTGGGCAAAGGATATGAACAGATACTTCTCAAAAAAGACATTTATGCAGCCAACAGACACATGAAAAAGTGCTCATCATCACTTGTCATCAGAGAAATGCAAATCAAAACCACAATAAGATACCATCTCACACCAATTAGAATAGTGATCATTAAAAAGTCAGGAAATGACAGGTGCTGGAGAGGATGTGGAGAAACAGGAACACTTTTACACTGTTGGTGGAACTGTAAACTAGTTCAACCATTGTGGAAGGCAGTGTTGTGATTCCTCAAGGATCTAGAACTAGAAATACCATTTGACCCAGCCATCCCATTACTGGGTATATACCCAAAGGATTATAAATCATGCTGCTATAAAGACACATGCACACATATGTTTATTGCAGCACTATTCAGCAAAGACGTGGAACCAACCCAAATGTCCATCAATGATAGACTTGATTAAGAAAATGTGGCACATATACACCATGGAATACTAAGCAGCCATAAAAAAGGATGAGTTCATGTCCTTTGTAGGGACATGGATGAAGCTGGAAACCATCATTCTCAGCAACCTATAGCAAGGACAAAAAAAACAAACACTGCATGTTCTCACTCATAGGTAGGAATTAAACAATGATAACACTTGGACACAGGAAGGGGAACATCACACACCAGGGCCTGTTGTGGGGTGGGGGGAGGGGGGTTGGATAGCATTAGGAGATATACTTAATGTAAATGATGAGTTAATGGGTGCAACACACCAACATGGCACATGTATACATATGTAACAAACCTGCACATTGTGCACATGTACCCTAGAACTTAAAGTATAAAAAAAAAAAAAAAGATGTGAAATGTTCTCAACACAAAGAAATGATAAATGTTTGAGGCAAGATATCCTAAATACTCTGATTTGATCATTACACATTGTATGCATGTATCAAAATATCACATTTACCCATAAATATGCACAATTATATATCAATGAAAAATTTTTTTTTGCTTGAGGGTAATGGTTCACACCTGTAATCCCAGCACTTTGTAAGCCAAGGTGGGAGGATCGCTTGAGCTCAGGAGTTCGAGACCCCTTGGGCAAAATGGCGAAATCCCATCTCTACAAAAAATATAAAAATTAACCGGGCTTGGTGGCATGTGCCTGTAGTTTCAGTTACTCAAGAGGTTGAAGTGGGAGGATCATGGGTCACCTGAGCCCAGGAGGTCGAGGCTGGAGTTAGCTATGGTGGCGCCACTGCAGTCAAGCCTGGGTGACAGAGCCAGACCCTGTCTTAAAAAAAAAGACAAAAGAAGCATTTGTTTTTTCTTGGTTTTATATCATCTATGTAGAAAACATGTGTGAAAGACTTTGAAATATACCAAAAGATTACTGAGTGACTTCAATGGAAAACAGTGTTCTGCTTGTGGTGTGCCCTTGGGTTATCTGGTTCTATGGAGCATGTGTCTTTCATTGTCTTTGAGCTATCTTACAACTCTGCCAGTTACAGATAAAAGATTTTGCAAACATTTTTGTCAATAGACCTGCAAATAAATTCCACCTGGTGGAGACACAATTGATTTATCCACCCTGCAGAAATAGCCAGTTTTGCATCTTTTGGAAATTTATTTCATGGCATATATATATATATATATATATATCTTCTTTTCAAATTCCATTTGGAATCAGTTATAAAAAATCTTATTTTTCATTGAATTGATTTCATTTTGAGGCTTCTTTTAAAATTTCAATCAGTACATCCTTGAAGTAAGTGGAAACATTTGTGTCATCCTTGTAATATTTGAATAATCCAGAACAGACAGAAGACCAGAAGTTTATAGGAATAGAATTTGTTAACTTTTTACAGAACCTACAGCTAACAGGAAATAGAAGGCAGAGACTCAGGGAGGAGGATGAAGTTTTGTTCTATCTAATGGTGAACCATAGCATACCGTGCCTCCACAGCAATCCCTTTACCTCTGACTTTTATAACAGAAAACAAACAAAAAAAAGACATTTCATTAAATTTTCAAACAAGGTGAAGCTAGAAAAAAATAGCTAATTGTTTGGATGATAAAACTGGGCATTCAAAAATATTTTGACTGTCTGGAAACATTGAATCACATCTCAAAGAATGAATATCAATTGGTATAAATGTAAAGTCCTACCTTTATGTTTAAAAATCCAATTACATGAGTAAAAAATGGGGGAAAATATGGTTTTCTTGCTTGTTTATTTTTTGTTTGTATTTTTTCTTTCTCTTTTCTTTTTCTTTGAGATGGTGTCTCGCTCTGTCGCCAGGCTGGAGTGCAGTGGCAATCTCGGCTCACTGCAACCTATACCTCCTGGGTTCAAGCGAGTCTCTTGCCTCAGGCTCCTGAGCAGCTGGGACTACAGGCGCGTGCCACCATGCTCAGCTAATTTTTGTATTTTTAGTAGAGACGGGGTTTCACCATGTTGGCCAGGATGGTCTCGATCTCTTGACCTCGTGATCTGCCCACCTTGGCTTTCCAAAGTGCTGGGATTATAGGCATGAGCCACTGCGTCCTGTCGAAAATATGGTTTAATAAAATCCCATTTGATAAGACAGAGATTTTAGCTGAATGACATTCCAAATGATCTAATAACATAATTTGGTTGCCATAGACTTGTGTTTTTTTTGGAGACGAGTCTCACTTTTGCCCAGTCTTGCCCAGGCTGGTCTCAAACTCCTGAGCTCAGGCAGTCTGCTCACCTTGGCCTCCCAAAGTGCTAGGATTACAGGTGTGAGCCACCGTGCCCAGCCTTTTTTTTTTTTTTTT
The DNA here is from genome assembly GCF_043159975.1 of Macaca nemestrina. Classification (NCBI taxonomy): domain Eukaryota; kingdom Metazoa; phylum Chordata; class Mammalia; order Primates; family Cercopithecidae; genus Macaca; species Macaca nemestrina. The sequence continues at coordinate 166,725,413 of NC_092129.1, read as the reverse complement.
TTTTTTTTTTTGGAGACAGAGTCTCTCTGTTGCCCAGGCTGGAGTGCAGTGGTGCCATGTCGGCTCACTGCAGCCTCTGCCTCCTGGGTTCAAGCAATTCTCCTGCCTCAGCCTCCTACAGGCGCCTGCCACCATGCCTGACTAATTTTTGTATTTTTAGTAGAGACGGGATTTCACCAAGTTGGCCAGACTGTTCTTTAACTGCTGATCTAAGGTGATCCGCCCACCTCGGCCTCCCAAAGTGCTGGGATTACAGGCGTGAGCCACCACGCCCAGCCGCCATAGATATTTGATTACAGACTCCATCCAAACACAGCATTAGCTCCTGGTCAATCAAAGCCCATGTGTCTTGCTGCATTTGGTACTGAACAATTTAAGGATATACTGGTAAATACAGATACAGAACATCCAGATAAGTGCACCAAGATATGGAAAGGGCTTTATAAACCATATCATATGAGAGTCATTGTGGAAGAAATTTTGAGTGATTGGATTGCAGGACATTTAGGAGATAGAGGTAGGATGCCAGTTGAAAGAAGATTCCTACAGATCTATACAGGACCAAACAGTGGAATTTGCATAAAAACAAATTTTAGGTCACTATAAGGAAAAATATGGAGTTGGAGCCCCTGTGGAGAGTCCCCACCAGGGCACTACCTAGCAGAGCTGTGGGAACAGGAATAGTGCTCTCCAGACCCCAGAATTACAGAGCAACCAGCAGCATTTAATCTCAGCCTGGAAGAAACACAGGCATTGGACTCTAATCACGAAATCAGCCTCATGGGCTGTGCCCAGCAAACCCATGGAAACTGGCTGCCCAAAACCTTGGGAGCCTTCCTCTCGTACCAGTGTGCCCAGGATGTGGAGTGTGGAGTCAAGCTAGATCATTTTGCAGCTTTAAGATTTAATGTCTACCGTGCTGAGTTTCAGACTTGCGTGGGGCCTGTGTTACCTCTTTCTTTTGGCTGAGTTCTCCCTTTGGAATAGGAATGGTTATCCAATGCTTGTATAATCATTGTGTCTTACAAGTAAATAACTTGTTTTCTATTTTACAGGCTCACAACTGTAAGGAACTAGGCCTTGAGTCTCAGATGAGACTTTGGACTTCAGACTTTGGGTTGATGCTGGAACAAGTTGACTTTGGGGACTATCAGGATGGAATAATTGTATTTTGCAATGAGAGAAGAGTATGAGTTTTGGGAGGGCCAGGGATAAAATGCTATGGTTTGGATATTTGAGGCTTCCAAATCTCATGCTGAAATTTGATCTCCAGTATTAGAGGTGGGGCCTAATAGGGTGTGTTTGGGTCATGTGGGCAGATATCTCTGAATGGCTTGGTACAGTCCTTGTGGTAATGAGTTGAGTTCTTGCTCTATCAGTTTCCATGGGAGCAGATTGTTAAAAAGTCTGTCACTTCCCTCTTTCTCTCTCACCATGTGATCTGTGCACATATGCCAGCTCCCCTTCTCCTTCCACCAGGAGGGAACCAGCCTGAGGTCCTCGCTAGAAGCTAATGCTGGTGCCATGCTTCTTGTACAGCTTGCAGCACCATAGGCCAAATAAACCTCTTTTCTTATAAGTTACCCAGCCTCAGGTATTCCTTTATAGCAACATACATGGACTAAGACAAAAGCCAATACTGGGATCCTAAATATGTCCATTTGTGTAACATGAATTCATAATCTACTTGTGATTCTTAATGTTTAAAACCCAGATATGATATCATTTCTTTAACAAATTATTTTAGTTATTTGAATAATTCAACCAAGAATGATAGTCTTTTGGTAGGCACAGGAGGTATAATAGGTGGCCCAAGGGTTTTCTGCCTCACTGAACATGGTACATATATCTTTATTAAAGGTACCTCCCCAAATTCCAAGCCTGAAAAAGATGATGAACTTCTAGTCAAGAATAATCTGATTGAAGATAAAATAGAATTGTATACCTGAAGAAGATCGGATTCTTGTGTCCAATGTCATTCTTAATCTCGTAGGGACTCATTCGACTCAATCTACTCTGCACTCATTCACATTTCTACCTTTGCCACAATTATTTAAGGGTACCTAGCATCAGGATGACTGATACCACTGGGGATGCTGATAGTAGTGGTATAGCAATTCCTCTACAACACTTGTATGCCTTGACAGTAATTTCTGGTACTGTTCAGGAAATAAAAGTCCTCACCTCCTAGGCAATAAGGACTGGAGCTGTAGAAACATTTTCTGTCCTGGACCTTACCCTACAGTGAAGGATTTTACTTTGCCCTATACCAGCCACCAATGTCAATGGGATATTTCCTGCCAAAGAGTTTCTTCCATGTAGCACTGGCTCCAAAGTACTGCGCCAAGAATTTATTCTCGTTTTGTTTTGTTTTTGAGACAGAGTCTTACTCTGTCACCCAGACTGGAGTGCAGTGGTTCAATCTTGTCTCACTGCAAGCTCTGCCTCCCAGGTTCGAGTGATTCTCCTGCCTCAGGCTCCCTAGTAGCTGGGACTACAGGTGCGTGCCACCACGCCTGGCTAATTTTTTGTATTTTTTAGTAGTGACAGGGTTTCTGTGTTAGCCAGGATGGTCTCGGTCTCCTGACCTCGTGATCCACATGCCTTGGCCTCCCACAATGCTGAGATTACAGGTGTGAGGAACTGTGCACAGCCAAATATATTCTTAACCCCGCCATCAGATTACTCATGCAAATATTTTCACAGCTTAATTTTTTTAAGACATAAAAATTGCTACTGGCTACCTTGATTGTGTTGTTGGTGGTGGTGGTGGTAGCGGTGGTGGTGGTTGTTAAGTGTTAAGTTAGGGAGAAAAACAACATACAAGTGAAAAAGCAAATGGATCCATTGCATCATTCATGGGGGAAATTTGTTTCTGGGTGTGTAATGTAGTCAACTCTAAAAATTGATGCAAGTGGTCAGAGGTATGCTAGTAGTTATTTAAGTACTCTCCAGGAAAAAAAAAATAACTGATTTGCCATGTAGGTGCCCATCAACAGAGGATTGGATTTTTAAAAATGTAAATATACCTCATGGAATACTAAGCAACCGTAAACAAGAATGAAATCATGTCCTTCACAGCAATATGGATGCAGCTGGAGGCCATTACCCTAAGCAAATTAACACAGGGACAGAAAACCAAATACCACATGTTCTCATTCCTAAGGGAGAGCTGAACACTGGGTGCAGACAGACACAAAGATGGGAACAATAGACACTGGGGACTACTAGATGGGGAGGGAGGGAAGTGGGGACTGAAAAACTACCATAGTGAGTACTATGCTCACTCCTTAGGTGATGGGATCAGTCATGCCTCAAACATCAGCATTGCTCAATATACCAGCGTAACAAACATGCACATGTACCACTTGAATCTAAAATAAAATTTGACATTTTAAAAAACTAAGAAAATAAGTGATTTGTAACATTTTCCAATTTCTGTGGTAAAACTACTTCCACAGTGCTCAATTTCAAGCTACTAAAATGGACACCATTGAACTCAGGGTTGAGAAGAGAAATGCTAATAGGCCCTTATGAGTCAAGTGAGCCCCCTCAATTGGAAGTGAGGGGACAAATTTTGGCAGGTACTTAGAGGAAAAACTGCCTGTGACATTTGACTCCTGGAGTGAATCATTTTTCATAAAAGATTTTGTAGAGTTATTTAAGGCTGGTTTGGACCTGGCACATTAAAATAAAGCAGTATTTGTTTATTTTTTCTGTCTTTTTGCCAACTATTTTGATCAGCTGTCCAAATTTGCTTTCTCTCTGAAAAGTATTTTAAGAATGAGAATTGCATCTATTCTAATATTTATCTTGAAGTGCTTCCCATCATTGTGAAGTTTAATCTGTATTTTTATATCAGGAAGAAACTTTAATAACAAAGCTATGTGGTTGTAAGAAGAAATATAATTTTATATCTTTTTTTTTTTCTTTTTTTTGAGATGGAGTCTCGCTGTTTCGCCCAGGCTGGAGTGCAATGGTGTGATCTTGGCTCACTGCAACCTCCGCGTCCCGGGTTCACACCGTTTCCCTGCTGCAGCCTCCCAAGTAGCTGGGACTACAGGTCCGTGCCCCCATATCCTTCTAGTTTTTGTATTTTTGGTAGAGACCAGGTTTTACCCTATTGGTCAGGCTGGTCTCGAACTCCTAACCTCAGGTGATCCACCTGCCTCAGCCTCCCAAAGTGCTGGGATTACAGGCCTGAGCCACCGTGCCCAGTCAATTTTGTCTTTAGAATTATTCAAATACCAGTGATACTCCTTCCTCCATAAATACACACACAGTTTGATCCCATTTAATATAATGACATCTGTTGTTTAAGGTTGATAATAATTTGGAGGTAAAGAAAAGAGTGGCAGGCTAGGCGCGGTGGCTCAGGCCTGTAATCCAGCACTTTGGGAGGCTGACATGGGTCAATCACAAGGTCAGGAGATCGAGACCATCCTGTCTAACACAGTGAAACCCAGTCTCTACTAAAAATACAAAAAAATTAGCCAGGCATGGTGGCAGGTGCCTGTAGTTCCAGCTACTAGGGAGGCTGAGGCAGGAGAATGGCTTGAACCCCACAGGCAGAGGTTGCAGTGAACCGAGATTGTGCCACTGCACTCCAGCCTGGGCCACAGATCGAGACTCCGTCTCAAAAAAAAAAAAAAAAAGAGTGGCAAAAATTCTTGGCTCAATATTCCATTCCCAACCCCTTCTTCCTTGTCTTCCTGAAAAGAACCTGGAAAACTAAACTTTCCAAGAATCCTCTGTAGCTAGACTTGACAATCCCGTGTTTAACAGGTCTGTCCAATACCATGCAAGTCGAAGCCTACTTGGGGATTATAGGAATGTTTTCCTGGCAAAAAGGAACAGACACAACTGTCCGCATCTACTCTCTATCTTCTCCTTTTATTCTGAATTGAATGTGAGGATAATGCCTAGATCAGTGTCAGCTTAGATCATGGGGCAGCTAGCATGATAATAAAAGCTAACACCATGGGATGGCAAATTAGAAAGAGAGATTAGTCGAACCCCGATAACATTGTCAAATCATTGACCAGAATAGAGTGTCTACATCTAGACAATTCATTATGTGAAAAAACACCCCTCTTTCCCCTATTTTTTAAACCTTCATGGAAGTATAATATTTATTTATTTATTTATTTATGTAGAGATGGACTCTCGCTCTGTCGCCCAGGCTGGAGTGCAGTGACGCAATCTCGTCTCACTGCAAGCTCCGCCTCCCGGGTTCACCTCATTCTCCTGCCTCAGCCTCCCGAGTAGCTGGGATTACAGGTGCTGCCACCATGCCCGGCTAATTTTTTTGTATTTTAGTAGAGACAGGGTTTCACCGTGTTAGCCAGGATGGTCTCGATCTCCTGACCTCATGATCCACCTGCCTCTGCCTCCCAAAGTGCTGGGATTACAGACTTGAGCCATCGCGCCTGACCACAAAGTCAATGAGTTTTGTTTTATTTATTTATTTATTTATTTATTTATTTGGAGATGGAATCTCATGCTGTCGCCCAGGCTGGAGTGCAGTGACATGATCTTCGCACACTGCAACCTCTGCCTCCCGGCTTCAAGCAATGCTCCCACCTCAGCCTTCCAAGTAGCTAAGACCACAGGCGTGAGCCACCTCACCCGGCTAATTTTTGTATTTTTTGTAGAGACAAAGTTTCACCGTGTTGGCCAGGCTGATCTTGAACTCCTGGCCTCAAGTGATCCGCCCACGTTGGCCTCCCAAAGTGTGGGATTACAGGCGTGAGTCACCATGCCTGGTTAAGTTGCATAAATTTATAAAGTTTTGCAACCATCATAATCCACTTTTTCCTTAAAGTTAATTTTCAGTCAAGCCCCATTACCACCACTAGCCTTTGGCAAACACTGATCGGCTTTGTGTCTCTCAACTTGCCTTTTCTGAAGATTCCATATAAATAGAATCATACAGCTTTTAGTCTCACATCTGGCTTCTTTCATTTACAGTAATGCTTTTGAGGTTCACCTATGCTGTGACATGTACCAGTATTTTACTCCTTTTTAATGTGGAATACTATTTTATTTGTATAGATATACCTTAATTTTTTTTATCCATTTGTCTATTGATTGATAATTGTGTTTTCAGCTTGAGTCCATTACCAAAAATGCTGATATAAATATTCATGTATAAGTCTTGACGTGAACTTGCGTTTGCATTTCTCTTGGAGAGATTCCTAGGAGTAAAATAGGGGGATCACATGGTACATTTATGTCTAACTTTTACAGAAATTGACTAACTGTCTTCCAAAATGACTGTAGTATTTTATATTCCCACCAGCAATGTATGAGAGTTTCCAGTCTTTCTACATACTTGCCAATATTTCATATTATTTGTCTTTATAAATATAGCCATTCTTAGTAAGTATATAGTGGCTTTTTTTTTTTTTTCCTTTTTTTTAATTTTGAGACAGAGTCTCTATCGCCCAGGTTGGAGTGCAGTGGTGCAATCTGGGCTCACTGCAACCTCCACCTCCTGGGTTCAAGTGATCCTCCCAACTCAGCCTCCCAAGTATCTAGGACCACAGATGTGCACCACCACACCTGACTAATTTTTTGTATTTTTGGTACAGAGGGGCATTTGCCATCTTGCCCAGGCTGGTCCTGAGCTCCTGAAGTCAAGTGATCCGCCTGCCTTGGCCTCCCAAAGTGCTGAGATTACAGGCATGAGCCACGGCCCCAGCCTAGTGGCATCTTGCTATACTTTCAATTTTCATTTCCCTAATAACTAATGATGTTGAACACTTTTCCATGTGCTTATTAGTCATTCACATGTCTTCTTTGGTAAATGTCTATTCAAGTCTTTTGTCCATTTTTACTTTAAAAATTTTGTATTGATTTTTATTTTTTTGAGATGGGGTATCACTCTGTCACCCAGACTGGAGTCTAGTGGCGTAATCACAGCTCAGTTCAGCCCCGACCTTCCAGACTCAAGTGATCCTCCCACCCTCAACTTCCAGAGTAGCTGGAACTATAGGCATGCACCACACATGCCCAGCTAATTTTTAAAAAAATGTTTTGTAGAGACAGGGTTTCGCTATGTTGCCCAGGATAGTCTCAGACACTCTTGGACTCACACAGTCCTCCTGCCTTGGCCTCCCAAAGTGTTGGGATTACAAATGTGAGCCACCTTGCCTTGCCCAGTCCATTTTTAATTGAGTTGTTTGTCTTATTTTTGAGCTGTAAGAGGTGTTTGTTTGTTTGTTTGAGACAAAGTCCCACACTGTCACCCGGGCTGGAGTGCAAAGGCGTGATCTTGGATCACTGCAACCTCTGCCTCCCGGGTTCAAGTGATTCTCCTGCCTCAGTCTCCCGAGTAGCTGGAATTACAGGTGCCCGCCACCATGCCTGGCTAATTTGTTGTATTTTTAATATAGACAGGGTTTCACTATGTTGGCCAGGCTGGTCTTGAACTCCTGACCTCGTGATCTGCCCACCTTGGCCTCCCAAAATGTTGGGATTACAGCGTGAGCTGCTGTGCTGGCCACTGTAAGAGTTTTTTTATAGATTCTAGGTACATGTCTCTGAGATATATGATTTGCAAATGTTTCTCTGTGGCTTGTCTTTTTATTCTCTTAATGTTGTTTTTGAGGCACAAGGTTTTTATTTTAATGAAATCCAACTTATTGATTTGGATCAATGGGAGGTTTTTTATTTCTACTATATGGACACACAATTGATTTTTGTATATTGATAGTGTATCCTGAAAACTAGCTAACATAGTTTATTAATTCTCTTTTTTTGTGGATTTTAAAGAATTTTCCACATAGAGAAATAAACACAGATAAACAGTTTTATTTCTTTCTTTCCAACCTAGACTGTATGCATTTTTTGTTCTTGTTTGTTTGCTTGCTTTTTAACTTGCTGCAGTGACTAGAGAATATATTGAAGAATATATTGTTGAACAAAAGCAGTGAGAGTGGATATCCCTGCTTTTCCCCTGATTTTAGGGGGAATGTTTTCACTCTTTCACTATTTAATATGATTTTAGCTATAGGTTTATCATAGATCCCTGTTATCATGTTGAGGAAATTCCCTTCTATTTCTAGTTTGTTGAGATTTTTTAATTTATGTGTGGGTGTTGATATTTTTCATATGCTTTTTCTTCTTCAATTGAGATAGTCATGTGATTTTTGCTCCTTACTATTCTATTAATATGGTATATTACATTAATTGATTTTTTTAGGTGTTGAACCAACCTTGCATTCCTGAAATACATCACATTTGTTCATGATGTATAACCTTTTTAATACACTTGAATTCTGTTCCTGAATTCACTTTTCTAATATTTTGTGAAATTTTTTTTCAAGTATGTACATGATACTGGCTAATCTTCTTTTCTTGTGATTGAGCTATCTGGCTTTGTTATCAGGGTAATACTAGTCTCATAGCATGAGTTTAAAGGTGTTCCCTCCCTCTCTGTTTTCTAATAGTTTTGTGAAAACTGGTATTACTTTAAGTATTTAATAAAATTCACCAATGAAGCCACTTGGACCTGAGCATTTCTTTGTAGGAATACAGTTATTTCTAATTACGAATTAGATTTCTATTAGAAATTACTGGTGCAATTTCTCTTTTTGTTTTAGGTATATTCAGATTTTCTGTTTCTTCCTCAATTAGTTTTTGGAATTTGTGTCATTCTGCAACTCTCTCCCCACCTGCCCAGTTTCAAAGTTTGTCTAATTAGTTAGCATAATACTGCTTATAATATTCTTTATACTCTTTCAAGTGTTGATAGAGTCATTGTGATAGCCTCTCTTTTGTTCCTGATTTTGGTAATGTGTGTTTTCTCTCTTATTTTCTTTGTCAATCTACTTAAGGGTTTGTTAGTTTTATTGTATTTTTGATTTTCTCTATTTTTCTCTATTTTGTTGGGGGGTGGTTTCTATGTCAGTGATTTTCATTCTAATCTTTCTTATTTCCTTCTTACGCTTGCTCTGGGTTTAGTTTTCTCTTATTTTTCTAGTTTTTTAAGTTGGAAGCTTAGGTTATAGATTTGTGAACTTTCTTCTTTTCTGATACTAGCTTTGCTGCAGATTTGATGATATTTCTTAATGAATTCAGTTTAAAATTACCAAGCAAAACAGTACTTATGTGTAAAGTTTATACCATGGTAAGATCATTTTGACAGCAACTAATGTTTAAATTACAAATAATATCAAAATGCTTTGCATATCTTCTGTGCTGGCAAAAGCTAAAATAAGAAAGAAGATCTGCATTAATATGCTAATTTTCAGCAGATGTATTTTCTGATCTTAAACTATGAGATAAGAATCTGATGGGATTCTATAAATGCCTTTCAAGCAATGAATATGGTCTGTGTTTGTTATTTGATACCTATATTTGGCAGTACCTGTCTGTGTAAAAAGCCATTTTCAAAGGTGAAATACAGAAAGTCTCATTACAGATCAGCATAAACATAAGAACATTTGCAGTTGACTTTGATTTTAGGGAATACTAAATTTGAACCCTAATTAAGCAAAATGTCATCTCAGAAAAAGAACTGCATACTTGTGATTAGACCTGTATTACAAAAAGTTCTTAATTATTATGATTATATTTTGAATTTCATTGATGAAAAATGCATGAAAATTTATTTTCTCATGTTATATAGATACGTACATAAGATCCTTGATTGCTTCTTGGCCTGCAAAACCTAAAATATTTATGATTTGGCACCTGACAATAAGAGTTTGCCAGCCCCTGCCTAAGATAATATCTGCCTAACAAATTAAAAATTTATCCCAGGCCGGGCGCGGTGGCTCAAGCCTGTAATCCCAGCACTTTGGGAGGCCAAGACGGGCGGATCACGAGGTCAGGAGATCGAGACCATCCTGGCTAACACGGTGAAACCCCGTCTCTACTAAAAAATACAAAAAACTAGCCGGGCGAGGTGGTGGGCACCTGTAGTCCCAGCTACTCGGGAGGCTGAGGCAGAAGAATGGCGTAAACCCGGGAGGCGGAGCTTGCAGTGAGCTGAGATCCGGCCACTGCACTCCAGCCTGGGCGACAAAGCGAGACTCCGTCTCAAAAAAAAAAAAAAAAAAAAAAAAAATTTATCCCATCTGGGAAATGATAACATCTCTAGCACCTCTAGTATTTTTCATACACAATGTCTGGCATTCAAAGAAAAATAACTAAGTATTTTTAGCAATAAAATCAAATTACCAAAAGCCAAGAGAAAAAAACAGACAATAGAAACAGAAAGATATGTATTATAGATACTGGAGTTATCCAATATAAATTTTATTCAAGCAAGTACATATATATTATATATAATATATTTATACTAATATATAATGTAATATAATATATAATATAATATTTATAATACTATTTACAATATAATTTACATTTATTAATTTATAATACAATATAATCCCAATTTATACAATAATTTATAATATAATTTATTAATATAAATATAACAATCATAATATATAATATACTATATATTATATATATTAGCAGAATCTTTTGAAATTTATTTCAATAATTTTGGGGAACAAGTGGTTTTTGGTTACATGGATAAATTCTTTGGTGGTGAGTTCTGAGAGATTTTGGTGCACCCATCATGCAAGCAATGTACACTGTACCCAATATGTAGTCTTTTTTTTTTTTGAGACAGAGTCTCCTTCTGTCACCCAGGCTGGAGGTCAGTGGCGCGGCTCACTGCAATCTCCGCCTCCCAGGTTCAAGCAATTCTCCTGCCTCAGTCTCCTGAGTAGCTGGGACTACAGGAACGTGCCACCACATCTGGCTAATTTGTTTGTATTTTTAGTAGAGATGGGGTTTCACCATGTTAGGTTGGTCTCGATCTCCTGACCTCATGATACACCTGCCTCAGCCTCCCAAAGTGCTGGGATTACAGGCATGAGCCACCATGCCCGGCCATGCCTGGCATATGTAGTCTTTTATCCCTCATCCCCCTCCCACCCTTCCCCCCGAGTCCCCAAAGTCCATTATATCATTCTTATGCCTTTGCTTTTTCATAACTTAGCTCCCACTTACAAGTGAGAACATATGATGTTTGGTTTTCTATTCCTGAGTTATTACACTTAGAATAATGGGCTCCAACTCATCCAATTTGCTATGAATGTCATTATTTCATTCCTTTTTATGGCTGAGTAGGATTCCATGATGTATACATACCACAATTTTTTTTTTTTTTTTTTTTTTGAGATGGAGTTTCGTTCTTGTTGCCCAGGCTGGAGTGCAATGGCATGATCTTGGCTCACTGCAACTTCCACCTCCTGGTTTCAAGCAATTCTCCTGACTCAGGCTCCTGAGTAGCTGGGATTACAGGCACCTGCCACCACACCTGGCTAATTTTTGTATTTTTAGTAGATATGGGATTTCACCACGTTGGCCAGGCTGGTCTTGAACTTCTGACCTCAGGCGACCAGCCCACCTTGGCCTCCCAAAGTGCTGGGATTATAGGCATGAGCCACTGCACCTGGCCTATACTACATTTTTTTAATCCACTCATTGGCTGATGGGCATTTTGCAATTGTGAATTGTGCTGCTATAAACATGCATGTGCAAGTGTCTTTTTCAAACAAGTCATATAATGACTTGTTTTCCTATGGGTAGATACCCAGTAGTGGGATTGCTGAATTGAATGGTAGTTCTACTTTAAGTTCTTTTTTTTTTTTTTTTTTTTTTTTGAGACGGAGTCTCGCTTCTGTCACCCAGGCTGGAGGGCAGTGGCCGGATCTCAGCTCACTGCAAGCTCCGCCTCCCGGGTTCACGCCATTCTCCTGCCTCAGCCTCCCGAGTAGCTGGGACTACAGGCGCCTGCCACCTCGCCCGGCTAAGTTTTTGTATTTTTAGTAGAGACGGGGTTTCACTGTGTTACCCAGGATGGTCTCGATCTCCTGACCTCGTGATCCGCCCGTCTTGGCCTCCCAAAGTGCTGGGATTACAGGCTTGAGCCACCGCGCCCGGCCTACTTTAAGTTCTTTAAGGAATCTTCATACTGTTTTTCTTAGTGGTTGTAGTAGTTCACAGTGCCACCAGCAGTGTAAAAGTATTCCCTTTTCACCTCATCCATGCCAACATCTATTTTTCTTTTTCTTAATTATAGTCATTCCTGCAGGAGTAAGGTGCTATCTCATTGTGGTTTTAATTTGCATTTGCCTGATCATTAGTGATGCTGGGCATTTTTTCCTATGTTTGTTGGCCTTTTGTGTATCTTCTTTTGAGAATTGTCTATTCATGTTCTTTGCCTACTTTTTGATGGGATTATTTGGTTTTTTCTTGCTGATCTGTTTGAGTTCCTTGTAGATTCTGGATATTAGTTCTTTGCTGAATATATAGTTTGTGAATATTTTTTTTCCCATAAGAATATATTTTTTGGAAAACAGTGAAAAATAGATAATTTTTTTCAGACAATTGGCATATATGGGAAAATTTCCCAACTATCACAAAATCTACAAGAAAGAATAATACTTTTGTTAGTAATTTGTGGTATATCACCATAATGCTCTTTTCCAACTTTTTGGTCTGCTTACCCTTTCATTATTTCTTTTTTTTTTTGAGACGGAGTCTCGCTCTGTCACAGTCTGGGGTGTGGTGGCTGGATCTCAGCTCACTGCAAGCTCTGCCTTCCGGGTTTATGCCATTCTCCTGCCTCAGCCTCCCGAGTAGCTGGGACTACAGGCACCCGCCACCTCGCCCGGCTAATTTTTTGTATTTTTTAGTAGAGACGGGGTTTCACCATGTTAGCCAGGATGGTCTCGATCTCCTGACCTCATGATCCGCCCGTCTCGGCCTCCCAAAGTGCTGGGATTACAGGCTTGAGCCACTGCGCCCGGCCACCCTTTCATTTCTTTGCATAAGAATAATTTATAATACTATTATATATGGAGACAATAGCTGGATTATTCAGTCTTTCCTCTAACATGATTGTTCATTTCCCGCATTAGTAGTAATTTTGGGTGCCATTTCCTCAGAAAGCATCAGATTTTGTCAGGGTAAACTGTGTGAAATACATTAAGATACAATTGAGTACAGGGGCCGGGTGCGGTGGCTCACACCTGTAATCCCAGCACTTTGGGAGGCCAAGATGGGCGGATCAGGAGTTCGAGACCAGCCTGACCTACGTGGTGAAACCCCGACTCTACGAAAAATACAAAAATTAGTCAGGTGTGGTTGTATGCACCTGTAGTCCCAGCTACTCGGGAGGCTGAGGCCGCAGAATTGCTTGAACCCAGGAGGAAGAGGAGGTTGCAGTGAGCCAAGATTGTGCCATTGCCCTCCCGCCAGGGCGGCAGAGCAAGACTCCATCTCAAAAAATATAAAAAGAAAGAAAAAAATACAGTTGAGTACACTGGGATACATAAAAATTTGTGACTTCTTACACAGACATACTTGCTCTTTATGGCATTGCTATTGGTTTGTGTTCTACAAATGTAGAAATTCTTGATAAATTTTATTTTACACAATTTCCATCAGAGAAAAAAATCCATAGTTGTATGTACTGTGTAACTGAGTATATTCATGACAGGAGAGAACTTTAGTATGGATTAGATGTTAATGGAAACCAAATCTTCCATTTATAATTTTTATTTTATTTTATTTTATTTTATTTTATTTTGAGACAGGATCTCACTCTGTCACCAGGCTGGAGTACAGTGGCACGATCATGGCTCACTGCAGCCTTGACCTCCTGGGCTCAGGTGATGCTCCCACCTCAGCCTCCCACGTAGCTGAGACTACAGGTACACACCACCACACCCAGCTTTTTTTTTTTTTTTTTCATTTTTTGTAGAGACAAGGTTTCACCATGTTGCCTAGTCCAGCGTCGAACTCCCAAACTCAAGCAATCTACCTACCTTGACATCCCAAAGTGTTAGGATTACAGGAGTGAGCCACCATGCCAGGCCTCATTTATAATTTTTAAACGTTTGATATTTGGAAGAATTTTCCACAGACTGTTTTTGCCTCTCTACATTTCAATCTTTATTTTTCCTCCACTATATATTTGCTCCTAGTTTTGTCTAAACTATGATATGTTCAGGTAGTGATACAATCTCTGGCTCCACACCTTTGTGTCATGAGGAATGGTGATTTAGCACAGTGAACAGTAGAAATATTCCTAAAATTTATTCCTACATCAGAACAGCTACCAATAATTTACCTATAAATGAAAGTGACTATAAACCACATAAATATATCCTTGTAAACCTAAATCAAATGTATCCCTAGGTCAACTTCTTCCTGGCTAGATCCCAAAATTGAATATCACCACCCTTCCTTCCTTGAAAAGCTGGCACAGGTGTGTCAAGCAATGACTTCATCAGTCCTATAAGCTAGAAAAGTAGAGAAAATGTGCCTTTAGAGCAGCATTGTCAAAGAGAAATGTAACGTGAGCCATGTATGTACATTTAATTCTAAAGTAGCCACATTTTAAGTAAAACAGGAAAAAGATTGAAATCAATTTTAATATGCTTTATTTAGCCTAGTACACTCTAAATATTATTTCAACATGTAATGAAATTAATTTTTTGTGAAATTGATTTTTGAGATGACTTTTTTGTACAAAATCTTTGAAGAAAGTTGTAATGGAGAGAAAGTTGGAATGGAAAGAGACAATGGCCTTAACTTATTGTGTTGAAAATATCTTATTTTTAAAAGGTTACAAAAATATATTTCTTTGTGAGTACATTGACTGGAACTCCAGCCAGGGACTTGGAAGGAACTGAGGCAAATGAAATGTCCTGAAGCTTAAGCTTCATTAGCTAGAAGGATAAAGGAGAAACAAATATTATTGGCAAAACCACAATTACTTTTGCACCAACCTAATAACAACAGTTATGCACTGGAGACTGGGGAGCTGAGAAGACAGAGGTCAAGGATAGAAAAGAAACACTCTACCATTTGCCTTTTATCATTCTGATGTTTGTGACGCCTATTAAAAATTAAATTTAGGCTGGGCACGGTGGCTCACACTTGGGAGGCTGAGGCAGGTGGATCACCTGAGGTCAAGAGTTTGAGACCAGTCTGGCCAACGTGGTGAAACCCTGTCTCTATTAAAATACAATGATTAGCCGGGCATGGTGGCGGGCGCCTGTAATCCCCGCTACTCAGGAGGCTGAGGCAGTAGAATTGCTTGAACCCAGGAGGCGGAGGTTGCAGTGAGCAGAGATCACGCCACTGTACTCCAGCCTGGGTGACACAGTGAGACTCTGTCTCAAAAATAATAATAATAAAATAAAAGTAAATGTTTTGAGGCCAAATATTACCAATTGTAAATGAGTGGCAAATACATTAGGCACTAAGTAAACACTGTTAGAAGCCTAACTAAAAAAAAAAAAAAAGTCGGGAGCTGACAACCAGTGAATAAAGCATCTATCCAAGAATTCTGAGGGCTATCCATAGACCCTAAATACCAAACAAGTAGTAGGAGTAGTAGGATAATCATTCCATTTATCATCAACCCCCAGTCTCTCTCTCCTTCACAAATATTACACTGAAATATATCTAAGTATAGCATAATTCAATTCTTAATTTTATTTTATGGATGCAAAAATTCTGCTAATATTAATCCAGAAAGTAGAGAACTTTAAAGCTGCACTGTGGCCCTAGCCTCATTTGTCTCCTAAGCACATAAAACGTGGCTAGTACAAATTGAGATGTGCTATAGGTGTAAAATACCAACTGTATTCAAAGATTTTGTACAAAAAATTAATTTGATTACATGTTGAAATAATGTTTGGAATGTACTAGGCTAAACACAATTTATTAAAATTAATTTTATCCTTTTTCCTGTTTTTTGTTTTTTTTTTTCTTGAGACAGAGTCTTGCTGTGTCGCCAGGCTGGAGTGCAATGGTGTGATCTCGGCTCACTACAACCTCCACCTCCCTGATTCAAGTAATCAAGTAATTCTCCTGCCTCAGCCTCCTCAGTAGCTGGGACTACAGGTGCACGCCACCACGCCGAGCTAATTTTTGTATTTTTAGTAAAGACGGAATTCACCATATTGGCCAGGCTGGTCTCAAACTCCTGACCTCAGTTAATCTGCTCTTCTCGTCCTCCCAAAGTGCTGGGATTACAGGCGTGAACCACTGCGCCCAGCCTCTTTTTCCTGCTTTATCTAAAATGTGGCTGCTTCAAAAATTAAATGTACATACGTGGCTCACGTTACATTTCTCTTTGACAATGCTGCTCTAAAGGCATATTTCCTCTGCTTTTCTAGTTTGTAGGACTGATGAAGACATCGCTTGACACACCTGTGCCAGCTTTATCATTTTTGAAAAGAAAGTTAAATTTCAAAATACCAAGAACAAAAAAACCTCCCAGAATGAGAAAATTACATATCTATCACTGTAATTGAATAGATCTATTAAAGTGTTATATAATTACATTGTTTCACAAGTTTGAAATCATCTCAAGAATTCTCTTTAAAGTAATAAGTAGTTTCTCCAAATAGTTCATTCTAGTTTTTTTATTACCAACACCCTTTATACCTCTCTCAAATATCTTAAATTATATAAAATGAGAATGATGAATTTTTATAATCTTTAGAAAATAATCTTATAAGGAAAAATTTATAAGCAAGCAAAAAAAGACATACAAAATCTGATTGTTTTTAAGGAGTCAGATTCATTCATTACAGTAAATAGTGTACTGGCTTACCCTTCAATATCAGTCTACAGCTAAAAGACTTGGCTTGACGTGGTGGTTCACACCCCAGCACTTTGGGAGGCCAAGGTAGGCAGATCGTGAGGTCAGGAGTTCGAAACTAGCCTGACCAACATGGTGAAACTCTGTGTCTACTAAAAATACAAGAATTAGCCAGGCGTGGTGGTGTATGCCTGTAATCCCAACTACCCAGGAGGCTGAGGCAGGAGAATTGCTTGAACCCAGGAGTTGGAGATTGCAGTGAGCCGAGATCCTGCCACTGCATTCTAGCCTGGGCAACAGAGCAAGACTCTGTCTCAAACACAAACAAACAAACCCTTAAGGCAGGGTGCTTCAACATATAAAAATTAATTATGATAATATACTACATTAACAGAATGAAGGAAAAAAAGCTACATGGTCATCTCAATTGATGTAGCAAAAGCATTTGACAGGCCGGGCGGGGTGGCTCAAGCCTGTAATCCCAGCACTTTGGGAGGCCGAGACGGGTGGATCATGAGGTCAGGAGATCGAGACCATCCTGACTAACATGGTGAAACCCCGTCTCTACTAAAAAATACAAAAAACTAGCCGGGCGTGGTGGCGGGCGCCTGTACTCCCAGTTACTCGGGAGGCTGAGGCAGGAGAATGGCGTGAACACGGGAGGCGGAGCTTGCAGTGAGCTGAGATCCGGCCACTGCACTCCAGCCTGGGTGACAGAGCGAGACTCCGTCTCAAAACAAACAAACAAACAAACAAACAAACAAAAACACATTCGACAAATTCAGCACCCTTTCATGACAAAAATACACTCAACAAATTAGAAATAGAAAAAAACTAGATGCTGGGCATGGAGGCTTATACCTGTAATCCTAGAGCTTTGGGAAGCTAATGAGGGAGGGTCACCTGATCCCAGGAGTTTAAGACCAGCCTAGGCAACATAGTGAGACCCCATCTCTACAAAAAGTTTAAAAAAAAAAAAAAAAAAAATCGGCGGGGCACAGTGGCTCACGCCTGTAATCCTAGCACTCTGGGAGGCCGAGGCGGGCGGAGCATGAGGTTAGGAGATCAAGCCCACGATGAAACCTCATCTCTACTAAAAAATAATACAAAAATACAAAAAATTAGCCAGACGTGGTGGCGGCGCCTGTAGTCCCAGCTACTTGGGAGGCTGAGGCAGGAGAATGGCGTGAACCCGGGAGGCGGAGCTTGCAGTGAGCCGAGATCGCGCCACTGCACTCCAGCCTGGGAGACAGAGCGAGACTCCGTCGCAAAAAAAAAAAAAAAAAAAAAAAAAAATCAACCACATTTGGTGGGGTACACCTGTAATCCCAGCTACTTGGGGAACTGAAGCAGGAGGATCTCTTGAGCCTGGGAGGTCGAGGCTGCAGTGAGCAATGATGGTGCCACTGCACTCCAGCCTGGGCGACAGAGCTAGACTCTGTTTCAAAAAAAAAACAAAACAAAGAAAACTACCTCAAAATAATAAAGCCCATATATAAAAAACCAACAGCCAGCATCACACTCAATGGGGAAAGTCTGAAAACTTTTCCTCTAAGATCAGGAAAAAGACAAGGATACCCACTTTTGTCATTTGTATTGAATATGGTACCAGTAGTTCTAGTCCAGAGCAATTGGCAAGAAAAAGAAACAAAAGGCATTCAAATAATGAAGAAGTAAAATTCTCTCTGTTCACAGACAACATGATCTTATGTCTATAAAACCCTAAATGTTTCATCAAAAAAACCTATTAGAACTAATAAATGAGTTTAGTAAAGTTGCAGGATACACGTTCAACACTCAAAAATTGGTTGCATTTCTATACATTAACAACGAATTATCTGAAAAGAAAATTTAGAAAACAATTCCATTTATAACAGCATTGAAAAGAATAAAATACTCAGGATAAACTTAACAAAGGAGACAAAATATGTGTACTCTTAAAAACCACAAAATGTTACTGAAAGAAATTAAAGACACCAATAAATAGAAAGACATTCCATGTTCAGCCGGCTCACGCCTGTAATTCCAGAAATTTGGGAAGCCAAGGCGGGCAGATCACAAGGTCAGGAGATCGAGACCATCCTGGCTAACACGGTGAAACCCTGTCTCTATTAAAAAGAAAAAAAAAAAAAAAATAGCAGGGCGTGGTGGCAGGCGCCTACAGTCGCAGCTACTCAGGAAGCTGAGACAGGAGAATGGCGTGAACCCGGGAGGCGGGGCTTGCAGTGAGCCGAGATTGCAGCCCTGCACTCCAACCTGGGTGACAGAGTGAGATTCCGTCTCAAAAAAAAAAAAAAAAAAAAAAAAAGAAAGACATGCCATGTTCATGGACTGGAAGACTTAATATTGATAAGATCTCTACCTGAAGTGATCTACAGGTTCAATGCAGTCTCAATACAAATCCCAGCATTGTTTCTTCAAAAAAAAAAAAAAAAAAAAAAAATTCGTACAGAAATCTCGAGGGACCCAGAATAGCCAAAACAATCCTGAAAAATATGAAGTTGAAGGTTCCCTACTTCACTATTTCAAAACTTACTACAAACCTACAGTAATCAAAACAGTGTGATACTGGCATAAAGACAGATATGTAAACCAATGGAATAGAATTAACAGCCAAGAAATAAACCCTTGCATATATGGCCAAATAATTTTTGACAAAGGTGCCATTTAATGGGGAGAAGATTTTTTTTTTTCAATAAATGCTGGAAAAACAGAATATCCAGAAGAAAAAAAAAGTTACACTATCCCTTATACAGAAATCAACTCGAAATAAACTAAAAACCTAACAGCAGAAGCTAAAACTATAAAACTCATAGAAAAAAATACATAGGGGGAAATCTTAACGACATTGAATATGATAATGATTTTTTAGATATGACACAAAAAGCATAGGCAACAAATGAAAAAATAGGTAAGCTGGACTTTATCAAAATTCAGAATTTCATGCATAAAAGGACACCACTAGCAGGAAACCCACAGAAAGGGAGAAAATATGTGCAAATCATATATCTGGTAAAGGATATCTGGACTATGTAAATAACTCCTACAACTCAACAACAGTAACAAAAAGCGACCCAGTAAAAAAATACACCAAGGACTTCAGTACATATTTCTCCAAAGAAGATATACTAATGGCCAATAAGCACATGAAAAATTGCTCAACAGCACTAATCATCAGGGAAATGCAAATTAAAACCACAATGAGATATCACTTCACACACACTAGAATGGTCACTTTTAAAAAGAAAGAAAATAACAAAGGTTGATGAGGATATGGAGACATTGAAACTCTAATGCACTGTTAGTGGGAATGTAAAATTGTGCAGCCATTCTAGAAAATGGTATGGCTATTTCTTCAAAAAATTAAACATAAAATTACCACAAAATCCAGAAATTCCACTTCTGTATATATAGCCAACAAAAATGAAAGCAGGGACTCAAATAGATAGATATACACCCATGTTTATAGCAGTATTATTATTATTATTATTATTATTATTTTTTGAGACAGAGTCTTACTCTGTTGCCCAGGCTAGAGTGCAATGATGCGATCTCAGCTCATTGCAACCTCCGCCTCCCAGGTTCAAGCGATTATTCTGCCTCAGCCTCCCTAGTAGCTGGGAACTACAGGCGCACACCACCACACCCAGCTAATTTTTGTATTTTTAGTAGAGACAGGGTTTCACCATGTTGGCCAGGATGATCTTGATCTACTGACCTCATGATCCACCCATCTTGGCCCCCCAAAGTGCTGGGATTACAGGCATGAACCACCATGCCCGGCCAGCAGTATTATTCTTAATAGCCAAAAGGTGGAAGTGACCAAGTGTCATTCAATGGATAAATGAATAAATAAAATATTATATATACATACAATGAAATACTATTCAATCTTAAAAGAAAAGGAAATTAAGGCGTATGCTACAATACAGATGAAACTTGAAGACATTATGTTAAGTAAAATAAGTACATCACGAAAGGACAAATATTGTATGATTCCATTCACATGAGGTACCTAGGGTAGTCCTATTCATGGAGACAGAAAGTAGAATGGTGGTTGCCAAGGACTAGGGGAGGAGAGAACAAGGAATTAGTGTTTAACAGGTAAGAATCTCAGTTGGAGAAATGAGAAAGTTCTGGAGAGTGATGCTGGTGATGGTCGCACAATGTGAATGTACTTAATTGTACACTTAAAATGGTTAGCTTGATAAAATTTATATTTTGTGTATTTTACCACACAAAAACTTACTTGGGGAAAAATTGTAGGCTTTTAAGAAATTCTAGTATCTTTCATTTTAAATTGTCTTGAGTCTACTTTTAAGCAAAAGTAAAGCAGTGGTTTCAAACCTCATTTTAAAAAAATTCATGCTAATCACTGGTGATATTAGCAATTGCTTATATCCTGAGTGCAACCAATTTAGAACACGATTTCGGTTATCTGCTTGAAGAGCTGATTAGGAAAGTGGAAGGGATCATGACAAACTCAGCAGAAACCCCTCAAACATTCTTTTCTTGGTATAGTAATGGCAAGAGTCACATGACCAGCATACTTCAGTGTGGCAAGACCAATCACTTGTTGAGAGATTGCCTGAAAATCATGTAAGGCTCTCTTAGAAATTAGCATTATCTACTTCTATTTGGTGGCATATTTTTTTCATGTACTTAGGAGCTTCATTTGGGTGCATTTACAGAAACTGGAAAAAGTAGCAGTTAAAAAAATTTGGTTGGGTGTGGTGGTTTACGCCTGTAATCCCAGCACTTTGGGAGGCCAAGGTGGGTGGATCACCTGAGGTCAGGAGTTCAAGACCAGCCTGACCAACATGGTGAAACCCCATCTCTATTAAAAATACAAAAATAAATTAGCCTGGCATGGTGGCAGATGCCTGTAGTTCCAGTTACTTAGGAGGCTGAGGCAGGAGAATTGCTTGAACCCAGGAGGCAGAGGTTGCAGTGAGCCAAGATTGTGCCACTGCACTCCAACCTGGGCAACAAGAGTGAAACTCTGTGTCAGAAAAAAAAAAAAAATTTAAGATGGTTACACTTTTAGTGATTTAAAGAGCTAAGATTTTTTTCCAGGCTACATTGTGTTTTTTTCTTCAGATAAACTTATTAAAATTGAAATACAATTCATATATCATAAAACAAACCTACTGAGTGTACAATTCAGAAGTCTTTATTATATTCAGGAAATTGTGCATCACCACTATCCAATTCTAGGGCATTTTCATCAAACCCAAAAGAAACTCCATACCAATTAACAGTCATTTAATTTTGTCCCTCCCTGAGCCCCAGGGAACCACCAATTTTCTTTCTGTCCGGATTTGCCTACTATGGACATTTTACATAAATGGAATCATACAAATGTGGTATTCTGTGTCTGACTTCTTTCACTTAGCCTCATGTTTTCAAAGTTCATCTGTGTTGTATCCTATATTAGTACTTCATTTCTTTTCAGGGCTGAATAATAATATATGGTTGTATGACTGTATCACAATTTGTTTATCTACTCACCCATGGTTAGATACCTGGGCTGTTTTGGATATTGTGAATAATGTTGCTATGAAAATTAGCACACAAGGTTTTTTTTGTTCTTTTTTTTTTTTTTTTTTTTTTTTTGAGATGGAGTCTTGTTCTGTCACCCAGGCTGGAGTGCAGGGATGTGATCTCAGCTCACTGCAACCTCCACCTCCTGGGTTCAAGCGATTCTCCTGCCCCAGCCTCCTGAGTAGCTGGGATTACAGGCACATGCCACCACTCCTGGCTAATTTTTGTGTTTTTAGTAGAGAAGGGGTTTTGCCATGTTGGTCAGGCTGATCTCAAACTCCTGACCTCGTGACCTTCCCTCCTCGGCCTCCCAAAGTGCTAGGATTACAGGCATGAGCCACCATGCCCAGCCAGCATATAAGTTTTTATCTGGCCATATGTCTTCACTTCTCTTCAGTAGATACCTAGGAGTGGAATGGCTGGGTCATGGGGCAAATCTATGTTTAACATTTTGAAGAACTGCCAAACTGTTTCCAAAAGTGGTTGCACCATTTTACATTCCCAACAGCAATGTATGAGATTTTTAATTTTTTTATATTTTCACCAACACTTGTTATTGTCTGTCTTTTTATTTTAGCCATCCTAGTGGGTGCACAGTGGCATTTTGTTGTGGTTTGATTTGAATTTCCTTAAAGACTGATGATATTGGGTATCTTTCCATGTGTTTATGGACAATTGGTATATCTTCTCTAGAGAAATACCTATTCAAATCCTTTGCCCATTTTTAATTATTTTATTTGTCTTTTAGTGTTGGATTATAAGATTTTTTTGTATATAGATACTAGACCTTTATTACATATATGACTTGCAGATATTTTTTGCTATTCTTTGTGTTCTTTTCACTTTCTCATTAGTGTTCTTTGAGGGTTTTAATTTTGATAGAGTCTAATTTATCTATTTTTGCTTTTGTTGCTTGTACTTTTGGTGTCAAAAGTGAGAAACTTGCCTAATCCAAGGTCAGAAAAAATTTACACTTATTATTTTGTTAGCAAAACTGCAGGGGTTTGGTCTAGGTTTGGCTGCTTGCTGCACAGAAGGCCAATCACTGAGACAAGGAGTATTGCCAGGGAAGAAGACTTTAATCAGGTGATACAGTTGAGAAGATGGGAGATCAGTCTCAAATTCACCTCTTTAACCAATTAAAATCAGGGGTGGGGCGGAGCAAGATGGCCGAATAGGAACAGCTCCAGTCTCCAACTCCCAGCGCGAGCGACACAGAAGACCGGTGATTTCTGCATTTTCAACTGACGTACTGGGTTCATCTCACTGAGGAGTGCCGGACGATCAGTGCTGGTCAGCTGATGCAGCCCGACCAGCGAGAGCTGAAGCAGGGCGAGGCATTGCCTCACCTGGGAAGCGCAAGGGGGAAGGGAATCTCTTTTCCTAGCCAGGGGAACTAAGACACACAACACCTGGAAAATCGGGTAACTCCCACCCCAATACTGCGCTTTAAGCAAACAGGCACACCAGGAGATCATATCCCACACCTGGCCGGGAGGGTTCCACACCCACAGAGCCTCCCTCATTGCTAGCACAGCAGTCTGTGATCTACCGGCAAGGCAGCAGCGAGGTTGGGGGAGGGGCGCCCGCCATTGCTGAGGCTTAAGTAGGTAAACAAAGCTGCTGGGAAGCTCGAACTGGGTGGAGCTCACAGCAGCTCAAGGAAACCTGCCTGTCTCTGTAGACTCCACCTCTGGGGACAGGGCATAGTAAACAATAACAAACGCAGCAGAAACCTCTGCAGACGCAAACGACTCTGTCTGACAGCTTTGAAGAGAGCAGTGGATCTCCCAACACGGAGGTTGAGATCTGAGAAGGGACAGACTCCCTGCTCAAGTGGGTCCCTGACCCCTGAGTAGCCTAACTGGGAGACATCCCCCACTAGGGGCAGTCTGACACCCCACACCTCACAGGGTGGAGTACACCCCTGAGAGGAAGCTTCCAAAGCAAGAATCAGACAGGTACACTCGCTGTTCAGAAATATTCTATCTTCTGCAGCCTCTGCTGCTGATACCCAGGCAAACAGGGTCTGGAGTGGACTTCAAGCAATCTCCAACAGACCTACAGCTGAGGGTCCTGACTGTTAGAAGGAAAACTATCAAACAGGAAGGACACCTACACCAAAACCCCATCAGTACATCACCATCATCAAAGACCAGAGGCAGATAAAACCACAAAGATGGGGAAAAAGCAGGGCAGAAAAGCTGGAAATTCAAAAAATAAGAGCGCATCTCCCACGGCAAAGGAGCGCAGCTCATCGCAAGCAACGGATCAAAGCTGGACGGAGAATGACTTTGATGAGATGAGAGAAGAAGGCTTCAGTCCATCAAATTTCTCAGAGCTAAAGGAGGAATTACGTACCCAGCACAAAGAAACTAAAAATCTTGAAAAAAAAGTGGAAGAATTGATGGCTAGAGTAATTAATGCAGAGAAGGTCATAAACGAAATGAAAGAGATGAAAACCATGACATGAGAAATACGTGACAAATGCACAAGCTTCAGTAACCGACTCGATCAACTGGAAGAAAGAGTATCAGCGATTGAGGATCAAATGAATGAAATGAAGCGAGAAGAGAAACCAAAAGAAAAAAGAAGAAAAAGAAATGAACAAAGCCTGCAAGAAGTATGGGATTATGTAAAAAGACCAAATCTACGTCTGATTGGGGTGCCTGAAAGTGAGGGGGAAAATGGAACCAAGTTGGAAAACACTCTTCAGGATATCATCCAGGAGAACTTCCCCAACCTAGTAGGGCAGACCAACATTCAAATCCAGGAAATACAGAGAACGCCACAAAGATACTCCTCGAGAAGAGCAACTCCAAGACACATAATTGCCAGATTCACCAAAGTTGAAATGAAGGAAAAAATCTTAAGGGCAGCCAGAGAGAAAGGTCGGGTTACCCACAAAGGGAAGCCCATCAGACTAACAGCAGATCTCTCGGCAGAAACTCTACAAGCCAGAAGAGAGTGGGGGCCAATATTCAACATTCTTAAAGAAAAGAATTTTAAACCCAGAATTTCATATCCAGCCAAACTAAGTTTCATAAGTGAAGGAGAAATAAAATCCTTTACAGATAAGCAAATGCTTAGAGATTTTGTCACCACTAGGCCTGCCTTACAAGAGACCCTGAAGGAAGCACTAAACATGGAAAGGAACAACCGGTACCAGCCATTGCAAAAACATGCCAAAATGTAAAGACCATCGAGGCTAGGAAGAAACTGCATCAACTAACAAGCAAAATAACCAGTTAATATCATAATGGCAGGATCAAGTTCACACATAACAATCTTAACCTTAAATGTAAATGGACTAAATGCTCCAATTAAAAGACACAGACTGGCAAACTGGATAAAGAGTCAAGACCCATCAGTCTGCTGTGTTCAGGAGACCCATCTCACACACAGAGACATACATAGGCTCAAAATAAAGGGATGGAGGAAGATTTACCAAGCAAATGGAGAACAAAAAAAAGCAGGCGTTGCAATACTAGTCTCTGATAAAACAGACTTTAAACCATCAAAGATCAAAAGAGACAAAGAAGGCCATTACATAATGGTAAAGGGATCAATTCAACAGGAAGAGCTAACTATCCTAAATATATATGCACCCAATACAGGAGCACCCAGATTCATAAAGCAAGTCCTTAGAGACTTACAAAGAGACTTAGACTCCCATACAATAATAATGGGAGACTTCAACACTGCACTGTCAACATTAGACAGATCAACGAGACAGAAAGTTAACAAGGATATCCAGGAATTGAACTCATCTCTGCAGCAAGCAGACCTAATAGACATCTATAGAACTCTCCACCCCAAATCAACAGAATGTACATTCTTCTCAGCACCACATCGTACTTACTCCAAAATTGACCACGTAATTGGAAGTAAAGCACTCCTCAGCAAATGTACAAGAACAGAAATTATAACAAACTGTCTCTCAGACCACAGTGCAATCAAACTAGAACTGAGGACTAAGAAACTCAATCAAAACCGCTCAACTACATGGAAACTGAACAACCTGCTCCTGAATAACTACTGGGTACATAACGAAATGAAGGCAGAAATAAAGATGTTCTTTGAAACCAATGAGAACAAAGATACAACATACCAGAATCTCTGGGACACATTTAAAGCAGTGTGTAGAGGGAAATTTATAGCACTAAATGCCCACAAGAGAAAGCAGGAAAGATCTAAAATTGACACTCTAACATCGCAATTAAAAGAACTAGAGAAGCAAGAGCAAACACATTCGAAAGCTAGCAGAAGGCAAGAAATAACTAAGATCAGAGCAGAACTGAAGGAGATAGAGACACAAAAAACCCTCCAAAAAATCAACGAATCCAGGAGTTGGTTTTTTGAAAAGATCAACAAAATTGACAGACCACTAGCAAGACTAATAAAGAAGAAAAGAGAGAAGAATCAAATCGACGCAATTAAAAATGATAAAGGGGATATCACCACCGACCCCACAGAAATACAAACTACCATCAGAGAATACTATAAACACCTCTACGCAAATAAAGTGGAAAATCTAGAAGAAATGGATAATTTCCTGGACACTTACACTCTTCCAAGACTAAACCAGGAAGAAGTTGAATCCCTGAATAGACCAAGAGCAGGCTCTGAAATTGAGGCAATAATTAATAGCCTACCAACCAAAAAAAGTCCAGGACCAGATGGATTCACAGCTGAATTCTACCAGAGGTACAAGGAGGAGTTGGTACCATTCCTTCTGAAACTATTCCAATCAATAGAAAAAGAGGGAATCCTCCCTAACTCATTTTATGAGGCCAACATCATCCTGATACCAAAGCCTGGCAGAGACACAACAAAAAAAGAGAATTTTAGACCAATATCCCTGATGAACATCGATGCAAAAATCCTCAATAAAATACTGGCAAACCGGATTCAGCAACACATCAAAAAGCTTATCCACCATGATCAAGTGGGCTTCATCCCTGGGATGCAAGGCTGGTTCAACATTCGCAAATCAATAAACATAATCCAGCATATAAACAGAACCAAAGACAAGAACCACATGATTATCTCAATAGATGCAGAAAAGGCTTTTGACAATATTCAACAGCCCTTCATGCTAAAAACGCTCAATAAATTCGGTATTGATGGAACGTACCTCAAAATCATAAGAGCTATTTATGACAAACCCACAGCCAATATCATACTGAATGGGCAAAAACTGGAAAAATTCCCTTTGAAAACTGGCACAAGACAGGGATGCCCTCTCTCACCACTCCTATTCAACATAGTGTTGGAAGTTCTGGGTAGGGCAATTAGGCAAGAGAAAGAAATCAAGGGTATTCAGTTAGGAAAAGAAGAAGTCAAATTGTCCCTGTTTGCAGATGACATGATTGTATATTTAGAAAACCCCATTGTCTCAGCCCAAAATCTCCTTAAGCTGATAAGCAACTTCAGCAAAGTCTCAGGATACAAAATTAATGTGCAAAAATCACAAGCATTCTTATACACCAGTAACAGACAAACAGAGAGCCAAATCCCGAATGAACTTCCATTCACAATTGCTTCAAAGAGAATAAAATACCTAGGAATCCAACTTACAAGGGATGTAAAGGACCTCTTCAAGGAGAACTACAAACCACTGCTCAGTGAAATAAAAGAGGACACAAACAAATGGAAGAACATACCATGCTCATGGATAGGAAGAATCAATATCGTGAAAATGGCCATACTGCCCAATGTAATTTATAGATTCAATGCCATCCCCATCAAGCTACCAATGAGTTTCTTCACAGAATTGGGAAAAACTGCTTTAAAGTTCATGTGGAACCAAAAAAGAGCCCGCATCTCCAAGACAATCCTAAGTCAAAAGAACAAAGCTGGAGGCATCACGCTACCTGACTTCAAACTATACTACAAGGCTACAGTAACCAAAACAGCATGGTACTGGTACCAAAACAGAGATATAGACCAATGGAACAGAACAGAGTCCTCAGAAATAATACCACACATCTACAGCCATCTGATCTTTGACAAACCTGAGAGAAACAAGAAATGGGGAAAGGATTCCCTATTTAATAAATGGTGCTGGGAAAATTGGCTAGCCATAAGTAGAAAGCTGAAACTGGATCCTTTCCTTACTCCTTATACGAAAATTAATTCAAGATGGATTAGAGACTTAAATGTTAGACCTAATACCATAAAAATCCTAGAGGAAAACCTAGGTAGTACCATTCAGGACATAGGCATGGGCAAAGACTTCATGTCTAAAACACCGAAAGCAACAGCAGCAAAAGGCAAAATTGACAAATGGGATCTAATTAAACTAAAGAGCTTCTGCACAGCAAAAGAAACTACCATCAGAGTGAACAGGCAACCTACAGAATGGGAGAAAATTTTTGCAATCTACTCATCTGACAAAGGGCTAATATCCAGAACCTACAAAGAACTCAAACAAATTTACAAGAAAAAAACAAACAACCCCATCAAAAAGTGGGCAAAGGATATGAACAGACATTTCTCAAAAGAAGACATTCACACAGCCAACAGACACGTGAAAAAATGCTCATCATCACTGGCCATCAGAGAAATGCAAATCAAAACCACAATGAGATACCATCTCACACCAGTTAGAATGGCGATCATTAAAAAGTCAGGAAACAACAGGTGCTGGAGAGGATGTGGAGAAATAGGAACACTTTTACCCTGTTGGTGGGATTGTAAACTAGTTCAACCATTATGGAAAACAGTATGGCGATTCCTCAAGGATCTAGAACTAGATGTACCATATGACCCAGCCATCCCATTACTGGGTATATACCCAAAGGATTATAAATTATGCTGCTATAAAGACACATGCACACGTATGTTTATTGCAGCACTATTCACAACAGCAAAAACTTGGAATCAACCCAAATGTCCATCAGTGACAGATTGGATTAAGAAAATGTCGCACATATACACCATGGAATACTATGCAGCCATCAAAAAGGATGAGTTTGTGTCCTTTGTAGGGACATGGATGCAGCTGGAAACCATCATTCTTAGCAAACTATCACAAGAACAGAAAACCAAACACCGCGTGTTCTCACTCATAGGCGGGAACTGAACAATGAGATCACTTGGACTCAGGAAGAGGAACATCACACACCGGGGCCTATCATGGGGAGGGGGGAGGGGGGAGGGATTGCACTGGGAGTTATACCTGATGTAAATGACGAGTTGATGGGTGCAGCACACCAACATGGCACAAGTATACATATGTAACAAACCTGCACGTTATGCACATGTACCCTACAACTTAAAGTATAATAATAATAAATTAAAAATAAATAAATAAATAAAAATAAAATAAAATCAGGGGTTTATATAGCAGGGAAGAAATGTAACTATATGCTGGAAAACAGGAATAAAGGAAGGGTAAGGAAGAGGAGTTGGTCAACAGGAAGTAGGCAGTGGTGACGTGTTTGGGCTTTCATTGTCCAAATGCAGTGATCTGGTAAGCTTCAGTTCCTTGATACTATCTGGGAGGCCTGATGTTTGGTTTCCTAAGAAAGGAACTCAGATAAGGCAAATGTAACTTTCTCAGGTTTCAAGACTGGGATGGTCAATTTCTATGTTTATTCAAAAGAAACCATAAACATCTGTTTTATAAGACAATTGAGTCAGTTTCCTTTCCTTTCCTTTCCTTTTTTTTTTAAGGTAGAGTTTTGCTCTGTCACCCAGGCTGGAGTGCAGTGGCGTGATCTCAGCTCACTGCAACCTCCGCCTCCTGGGTTCGAGCAATTCTCCACTCAGCCTCCCGAGTAACTGGGATTACAGGTGCCCACTACCATGCTCAGCTAATTTTTTTATTTTTAGTAGAGACAGGGTCTCACCATGTTAGCCAGGCTGGTCTCTAACTCCCAACTTCAGGTGATCTGCCCACCTCGGCCTCCCAAAGTGCTGGGATTACAAGCATGAGCCACAGTTTCATTTTCTTCTAAGAGTTGTGTAGTTTTAGATCTTACATTTAGGTCTTTGACCTATTTTGAGTTAATTTTTGTATATGGTGTGTTTTTTTTAAGTCCAAATTCATTCTTTTGCATATTTTTATCCAGACATTTCACTACCATTTGTTGAAAAGACTATTCTTTCTCCATTGAATTGTCAAAATTCAATTGTCCCCAGCCTGGGCAACATAAGCAAACAAAGAAACAAACAAAAACTTTTAAAATTAGCCAAGCGTGGTGGCTGTACTACTCAGGAGGAAGAGGTGGGAGGGTTGCTTGAGCTGGGGAGTTCAAGGCTGCAGTGAGCTGAGATTGCACCAAGCATGGGCAACAGAGCAAGACTCTGTCTCAAAAAAATAAAAATAAAAATAAAAATAAATTGCCCATAAATGTAACAGTTTATTTCTGGACTGCAATTCCACTCCACTGATTTATCTAGCCTTATGCCAGTACCACACTGTCTTGATTTCTGTCACTTTTTAGTAAGTTTTGAAATCAAGAAGTGTATGTACTCCAACTTTGCTCTTCTTTTTTAAGATTGTTTTGACTATTCTGGGTCCGTTGCAATTCCAGAAGAATTTTAGAATCAGCTTGTCAATTTCTCCAAAAAAGACAGTTGACATTCTGATAGGGGCTGTGTTCAATTTGTAAATCTATTTGTGGAGTATTGCTATCCCAACAATATTAAGTCTTTTTATCTGTGAATATGGTATGTCTTTCCATTTATTAGATCTTCTGCAATTTTTTTTTCTTTTTCTTTCTTTCTTTTTTTGACATAGGGTCTCACTGTGTTGCCTAGGCTGGAGTGCAGTGGTGCAATCATAGCTCACTGTAGCCTCAACTTCCCAAGCTCAAGTGATCCTCCTGCCTCAGTCTCCTGTGCAATTTCTTTCAGTAATGTTTTGTAGTTTTCACTGTATAAATATTGCACTTTTTTTGTTAAATTTACTCCTAAGTATTTGATTTTTGATGCTATTTGAATTATTTTCTTAATTTTATTTTCAGATTTTCCATTGCTAGAAGTAAAATAGAAATAAAATTTACTTTTTATATATTAATACTGTATCCTTCAACCTTGCTAAAATGCATTAGCTCTAATAGTTTTTTTGTGTATATCCCTAGGTTTTGTCACGTACAACATCATGTCATCTTCAAGTAGAGATAGGTGTACTTTTTTTTTTTAATCTAGATGTCATTTTTTCTTGTCCAATTGTCCTAGTTATAATCTTCAATACAATGTTGAACAGAAATGGTGAGAACTGACATCTTTTTTTCCTCCCTGATCTTAGGGAGAAAATTTTTAGTCTTTCACCATTATGTATAATGCCAGCTGTGATTCTTATAAGGTGAGGATGTTTCCCTCTATTTCTAGTTCTTAAAATGTTTTTCTAAAATCATTAAAGGCAGTTGGATTTAGTCAAGTGCTTTTCCTGTGTCTATGGAGATGACTGTGTTCTTTTTGCTCTTTGTTCTATTCATGTTGGTCTATTACATAATTTTTTTAATGTTTAAACAAGTTTAGATACCTGGAATAAATAACTCATGGTTATACATGTTGGTGGATTCAGTTTGCTAGTATTGGTTGGGGATATTCATCTGTAGTTCTCTTCTTTGTGTGTGATGTCTTTGTCTGCTTCTCTATTTCATTTATTTCTGCTCCACATTATTTTCTTCCTTCTCTTCGCTTTGCATAAAGGAAGGACTCCTCCTTCCTAGGCCTCCCAAAGTGTTGGCTTACAGGCATGAGCCGCTGCACCCAGCCACTGTTCAAGTCTTCTATTTCCTTTCTGTTTCCTTGCAGTTGTTCTCTTCATTATTGAAAGTGGAGTGTTGAATTATCCAACCACTATTTGTTGAATCATTTTTCTCCCTTACATGCTGTCAGATTTTGCCTCATATATTTTGGGAGTCTACTGCTGGGTGTAATATGTTTATAACTGTTATATCTGCTTGATAATTGACACTTTCGTTATTAGGAAATACCCTCCCTCTTTTTTTTTTTTTTTTTTTTGAGATGGAGTCTTGCTCTGTCACCCAGGCTGGAGTGCAGTGGTGTGATCTTAGCTCACTGCAACCTCCGCCTCCCAAGTTGAAGGAATTCTCTGCTTCAGCCTCCCGAATAGCTGGGATTACAGGCATGTGCCACCATGCCCAGCTAATTTTTTGTATTTTTAGTAGAGACGAAGTTTCACCATCTTGGCCAGGCTGGTCTTGAACTCCTGACCTCGTGATCCACCCACCTCAGCCTCCCAAAGTACTGGGATTACAGGCGTGAGCCACCGTGCCTGGCCGGTTCTCCTTTTTCTTTAGTAATCTTTTTTGCCTTAAATCTATTTTGTCTGTTATTAGTATAGTCATGACAGCTGCTATATTATTCATGCTATGTTATGCATAATGTATTATGCTATGCTATACACAAATATATATATTATATGTATATATGCAATACCTTATGCTACACATAACATGTACATGTATGTATACATAAATATACACCTATATACATACCTATATATTATGCTATGCTATAAACAGCTGGTTACTGTCTGCACAGTATTTCTTCCCTATCCTTTTATTTTCAAACTATTTGTGTATTCAGATCCTGTTGTACAAGAAAGCATATAGTTGGATCATTTAAAAAACCCATTTTGCCAATATCTGCCTTTGATTGGACTGTTTAATCCATATACATTAACGTAATCACTGATAATATAGAATTTATGTCTGTTAATTTGCCTTTGTATCTACACGTTTTTTGTGCTTTTTTACTCCTGTATTCATCCATCACTGACTTCTTTTGCATTAAATAGATATTTTTGTGTTGCATTTTAATTCCTCTTCACTATATATATTTTTAATTATTTTCTTAGTACTTACTCTAGGACTTATCATTAACCTCTCAATTTATCCAAATCTAGTTTGGTTTAATACCAACTTAATTTCAATAGCCTACACAAGTTTTGCTCCTCTATAGATCCATGCCTTATTTGTGCTGTTTTAACAATAGCACATCTCTATATATTATAGATCTGTCAACACACACAAATTTATGATTATTGCTTTACACAGTTGTCTTTTAAATAAAAGAATGTTTAAAAAATCAAAAAAGTTGTCTTTCATATTTACCTATGCAGTTACCTTTCTTGGAGACCTTTATTTCTTCATGTGGATTTGAATCACTTCCTGTCTGGTGTCCCTTCATCTCAGTCTGAAGGATTCCCTTTAGCATCCTTTTTTTTTTTTTTTTTTTTTTTGAGATGGAGACTTGCTCTGTCACCCAGGCTAGAGTGCAGTGGCGCAGTCTCTGCTCATTGCAAACTCCGCCTCCCCAGTTCACACCATTCTCCTGCCTCAGCCTCCCGAGTAGCTGGGACTACAGGTGCCCACAACCACGCCTGGCTAATTTTTTTGTATTTTTAGTAGAGACAGGTTTCACCGTGTTAGCTAGGATGGTCTTGATCTCCTGACCTCATGATTGGCTCGCCTTGACCTCCCAAAGTGCTGGGATTACAGGCTTGAGCCAGCATGCCCAGCCCCCTTTAGCATCTCTTGTAGGGCAGGTCTACTAGTGATGAACTCCCTTTCCTTTGATTTATCTGGGAATGCTCTATTTTTTTTTTTTTTTCATTTTTGAAAGACATAGAATTCTTGGTTGACTGCCTTTCTTTCACCCACTTTAAATGTATCATCTCATTGCCTCCTGGCCTTCATGTGTTTTGATGCGAAATCTCATTGAGGATCCCTGTGTGTGATGAGTCAATCTTTCATGCTGTTTTCAAAATTCTTTGTCTTTTGCTTTAGATACTTTAAATATAATGTGCCCAGGTTTGGATCTCTTTGAGTCTGTCTATGTGGAGCTTCAAACATGTGTAGTTAATGTTTTTTCTTAAATTTGGAAGGTTTTCACCCATTGTTTCTTCAGATATTTTCTCTGTTCCTTTTTCTCTTTCTCCTCTCTTTCTGGACCTCACATTATATGTGTATCAGTTCACTTCAAGGTATCCCACAGGTCTCTAAGAATCTTTATTTTTAGTCATTCTTATTTTCTATTTGTTTCTCACTGTATAATCTCATTTGACCTATCTTCAAATTTGCTGCTTGCTCAAATCTGCTGTTGAGTTCCTTTAGTGAATTTTTTACTTTAGCTAGTGTACTTTTCAACTCTGAAATTGCTATTTAATTCTTTTTTACTTTATTTCTGTTTTTCTCATCCTCCCCAACAGCTGTACTCCAGAGAGGTGGTTTGTGGGGACTTTAGGGCTGGGGTGAGGTGATGAGGGCAGCAGTGGGTGGGAGCTGCATGGAGGAGGTAGAGGGATGCTGGCAACAGCAGCAATCTAGTTTTTAAAAATATATTTTCTGTCTCTTTATTGATATTCTCTAATGAGACATCATTCTCATACTTTCCTTTTAGTCCCTTAGACATGGCTCCCTTTAGTTCTTTGACAACATAGTTAAAACAGTAATTGAAAGTCTGCATAGTAATTCCAAAATTTGGGCTTTCTCAATGACTGTTTATTTTGACTACTTTTTTTCCTGTGTATGGGCCACACTTTTCTGTTTTTTGTTTGTTTGTTTGTTTTTGCATTATGTAATTTTCTATTGAAAACTGGACATTTAAAATAATATAACATGGGGCCAGGCTCAGTGGCTTATGCCTGTAATCCCAGCACTTTGAGAAGGGGAAGCTGAGGTGGGCAGATCACCTGAGGTCAGGAGTTTGAGACCAGCCTGGCTAACATGGTGAAACTCCATCTCTACTGAAAATACAAAAATTAGCTGGGTATGTTGGTGCATGTCTGTAATCCCAGCTACTCAGGAGGCTGAGGCAGGAGAATTGCTTGAACCCAGGAGGCGGAGGTTGCAGTGAGCCGAGATCGTGCCACTGTACTCCAGCCTGGGCAACAGAGCGAGATTTGACCTCAATAAAAATAATAATAAGAGTAATGATAAAAGCATGGCAACTCCAGACATTAGGTTCTCTCTGTTTCCCAGATTTGTTATTGTTGTTCTCTATGGGTTTTCTGTTTGTATGTTTATTGACTTTTCAAAATTAATTTCGTAAAGTCTGTATTCTTTGTCATGCATGGCCACTGAAGTTTGTTCTTGGTCCACTTAGTAGCAGCTAATGATTCTACATGGATTTCCTAAATGCCAAGAACCAACAAGTCTCCCAGTCTTTGCTGGGGGAGGCCTCTCTATGTGCACATTGAAGCATACCTTCTTCATATCCTGCTTGCACAGAGCCTCATGTGCAGCCATAGGTGACAGCTTAGGGCCTTCTCAGGTCTTTCCTGAGTGCGCACAGAGCTCTGAGCATGTGCAGTGTTTCCTATGCAGGCATATGGCCTTCTAGATTCCCAAGACTATGTCAGAGCTTTCCAAAGTGTCCATAGACGGCTCATTCCCCAGTTTTTCATTTTAAGCTTTTGGTTACCCTATCGTTCACCCCAACAGTTATCTACCATCTCAGGCAGCTGCTATTTTAAACAATTGCTGCTGATTGTTTTTGTCAAATAACTTTAGGAGAAATTATGTTCTCGCTGGGAAAGTTCCAAATCAGGTCAAATAAAGACAAGATTCATGAGTGGGACCTTGAGAGAATCACCAGACAGGTTAAATAATGACCATTCTCTAGGAACAGAGCTTTGATGGTGCACCAATCCCATTTTATCCCTCCAGTGCCTGCCAAGCACTGTTTTCACTGTGAGTTTGGGCTGCTGGTTTTTAAGATCACCACAGAGCTGAGGTGATGAAAGTGGGAATAGAGAAAATTAAATTGCCACAAAGCTCAGTATTTTTACCAGATGTGACCACTTTTCCTGAAGAAAAACTCCCCTCTGATTGCTGCAAGCCTTCAGTTATTGTTAATTTTGAGTTCTGAAAAAGTTGATTTTGAATTTTTTCCCAGTGTTCTAATTACTTTTATTGAGGGGAGGATTTTTAGAGGTCCTTACTCTGCCATTGCCACCAGTATTCAATTCATTTTTTACTGTACTACAAAATTAGTTAATCAATAACAAGCATTTCAATTAGAAACCAATATTTTGGATATTTGGCTCTAAATTAAGTCCTCAAGTTGCTAAAGTACTATATAAACCCCCTTAGAACTAAGATAACAAATAGACATTCCCTACATATATTTTTCTCGAATGGAAATTTCTTTCTAGATCTTTAATTTCTTAGTTTTTATCTTTTTTTAATATTTATTTATTTAGTGACAGGGTTTCTCTATGTTGCCCAGACTGGCGTTGAACTCCAGGGCTCAAGTGATCCTCCCACATCAGCCTCCTGAGTAGCTGGAACTACAGGTGTGTGCCACCGCCCCCAGCTAGATCTTCCATTTTAAAGTTTAATGACACTTCACTAAAATTTAAATATTCCTGAATGGCAGCATTGATATGCATTCACTTGATTTAGATACTCCCTTTCTTCCATTTGTTGGACCTCAGTAGTCTAGGTCTTAGCCCTCACCTCTGTGGCTTCGTTGTTGCCATTCTTGTCACTGAACAAGAGATAAACGAGCCAAGGCTCTGAACTGACTCACAGTGGGAAAGATATCATTGTTCTGGCAAGGATCCCGATTCTGGGCTAAGAATCAAATGCCCATTCTATTTATCTCTTTTTGGAGTTCTTTTTACCTACCATCAACAATTTTCTAAATTTGGTTCAATTTCCATAACCCTTTAGAGGTTGCATTCCACCACCTCCTCTTCTCCCCTTTAACAGTGAATTAAAAGTGTGACCTGTTAATTAACAAGTTGCAGGACTGTTTTCCTCTCTCAGCCTTCCTCCTCTTGCTTCCTCAGTAGAGCTCTTTTATTATGAGCAATTGCTCTTTCATCCCTCACTGGATTGGCTTAGTTATAAGGAAGGCATGTATAAATTTCTCATTCTGAGAGCTGCTCTTTCTAAGGTGCTTGGACCACTTATTTTTCCATGAAATGTTTTCTTGTCTTGGTTTTTATAATGTTGCTCTGCTCTCTCCTGGTTCTTTTTTTATCGTAATACTATATTTCCCTTTCCTTTCCTCGTTGATCTTCCAAATTTGAAAGAAGGACTTTCCCAAGGTCCAGTCCTCCATTACTTACCTTGCCTCCCTTTGTGCTTAGAGCTCACTGACTCCAGAGATCCAGACTTCGGAGATCTTATGTGGTGTCATGCCAATTGCCATTTCTTCAGCAATATCTTAAGGAACCTCCATTTCTGTCCCAGAACATGCTCCTGAGCTCAGATTTATACTTCTAATTGTCTGTTACACATGTCCACTTGGCTGTTCTTCATTCCTTTCAAATTTAGCAGAGCTAAGTCAACTCATCACCTTGTCCTCTTCTCCACTAATCCTATCTCATCATAGTTAACCTCTTGATTTTTCTATTTATGTTTATGATGTCATAATTTTCTCAATCCTTTGGATTTCAGAGCTAGAAAAACATTAAAAAAAATTTTGTAAATCTCTGTGGCTATTGGTCCTTAATACATAGTATTTTAGTTTTCTTGATTCTTCTTACAAAGTTTACTTCTTGTTTCATCTTTTTGCTGGGAGATTGGCAGTATCTAATACAAATTACAACGTACATAGTTTTTGACTCAACAATTATATTTAAAAGAATTTATCATACAACTTTATACAGCTGGGAAAAGATTTATACATACAGGTGTGTTAATTTCAACATTAGTGAAATAGGAAAAGTTTGGAAATAAAAATACCTACCAATGAGTGACTGGGTCTGTATGTACCAATATGATAAGATATCTAAGACATTCTGTTGCATTAAAAAAATCGAGTAATAATACTACATGCATGCTATTATTTCATTTTGTAAAACAACAAAAAAAAGATGTACACATAGCACACATACATACTTGTATATACATAGGCATTTTTTGTGTAATTTATTTTTCCCCATTTATTTATTTATTTATTTATTTATTTTGAGACAGAGTCTTGCTCTGTCACCAGGCTGGAGTGCAGTGGTGTGATCTCGGCTCACTGCAATCTCCAGCTCCCGAGTTCTAGCGATTCTCCTGCCTCAGCCTCCCGAGTAGCTGGAATAACAGGCGTATGCTGCCACGCCCAGCTAATTTTTTTTTTTGTATTTTAGTAGAGATGGGGTTGCACCGTGTTGCTTAGGCTGGTCTCCAACTCCTGAGCTCAGGCAATCCACCTGCTTCGGCCTCCCAAAGTGCTAAGATTACAGGCATGAGCCACCACGCCTGGCCTATTTTTCCCCATTTAAAAAATTAAGGTAGTCAGCTGGGCATGGTGGCTCACGCCTGTAAGCCCAGCACTTTGGGAAGTCGAGGCGGATAGATCACGAGGTCAGAAGATCAAGACCATCCTGGCCAACATGGTGAAACCCCGTCTCTACTAAAAATACAAAAATTAGCCGGATGTAGTGGCGGGTGCCTGTAGTCCCTGCTACTCGGGAGGGTGAGGCAGGAGAATCTTTTGAACCAGGGAAGCAGAGGTTGCAGTGTACTGAGATTGTGCCACTGCACTCCAGCCTGGCAACAGAGCAAGACTCCATCTCAAAAATAATAATAATAATAAGGTAGTCCAGGCATGGTGGCGCATACCTGTAATCCCAGCACTTTGGTAGGCAAGGTAGGAGGATTGCCTGAGCTCAGGATTTCACGACTAGCCTGGGCAATAAAGCAAGACCCCCATCTCTACTTAAGAAAGAAAAAAATTAACTGGGCATGGTGGTGCCCACCTGCAGTCCCAGCTACTTGGAAGGCTAAGGTGACAGGATTACTGGAGCTGGGGAAGTTGAGGCTGCAGTGAGCCCTGAACGTGTGCCACTGCACACGATTGTGTGCACACTAAAAAAGGTATCATTTACGTACAAGAACATCCACCTGTTAGCATCCAGTTTTGAGTGTTTTCACAAATGCATACATGTGCAATCACCTTCACAATCAGCACACAGTGCAGTTCCATCTCTCCAGAAAACTGGCTTGTGCAACTTTGTGATCTACTCCAGTCCTCATCCTCAACCCCTGGAAGCCTTTGATGTGTTTTCTGTCCTATATATAGTCATGCTTTGCTTAGCAACAGGGATACAGTCTGAGAAATGTGACTAGGCGACGTTGTCATTGTGCGAACCTCATAGAATGTACTTACACAAACGTAGATGGTATATGACACACGTACACTATATGGTGTAGCCCACTGCTCCGAGGCTACAAACCTGTACAACATGCTACTGTACTTCATACTATAGGCAATTGTAACATCATGGCAAGCAATTGTGTCTCTAAACAAATTTAAACATAGAAAAGGTACAGTAAAAACACGGCATAAAGGATAACAAATGACACACCTATATAGTGCATTTACCAATGGAGCTTGCAGGCCTGGAAGTTGCTCTGGGTGAATCAGTGAGTGAGAGGTGAGTGAATGTGAAGGCCTAGGACATTACTGGACATTACTTTAGACTTTATAAACACTGTACATTTAGGTTACACTAAATTTATAAACAGTATCTTTCTTTTTACCATAATGAATTAACTTTAGCTTACTGTAACTCTTTTACTTTATAAACTTTTAGATTTTTAAAAACTTGTTAACTCTGGCCAGACGTGGTGGCTCAGGCCTGTAATCCCAGCACTTTCCGAGGCAGGTGGATCATGAGGTCAGGTGATCGAGACCATCCTGGCTAACATGGTGAAATCCCATCTCTACTAAAAATACAAAAACTTAGCCGACTGTGGTGGCAGGCCTCTGTAGTCCCAGCTACTCGGGAGGCTGAGGCAGGAGAATGGCCTGAACCCAGGAGGCGGAGGTTGCAGCGAGCTGAGATTGCACCACTGCACTCCAGCCTGGGTGACAGAGCAAGACTTCATCTCAAAAACAAAAACAAACTAACAAAAAAACAAACAAAAACTTAAGTCTTTTTAACTAACACCGTTTAAAACACAAACACATTTTACAGCTGTATAAAAATGTTTTCGGCCAGGCACGGTGGCTTACGCCTGTAATCCCAGCACTTTGGGAGGCCATGGCTGGCGGATCACGAGGTCAGGAGATAGAGACCATCCTGGCTAACATGATGAAACCCCATCTCTACTAAAAATACAAAAAATATTAGCCAGGCGTAATGGCACGCGCCTGTAGTCCCAGCTACTCGGGAGGCTGAGGCAGGAGAATCGCTTGAATCTTGGAGGCAGAAGTTGCAGTGAGCCGAGATTGCACCACAGCACTCCAGCCTGGGTGACAGAGCGAGACTCCGTCTTAAAGAAAAAAAAAAAATTTCTAGGCTGAGCATGATGGCTCACACCTGTAACACCAGCACTTTGAGAGGCAAAGGCAGGTGGATTGCTTGAGTCCAGGAGTTCAAAACCAGCCTGGGTGACCTGGCAAAACTCTGTTTCTACAAAAAATAAAAAAATTAGTTGGGCATGGTGGTGTGTGCCTGTAGTCCCAGCTACTCAAGAAGCTGAGGCAGGGAGGCTGTGGTGAGAGGATTATTTAAGCCCAGGAGGTGGAGGCTGCAATCCAGCCTGGGTGATAGACTGAGACCTCATCTCAAAATAAATAAATCATATTTTCTTTCATTATATCCTTATTTTATAAGCTTTTTTCTATTTAAAAAATTTATTTTGCAAACATTGTGTATCAACAAAAAATGAATTTTTTTCTTTTACTTTTTAAACTTTTTTGTTAGAAACTAAGATATAAAACACACACATAAGGCTAGGCCTACACAGGGTCGGGATCATCAGTATCACTATCTTCCACGTCCACTTGTCCCCCTGGAAGGTCTTCAGAGGCAAAAACAAAACAAAACAAAACAAAAACCAAAAACATGCGTGGAGCTGTCATCCCCTATGAGAACAATGCCTTCTTCTGGAATCCCACGTGAAGGACCTGCCTGAAGCTCTTCTTGAGGATTGGATTTGTTCACACCAGCATCATGCTGTTGTGCTAAATTACAGCTGCTACAAAGTCACTAGTAATTTTTCAGCTCCATTATAATCTCAGGGACCATTATCATGTATGGGGTCTGTCTTTGATACAATTGTTATTTGATACAATTTGATACAATTGTTATACCAACCAGGACTGTAGATTTCGTTTACCAGAATGTCATAGAAATGGAACACAGTAGACAGCCTTGTAAGTCTTGCTTCTTTAAGTTAGCATATTTAGGCTCATCCCTCTCATTGGCTGTATCAGTAGTTTATTTTAACCACACAGTAGCATTTCATCTTATAGATATGCCACAGTTTATTCCCCAGTTGAGGGTAATTTGTGTGATTTTCAAATTATAGCCATTTTGAATTTTTGAATAAAATCACTGTAAACATTTGTGTACAGGTTTCTGTGTAAACATAATTTTTTCTTCCACTTGGGTAAATATCAAGGGGTAGGATTAATGGATCATATTAAGTATATGTTGAACCTTATAAGAAATTTGCCCAATTTCTTCCTAAAGAGGCTGTACTAGTTTGCTTTCTCACCATCAGTGTTTGTAGGTTCTAGTTATTTCACATCTTCTCCAGCAGTTACTATTTTCAGGGTTTTTTTTTTCTTATATTATTTATTATTTTTATTTTTATTTTGAGATAGAGTCTTACTCTGTCGCCCAGGCTGGAGTGCAGTGGTGCAATCTCTGCTCACTGCAAGCTCCACCTCCTGGGTTCACGCCATTCTCCTGCCTCAGCCTCTTCAGTAGCTGGGACTACAGGGGCCCGCCAACATGCCCGGCTAATTTTTTTGTAGTTTTAGTAGAGACAGGGTTTCACCATGTTAGCCAGGATGGTCTCGATCTCCTGACCTTGTGATCCACCCGCCTTGGCCTCCCAAAGTGCTGGGATTACAGGTGTGAGCCACCGTGCCCGGCCTTTTTTTTTTATTATTTATTTTTGATTTCAGCCATTCTAAAGGGTGACGTCTCACTGTGGTTGTAATTTACATTTCCCTAAGGGCAGATGTGGAGCATCTTTACTTGTGCTTAATTTATGCATAGGCATCCTTAAGACACATACACACACACACAATCATGATTGTGTACAGTGTCACCAGGGGAAGTATTTGCAGTAGCTGGGGATAGAAGACTTTTACATTGCACCTTCTACTCTTCTTTATGTGGTACTAAAATTTTGTCAAACGCATGTTAATTTTGAAATTTTAAAAAGTTAACCTTAAGCCGGGCACGGTGGCTCAAGCCTGTAATCCCAGCACTTTGGGAGGCTGAGACGGGCGGATCACAAGGTCAGGAGATCAAGACCATCCTGGCTAACACGGTGAAACCCCGTCTCTACTAAAAAATACAAAAAAAACTAGCCAGGCGAGGTGGCGGGCGCCTGTGGTCCCAGCTACTCCGGAGGCTGAGGCAGGAGAATGGCGTAAACCCGGGAGGCGGAGCTTGCAGTGAGCTGAGATCCGGCCACTGCACTCCAGCCTGGGCGACAGAGCCAGACTCAGTCTCAAAAAAAAAAAAAAAAAAAAAAGTTAACCTTAAAAAAAGTTTCCTCCTATAGATAAAACCATCTCTGTGCTTTATGAATTCTCTAATAGGTCTTCATATGCAAAATATAAGGAGAGTAGATTACTCAGATAACCACAGTGTAATCTAGGATTCAAAGGCCATTGTGTTCAATTCTAGAAAAAGTTCTTTTCCATCCATTTCTTCTTTGTAACTCCCTAGTTCAGACGTCATCATAAGATAAGACAATGTTATTTATTTCACCTATTTCAAAAATCCATAACCCACCACTTTGATCCCTTTAATAAGAAAAATGTCCGGGCATGGTGGCTCACACCTGTAATCCCAGCACTTTGGGAGGCCAAGGTGGTCGGATCACCTGAGGTCAGGAATTCCAGACCAGCCTGGCCAACACGCCAAAACCTCTTCTCTACTAAAGACACAAAAACTAGCCAGGTATGGTGGCACGTGCTTGTGGTTCCAGCCACTTGGGAGGGTGAGGCAGGAGAATTGCTTGAACCTGGGAGGTGGAGGTTGCAGTGAGACAAGATGGTGCTACTGCACTCCAGCCTG
The DNA here is from genome assembly GCF_043159975.1 of Macaca nemestrina. Classification (NCBI taxonomy): domain Eukaryota; kingdom Metazoa; phylum Chordata; class Mammalia; order Primates; family Cercopithecidae; genus Macaca; species Macaca nemestrina. The sequence goes on along the minus strand of NC_092129.1, from coordinate 166,682,244 downwards.
GTTATCAGCACAAGATTCTGTCTCAAAAGAAGAAGAAGAAAAAAAAGCATAGACGGGGAGCAATATAAAATTTTAATTTTAATTTCAAAATTGAACCCTAACCACAAAGAGATACCATAACACACCTATTAGAATGTCTGACATTGGAACACTTGAACATAACAAGCATGGTTGAGGATATAGAACAACTGGAATTCACATACAAGACTGGTGGGAATTGGAAATGGTACAACCAATTTGGAAAGCTTTTTGGCAGTTTCTTTAAAAGTTTCAGCCAGGTGCAGTGGCTCACACTTGTAATCCCAGCTACTCGGGAGGCTAAGGCAGGAAGATCACTCGAACCTAGGAGGTGGAGGTTGCAGTGAGCTGAGATCACACCATTGCACTCCAGCCTGGGTGACAGAGCGAGACTCTGTCTCAAAGAAAAAAAGAAAAAAAAAAACCCACAGTTTCAAAATACTCCTACCATATGACCCAGTTATTCCCCTCCTAGATGTTTACTGGAGAGAAAGAAAATCATACATCCAAATACTTGTACACAAACGTTGATAGTAGCCTTATTTGTAGTAATTCCAGACTGGAACAATTCGCCATCAGCATGTGGATGAATAAACAATATGAGATACAGCCATAAAATGGAATACTACTCAGCAACTCAAAATAATGAATATGGATAAATCACGAAATAATAATGTTGAGTGAAAGAAGGCAGCCAAAACATGAATACAAACAGTATGGTTCCCTATATATAAAATTCAAGAATGTGAAAACGAACCTATAATGACAGAAAGTGCATCCGTGGGTGCCTGGGGATGGGAGAGGGAGCACAAAGGATGTGGGAACAGGATTACGGAGAGGCTCAAGGAAACTTTTGGGGACAATGGATGTATTCATTATCATGATGCTGGTGATGGCTTCTAGGTGCATACAGATGTCAACACTTAAATTATCTAATTTAAATACGTACAGTTTATTTTATGACAATTATGCTTTAATAAAACCTGCTATAAGATTATGCTTTACTCACGCCTGTAATCACAGCACTTTGGGAGGCCGAGATGGGCAGATCATGAGGTCAGGTGATAGAGACCATCCTGGCTAACACGGTGAAACCCCGTCTCTACTAAAAATAAAAAAAAATTATCTGGGCTTGGTGGCGGGCGCTTGTGGTCCCAGCTACTCGGGAGGCTGAGGCAGGAGAATGGTGTGAAGGTGGGAGGCGGAGCTTGCAGTGAGCAGAGATCACACCACTGCACTCCAGCCTGGGCGACAGAGCGAGACTCTATCTCAAAACAAACAAACAAACAACAAACAAATAAAAAATTATGCTTTAATGAAACCTGAACCTTAACAATATCTGCCAAGTGTTTGACTTCCTTATACAAAATTAATAAACAAGAAGCCCTCCTGATGGCTTTAGACTATAGGCCTGTGGGGGTTTTTTGTTGCTTTTGTTGTTGTTTGAAACAGAATCTTGCCCTGTCACCCAGGCTAAAGTGCAGTGGCATGAATATGGCTCACTGCAGCCTTGACATCCCAGACCCAAGGGCTCCTCCCACCATAACCTCCCAGGTAGCTGGGACTACAGGCGTGTGCCACCACTCCCGGCTAATTTTTATATTTTTTATAGAAAAAGGTTTTCTCCATGCTGTCCAGGCTAGTTTCGAACTCCTAGGTTCAAGTGATCTACCCTCTTTGGTCTCCCAAAGTGCTGGGATTATAGGCATAAGCCACTGTGCCTGGCCCAGGCCTGTGTTTTTTTAAATCTTTGAAGCATGAGATAATGGTGATGAGGAGGATGAAGAAGTGCTGGAGATGGATGGAGTGGCAGAACCCTTTGCTCCTCAACTGTTTCTCCTACAACCTATTGGTCAGCTAAATGCTGTAGTGTCCAAAACAGAAGCCACCAGCCACATGTGTCCATTGAGCACTTGGAATGTGGCTAATGAAGAGTTAAATATTTTATTTTATTTTATTCAATTCATTAATTGAACTAATTTAAAATTTAATTATGATAGCAACATGTCTAGTGGCTGCCATGTTGAACAGAACAACTATAAAGCACTTCTTGCTGGAAGTCTCTTTATCATTGTTCTGTCCCTGTCCAACTGCTATTTAATTTAATTTATTTATTTTTGGGGGCAGGGTCTGGCTCTGTTGCCAGACTGAAGTGCAGTGGTGCAATCATAGCTCACTGCAGCCTCAATCTCCCAGCTCAAGCAATCCTCCTCCCTCAGCCTCCCAAGTAGTTGGGACTACAGGTGCATGCTACCACACTCAGCTAATTTTTGTATTTTTTGTAGATACAGGGTCTCACCATGTTTCCCAGGTTGATCTCAAACTTCTAACCTCAAGCAATCCATCCACCTCAGCCTCCCAAAGTGCCTGGATTACAGGCGTGAGCCATGCACCTGGCCCTGCTATTTTCGTTTTTTGTATCCTCACAAAGAAGTAGAGGAGACTTCTGTGAGGGATAAAGTGGGGGGACAGAGGGAAAAGCACACCTGAACTCCTCCACCAACTTGGACGTGAACACCTCCATCATCACAGAAAGTTCTTTTGGCGGCCGGGCATGGTGGCTCACGCCTGTAATCCCAACACTTTGGGAGGCCAACGCAGGTGGATCACCTGAAGTCAGGAGTTCCAGACCAGCCTAGCCAACATGGCGAAACCCTGTCTCTACTAAAAATACAAAAATTAGCCCGGTGTGGCGGCTCACTCCTGTAATCCCAGCTACGTGGGAGACTGAGGCAGGGGAATCACTTGAATCCAGGAGGCGGAGGTTGCAGTAAGCCGAGATCACACCACTGCACTCCAGCCTGGGTGACAGAGCGAGACTCCATCTCAAAAAAAGAAGAAGAAGAAGAAAAAGAAAGTTATCTTGGCCCCTGCTGCTCTTGGTTTGCTGACCATGTTTGAACATGATAGATTTGAACCAACATGAGAAATGAAATTTGCTGTCTGCTTACTTCCAAAGCCAAGAACTGAAGAATGATTGAACTGCACTGACTGCATATCTTAAAATACACAGAGCAAATGCTACCATGAGTCAGCCAAGATCAAGCCCCGCTCCAGAATGCAGACTGTTCATCATTGCTCCAGAAACCAGGGAAAAGACCAGATCTGGGACTTCAGGCACTAGGGATGGATTATATGTGGAGAGTTGAAAAACTACAGAATGTACTCTTACATAATGGCTAAGGTTTCTCCGCTGATAAATGCCAACTTTCCAGTGGACCATGGAAAATTGTCTATTTTGGGCCTCTCTGTGGGAGGCCATGGAGCTCTTACTCATGTTGTGAAGAATCCTGGAAAGTGCAAATCTATGGCAGCATTTGCTCCAGTTTGCAACCAGTTATCTGTTTTTGGAGGGTGGAGGTGCGGATGGGGCAAAAATCTCTCAATGGATATTTGAAATCAGATCACAAAGATAAAAGGCTTATGGTGCTGCCATTCTTAGAAAGCTCTATTCAGGTTCTGGTTAGACGTAATCAAGGAAATGATGTTGAAACATTTCAGCAACATAGCTACTTCCTTACACCAACTGTTTGTAGATTTCAAGAGGCTTATAATTACAGTTACTTTTCTTTGCAGTCTTCATTAATGACATCAGACTTCATGCAAAATACCTGAAGCAGGAAATATCAAGACACTGAAGTCTCCTCTGAATTATATATTAGAATAAGGGAAAATGCAGTTATTGTATTTGAAAATATGAGTTTTTGTGAACCTAAAATATCTTCATTCACAGTAGAATCATCTTCCAAATAAATGTACATAATACAAACAACAAAAAAAGTTCAAATGTATACTCATGGTTTTAGAAAGTGCATCAACCTTCAAAATGTTTGAATGACCCCATCCAGTTACTTAGGCTTTTCTACAGTTCCTTTGTTTATTTATTTACTTATTTTTATTGATTGAGATGGAGTTTTGCTCTTGTTGCCCAGGCTGGAGTGCAATGGTGCGATCTTGCTCACTGCAACCTCCGTCTCCTGGGTTCAAGCGATTCTCCTGCCTCAGCCTCCCAAGTAGCTGGGATTACAAGCATACACCACCATGCTCAGTTAATTTTTTAAAATATTTTTAGTAGGCCGGGCGCGGTGGCTCAAGCCTGTAATCCCAGCACTTTGGGAGGCCGAGGCGGGTGGATCACGAGGTCAGGAGATCGAGACTATCCTGGCTAACATGGTGAAACCCCGTCTCTACTAAAAATACAAAAAACTAGCCGGGCGTGGTGGCGGGCGCCTGTAGTCTCAGCTACTTGGGAGGCTGAGGCGGGAGAATGGCGTGAACCCGGGAGGCGGAGCTTGCAGTGAGCTGAGATCACGCCACTGCACTCCAGCCTGGGAGACACAGCGAGACTCCGTCTCAAAAAAAAAAAAAAAAAAAAAAAAAAATATATATATATATATATATTTTTAGTAGAGATGAGGTTTCACCTTGTTGGCCAGGCTTGTTTTGAACTCTGGACCTCATGTGATCTGCCCGCCTTGACCTCCCGAAGCGTTAGGATTACAGGCGTGAGCCACTGCACCTGGCCTGCTTTATTTATTTATTTATTTATTTATTTATTTATTTATTTATTTTTAGATGCAGATTCTCTCTCTGTCACCCAGGTTGGAGCGCAGTGGCGTGATCACAGCTCATTGCAGACTCAACCTCTAGGGCGTAAGTGATCCTCCCACCTCAGCCTCTGGAGTAGCTGGGACCACAGACACTGTGCCATTGCATCTTGCTATTTTTCTTTTTTTATCTTCTGAATCTCCCTCCGTTGCCCGGGCCAGTCTTGAACTCCTGGGTCCAAGCAGTCCTCCCACCTTGGCCTTCCAAAGTGCTGGGATTATAGGGATGAGCCACCTCGCCCAGCCAATTGCTTTTTTAAAATGTGGAGCAGATAGGTCTTACTTTACAGATTTCTTTGACACTTTTTTTAAAGTTGTAGTAAATTATTCAAGATTTGGCTGAAGATGAGTGTTGTTGCATAATGAATTTTCGCTACTGCATATGTGAGAAGTAAGAAATTAATCACTTTTTTTCTTTTTTTTTTTTTGAGACGGAGTCTCACTCTGTCACCAGACTGGAGTGCAAGTGGTGTGATCTCGGCTCACTGCAACCTCCGCCTCCCAGGTTCATGTGATTCTCCTGCCTCAGCCTCCTGAGTGACTGGGACTACAGACATGCACCACCACGCCCAGCTAATTTTTGTATTTTTAGTAGAGACAGGGTTTCACCATGTTGGCCAGGAGGGTCTCAAGCTCCTGACCTCGTGATCTGCCCGCCTCAGCCTCCCCAAGTGTTGGGATTATAGGTGTGAGCCACTGCACCTGGCCCATCTTTTTTTTTTTTTTTTTTTGTAGAGTCAACTTAGATTTAAGACCCCAGAATTTTTCTTCTTCATTAGGTCAGAAACTGGAAATATCAACTTTATTCCATTCTGTGCCATAGAATTCTCTCTCTTCCCAGATACTGCCCCTCTTCCCAGGCATTTTGCAGGGGTGCCATTGAATTTATTTCGTCACTGCTAGGAGAAATCCACAGAATTGTAGTTAGGTGGCTACTAAAGTTTCAAAAATGCAGAACTTTACCCATTAATGCTTTTATTCTTCTTAAAACATGAAATTAAAAAGGTAGCCTCACTAGACTCTTTCAATTTAAATTCAAGATTACTTTCAGCGAGATCCACCATGTGGTCATGGATGGTCGAGTTGAAAGATTTTGTTCCAGCCGGGCCGTGGTTCCATGGGCCAGTGATGCCTGCAGCCCGGCCAGCCATGCTCACCACCCCAGCACTGTGGGCTGTCTTGGTTCTGTCTGTCCTTACTGGCCACATAGCATATTCTGCCTTTCCTGCTGCCTGCTCCTGGGCCTGCCTGCACGTGCACATGGCTGTGGGGATCCATGGCTATCCCTACTTCTTTTGTCTCAGTCACTGTGCCTCCAGTTTGCCAAGCGTCCTGCTCTTATGAATCCCTGGAAAGTAGAAGCCTGGGGAAAGAGCCAACACCAAGGAGGGCCCCAGCTCCCTTCTTCACACCACCGTTCCACTCACTATTAACAGATTTGATGGGGCCCATAGAACTTCTGGAATGGTATGAGTGAACATATGCTCTCTCTAAAGCATAGAAAACCCAGCTGCTTCTGGTCTAGTACCATATGAGATCTTATTCAAAAGAATAGGAGTGGCTGGGCATGGTGGCTCATGCCTGTAATTCCAACACTTTGGGAGGTTGAGGCAGCAGGATCACTTGAGGCCAGGAGTTTGAGACCAGCCTGGGCAACAGAGTGAGACCTCGTCACTACAAAAATTAAAAAAATTAGCATAGTACATGCCAGTAGTCCTAGCTACTTGGGAGGCTGAAGTAAGAGGATTGCTTGGGCCCAGGAGTTCAAGGCTACTGTGAGCTATGATCCCACCATTGCACACTACCCAGGGTAACAGCATGAAACCCCATTAAAAAAAAAAAAAAAAAAAAAAAAGGAAAGAAGGGAGGGAGGGAGGGAAAAAGGGAGGAAGGGAAGGAAGGAAGGCCAGGTGTGGTGGCTCATGCTTGTAATCCCAGCACTTTGGGAAGCCAAGACAGGTCAATCGATTGAGCCCAGCAGTTTGAGACTAGCCTGGCCAACATGGCAAAACTCCATCTCTACAAAAAATACAAAAATCAGCTGGGAGTGATGGCACACGCTTGTAGTCCCAGTTACTCGGGAGGCTGAGGAAGGAGGATTGCTTGAGCCTGGGAGGTAGAGACTGCAGTGAGCCAAGATTGCACCACTGCACTCCAGCCTGGGTGACAGAGTGAGACCTTGTCTCAAAAATAAAATAAAATAAAAATTTAAAGACTTGAATAATTTTTTATTTATTATTTATTTATTTATTTATTTTTGAGATGGAGTCTCTCTCTGTGGCCCAGGCTGGAGTACAGTGGTGCGATCTCAGCTCACTGAAAGCTCCGCCTCCCAGGTTCACACCATTCTCCCGCCTCAGCCTCCCGAAAAGCTGGGACTACAGGCGCCCTCCACCACGCCTGGCTAATTTTTTTGTATTTTTAGTAGAGACGAGGTTTCACTGTGTTAGCCAGGATGGTCTCAATCTCCTGACCTTGTGATCCACCCGTCTTGGCTTCCCAAAGTGCTGGGATTACAGGCGTGAGCCACCGCGCCCGGCCAAGGCTTGAATAAATTTTAAGAGAAAGAAAGAGAAAGGAAGGGAGGGGGAGGGAGGGGAGGAGAGAAGAAGGGAAGGGAAGCGGAGGGAAGGGGAGGGGAGGGGAGGGAGAGAAGGAAGGAAGGAAGGAAGGAAGGAAGGAAGGAAGGAAGGAAGGAAGGAAGGAAGGAAGGAAGGAAGGAAGGGAGGAAGGGAGGGAGGGCAGGATGGCAGAAGCTAATTAAGATATAGTTGACAAATAAAAATTATATACAGACACTCCTTGATTTACAGTGAGGCTATGTCCCAATAAACCCACCGTAAGTTGAAAATATTGTGAATGGAGAATGCATTGAATACCCCGGATAAACCTATGGTGAAGTCAAACATCCTAAGTCAGGACTATCTGTGTATTTACCCAAAGTGTACAATGTGATGTTTCTACATATGCATACATTGTGAAATGGTTACATCAAGCTAGTGAACATACCCATACCTCACATACTTACTTTTTGTTGTGGGGACATTGAAGATGTACCTTCTTAGCAATTTGCAAGTATATAATACACTATTATTAACTGTGGTCACCATGCTACACAATACATCTCCAGAACTTGCTCCTCCTCTCTAACTGAAACTTTGTACCCTTTGACCAACATCTCTCCACGCCCCACTCTGGCCCCTGGCAACCACCATTCTACTCTCTGCTTCTGAGTTCAACCTTTTGAGATTCCATAAACTGAGTCTTTATTGTAGCCTCAGATATTTTTGCGTGAGCACTGATGAGATGACTACCCCAGAGCCTGCATGGTGTAATCAAAGTGTGCATGCTGATACATTTCCTTAATTCAGGAATTTCCCCCGTGTGATCAAGTTCTCATGTCGGCAGCTGAGAAAGCCACTGACAGCTGGGGAGCTATTTTATCCTTTAGTCACAAGATGATAGAGATAATCTTGGATGGGAAGTGTGGGGGAGAGTAGGAGGAGAATGCTCGTTGCTCTGACCAGAATTGGTAAGGGGGCTCCTAGAGCTTCCTTTCCTGTAGACTCAGCATCTAAATAACTCATGATGTTATCCCGTACATTCAATGAGAAACAACTGCATCAGAGCAACAAAACACTTGAGGTATCAGAAAGAAGGATCAGGTTTTAAAAAATCAGCCTTATTGTTATTTTTAAGGATCATTGCAAAAATATTTCATCCAGATTGCACTGTTGCCAAAAACTGAGGAACCCGTAACACTCTAATAGAGTACTGTTTTTCAAGCATGAGGTCTGGCCAGGACAGTTACTCAAAGTTAATCCCTCTTGTTTTGGTCATCAACAAAACAATGACTGTGGAACTAAAACAGGCAGAAACTTGGATATCTAGAGTTGGTCTTTGTAAAACGTTTGTACGTACCCTGACTAGGAATCTCCCTGATCGCAGGGAGAGTTTCTGTTTCAGAATTTTCTACTTGCTGTCTTAGAGATTCCATGGAATTACAGATTAATCCATTCTTTATTTTGTATATATTAAACATTATAAATACTCTGTATTTAATGGTACTAGGTATATAATATGCACAATATATACAATATCCAATTCATAATACACCACTGACTTTCATTTATTGTTTAAAATTGCTTTTGGACAATCAAAGTTTCTTCTAGGCAATGCATACTTTCCCTATTTTTTCCTAAGTGTTATGTGTCACAATATTCAGTTTGAGTGACATTTATTGAGAGCCTTCTATGTGCCAGGTGTGTGACATTTGGGCATTTGTTTCACTTCAAAGGGGGCTGTTAATTTCGGCTAAGTTCTGGGTAGCCTTCTCTACACCTCTCAGTTTTCTTTCTTTGCCCTTGCCCGCTGCCCCATTTCTAGCAATAGTGTAAAAACTTACGTTCTGCCATGATTAAATGAGAGGGGCAGGATTCCACTCAATACTCTCAATTTTATCTTTAAAATTGAAATCTAATTTTTTTTTTTTTTTTTTAACGGAGTCTCGCTCTGTAGACTAGGCCCAGGCCAGAGTGCAATGGCATGATCTCTGCTCACTGCAACCTCTGCCTCCTGGGATCACGGAATTCTCCTGCCTCAGCCTCCCAAGTAGCTATGATTACAGGCACCTGCCACCATGCCTAGCTTATTTTTGTATTTTTAGTAGAAATGGAGTTTCGCCACGTTGGCCAGGCTGGTCTCGAACTCCTGGCCTCAGGTGATCCACCTGCCTCGGCCTCCCAAAGTGCTGGGATTACAGGCGTGAGCCACCACGCCCGGCCTGAAATCTAATTCTTGATTACAACTATAGATTATGGCTTCTCTTTTAACTTACAACTACAAAATACACCACATAGAAGAGATATGAAGAGAAATGAAAGAATACACAAATACATGCTGTTAGGATGATGTGATATTTTTATCTGTTCTATATTTTCATTAAAGATTCTATGGAGAATAAATAAACTTGCTTTCTTACTCATAAAACCTAACCATTGGCCTCAGGCAATTTCACCCTCTGAAGCCTTCTTTATATTCAGAGTACAAGTGTTAAATATCATATTCGTAGCTTTTTCTGGGTTCAAGTCGGCCTACAGGTCTCTTACATTCTCTCGAATAATTTCTCTTCCTCAGACTGTCTCTAAACTTTGACGTCTGGCTTTTCTCTTATTAATTCTGCTATCAAAACCATTACCGTATTTCTTCTCAATAACTGGGATTTTTATAAAAACGTGTTCAATGCTTTTGGCAATCGTTTTATTTCCCACACTGTTTAAGATAAACTTGCCAGCCGGGCGCGGTGGCTCACGCCTGTAATTCCAGCGCTTTGGGAGGTCGAGGCGGGCGGATCATGAAATCAGGAGATCGACACCATCCTGGCTAACACAGTGAAACCCCGTCTCTACTAAAAATACAAAAAATTAGCCGGGCGTGGTGTTGGGCACCTGTAGTCCAGGAGGCTGAGGAAGGAGCATGGTGTGAACCCAGGAGGCGGAGCTTGCAGTGAGCGGAGATGGTGCCACTGCACTCCAGCCTGGGTGACAGAGCGAGACTCCGTCTCAAAACAAAACAAAAAGATAAACTTGCCTATTTCTCTATAAGTCCCAACTTTAAATCTGGATTTGTTTCATTAAGCAAACTAATAAAACTGTTGACTGACCACTGATTGCATATCATGTACGAACTGTCCTTGTTCAGGAACACTAAGTATAGCTGTGCTGGTGGCTTACGGATGATATTTGCTAACATGTAACAAGAGGAAGACACACTGGGAGCAGCCCTTTCCTTAGGATTGAGTAATGACGTAAAAGACATTTGAGATATCTATGACCTTGCTTTTAGGCATTTACAGATCGGTAGGGAACCCTTAAGAAACAGAAAACAGGCCGGGCGCGGTGGCTCAAGCCTGTAATCCCAGCACTTTGGGAGGCCAAGACGGGCGGATCACTAGGTCAGGAGATTGAGACCATCCTGGCTAACACGGTGAAACCCCGTCTCTACTAAAAAATACAAAAAACTAGCTGGGCGAGGTGGCGGGCGCCTGAGCTACTCAGGAGGCTGAGACAGGAGAATGGCCCGAACCCGGGAGGCGGAGCTTGCAGTGAGCTGAGATCCGGCCACTGCACTCCAGCCTGGGCGACAGAGCGAGACTCCGTCTCAAAAAAAAAAAAAAAAAAAAAAAAAAGAAACAGAAAACAGAAGAAATTTAAGGTAGTAATTTATTTCTAATTTAACGAATAGACTGTAAATTTCAAAGGTATTTAAGGAAGAAAGAGATGAAAGTGGACTGAAGCATTCAGGTACAGTTCTAAAAGTCAGTGGCATTTTAAAAAGATGATTATGTTTGTTAAGATCAGTGGTCTTATCTATTTTTAGTTACATAAATTTTTTATGTGGGGACAATCTTATCCACAAGGTAGATTATTAGAGACACACACAGTGGTTTGAGTGGTGTCAGGCACCTCCTTCCTCTTCTCAAATACCTTCTTCTAACCGACCCCAACTTCACTGCCTGAAAATTGAGTTAAGGCACGGCTATCATAAGATGGTCTTTCAAAAAGGAAGATATTCCCGAAAGGCTAAACATACCAAACACGATCTATCCAGATGATTCTGATGAATGAGGCTGTTCGTGCCTCAGCTCAAACAGTTTAAGACAGGCCCTCAGGAGAAGATTTGGAAAAGAGACCACAGAAGCCGGGATGCCATCTGATACAGCAGCCTGTGGTTTTGCTTTCTTTGGTTCAGTTATCCATGGTCATCTGCAGTCTGAAGATATTAAATGGAAGATTCCATAAATACACAATTTTAAATTTCAAACTGTGCTCCATTCTGAGTAGGGTGATGAAATCTCAAGCCATCCTGTTCCATCCTGTCCATTTGTGAATCATCCCTTTGCCCAGTATATTTATGCTGTTTAACAAGCTTGTCCAACTTGGGGCCTGTGAGCCACACGTGGCCTAGGATGCCTTTGAACGTGGCCCAACACACAAATTCGTAAACTTTCTTGAAGTATTATTTTTTATATATATATATATATATATATATATATATATATATATTTTTTTTTTTTTTTAGCTCATCAGCTATCATTAGTATTTTATGTGTGGCCCAAGACAATTCTTCTTCTTCTACTGTGGCCCAGGGAAACCAAAAGATTGGATACCCCTGCTGTCCAGGTTATCTGCCTGTTGACATCATCGGCTCCTGCATCCAACCATAGCCATGGCAATGACTCCATGATCCAGTGTCACTGATATGGTTTGGATCTGTGTTCCTACCCAAATCTCATGTTGAATTATTATCCCCAATGCTGGAGGTGGGGTTTGGTGGGAGGTGATTGGAGCATGAGGGCAGTTTCACATGGTTTGGCACCATCCTCCCTTGGTGCTGTCCTTGTGATAGTGAGTTCTCGTGAGATCTGGTTGTTTAAAAGTGTGTGGCACCTCCCCCTTCCCCTTGCTCCGGCTCCTGCCACTTAGGATGCCTCACTCTTCCTTTGCCTTCCACCATGATTGAAAGCTCCCTGAGTCCTCCCTAGAAGCAGAAGCTGCTATGCTTCCTGTACAGCCTGCAGAACCATAAGACAATTAAACCTCATTTTTAAATAAATTACCCAGTCTTGGGCATTTGTTTATAGCAATGCAAGAACAAACTGATAAAATCACCCAAAGCAGATGACTCGTCTTCTGACATAATCATCAGAAGATGAATAGCAACCTAAAGCGCCATCACAATGCCTACGTCATTCACCTCAGCTCATTAAATCCCACAGGCATTTTATCATCTCACATCACCACAAGAAGAAGAAGGGCAAGCATAGTACAATGAGATATTTGAAGAGAGGGAGAAGGACTACATTCACATAACTTTTACAACATTATATTGTTATAATGTTCTATTTTATTATTGTTATCATTGATCTCTTACTGTACCTAATTTATAAATTCAACTTATCATAGGTACATATGTATAGGAAAAAACATACTTTATAGAGGTTTCAATATGAATCTGTGGTTTCAGGAATCCACTGGGGGTCTTTGAACATATCCCTTGTGGATACAGGGGAACTACTATACTATATAAGCTTTATAGACAATGAATTTTGAGGTCCTGGGTCACCTCCTCTGTTGAGATTCTAGCAAAGTCCCTTATATAAAAGAGTTCATTAAAAAGTTGTATTTTGTATAAACAAAGGTAAAAGAGCAGTAGAATCATTCTAACCATAGGTTTCTCCTTTTTCCCCTGAGTCTACTGTGTTATCAGCCCCTGAGTTCAGCCTTGGCTGTTGCAATTGGAGTGTAATCCATGAAGACAAACTCAGTGCAGAGGAGGTGGCTCACAATGCAAGGACAAGGGCACAAGGTGGAAGAAGAGACCAGAATACTTTTAGCAATGACAAGGAAGGAGACATCAACTCAAAATAAATATACAGGGCAAAGGAGATGATGGGAGACATTTTGAGACAGAGGGGAGAAAAGTTGAAGGAGTAGAAGTTAACACAGTTATCAGCCTCCTTGTTTAGCACATCATGAGATCATCAGCTAATGAGACAGGCAGGTTTGGGCTGGAATCTCCAGGGAAACTGAAAAGAGTTTAAAAAGCCCAGCTACTGTCCTCTTCTTTCCAATTCCACTACCTTCTGACCTAATCCTGTGAAAGAAAATGTTATCAACAAATACGTAGTCAATGATCTTCATGTGTCTGGCCTGAGAAAACAGCCATTAACCAAACAGACCTAATCCCTACTTTATTGGAATGTATAGGTCTAGTTGGAAAATATGGACAATAAGTATCAAAGAGTTGTGAGGAAGAAGCGTTCACTGGGGGCTAGTCCTTCTGGGGAGACATCGTATAGCAGACCGATGCTATGACAGACAGGGCTAGTTAAGGGAAGAGTTCAGGCTTCAAGTTGAGACTCATTACTTTCCCCTCCAGACTAGCTAATTATTTCTTAGTGGATTTCCCGGCCTCCTGTCTCTTTCTAGTCCTATATGCCACCACCAAATTAACGATTGTTATCATGATTATGCTCAAAAATGGTCAATAGTCCCCCAGTGCCTACTATTTAGGCTTCAAACATTTTAGGCTAAGATTGAAGGCATCTACCAGCCAGGGCCTAACCCTCCTTCCATACCTGGCTTCCACAACCCTCCATTCCAGCTAAACTCACAGACTGTCCTTCATACATGCCATCCTTTATTACCTCTCCACTTTTGTCCCTGCCCATCATCTTGAGGGTTTTTCCTCCACGATCCACTCTTAATGTCTCATTTCCTCATGAAGACTCAACTCTCATGCCCATCAGAAAGTGTTCTCTGATCCCCAGTCTAGAAGCAACCTCTCTCTCATCTGAACATCCATGGAAATTTGTTAATACCTCTTTTAGAATTTTTTTAATGACATTCCTTGAACTGTGGTTATTTTTATACTCTTCACATCTTCCTATTATATTATCAACCTAAAGACAGGATTTGTGGCTCATCCACTCTTACACTCCATAATACTTTATACTCCAATAAAAAATAGATTTAGCTAAGGAAATACTCTGCTAATGTTTGTTGAAGTTAGTGCTAAAAAAAAAAAAAAGTCATATCGAATGGACGTTTGGAACTTCCCTGTGATCCTGCACACATTGATTCTTATGGATATATATATTTTTTCTGCATTTCTGGAACACAAATGTTCTAAATGCATACATACTTCATCCATCCATCCATTCATTATTTAATATACGCATGTTGAATGCTGGCCATATGCAAGGTATCCACAGGATAGGGAGGGTGCTGGCTCTGGCTTTATGCAGTGTACGCACTCATTGATCAATGTTTCTGTCATTTTCTTTCCCTTCTTTCCAGACAAAAGGAAGCAAAGACTCGCTGCACCTCATTACTGTCAGCAGAGAGCAATGTGTAATTGGAATGACCTTTGTATAAGTGGTGACCTATGGGGTCAGAATAAGCCTTATAATGTACAGAACCAAATTATGTGCAATTTTAAAATCGACAGAGAATATTGGCCTTTTAGAAATTCATCTCATATTTATTGTTTGGAGATTTTACTTTCAGAAGATGTCAATTACATTTCCCCTCTTTTTTTCTCTTCTCTGCAATTATTTTCCTGGCATTCATTCAATAAAGAGCTTCAAGTCACTTTTTTAGATTGAAATCAACTTTGATGAAAATTGAAAATCAATGCTTTCCTTCTAATGACGTTAAGAGAAAAGCCTCCAATTTTGTAATTATAATCAATATATAAAGGGGAAGTGGCCGCAAATACACTGAACTTCTTAAGAAGTCGAGTGGGTTTGGTTACTTTAATTTTTAAATAATCAGGACATTTTAAAAGTTGCTGTTTATAAAATACTTTTTAAAAATGTTATTACACGCACTATGAGTGCACCCAGTCTTGATGCCTCGTTAAAGCGTTAGCTGTCTAGCTCCTCCTCCGTGAGCCTTTCTCCTCATACTGGGTCTGGGGACACACATGCCGTCTCTTTATTTCTGAGGATCCGTTACCCATTTCTCTGCACAAGTCTTCGGGGATCCGATCTATCTGTGCCTCCTTCAGCCAGGAGCCTCCGGATCTTTCCAGACTTCTTTGCAGTACTGCCTCATGTACTGAATCCATTTCTCTCATAGCCTGGCGCTTGGCAGGCAGGCTGGCGTTCCCTGGCTCTGCCTTCCCCATCTCCCTGTCTTTTCTCCCACGGCCCATCTGCCCCTCCTTTCCTCCACCCCCTTCTCCTCTCTGCTCCCCTTTATTTCCACTCCCCACCCGCGTGGCTTTGCCCTCCCTCTCCCCCCTCAGCTCGTCTGTATTTGGAGCTCCGGAAGCTGCCGGCGACTCTCCCCTGGAGCAGCGTGACTGACACCGGCTCCTATTCAGCTGGGAGGAGGGAGAGGGGAGGAGAAGGGGAGGGCCGCGGGAGGAGGGTGCGAGTGGCCGACCACGGATTTGCATTGCCGAGGACTGGACCCCAGGGCAGCGAAGCAGGTAATCCTGCAGCGGTCGAGGCCAGGCGAGGCGGGGAGGGGTCGGGGTGCAGGTGCGGGGGGCGCCTGGCGGCGGGCGCTGGCAAGTTGCGTCCGATGGGTAGGGTGGAGAAGCGGCCGGTACGCGGTGGCGGTGGCGGTGGCGGCAGCGCGCGGGGAATAAAGGCGGCGCGGGCGCGGGGGCCGGGGCGCGGGGCGCGGGGACCGGGGCGCGGGGACCGGGGTGCGGGCGCGGGCGCACTCCCATCTGGGTCAGCGGAGCGGCGCGCCCTGCCCCCGCCTCCCCAGCTCCGGCGTCCTGGCCGCTCGGAAGGCGGGGTGCGGGCGGGAGCGGCCCGGGGTTGGCGGGCGGCCGCGGCCTCCCCACCCAGCGCCACCGCCCGCCCCGCCGCTCTAACTTTGGGGGGTCTCGTCCGCCCGGCTGTGAGTCTTCCAGGGGGGTGGGGTGGGAGTCGTTGCGCCGGCTCTGACCAGAGCCACCTCGATCAGAAAGTGCTGGAAAGAAACAGACCTGGCTTCCCCTCTGCAGAACCTGACTTGAGGCGATGAGTCACTTCTGAAAAATGCAGAGGCAACTGAGACTGGGGGAACGGCTCGGAAAAACGGCACCCGCCGCTGGCTGTCTGACTGCTTTGGGTAGAGGGGTGTTCATGGAAGTAGCCACCCTATCATCACTTTTAGGGCCAAAAATCAACCTGCAGATGGCCTTTTCTTTATTCTCATCAGAGTGGTGTTCGCTGCAAGTTGTAGCAATATTTGAATGGATGCATTCTTAAAAATGAGTATGTATGGATTACTGCATTTAGGAAATTGAACCAGGACTAGGTCCAAACAGCCAGAGTGGAGATGAACACTTGGTAAGAAGATCTAGGGCCTTTGGTTTTATAGTCATGGAAATACAGAAGCTTCTGGGACTTGAGCACTGTAGTTTACTGAGTACTCCTGTTTCTTTACTGCTTCTGTAGATTTCATTTAAGCAATGTTCCTTAGAATTCTTGGTAAACTATCTAAGCCCACTTAGTGTAAAATTACAACCGTAGAGTGAACTTTAGAGAATTGGATTGATCGTTACTAGCGTCTAATTAGACTGCAAGCCTCTCGAGAGCAAGGATGGGTTGTTTGGTAGTTCCTACAGCACCAAACAGTATTTGGCTCACAGCATGTGATGGATGGACAATAAAAGTGTGTAAAATAGTTAATTCAGTACCTTAAGTGTAGATGGAGCGTGACTTCTTGAATATACTGCATATTTTGCAAGGAAAGGCGACTTCTTCTTGAATGCCGACATTTAAAAAAAATTCTTAATAACATTACAATCGAAGTGTCAATAAATACTTCTGAAGGATAAAGAGAAAAAGAAGTTACCTATCAGGAATCAGGAAAGTGATTATCAAGGTGGTCTTTGCTAGTAGGAAGTAGGTTTTTGTTCCCCATCGTTAATGTGAGAAGTAATTTAATTTGTTGATACAGGATAGGGTTTCGTAAACCTTTGAGTTAAGAGCTAGATAGTAAACACGTAGGTTGTGCAAGCTGTATAGTCTCTTTAGCAACTACTCAGTTCCACGGTTATAGTTTGAAAGCAGCTAAAGACAATACCTGTAGGTTGTGTTTCACTTTATTTACAGACATTGAACCTTGAACTTTTAACCAGTAACAAAATATTCTGTTTTTTTCCAGGCATTAAAAAATGTAAAAACTATTCTTAGCTTGAGGGAGGAGCAGAAAACACAAGAGAGAGAGGAATGGATTTGTCCTTCTAGTAGTAGTTTGCTACTCCCACTGCTTGACTCTGTGCTAGAATCAGGAGAGGAACCTTTTGAAAGGATTAATGGGCCACATTCTCTTGAGTGCCTGTTACAGCTTGGTAGTTAAGTTAAATACCCTCCAGAAAAGCATTAACTTATTTTGAGCATTATGGTGTTTTGTTTTGTTTTGAATATTTCCTAACATCTTTATGCATGAGGTTTGTTTTGTTTTTAATTTATTATGTAACATTTTATACATAAAAATAATATGCTAAGTCTAGGTAAGTTATGAACATTATAGTCAACTGAACAACTGTGAACCCATCACTAGGTTTATAAACTAGGGCTTAAGAACTAGACAGTTGTGAAAAGATAGCTCATAGAATGGGAGGAAATATTTAGGAATCGTGTATCTGATAAGGGACTTATATCCACAACATATAAAGAGTTCTTACAGCTCAATAATAAAAAGAAAAATAATCCAATTTAAAAATGGGCAAAGGATCTGACTAGCTATCTACCGAGAAGATATACAAATGGCTAATAAACCCATGAAAAGATGCTCAACATCATTATTCATCAGGGGAATGCAAATCAAAACCATGATGGGATACCACTTTATACTCACGAGCATGGCTATAATCAAAAAGTCAGATAATAACAAATGCTGGTGAAGATGTGGAGGAATTGGAACCTTCGTACACTGCTGATGGGAATATAAGATGGTGCCCTCACTTTGGAAAAGTTTGGCAGTTCTTCAAATTAAACATAGAGCTACCGTATGACCTAGCAATTCCATTGTAAATATATGTCCAGGAGAAATTAAAACATATGCTCACAAAAAAACCTGTACACAGATGTTGACAGCAACACCATTCGTAATAACCAAGAGGTGGAAACAAACCAAATGACTATCAGTTGATGAATGGGTAAATAAAAGGTGGTATATCCATTCAGTGAGATATCATTTGGCCATAAAAAGGAGTGGAGTACTGATGCATGCTACGACATGGATGAATCTTGAAAACATTATGCTAAGTGAAAGAAGCCAGTCAAAATATCACGTACTGTATGATCTAGTCATATGAAAACGTCCAGACCAAGGAAATGTATAGAGCTGGAAAGTAGATTTTTTTGTTGCTTAGGGCTGAAGGGGTTGGAGGTGGGTTGGGTAGGGAAGTGATAGATAAAGGTCACAGGGTTTCCTTTTTAAGCTGAAACATGAAAATATCCTCTAATTGACTGTAGTGATAGTTGCACATATCTGTAAATACACTAAAAACCATTGATTTGTACACCTTAAATGGGTGAATTCTGTGGTATGTAAATTACATCTCAATAAAATTGTTAAAGAAAATAAACAGAAGACTGGGGGAGGAAGTACTAGATTGTTAGCATCCTGTTGCATCTTTGTGTTTTTCCTCTGTGCCTGCTCTCATGTCCCTCCCAACCCTGAATTTTGTGTTAATCATTCCCTGGTTTATTGTAAAACAGTTTTATCACATGTATGTATTCCGAAACAATAGTGTTTAGGTGTGTTTTTTGATTTATAAAAAAAGGTATTTATAATCTCACATTCTTTCTTGAGATGGAATCTGTCGCCCAGACTGGAATGGAGTGGCACAGTCTCAGCTCACTGCAACTTCCGCCTCTCAGGTTCAGGCGATTGTCCTGCCTCAGCCTCCTGAGTAGCTGGGATTACAGGCACATGCCACCACACCTGGCTAATTTTTGTGTTTTTAGTAGAGAAGAGGTTTCACCACGTTGGCCAGGCTGGTCTCAAACTCCTGACCTCAGGTAATCTGCCCTTCTCGGCCGCCCAAAGTACTGGGATTACAAGCGTGAGCCACGGCACCCAGCCTAACCTCGCATTCTTAAAATTCAGCATTAGGTCATTAAGAATTACCCACATTGGGCCGGGCGTGGTGGCTCACTCCTGTAATCCCAACACTTTGGGAGGCCGAGGCAGGCGGATCACGATGTCAGGAGATTGAGACCATCCTGGCTAACACGGTGAAACCCCGTCTCTACTAAAAAGTACAAAAAATTAGCCGGGCGTGGTGGCAGGCGCCTATAGTCCCAGCTACTCTGGAGGCTGAGGCAGGACAATCGCCTGAACCTGAGAGGCGGAAGTTGCAGTGAGCTGAGACTGTGCCACTCCATTCCAGTCTGGGCGACAGATTCCATCTCAAGAAAGAATGCGAGATTATAAATACCTTTTTTTATAAATCAAAAAACACACCTAAACACTATTGTTTCGGAATACATACATGTGATAAAACTGTTTTACAATAAACCAGGAGAATGGTGTGAACCCAGGAAGGGAGCTTGCAGTGAGCGGAGATGGCGCCACTGCACTCCAACCCGGGCGACAGAGCGAGACTCCGTATCAAAAAGAAAAGAATTACCCATGTTGTTGCATGTAGGTATGTAATATTTCTTGGCAAATATTCCATGATTTATTTCACCATTCTCGTTGACAGGCATTTGGGTTGCTTCCCATGTTTTGCTATTACAAAGAATGCTGCTTTGGAGACTTTTTTCCATGTGTCTTGGCACATATGCGCAAGAGCTCTTTGGTGTGAATGTGCCATGTATTTTAATGGCAAAACAACAACAACAAAAAAACCTGATTCTCCTTTGACTTACACATTGATGGCATGTAACCACTTACTCATTTCCCCAAACCAAGATAAAATGACTAGATCTGACATTGTGACTTCTCATCCTATTTACATTCTAGTTGTAAATGTATTTCCCAATGTTTTGAGAAGTGTGGAAAATCTAAAATTTCACAGCTGAATTTCACAGCAGAACCTTTTAACCCAGTCACTCATGGGCATCTTCATCTCCTTATATCACCTGGGTTTAGGATGGGAGGGAGGACAACTTTATTATTACATCAAAGGAACATTAATCAAAGTACATGAGTGGTTACTAAACCTCACTAAAAGTTGCCTTGTATTGTATATCCTGCTGGGTGGTCTAGTATTTCCGATATGATTTAGTTAGGTAATTCTGGTAACAGTGAGCCTTGGGCAGATCTAGATCTGTCGTTGACTTAGGCTGTGAGCTTTTGCCGTTCATTCAGGATATTTCTCCTTCAACTTAGAAGGGGGAAAGCACCTTAAAGTCTGAACAAATCTTTATGATTGAACTTAGAAGGGGGAAAGCACCTTAAAGTCTGAACAAATCTTTATGAGGAATTTTTAAATTGCTGCTAACTGGAGACGGAGTCTCGCTCTGTCGCCCAGGCTGGAGTGCAGTGGCCGGATCTCAGCTCACTGCAAGCTCCGCCTCCCAGGTTCATGCCATTCTCCTGCCTCAGCCTCCCGAGTAGCTGGGACTACAGGCGCCCGCCACCTCGCCCGGCTAGTTTTTTGTATTTTTTAGTAGAGACGGGGTTTCACTGGTTTAGCCAGGATGGTCTCAATCTCCTGACCTCATGATCCGCCCATCTTGGCCTCCCAAAGTGCTAGGATTACAGGCTGGAGCCACCGCGCCCGGCCTGTTTTAAACTTTTTTTTTGAGACGGAGTCTCACTGTGTTGCCCAGGCTGGGGTGCAGTGGCACAATCTCAGCTCACTGCAAGCTCTGCCTCCTGGGTTAACGCCATTCTCCTGCCTCAGCCTCCCAAGTAGCTGGGATTACAGGCGCCCGCCACCACGCCCAGCTAATTTTTTTGTGTTTTTAGTAGAGACGGAGTTTCACCGTGTTCGCCAAGATGGTCTCGATCTCCTGACCTCGTGATCCACCCACCTCAGCCTCCCAAAGTGCTGGAATTACAGGCGTGAGCCACTGCATCCGGCCCAATTTTAAACATTTTTAAGCATACTATTCAGTGGCATTAAACTCATTCTCACTGTTGTGCAACCATTACTATTGTCCATCTCCAGAACTTTTTCATCACCCAAAACTGAAACTTTGTACCCACTAAACATAACTCTGGATTCTCCTCTTCCCCAATCCATGGAAACCACCATTCTACTCTCTGTCCCTGAATTTGCCTATTCTAAGTACCTTATACAATATTTGTCCTTTTGCTACATGAACTTTTGTTTGTTTGTTTTTGAGATGGATTCTCGCTCTGTCACTCACCCAGGCTGGAGTGCAGTGGCGCCATCTCGGCTTGCTGCAACCTCCGCCTGCCGGATTCAAGCGATTCTCGTGCCTCAGCCTCCCCAGTAGCTGGGATTACAGGCACGTGCCACCACCCAGCTAATTTTTGTATTTTTAGTAGAGACAGGGTTTCATCATGTTGGCCAGGCTGGTCTCGAACTTCTGACCTCAGGTAATGCACCTGCCTCGGCCTCCCAAAGTGCTGGGATTATAGGGATGAGCCACCACACCCGGCCTACATGAGCTTTTATATCCGGGGAAATTCCATCTTGTTTTGTTTCTCTCTTTAATAGACACTTTTCCCACTTTAGGAAAATATGACTTCTTTCACTGAGAAATTATGTGAAGGGATTGTTTCCCTTTCAGTGTACAGCCCTATACAGAAAAGGACATAGAATGTTGTCTAAAACCAGAAGAAGAAATTATGACTATTATGAATGGCGTCTTCATCTACCCTGTCAAGTTAATTAGGCATCTAATAATCCTGGCTTCTCATTGAACACTTAGCCACCTGCAGAAGCTGCACTAGCCCCTGATTCTTAAAATTTCACATTTACCTGATACATGAATGAAGTAAATCACCTTTGATGTTCCTATCAGGCCTCAGCTTTTCAGAATTTAAAGGCCATTCTGCAATATAGAAGTCTGATCTAAAATCTCTTTTGTTTTGACGGGAAGGGGTATTCTGAGAGGCTGAAGGAGGGTTCCAAGAGGCTGAACATAGAAGGGAGTTAACCTAAATGGCAGTTCTGAAGAGGAAGATGGTTCCTGGAGAAGTTAGATGCTGGAGACACCAAAGACAGACCTGTAGTGGCCGGGCACGGTGGCTCACGCCTGTAATCCGAGCACTTTGGGAGGCCAAGGCGGGTGATCACGAGGTCAGGAGATCGAGACCATGCTGGCTAACATGGTGAAACCCCGTCTCTATTAAAAAAAAAAAAAAAAAAAAAAAAAATTAGCCGAGCATGGTGTCACGTGCCTGTAGTCCCAGCTACTCGGGAGGCTGAGGCAGGAGAATCACCTGAACCCAGGAGGCGGAGGTTGTAGTGAGCTGAGATCGCACCACTGCACTCCAGTGTGGGTGACAGTGAGACTCCATCTCAAAAACACACACACACACAAAACAGACCTGTAGTATGTAGACAGCTTTGTTGTCCCATTATTGTGCACAGTTTAATGAAAAAATAACCTCTGTTACTTTGCATCATTCCATTTGGAAATCCAGAGAAATTCTGGGATCCATTGGTTGACTTACTCCCTCTATGTTGAGTGACTGCTGTATCTCTAGCATCTAGGAATGCAAAAATGAAGATCGGTGAAAGAAGACAGAATGAATAGAAGATGACACTTAAGCTGTAAACATAAGTCTCAAAAAATCTATTCTGATGATTATCATCATTTCCTACTTTGTTTCTATTTAGTTTTAGTCAGAGAAGAATCACTGGATTCTTGGCCGGGCGCGGTGGCTCACGCCTGTAATCCTAGCACTTTGGGAGGCAGAGGCTGGTGAATCATGAGGTCAGGAGATCGAGACCATCCTGGCTAACACAGTGAAACCCCAGCTCTACTAAAAATATAAAAAAAATTAGCTGGGTGTGGTAGCAGGTGCCTGTAGTCCCAGCTACTCAGGAGGCTGAGGCAGGAGAATGGCGTGAACCTGGGAGGCAGAGCTTACAGTGAGCCGGGATCACCCCACTGCACTGAAACCTGGGTAACAGAGCGAGACTCCGTTTAAAAAAAAAAAAAAAAGAATCACTGGATTCTTGTGAAAATGAATTATTTTATCCTAAGGCAACAAGAGCAGTTAAATTGGACCACACTAAGAAAATGAGATGATCAGATTTTTCAGAACCAGGTAAAAGAGGCTTCCAGATGGTGGATGTATAGTTCAGTCTGGTTATAATGTGATGCACTGGAGGTGGAGGCATCCATTTGTAATCTTAGTTTGGAAGCTGCTATGGGCTGAATGTTTATGTCCTCCCAAAATTCATATGTTGAAATCTTCACTGCCATTGTGATGGTGTTAGCAGTGGAAGGCCTTGGGAGGCGAATAGGTCCTGGGGTAGAGCACTCATGAATGGACTGGTGCCCTTATGAAAGAGAACCAAGAGAGACCCTTTGCTCCTTTCACCAAGTGAGGACACAGCAAGAAAGTGCCATCTGTGAGCCAGAAAGTGGGCCTTGATCTGCATTGATCTTGGACTTCCCAACCTCCAGAGCTGTGAGAAACAAATTTCTGTTGTTTATAAGCTATCCAGTCTGTGGTGTTTTTTTATAGCAGCCTGAAAGGAGCTAACATAGTAACCTATGTATTACCCAAACTGTGCAAGTGATAGATCAATATGATATGTGTGATCTTTCCATCGAATGCGTACTGTCCTGGTATTGCTACTCACCCCCTCCACTGGCAGGAAAAACAAATGTCTGGCCTAATGAGTTAGGTTGGTTGATGGACAGGTTCAACTAATTGGTTACTTGACATGAGGTAGGCTAAATGCAGATAGTCTTTCTCTCAGCGGTCACGCTAGAAGCTGTGGCTAGAGATTTTCAGGGTACAATGCAGATCCACAATTCTTTAGGCAATTTTAAGTTTACATTTTTATTTCTCCTCCATTTGAATGTCTTCTCTGTTTCTTAGTACTTCTCTCTGTGTTCAAAGTTTCCTCTGTGGACAACCCTCCACTCCCCCTCCTTCCATCTTGCTTCAGAACAACCTCTCTCTTCTTTAGGAATTCACTCCCCTCAATGCCTTTCTGAAGGTGGACAATTATCTAATTGAAAGTCTTCAGTAATTGAAAACTTTAAAAAGAGGCTTGTTAATAGTGTGAGTCTCTATATAACATACAATTGGGATGGAACTCTTTTTTATGCTTCTTATTTTGGTTCAGCAATCTTTAAACTGTGTGCATTTGCTATATGCAAAGGCTTCCCAAAGGTACATATGCACAAGTGTTTTGAGAATATAAATGTCCAAATCCTCCTCTTCCATATGTGCTTTTTCCTAAGACTAATCTTGATGACAATGGACCTGTAATGGAGACATAAGTTCTCTTTCTCATCTGCTTTTCCATAATCACCTTTCTCTCGCTTTCCTCGTAAAAAGCGTATGTCTACCCCATTTTCCTAATCCATTTTACTAAATGGTTTATGGCTAACCCATTTTAATAAATTGCTTTACCTAAGGATGTAAAACTCTAGGGGATGGGGAGGGCAAGAAAGGGGGAAATTTCTGAATATAAATTTCTTTGCAAGGGTGAGAAAGCAAATGACTCTATTGTCTGAGCAGAGACCCTTTTGCCAATCACGTGTTTTCTAAATCTATCTTAAAAAACAAAAAGCGAAGGCCAATCTAATCAAATTGTAAACCGATATTAAAGGATAAACTCTAAAAGAGAATGAAATTTTGACTCTCATACAAATAAAAAATAGACATTTTCAAACTTATTTAAAATATGAGAGAGCCAGAAAGGTCTTCCAGTCAATTTAAAGGAGATCATTTATAAGAATGCTGGAATGAATTTCCTTAATACATATAAAACTGGCTTCTTCTACAATGGGAGAGGGAAGGTGATTGGACTTCCACAGGATAAAGTTTATTTGCATGTCTGTATGACTTGCTTTACTATCAGATTTCTGCAAGTTAACATATCTTTACAGAGTTGTAAAATAGCTTAGTCAATGGCAATGAATGACAGAGGTGACCCAGATGAACAAGTATTAGGGTACTCATGAAATTTGTCTTCTCAGTTTTTCCTTACACTGACACTTAAAGTCAGTTTTTTGTTTGTTTGTTTTTTGAGACCGAGTCTTGCTCTGTCACCCAGGCTGGAGGGCAGCGGTGCGATCTCGGCTCACTGCAAGCTCTGTCTCCCGGGTTCACGCCATTCTCCTGCCTCAGCCTCCCAAGTAGCTGGGACTACAGGCACCCGCTACCACGCCTGTCGAAATTTTTTGTATTTTTAGTAGAGACCGGGTTTCACCATGTTAGCCAGGATGGTCTCGATCTGCTGACCTTGTGATCCGCCTGCCTCGGCCTCCCAAAGTGCTGAGATTACAGGCGTGAGCCACCGCAGCCGGCCTAAAATAAGTTTTGATATTTCACTACCATGTGATGTTGAAGGAGTTCAAAAAATTAAGTGACATTTCTATAACAAAATTCCTCCCTTTCCATCTCCTTATTATGTTTCCCAGCATTACATTGATAAAAACAAAAAAATCAGAATCAAATTGATGCTCAACCTTCACTCATTTTATTTTTATTTTATTATTATTATTTTTTATTGAGATGGAGTCTTGCTCTGTCACCCAGGCTGGAGTGCAGTGGCACGATCTTGGCTCACTGCAAGCTCCGCCTCCTGGGTTCAAGTGATTCTCATACATCAGCCTCCTGGCTAGCTCGGACTACAGGCGCTAGCCACCATGCCTGGCTAACTTTTTTGTACTTTTAGTAGAGAAGGGGTTTCGTCATGTTGGCCAGGCTGGTCTCAAACTCCTGACCTCAGGTGATCCTCCCGCCTCAGCCTCCCAAAGTGCTGAGATTACTGGTGTGAGCCACTGCACCCAGCCACCTTGACTCATTTTAATAAATATGTACATCCAATATCCATAAAGTAATGAAAAATGAAAGTGTTCAAAAGAGAGAGATTTCCAATAAAGTTGCTTTTTATTTACTTTTAGTAATTATTTCTCAAAATTTGTAATATTTGTGTTGTTTTCTAAGTAGTGTCCTACTAATAGTAACAATGGTATCAGAATAGCTTTTTTTAAAAAAAGTTTTGACCATTGAATTAGAATTTAAATTTAAATAATGTTTTTGATGCAGAAAAGTATGGTAGACTAATGAGTAAAATATACTAAAGCGTAAAATATACTAAATCATAAAATACGTAAAATTAGGATAAACTTCTGTAGCGCACGAAGCGTGGAAATATAAGTTCAGGGAGAAAATGGAATTATGCAAAAGTTGTGACTATTATAAGAGCAGCCTGTTCCTGTATTCTTTTAAAATGAGTAAGAATGAATTTCATTGGACATAGAAGATAGTTTTATATATCAGTATTTACAGTGTTGGAAGTTACATTCTTTGCAACTATTCACATTTTGGTGACAGTTTCTATATGCCAATCTAAAAATGTGCAAGAGGCTTTTACAAAATTCTTTTAGGGTATATACAAGTAAAAGAATTGAAGACTCCTGTTGTAGCTCACCCTGCTGCTGTTTTCTGACCAAAAACCAATGGTCAGTAATTGTGGCAAAACCTTTCTAGTTCAGTACTAGTAAATGAACCAATTCATTAATTGACGTAGTTCTAGTGACTCCTTGTTTTACTGGATGTCCCTAAGGAAGACATTTAAGAATAAAGGTCTTGGTCGGTCACGGTGGCTCGCGCCTGTAATCCCCCGCACTTTGAGAGGCTGAGGCAGGTGGATCACGAGGTCAGGCGTTCGAGACCAGCCTGGCCAACATAGTGAAACTCCATCTCTATTAAAAATGCAAAAAATGGCTGGGTGGTGGCTTATGCCTGTAATCCCAGCAATTTGGGAGGCCGAGGTGGGCAGATCACGAAGTCAGGAGATCAAGACCATCCTGGCTAACACGGTGAAACCGCGTCTCTACTAAAAATACAAAAAATTAGCTGGGCGTGGTGGTGCGTGCCTGTAGTCCCAGCTACTCTGGAGGCTGAGACAGGAGAATGGCATGAACCCAGGAGGCGGAGCTTGCAGTGAGCAGAGATCAGGCCACGGCACTCCAGTCTGGGAGATAGAGTGAGACTCCATCTAAAAAAAAAAAAAAAATTAGCTGGACGTGGTGGCACACACCTATAATCCCAGCTACTCCGGAGGCTGAGACAGGAGAATGGCATGAACCCGGGAGGCGGAGGTTGCATTGAGCCAAGATCACACCACTGCACTCCAACCTGGGTGACGGTGTGAGACTTCATCTCAAAAAAAAAAAAGAATTAAAGGTCTTGGTACTTACGACACCTCTCAAAAAAGGATAACAGCCATTACATTTTATTTATTTCTTTGTAGGCAGTTATATCTTTACTTTATTCATCTTTATTGTTCTCCTCTTTGGAGGTACTCACTGTAAGGTATTGTGTGAGTGTGGGTGTATAACAGACAGAAGACAGACAGACAGCACTACAGTATTCCCCTCTTATCCATGAGGGATATGTTCTAAGACCCCCTGCTGATGCCTGAAAGCATGGATAGTACCAAGTCCTATATAGACCACGTTTTTTCCTATACATACCTACTGTGATAAAGTTTAATATATAAGGCCAGGTGCGGTGGTGCACGCCTTCCAGCACTTTGGAAGGCCAAGGGGGGTGGATCACCTGAGGTCAGGAGTTTGAGATCAGCCTGGCCAACATGGTGAAACCCCAACTCTATTAAAAATACAAAAATTAGCCAGGTGTGGTGTCAGACGCTTGTAATCCCAGCCACTTGCGAGGCTGAGGCAGGAGAATCTCTTGAACCCGGGAGGCAGAGGTTGCAGTGAGCTAAGATCACACCACTGCACTCCAGCCTGGGCGACAGAGTGAGACTCCGTCTCAAAATTTAAAAAAGTTTAATGTATAAATTAGGCATAGTAAGAGATTAACAGTAATAACTAGTAATAAACTAGAACATTATTGCCATATCCTATAATAAAGGTTATGTGAATGTACGGTCTCTCTCTCTCTCTCAAAATATCTTATTGTACTGTGCTCACCTATATTTGGGCCATGGTTGACCATGGGTAACTGAAACTATAGACAGTGAAACTGGGAAAAGGGCAACTACTCTATTTGGATCTGTAAATGTATAGCTTTCACCAAGTTTGGAAGTTTTTGGTCATGATTTCTTCTTCTGTTTTGTTTATTATTATTATTATTTTATTTGAAACAAAAAAGCATAAGGTTTTGTTTTTTTGAAACAGGGTCTCACTCTGTCACTCAGGCTGGAAGGCAGTGGCACAATCTTGGCTCACTACAGCCTCGATCTCCTGGGCTCAAGTGATCCTCCTGTCTCAGCTTCCCAAGTAGCTGGGACTACAAGTGCACACCACCACACTCAACTAATTTTTAAGTTTTTTGTAGAGACGAGGTCTCCCTATGTTGCCCAGGCTGGTCTTGAACTCCTGGGCTCAAGTGATCCCCCTGCCCCAGCCTCTGAAAGTGCTGGGATTACTGGTGTGAGCGACTGCGCCCAGCCCGAGCAGTGGTTTATATCTATTTCAGTTTGCAAAGCCTTTGGGACCGTCCCACACATGCACAGCTCAGGGACTTGTGCTGGTTCATACACAGAGCCAGGGCATCCCCTTCTTTAGCTCTCTCCTCTCTGGGATTCTCGCCACTCACCTCTACCCCAAGATCCTTTTTTCCTGTTCTTCTGGAAGGATTGAATTTATTTTAAAGTTTACGCTGCTTATGCTGCTGTAGTACAGTTCTCTAAGACTTGGGGCCATCCTTAGGACATAGTAGCAAGAGGAATAAAATACCAGGAATTCTCCCCATACTCTGTGGACCACGAGGTCCCCTGTTCCCCTACTTTTCTGTCAGTAAGCCCATATTTCTTTCTTTTTTGCGGGCGGTGGGGGGTGGGGGCGGAGTCTTGTTCTGTCACCCAGGTTGGGATGCAGTGGTGCGATCTCGGCTCACTGCAACCTCCGCCTCCCGGGTTCAAGCAATTCTCCTCCTCAGCCTCCTGCATAGCTGGGATTACAGGCGCGTGCCACCACACCCGGCTAATTTTTGTATTTTTAGTAGAGACAGGGTTTCACCATGTTGGTCAGGCTGGTCTCAAACTCCTGACTTTGTGATCCGCCTGCCTTGGCTTCCCAAAGTGCTGGGATTACAGGTGTGAGTAACCGCGCCTGGCCCAGGTTTCTTTTGAACAAACCTTCAGGTGCCTGTGCTTCTGCTCACTGTTCTGCCACACAGTTCTGTGACTACAGCCACGTTTGGGAGAGAAAAATGCAAACAAAACCCAAAACCTGGGCTTTCCTCACACTCTTCTGTTAGTCAGGGCCCCCTTTCCAGTTCCTCTGGCCAAAAGGAGGGGGTTCTGTTGGAGTGTTTACTACCTGCACCCCCACACAATTCTGACTTCGGGTTGACCCTGAAGAAGAAAATAAGAAGAAAACCCAGCGTTTTACTCCCAAATGGGTTCCCTTTTCAATTTTGATTCTTCTCAATTCATGTACTATTGTTTTGTCTTTTGGAATCAGATAGTTGCCTTTTGTGTTTTGAACACTGTTTGGAGAGAGGCTGAAATGGGCTTTCATCCTCCTTGAGTATCCCTGGTAGCCCCGACCTCTTTTTGAAGCTTTCTCTTGTTTCCTTTTTCTTCTCTGTTTCTTCCACACCATTCTTTTCTCTCCACTTTACCCACTTTCTCCGTTTTCCCTTTTACTTTGGGCTCCCAGGTTCAAAGAGCAAAAAAAGAAGAACCTGCAGTATTTTTTTAGTGGTCAACAACACAGTTGAAAACTCTGATTGTGTTGAAGTAGTAAATTGAGGCTGGGTGTGGTGGCTCATGTCTGTAATCTTAGCATTTTGGGAGACTGAGTCAGGAGGATCATTTGAGCCCAGGAGTTCAAGGTTACAGTGAGCTATGATTGTGCCATTGCACTCCAGCCTGGGCAACTGAGTCCTGTCTTTAAAAAAAAAAAATGGCCAGATGCAGTGCCTCACGCCTGTAATCCCAGCACTTTGGGATTACAGGCAGGTGGATCACTTGAGGTCAGGAGTTCAAGACCAACCTTGCCAATGTGGTGAAACCCCATCTTTACCAAAAAATACAAAAATTAGCCAGGTGTGGTAGCGCATGCCTGTAATCCCAGCCACTCAGGAGGCTGAGGCAGGAGAATCCGTTGAACCTGGGAGGTGGAAGTTGCAGTCAGCTGAGATCCTGCCACTGCACTCCAGCCTGGGTGACAGAAGAAGACTTGGTCTCAAAAACAAACAAAAAAAAATCAAAGTCAAGTGTGAAAGTAGACCCAGGAAGCTAGAGACACATGCTTCTTCAAGGGGGCTGGAGGAATGCTTGGGCCTTCTCCAAGGGGGCTGGAGGAATGCTTGGGCCACATTGATCACCTGGCTATTTTATTTTACATCAGATGATCACACTTGGATTTGTTAGTAACTTCTATTCATAAAACTGGCTCAGCACTTAAGAACTGATCTTTAAGGTTTTTCTTTTTTCATTTTCTTTTAAGAGAGTTGCTGAATCTATTATTTAATTGCATATAATTACAATGAATGCTGGTAAATTTTACGATTACAAGGAATTTCAACAAACCTTATTATTCATTGTCTAAGTCCATTAGTATTGCTGTAAAGGATACCTGAGACTAATTTATAAAGATAAGAGGTTTATTTGGCTCACAGTTCTGCAGGCTGTACAAGAAACATCTGCTTCTAGCGAAGGCCTCAGGCTGCTTCCATTCGTGGATTAAGTTGAAGGGAAGCTGGAATGCGCAGATTACATGGCGAGAGAAGAAGCAGGAGGAGAGGAGAGGTGTCAGGCTCTTTTTTTTCTTGCCACTCTATAGCTCACAAGTGGATGCCAGCCTCTTATTGACAACCAGCTCCCTTGGGAACGAATAGAGCAAGAACTCACTACTGTGAGAATGGCACCAAGCCATTCATGAGGGATCCGCCCCCATGACCCTAACACCTCCCACCTCCCACCTCCCACCTCCCATTAGGCTCTACCTGGGGATCAGATTTCAACATAAGTTGGAGGGAGTCAAACAAACCAAACCATAGCACTTACCATTCCAGAGAGATAAGACATTCTTCACATTGAAATGACAGAATTTAATAAAGTAAAACATTTCTAGTCATGAGAAGTGACTGACTATATAAAATCATAGCCTCTTTTATGCTTTCAGTCCATGGTCCTTTTGATATCCCTCTGGTTGCAGTCTGCAGTGATTTTGCAGTGTGTTTGTTCTGTGGTGTGGTTTGAGAAGTGTGGTGTGGTTTGAGAAGTGTGGTGTGTGAGGCGGGGCGTGGTGGCTCATGCCTGTGTGGGCGGAGGATTACTTAGGTGCAGAGGCAAGAGACTGAAGACACAAACTATTTCAGTATAATAAAGACAATAGTTAGAATAAGAATAGTCATAATACCAATTAGACATAGAGATGATCATGAACGATTATCAATTATTATAAACATTATTAATCGTTAGCTTTTAATATTACTCCTTGTTGCATTACTAATACAACCTAGGAATAACTGGTGGGTATGGGGTCAGGTGCTAAAGGGACATTGTGAGAAGTGACCAAGAAGACAAGAGGTGAACCTTCTATCACACCCGCATAAGGGCTGCTTGAGGGCTCCTTGGTCAAACGGTAACACCAGTGTCTGGGAAGGCACCCGTTACTTAGCAGACCACAAAAGGGAGTCTCCTTTCCTTGGAGGAGTCAGGGAACACGCTGCTCCACCAGCTTCTTGTGGAAGGCTGGATATTATCCAGGCCTGCCCGCAGTTATCCGGAGGCCTAAACCCCTCCCTGTGGTGCTCTGCTTCCATGGTCACGCTCCTTGTCCACTTTCATGCTCCTCCCATACTCCTGATTCCTCTTTAAAGTTCATAGTAGATAGTGGTAGAAAAAAATAGTGAAAGTCTTAAAGTCTTTGATCTTTCTTGTAAGTGCAGAGAAGAAAACGCTGACGTATGCTGCCGTCTCTCTGCTTCGGCTACCTAAAAGGGAAGGGGCCCCCTGTCCTGTGATCACATGACTTGCTTCACCTTGTCAATCACTTAGAAGATTCACCCTCCTTACCCTGCCCACTTGTCTTGTAAGCAGTAAATATCAGGGAGTGTAGCCGTTCGGGGCCATCACCTGTCTCTACGTCTTGGTGGTAGTGGTCCCCCGGGCCCAGCTGTCTTTTTTTCTATCTCTTTGTCTTGTGTCTTTATTTCTACGATCTCTCTTCTCCACACATGAGGAGAAAAACCCACAGGCCCTGTAGGGCTAGTCCCTATATACCTGTAATTCCAGCACTTTGGGAGGCTGAGGCAGGCGGATCACCTGAGGTCAGGAGTTCGAGACCAGCCTAGCCAACATGGTGAAACCCCATCTCTACTAAAAATACAAAAATTAGCCAGGTGGGTGCCTGTAATCCCAGCTACTCAGGTGGCTGGGGCAGGAGAATCACTTGAACCCAGGAAGTGAAGGTTGTGGTGAGCCAAGATCATGCCAGTGCACTCCAGCCTAGGTGACAGAGTAAGACTCTGTCTCAAAAAAGAAGTGTGGTATGTGAGGTGTTACCGTCATTGTGTCTGGAAGATGGAAGAGTTGGTGACACTTGCCATGATAATTCAGGGACTGAGCACTCACTGGGTACAGATTGCAGTGATGAGTGTGGTGGACCATTCAGAGGGAAATTATAATAATGACATGTAGGCATCACTTTATAGTTGCAAAGCTCACTTCATGGTCTCCTTTCACCTTCCCAAGAATCCTGGCATGTATTATTATTGGGTAGATAATACTTAAGTCATATTTCTAGAAGTCCCCTGAGCTTTAGGTCCCTACTTGTAACTGCCAACTGTAGGCACTTCTAATGCAGATCCTGTAACTCTGAACTCCTCTGCCCTGGGCACTCCCTATCTCTGTTTTGATTGGCACCACCTTCCCTGAAGCAAAACGTCTAAGATAGCCTAGCTTCTCCCTTTTCCTCCAAATCCTCAACCATTTAATCTTTTCCCAAATCTTGCCTAATTTAAACTTCCCTTAGATCTTCCTTAACCTGCTGTCACTTTCTTAGTAAATTCCCAACTCCCCTCCCAGCCCTCTCTACCACCCCTTCTAACTACTCATCAATCCCTTGTTTCCCATGCTCTGTTAGATAGCTCCTGGCGCATAATGAATGTTCCATCAATATTTACTCGTCATTCATGCTTCCATGCCTTTGCATATGCAAGGCACAGGCGCTGGGATGCCTTTACTTATTTTTCTTCTGAATACCATCCTCTCATCTTTGAGACTTAATTTGGTTCCTGTCATAACTTTGGTAGCCTCTCTACTTCCCAGGGCTCAGTTGCATGTCTACCTTTGTTGAGCTCCCCTTCCCATGTGCTCCCACTGCTTTCCTGCACACCTCTGTTATAGTAATTCTCAAAGTGTGGGCCCCTTCTACTCTGAAGAGTGCTTCTTAAAAAGGCAGATTCCCGGGAATACCGAGAACTACTGCATCAGTATTGTTGAGAGTGAGGCCCAGGAGCCTGCATTTAGGAAGCCTCACCTCTCCCCCAGTGATTCTTACACAGAGGAAGAAGAGTGGTGAGAATCAGTGTTTTATTCTCTCACCTGCCTTGGCCCCTACAACTAGTTCCAGGAGTGGGGAGTAGGGCCACTTAGAGTAGTCTCCGGGTAAGTTTCACCACCACTTCTGACCGTTGGGAGATGAGAACAGCAAAGT
Organism: Macaca nemestrina; assembly: GCF_043159975.1. Lineage (NCBI taxonomy): Eukaryota > Metazoa > Chordata > Mammalia > Primates > Cercopithecidae > Macaca > Macaca nemestrina. The sequence goes on along the minus strand of NC_092129.1, from coordinate 166,648,338 downwards.
TACTCAGATTTAATGGTTTTTAACTGAATCTTTACAAAGAGGCACAATCCTTTTTCATTTGTTTGTTTTTAAACCTTTTTTGAGTTATAATTTTATATGTCATAAAATTGACCCATTTTAAATGTCCTAACCTACTTTCTGTCTCTATAGATTAGCCTTTCCTGGATATTATAAATGGAATCATACAATACACAGTCTTCTTGTCTACCTTTCATTTAGCGTAATGTTTTTGAAGTTCACTTGTTTTGTAGCATGTATCACTATTTCATTCTTTTTAATGGCTGAATAATACTCTGTTATAATACATATGTATTTTTTTGCTTTGCCATTCACTGGTTAATGGACATTTGGATTGTTTCCATTTTTTGGTCATTATGAACAGTGCTGCTACGACATTTGTGCACAAGTCTTTGTGCAGACATATATTTTTATTTCTTTTGAGTGAAATAGAGTGGAATGGCTGGTTCATATGACAAATATGTGTTTAACTTTTGAAGAAACTTCCAAACAGTTTAAACCAACTGCACCATTTTCCACATTCACCAGCAATGTGTGGGTTCCAATTCCTTCGTATTCTCACCAGCACTTTTTATTATCTGTCCCTTAGTTTGTAACCATCCTAGTGTGTGTGAAGTGGTATCTGATTGGAGTCTTGATTTGTATTTTCCTAATGACTACTGATGTTGAGCCCTTTCACACGTGCTCTCGGCCATTTGCCGGTCTTCTCTGGAAAGATGTCTATTTAGATATTTTGCTGATTATTAAACTGGCATATTTGTCTTCTTATTGAGTGTGAAAGTTTTTTATATATTCTGGATATAAGGGGAGTAATATATTTACTTGATGGAGGGAAAAAAGGTTCACAATCCCCCTGCCCAGTCTGTAGTGGCTTCACAATCCCCCTGCCCAGTCTGTAGTGGCTTCACAATCCTCCTGCCCAGTCTGTAGTGGCTTCACAATCCCCCTGCCCAGTCTGTAGTGGCCTGGCCAGCAGGGTCTCCATGGCTCTTCTTTTCTCAGTGCCAGGGTGTTGCCCTTAGGGGACTCGTAGAAGCAGTTCTTTGAACTCTACCTCGTCCATGGTGTAAACAAGAGCAAAGGGGCAACGTGGGGACACAGGAATAGAAAAAGCTTCCTCAACTGCATAGGTGCTTAGAAATGGCCATAGAGGGGCTTGGGGAATGAGCTCCTCTTCAGTGAAGGGTTTCTTTTTTTTTTTTTTTTTTTTTGAGACAGAGTCTCTCTCTGTTGCCCAGGCTGGAGTGCAGGGGCAGTGGCGCGATCTCCACTCACTGTAAGCTCTGCCTCCCGGGTTCACACCATTCTCCTGCCTCAGCCTCCCGTGTAGCTGGGACTACAGGTGCCCGCCACTGCACCCAGCTAATTTTTGTATTTTTAGTAGAGACGGGGTTTCACCATGTTAGCCAGGATGGTCTCGATCTCCTGACCTCGTGATCCGCCCGTCTCGGCCTCCCAAAGTGCTGGGATTACAGGCGTGAGCCACCGCGCCCGGCCTAGTGAAGGGTTTCTATCTCGTGTTCAGCTAAGCGAGTTTCCACTCCGTGATAGGGGAATAGCATAGGGTTTATCCTGGTCCTGCTCAGCATTCAGAGTCTTTTATTTTATGGCTCTGCCTTACTCAGCCCCATCACCCCAAGTCAGCGCACAGAGCCAGCCCGGGGTGTACTTAGCCTTCCCCATGGCCTCAGTTCTCACTGGGCTCCCTCTTGCCTCAGTAGCCCGGTTCCCTGTGGCCCAGTGCCATGGACAGCTGGCCGGCCCCCAGTGGCTGAACTGTCTACTCCTCAAGGAGATGGTGCCTTGAGAACACAGTCTGTGTCTCATCCACCTGTGTAGCCCCAAGCCAGTACTGAACGTAGCCCAAAACACCTTTGCAGACAATTTTCTTAAGCCACTGAATGAAGAAGAAGGAATGAATTCGTATATGGGAAATAGGAAAACTGAGACTCAGACAGATTAAGTAGTCTGTCTACTAGAAGACTCAAGACCTCCAGAATCACGTGGGTTGTCACGTGATGAAGGGACTGGGTCTCAAATTAAGGTTCTCTGATCCCCAGAGTGCTTTTTCCACTACATCAAGTTATGGGTCCTAGCCTTTTATCTTCAGACATCTCAACTTAGAGGACAAATGCTTAAACTACGAGGCTGATCAGAGATGGTTCTGAGGGGTGATACCACCAGAGTGGAGGGGGCAAATGGGATGGCAAGGTAATTGTATGTGTGGTTTCCATAGAGATGTTAGGGAATAAATATTTCTAATTTCAACTTAGAGGAGGCATATTTATATACAAGGCAAATTAGGGATGGCTCTGAGGGGTGATACCGCCACAGTGGAGGGAGAAAATGGGATGGCGAGGAAATTGTATATGTGGTTTCGATGGTCGATGGAGATGTCAGGGAGTAAATACCTTTCCGGAGATGACTCTGATTTGTGAGACACTGCAAGATCTCTTGGAGGAGCTGGGATTTGGGGAGTGAAAGTAGCAGTGCTAGGAAGAACCTTGGAGGCAGCTGAATCATGGCACAGGAGAGGGATAGGATAGGACGTATTTGGGACTTGGGGAGTTGTCCCTGTAGCATGTGGGTATCTCAGGAGCCTGGGAATTGTAGCTAGAGAGCTGGGGTGAGATCCTTCTGAAGGTCAGGCTGAAGCATTTTTCTCCTGTGGTGAGACCTGATTAGAGGCTCTAGAGGAGTCAGTTGGCTAACCAGGATCTCATATATGTTTTCTCCAGTTTCATGAAACATTGAGAGTGTTCCTTTTCTTACATAACTCTCTGGTCTCAGCTATTCTGATTTCACCATCTCAAAAATCAGAGACTCTTGAAACATCTTTGCAATAAAAAGAAAATGGTGCTTTTTGTTTGCTGTTTGGCGAGAAGCTGTCTCCAGAAATGCTCTATAGGAGAGTAAGCAAAAGACACGAAGGCGGGCACTTTGGCAACGTGAATGTATCTCTTAGTCAAACAGCTCCCTGGCTTGACTGAGCAGGGTTTGCTTTCAGCCCCCTCACACTACAGTAGGGCAGGAAACGTTTTTTGATCAGCCTTGGTTTTCTAGATATGAGCCTTGTGCCTAGCAGATAGTGGGAACTGACTGATTTGAGTGAATGAAACAAACATATTCAATGAGCCAGTTAATGAATGAATGAATACTGTGATGGTGTGTTTCTCCTATACATAGCATTACCCAATTAGTAATAGTGAATCACAAGGTTACTTCTCCTAGTGCTTGGTAGTTTCCTGGGAAAGAAAAAAAAGTCACTGATATGGTTACAGTAAAGAGAATTTAACGATTGGCCAGGCGCAGTGGCTCACGCCTGTAATTCCAGCACTTTGGGAGACCGAGGCGGGCAGATCACACGAGGTCAGGAGTTCGAGACCACCCTGGCCAACATGGCAAAACCCCGTCTCTACTAAAAATACAAAAATTAGCCTGGCGTGGTGTTGGGCGCCTGTAATTCTAGCTACTTGGGAGGCTGAGGCAGGAGAATCACTTGAACCCAGGAGGCGGAGATTGCAGTGAGCCAAGATCACGCCACTGCACTCCAGCCTGGGTGACAGAGTGAGACTCTGTCTCAAAAAAAAAGAAAAAAAAGAGTTTAACAATTTAGGACGGTCTGATGGTAGTTTACCAAATATTTTAAATTTTGATGGACCTATAGAGAAATTAGCCCATTGTAACTTTATTTTTTGCAGAGAGTTCACATATAAACCAGTTGCCTAGCCTCACTATGAGAAAATGTTTGAAAGTCTCCAGTTGCCTGTCACTTCAAGTCTATTTCCTTTTTTTTCTTTATTTCTTAAAAAAAAAAAAAAACACTTAAAAATGGGGTACATGTGCAGAACGTGCAGATTTGCTACACAGGTATATGTGTACCGTGGTTTGCTGCACCTATTGACCCGTCCTCCAGGTTCCCTCCCCTCAGTCCTCACCTCCCAATGGGCCCTGGTGTGTGTTGTTCCTCTCTCTGTGTTCATGTGTTCTCAGTGTTCAACCCCCACCTATGAGTGAGAACACGTGGTGTTTGGTTTTCTGTTCCTGCATTAGTTTGCTGAGGATAATGACTTCTAGCTTCTTCCATGTCCCTGCAAAGACATGATCTCATTCCTTTTTATGGCTGCATAGTATTCTATAGTGTATATGTACCACATTTTCTTTTTCTAGTCTATCATCGATGGGCATTTGGGTTGGTTCCATGTCTTTGTTACTGTAAATAGTGCTGCAATAAACATATGTATGCATGTGTCTTTATAGCAGAATGATTTATAATCCTTTGGGTCTATACCCAGTAATGGGATTGCTGAGTCAAATGGTATTTCTGGTTCTAGATCCTTGAGGAATCGCCATACTGTCTTCCACAGTGGTTGAACTAATTTACATTCCCACCAACAGTGTAAAAGTGTTTCTGTTTCTCCACAGTCTCACCAGCGTCTATTGTTTCCTGACTTTTTAATAATCACCATTCTGACTAGCGTGAGATGGTATCTCATTGTGGTTTTGATTTGCGTTTCTCTGATGATCAGTAATGTTGAGCTTTTTAAAATATGTTTCTTGGCCACGTAAATGTCTTCTTTTGAGAAAAGTCTGTTTCCTATTTAATACTAGGTTCATGATCTTCAGAAGCCCTTGGATCTGGGTCTCCCTTTCGGAATTGGAAGAGAAACACTCACTACCATTATTTCTGTATTTTTGGCCTAGTGAAGAGAACTTTCAGCTAGCAATCAGGAAACCTGAAAGACCCACTTGTTTTATTAACATGAAAACGTTATCCAAGTAGCATTATCTCTTACTTGTTTTGTGAACTTGTTGTGAGGAATTTACAAAATCCTTTAGACAATGTGGAGTTTTAACACAATTTGAAATCCTGAAGAAAAAGGAGCCATGGAAGAGACCCAAAGGCTTACATTAGAGGGAGCAAGTGTGCTCTTTCAAGTCATGGGAGGAAGCCACTGTGGTTCCAAGTAGGAAAAACCAATCTAGCGTCTTCTTTTAAATGAAAATTTCTCCTATGAAAATCTGGCTTTCAGCCTGATCTGGGATGGTGCCAGTGAGTGGGTAGGCAAGGAAAAGGCAGTGAGAGGTAGCTAATTAATTAGTCAATCAAAAAGTATTTATAGATTCTCTAGGTATAGGGCACCATGCTGGACTCAGTGGGAGATGCAAAGAAGAGTAAGATCCAACCTCAGCCCCTGAAAAGCTTGCAGCCGGTCTCCTTGGGAGACAAGGTGTACATGTGCTGACAGGAAAGAAAGCACAAGGCAGGTTTTTAATTGGGCAGTATGTCTCACAGATGCAAAATAGGTAATCCAGGCAAATAGGGTGTTATTCTAGGCTTATCACTATTTACATTGTGCCATGGAGTGTCGATGTTCAAAGCATCTATGAAAGCTGCTTTTGTAACTGGTTCCATTGAGCTAGTTAGGGCTTAATAGACCCTTCACCACTGAGCATAAGATGGGTTGGGTGAAGAAAATATGACGGATGAAGGAGTGCTGCTGTTTTGCAGAAATGACCCCAAAGAGATTGGGCCTTCACCCTTTGCTGTTTAGAAGCAAAAGAGTCGTCGTAAAAATGTTCAGAGGGAAAATATGTGATGAAAAACATGAATTACATACCACAATTTTCATTTTATGGTAACCGCACCTTCATGTAGACTTGAGAAAACTCTTTTAAACATGTTGGAGGAATAAGTACATGGACAGAGGAAAATGAAGTGTTGGGGACAAAAATAAGGCTATACTGACCTGAAGTTTTCCGTTAGTCATTTCCATTGACCAGATCTTCTAGATGACTGCTTGACATTCCAAATATAACTATTCCCGCTGACAGCAAAATGAGATGGAATGACTTAATAGCGGCAGCTAACGTTTATTATTGACCATGTTCCAGACTTTCTCTACCTTTATACTTCATGGCAACCCTGTGTATAGTATACCTCCTGGCTCAGATGCAAAGAGTCATAATTGTGTTAACTCTGGATACTGATCACACAAAAATTGTGATATAACACTATTGGGAGGACAAGACAATAGGCAATGTGCATGTAGGTAGTAGTGGAGACTGAGCAAGGAAAAAGTAAACCCTTGTATTTTTGGTGGGAACTCAGTAGATAATGCCCCAAACTGAAGAAAACCAAATAAGACACAGAGATAGAGTCATGTTATTTAGAGATAAGGGGGAGGTGGGGGGTGATTATCAAAGACACAGTTAAAATAATTGAAAATGATTGGCACTTATGACACAGAATGGAAGAGTGTAGAACTATTGATTCTTTAAATTATGTGCATGTTTAGCTTTGATAAAAATAAAAATTAGACTGGGCGCCATGGCTCATGCCTATAATCCCTTTACTTTGGGAACCTGAGATGGGCGAATTACTTGAGCCCGAGAGTTCAAGACCAGCTTGGACAACATAAGGAGACACTGTCCCTGCAAAAACTAAATTTAGAAAATTAGCCAGATGTGGTGGCATGCCCTGTAATCCTAGTTACTAGAGAGGATCTTTGGTGGGAGGATCCCTTGAGCCCAGGAGGTGGAGGCTGCAGTGAGCTATGACTGTGCCACTGCACTCCAGCCTGAGAAATAGAGTGAGACCCTGTCTCAAAACAAAAAACAAAAAACCTTGAAAAGTGAGGGGAAAATTCAAATAAGAAAAAAAAAAAAAAAGACCAAAAAGGAGGATGGGTGCACTTCTCATTATAATGACACTCAAAACAGAATACCAAAAAAAAAAAAAAAAAATTAATTAATTCAAAACAAAGAATTAAGATTAATCTCAAGTACAAGTTTTCAAAACCTGATTTTTTTTTTTTTTTCTGAGACAGAGTCTCATTTTTTCACCCAGGCTGCAATGCAGTGGGGTGAACATGGCTTACTGCAGCCTCGACCTCCCAGGCTCAAGAGATCCTTCTGCCTCAGTCGTCCAAGTAACTGGGACTATAGGCATGTGCCACCACAACCAGCTAATTTTTCAATTTTATGTAGAGATGGGTTTCGCTATGTTGCCCAGGCTGGTCTAGAACTCTTGGACTCTAGCAATCCACCTGCCTCCGCCTCCCAAAGTGCTGGGATTACAGGCGTGAGCCACCGGACCCAGACCCTAAAACAAATCGTGAAAAAGAGAAAGTTGTGCCATGTTATGTTCCTTCCTCTTTTTTCCCCACACACACTCACACTCTGGTCAGGTGTTTCTGTGTATCCTCTGGCCTTTCCTTGCCGTCGGCTTCTACTTGAATAGGATGACTAGCGATGATCTGGAGGACCAAGTTTGAGCTGTGTCATCTAACCCAGTCGCTTTATTCTCCAGCTGTGAATCTGGCTTCTCTTTGTTCCTCACTGGGTTCTTAGAATAGCTTCTTTCCTACCATCTTGCTGTATCCTCCTATTCTGCTGGCCTCCTGAACCAAACTCCTCGGTCTATCCCCCTGGCTCTGACTCATTCCTTACCCTGACCTTGCTGTCTGTATTTGCTTTGACTACCCTATGAGTTTCCTCAACCTAATTCTTAATTCCTGGCTGCCACCTCCTTGTCAAAACTTGGCTAAATCCACTTTGGAATGCTAAGGCGGATGGGACTGCCTGGGAAGAATTTGGAGAATCTGCAGGTCTGCTCTTTCCTCATTCTTGAGAGCCAGGCTAGTGGCTGAGGGTATATGGAGAGAGAGAGGGAGAGAGGCAGAGAGAGTTTGGAGAGAAGAGGGCATGATCATGCCGACCATCCTGGGCCCCATCAGTCTCCTTGGGAATGCTAATATGTCTCCTGGTATAGTCTTTCTTTTATTTATTCTTCATTTTATCTTAGAAACTGTTCTGAAAGTTTTAAACCCAGAGACATCTCTCCAACTTCCTTGCATGAGCTGTATTTTGACCACTTTAGAGACTGTGGCAGAATTTCAGTCTTGCTCGTGGTGATTTTACATGGAGTGACATCTGAGTCGCTTTTCGACTGCATTCCACACCAATCTGTCCAGCCCTGCAGCTTGTGGGCTGACTCCTGTTGTCTTTCAACATACGGAGCACTATGAGATAGTGCGAGTTTGGGTCTTGTCAGGGAGTCTGATTAAGCCACAGTCAGAGACGGCAGTCCTAAGTGTGAAATGTAACAGGCCTTCTCAAGACAGCTTCATCTGTGAACTGCTGGAGGTGGCTGGTGCCATTCTGTTAGGAATAGGAGCTTGCTAACAAAGCAAACATTTTTTTTTTCTGTCGCGGGCTAGGTCTATGGTGGTAACATTTGGCAAGTTGAGTAACAGGGAACATAGATAACTGTGAACAGATGGGCAACTATTAAAAGATTTCAGGGGCTTTCATCATTTCTCAAATGGCCTTCACCCACCTACAGGATACCCAGTTCCCTTGCAAGAGGATTACGTAAAGGATTCAATTACATTTCTCTTTCCTTTTTTTTTTTTCTTCAATTGCGATGGAAGCACAAGCTCTGACGTGAAGAGGAAAAGAATAGATGAGAAATTTCTAATTTTGAATCCCCTTAGGATTAGATGCTGATTTCAGCTGTGCAGAGAACACTGCCCCATATTTTGCAAGAGTAACTGTTGCCAGTTTCAGGAGAGATGACTTTCCAAAATAGACAGTAAACTCCGCCCTCCACAGCCGATGACCATCTGACATTCAGACAGAATTACAGAGGTATATAAGCTTTTGAAACTTTTATAACCTTGCTTTTGAAAAACGGCAGTGGCACGTCATCACTGCGTTTAAGCTCAAAACTGATGGACTACAAAACACATAAGAGAAATGTATTGCCTGGTCCCCTGCAGAAACATAAAATATTTATCCATCTGAGAGCAATTAAATGTATTTCCCCCTGCTTTAGGACAGCAGTGTCTCTGATTCAGAAGCATGCTGTTCCTCTTTTGCTCAGAATGATGCTTGGAAGGTTCTTAAGAGGGAGAAGAATTCCAGGCACTGATTAAGAGGAGGCATGTTGTCTTCTCTTAAGGGGCAGCAGCCTGATTTTGCCAAAAGCAGTCATAAGTTGATGTGGCCGGGGTTAAGGTGGCTATAAGCTAGATCTCAGGAATCTGAACAAATTAGATTGGGTGTCATTCCTCAGAGGTTGCCTTAATGACATATAGATTCTAGGGCCAATAATCTTAATATAAGTTTACAATTTTAGTGGATACTTACCCTATGCACAGTCATTTAATTTTCTGTTTGGAAGCAGGAAGCATGGATACCCTGCCCCCTCGCCATTTTTTTTTTCTTCTAGACAGTGTCTTGCTCTGTCACCCAGGCTGAAGTGCAGTGGTGTGATCTCAGCTCACTGCAACCTCCACCTCCTGGGTTCAAGCAATTCTCCTGCCTCAGTCTCCCGAATAATTGTGTTTACAGGTACCTGCCACCATGCCCGGCTAACCTTTTTATTTTTATTATTTTATTTTATTATTTTATTTATTTTTGAGATACAGTCTCTCTCTGTTGCCAGGCTAGAGTGCAGTGGCACAATCTCAGCTCACTGCAACCTCCGCCTCCCGGGCTCAAGTGATTCTCCTGCCTCAGCCTCCCGAGTAGCTGGGATTACAGGCATGTGCCACCATGCCCAGCTAATTTTTGTATCTTTGGTAGAGATGGGGTTTCACCAGGTAGGCCAGGCTGGTCTCGAACTCCTGACCTCATGATCCGCCTCTCTCAGCCTCCCAAAGTGCTGGGATTACAGACGTGAGCCACCGCACCTGGTCACCCTGCCCCATTTTTATCTCCAGTCCTCTAATCAGCTTCAGTCCCTATTTATCCCAGCCAAGAATACTGGGTAACTGAAGATCCCTGTCTCTACAAACCACCCCACCGAAGACTAAATTTTGCTTAAACATAACCAGCAGCCTTATAAAAGGAAAATAACCATTTGTCATATTTTAAATTAAAACCCTACATTCAGAATAATTATAATTTAAAATAATTCAGCAACAGAAACACCAAAACAAACCAATCAGTAACAAGTGCAAAACAATTAGCTCTTGGAGGTGATGGCCTCTTTGCCTGCTAAATGATGCTCAGGTTCATAAACTCAGTTCTCCTGGATTGGGCTGTTTGGTTTTATGTAATTGAGTAAACAAGGATTATCAGTGGGTTTAGTCTCCTTGGAGAATTTTACTTTAACAGAAGGAATTATTGAAAATACTGAAAATATGTTCCCACCATTAGCAGAAGAAGAGCTGGCAATATTAATTTTTCCATATATGTTTTGTAGGCTTTCAAAAAGTAAGTACTGCACATAGATTGTGTCATATAACAAAGAAGCATCCACACAGGCACTTGGAAGCAGTATAAAGGGAGTGAATATTTGTGTATTACATACTGGGCTTGTAATAATCACTAATGGAATAGAAAATAAGCTCAATATAATGCTGATTTTTTTTTTTGTTGTTCCAAGATTTAGGTTCTTTTGAATTTCACATATTTTTCTGATATTTAGAAATACTCTTTAGATAAATAAAAGATGCATGCACACACATTTATAGCAGCACAGTTCGCCATAGCAAAGATACGGAACCAACCTAAGTCCCCATCAACCAATGAATGGATAAAGAAAATGTGGTGTATATGCACTATGCAATACTAGTCAGTCAAAGACAGGAACAAAATAAGGTCTTTTACATTAACTTGGATGGAGCTGGAGGCCATTATTCTAAGTGAAGTAGCTCAGGAATGGAAAACCAAATATCCTATGTTCCTCACTTATAAGTGGGAGCTAAGCTATGAGGATGCAAAGGCATAAGAATGATATAATGGACTTTGGGGACCTGGGGAAGGATGGGAGGGGGATGAGGGATAAAATACTACACGTTGGGTACAGTGTACACTGCTCGGGTGATGGGTGCACCCAAACCTCAGAAATCACCACTAAAGAACTTATCCATGTAACCAAAAACCACTTGTACCCACCCCCAAAACTGCTGAAATTAAAAAACAACAATAATACATACAATTTCTTGGTTACAAAAATAAAAACAAAGCCATCCCCAGTGATTGTGTCTTCCTCCTTGCTGTTGTTGAGACTGATGGTGTTGGTTTGCTTATTCTCCCTGATGCTCATGCAGCCACCGTTTGTGCCTGTGCTTTTCCAGAATGGCCAACATGCAGGGACTAGTGGAAAGACTGGAACGAGCTGTCAGCCGCCTGGAGTCGCTGTCTGCAGAGTCCCACAGGCCCCCTGGGGACTGCGGGGAAGTCAATGGTGTCAGTGGAGGTAGGGTCACAAACTGTTGTCATTCCTGGTCTTCTTGTGGGTCACTTCATTTTGTTTCCATCATTTCACTCTCAAGGAACATTTCTATTATCCTTCAGCTTCCTTACCCCTTCCATTGTATGTGACCATAACATTAACCAGAGGCAAGCAATCCTGAAAAAGAGAAAGGAAGAAAATCTTTCAACCCACAATCCACAAAAATTATCAGTATCTGTGCCTTTTAGAGACAGGGTCTCGCCTTATCACCCAGGCTGGAGTGCAGTGGTGCAGTCATAGCTCACAGTGACCTCAAACTCCTGGGCTCAAGCCATCTCCCCACCTTGGCCTCCCAAAGTGCTGGGATTACAGGTGTGAGCCACTGTGCCCAGCCTCAGTGCCTCTTAAGAGCATATTCATCTTTCGTTTAGTGTTCATACTGCTGTCCGGCACTCAATGACTAAATATATTATCTACATAATTATCAAAAAAGAAACTAATGTTCTTGATTAGAATGTAAATTGGAAGGAATTATCATTCTGTAGATTTTCATTTTAAAGAGAACAAATCACTAAATTTAGGAACTCAAGTTTTGAAGGAAGCTAGTGTTATGCAAAGACAAATATGACTGTGATGTAACATAGCTACGTCATGGTGTTTTACCTTTGCCTATTCCTAACCAAATATGGTGTTTTTTTTGTTTTGTTTTTTTTGTTTTTGTTTTTGTTTTTTTTGAGATGGAGTCTCGCTCTGTCGCCCAGGCTGGAGTACAGTGGCATGATCTCGGCTCACTACAACCTCCGCTTCCTGGATTCAAGTGATTCTCCTGCCTTAGTCTCCCGGGTAGCTGGGACTACAGGTGCCTGCCACCACGCCCAGCTAATTTTTTGTATTTTTAATAGAGACGGGGTTTCACCATGTTAGCCAGGATGGTCTCGATCTCCTGACTTCATGATCCGCCTGCCTCGTCCTCTCAAAGTACTGGGATTACAGGCGTGAACCACCATACCCGGCCAACCAAATATGCTTTTAAAACTATATCCTAATGCCATACTGTAAAACATTTTTTAATTATATAATCAAAACTAAAAAGTTGGCTACTTTCTCAAAAAGGGTACCACATATGGCAAACTCTCCAAGTTATCTACAATAATTTTTCCAATTCCTTCTTGAATAAGGGACAAAGAAAAATTACAAATAATTTACTTAATAATTTTTTTTAACAAATAAAGGACAACCAATTAAATTTGAATTTCAGATAAAGAACACTTTTTGGGGGTTTATAAAGATGTCCCAAATACTGCATGGGCTATACTGCGTGTTATGCACCTACATCTAACATTTATTCATTGCTTATCTGAAATTCAAATTGAACCAGGCAATCTGCACTTAATATGGCAACTCTGTTCTTGTCACGTGGGCTCTTCCTCCTTATCTGACCCATATGGAATCCTGTCAGGTTTTTTTGGGCTGAGAAAAGCCGTGGGGAAGAAGGGACTTCAGAAAAAGCTTTCACCAGGGAAGACCTACATTGGTGCTTCTAGAGTTTCAGGCGAATTTGGACCCGTGCCTGTATTACATACCATGGGACAGAAATTACTGTGTGAGCACAAATGTGCTGGCTGGTTTATTTCCCCCCTGAACATAATGAAAATTAAAATGCTTTGAATGAATTGAAAGGGGGTGTTGTTTTAAGGAAGGCTGCCAGGAGCCTGTAAGTTTTTTCCGCTCCAACTGAGACACATCTATGATTTCACTTTAAGCCTCTTTTTGTTAACTGTATACAGTTGGCATATGAGATTCAATAAACCTTATTTGTAAGAAAATATTTTCATCCTCTCTTCAATAACTTTGTTTCATTATACGTATATGTTGGCATCAGGTGATTAAAGACATTTCTCTAAACTACTGACCACAAATGTTAAGCCTTTGTTTTGTGAATACACAAAACAAAGTTAAAATCCAACTACCAGGAGATTATTTAGTATTATTGAGTAAAGAAAAAAAAACTCAATAATTTGAACCTCACTTATTCAAAGAGGTACTAGACTGAACTTGGTACTTTGTAAAAAAAGATTTTTTTCTAGGAAAATTAATAGGCTTAGAATTAGAGGGTATGTAATTAAATTATTTAAATTATTTAAGTGTTTAAACAAATATTTTTCTCATATAACAAATCATTCCAAACCAGTTATTAAAGCAGAGCTCTTCTAAAACAACTTAGCCCACAATTTACTATCCTACTTGAAATGAAGTAGGATAATTAGTAAATTGTCTGAATGATATCCATCCTTAAAACATTTTACTAATGCTAAACAACACCATTTCCATTTCTTCTTAATTAGTAAGTTTTGACAATTTTCTAAATTCTACTTTTGACAAATCCGCAGAACAACCTTTTACCTTACTTGTAAATATCATTATGACAATGTTATAGCAAAAGTTAAGTTTTTTTTTACTTTAAAAGAAACTTTTGGCCAGGAGTAATGGCTCCTGCCTGTAATCCCAGCTCTTTTGGAGGCTGAGGCAGGCAGGAGATCGAGACCATTCTGGTTAACACAGTGAAACCCCGTCTCTACTAAAAGTACAAAAAATTAGCCAGGCGTGGTGGCGGGCGCCTGTAGTCCCAGCTACTCGGGAGGCTGAGGCAGGAGAATGGCGTGAACCTGGGAGGCAGAGCTTGCAGTGAGCCGAGATCACCCCACTGCACTCCAGCCTGGGCGACAGAGCGAGACTACATCTCAAAAAAAAAGAAACTTTTAGAAGGAACATAATCCCTTACAAATGCATAATAGGCATAGATCAAAAGACCACTCTATTTTGATACTGGTATTATGATGTGCTTTAGAAGGTGAGTGCTTTTTGTTTTTCTCTGATGACAATCGGGTAAGTCCAGGTCAACGGTTGAAGAAATATTTTTGCGTTTTTACAATGTGACAAACACCATGCTAGGTGCAAGAAAATTGAAGATGAATTATCCGCAGTCCTGATGCTCCAGAATCTTTGGTCTCAATGCATTACTATTCAGGGCCCCAAATTCTTTGATTAAGGGATGCTCAAAGGATGCAGTTTGGAGAGAAAGACAGGTCTGCCTGCAGGAGGTGTGAACAGAGCTGAACGATGAAAGGAAATTGGAACATATTCCCTTTTATCATTTGTACCTTCTGCTCTGTCAGAAGAGGACTCTGACACATTTCTGAAACTTTCTCCCACTTTAAATACTCAGCAGAGACCGCACCCCACCTCCCCCGCCCCTCACCCCGTGCCCCGCCTGGGGCGTCTTCCATAGCAACAAACAGGTTTATCTGTTTCCAAAGGGATCCATAAGGAGCCTTTGGGCTTGTGTCCTTCTTATGTTCCAGAAGTTGTTACATACTGTGCTGTGAACTTTAAGGTAACTTACTCAGCTTCAACATCTAGCTTCAGCATCCTGCTCAGAAGTTACAACACACCTGCAGAGCCGTAAATAACATTTCCATCACCCTTTGGGCCTGTGGAAATGGGTAATTGGGAAAAAGAAAAAGAAAGACACTCACCTAATAGTTTTGTGAGCATGGATGATGTATTTGTACAACATGAGGAAAGGAATCCTAGGTTTTGGTTAGAGTTTTCATAGTTTCTCAGTATTGTATTTCTCAATATTAGGGACATGAAGTCAGGGACTTACATTTTTTTTCTGTTAATTAAAAGGCAGGGAAGGAAATGCAGAGCACACCTGTTGGGCAGTTGCCACCTGAGCTTTGCCAGTAATTTGGCAGCTCTGAACCCAACGGGTATGGCCTCAGCAGTCAGTTTCACTCCCACTGTGGTTGTCCTCCCGCCCCCTGGGGGTGAAGAAGGAAGAAAAGGAGTGAAATCAGCTTTCTTTTCCTCCTTGCCCAGAGTTCATTATTACCTTCTGACTGTCCTCGGTAATCTTGGGATTGTAAGGTCATTACAGCACCTGAGCAGGTGGCTATGGAGGAAGGGCCACTGGCTTTGAATGAATTGGCTGGGTTCAGGTTTTGGATCTGCCTTTTGTTTGGTCTGTAACTGTGGCCCAGTCAAGTGCCGTGTTTGCAAGCCATCTCCTCATCTGTAACATTGCAATGGTGCTACCTACCTCCCTGGGTTCGGAGGGAGTGAAATGAAATTATGTAGCGTCTTTACTCAGGAGGATGAAAAATAGCAAAACAGTGTTTTCCGGAGCTGTTGAGAAATGTTTAATAAACATTGATTGAGATCCAGGCATGGTGGCTCACGCCTGTAATCCCAGCACTTTGGGAGGCCTAGGTGGGTTGATCACTTGAGCCCAGGAGTTCGAAACCAGCCTGACCAACATGGAGAGACCCTGCCTCTACAAAAAATAAAAAAATTAGCCGGGCATGGTGGCGCACTTCTGTGGTTTCAGCTACTTGGGAGGCTGAGACTGGAGAATCACTTGAACCCAGGAGATGGAGGTTGCAGTGAGCCAAGATCACGCCACTGTACTCCAGCACAGCCTGGGTGATAGAGAGTGAGACTCTGTCTCAAGGAACAAATAACAAAAACACTGATTGAGTGAAGGAATGACTTAGCGAATGAATTAGTGAGAATGACATTGATGATATTAAACTTCCATATTGCCTATGGCAAGACAGTCCCAGGTTTTCTTTTCTTTTTTTTTTTTCTTGAGACGGAGTCTCGCTCCATCACTCAGGCTGGAGTGCAGTGGCGCGATCTCGACTCACTGAGATCACCTCCACCTCCCAGGTTCTAGCGATTCTCCTGCCTCAGCCTCCCAAGTAGCTGGGATTACAGGTGCCCACCACCACGCCCAGCTAATTTTTGTATATTTATAGAGACGGGCTTCACTATGTTGTCCAGGCTGGTCTTGAACTCCTGACCTCAGGCGATCTGCCCGCCTTGGCCTCCCTAAGTGCTGGGATTACAGGTGTGAGCCACCGCGCCGGCTAGTCCCAGGTTTTCATTCAACTGCCAGGGAATAACAAAATGCTCCTTTCCCCAAGGTGTGGCACCCTCCGTGGAAGCCTTTGACAAGCTGATGAACAGTATGGTGGCTGAGTTTTTAAAGAACAGTAGGATCCTTGCTGGGGATGTGGAGACCCACGTAAGTACTTTCCTCCCCTGTTCTCAGTGGAGTTTAAACTTACCAGCCCAGCCTCTGACAACTCTAAACAGCCTGAGGAGATCTTTATTTGTTTTTTTACTCTGGCTAGGCAGATGGTGGCTAAAACATTCATTTGCCCATTTATTCATTTAATTGTTCCTTCAACGCCTATGGATAGAGCCTTGCCCGGCACTGTTCTGGAAGCTAGAAGCATGGGGATGAACAAGATAGGCCACATCCTGCTCTCACAGAACTTCCACTTTAGTCTGGGAAACAGATGATATATACAAATATATAAACGAATTCAGGTAGTGTTAAGTACGAAAAGAATAAGAAAGCCAGGGTCATGATTTAGAGTGCTGGAAGCAGGGATACTGCTTGAGATAGGAAGGTGTATCTGAGGTGACACTGAGCAGAGACCTGATGGAGAGAGGTAGTGAGCTGTGGAGAGATGTGGGGAAGAGAGTTCCAGGCAGAGGGAACAGCAAGAGCAAAGGCTCAGAGCAAGCGTGGTGTGTTCCCAGCAGAACAGAACGTCTGGGAGAAGATAAGGGAGAAGGATAACAAGGGCTCAGAGTACAACATGCTCTTCTCGTCACAGTGAGGGACTTGGCTCTCCTTCCCACTGTGATGGGAAGCCACCTGGGGTCACCGGGCAGAGGACTCAGGGTGATTTGATTTATGCTTTAAAAAAGTTCCCCTGGTTGAGCTGACTCAGTCACCAGCCACCCTTCTTCTTTCTCTAAAATGCGGCCTGAGGATATCACCTCACATCCATTGGGATGGCTACTATCCAAAGAACAGGAATTAACAAGTACTGGTTAGGATGGGGAGAAGCTGGAGCCTCTATGCACTGTTGGTGGGAATGTAAAGTGGTGCAGGCATGGTGGAAAACAGAATGTTGGCTCCTCAAAAAAAAAAAAAAAAAAAAGAACTACCATATGATCCAACAATTTCACTTTTATGTATATCCCCCAAATTTAAAAGCAGCATCTCCAAGAGACACCCATGTTCATAGCAGCATTATTCACAATAGCCACGAGGTGGAAGCAACTCCAGTGGGCACTGACAGATGCACTAAATGTGGTCTTTACATACAATGGAATATTATTCACCCTTGAAAAGGAAGGAAATGCCGTTACATGTTGTAATATGGATGAACCTTGAGGACATGATGCTAAGTGAAATAAGCCAGATACAAAAAGACAAATACTGTATGATTCCACTTATTTGCAGTACCTGGGGTGGTCAAATTTGTGGAGATAAAGTAGAATGGTGTTTGCCAGAGGCTGGAGGGAGCAGAGAATAGGAAATTGTTCAATGAGTGCAGAGTTTCAGTATTCCAAGATTAAAAAGTTCTGGAGATTGTACAACAATATGAATATACTTAACACTACTGAGCTATACACTGACAATGGTTAAGATGGTAAATTTTATGTTATGTGTATCTTACTCTAATTTTGAACAAAGTACAGCCTGAGGAAAAGCAAAAACACAGAGTTTGATAATCTCTGGATTGGAAGAGAACTTTAAAGCTACCTAAGCTAGCCTGCCAGTTTTAGACACTTTTTGTATTTTAAAACATATTAGCATCATCTCCGGGGTTAGTCATTGTTTGCATGCATTTAGTGAAAATCTAATGTGATAGCCAAAGCAATTAAAAACATAAAAAGACATTTATCACTGGATTCTTCTTTTTCTTTGACCTTTGTTTCTCACTAAGGATTGAATTCCGAATCCACCTACTTATAGATTTCTCAGCAACAGCACAATCCTGGCAAAACCATTTTCAGTATAGATTCACAGAAAATCTGATTCTTCAATAAAGTTGTGGTTTGGGGCTTAAAAAAAAAAGTATAAAGGGATTCTCTCTTTGCTCCCCTCCCAATTAGACATCATATGCAACACACAACACCAGTCTCCCAGGGGATCCAGTGACTCTGGTTATGCCAGAGGCTCCAAGATTGTAATTAAATAGGTGCTTATCTCATCATATTGCAATGTATTTGTTTGCCACATCTGAGAAAAACAAAGATACTTCTCCATTTCTGTTGAAGTATACCCCTTGGTGAAAGAGACAAGCCTTGATATATATGAGTTCTGGAAAAACCTGGGCACTAAGAAGCGTCCGCATCAAATGTATCCCACAGCTCTATCGTTACTACTCTAGTCTGTTCTTTTCCTCAGTGTTTTTGTTTACAAGAAACCTTGTATGCAGCAAGAGAGTGGCTGAGCCTCTTATATTCTGAGACATGATAACTCCTGAATGCTAGCATACACAAAGGAATATTATCTGTAATACACTGAAAAAGATGCTTGAGTGATTGATGAACATTTTCTCTCTTCAACACTATCACAGTAATCATTGTATCACTATGGTTACTATTAATTAATGTCAACATTAGGCTTCTGAGGTACACAGTACATTATAACTCATTAGGAGTATCTCAAAAATTCTAGATAGAAACTTTTTATAGGAGAATAATGAGGCCTATAAATAAATGTATTTAACTTTGCATTTTTTAAAAAAGATTTGTGTGCTGTCTTCAAATTGCACAGTAAACAGTCCCTTTAAGTTCTTTTTAGAACAAAGTGAGATATAAAGTGTAGCTTGATTAATATTAAGTTTTTCATCTCTTCATTCATCAGGCTGTAAACAGGATGACTCAGATGAAGGAATATTCTCAATAACGAATATGTAATGCTTAAGGAAATGTTATGTTCTCACTAGTTTTTAAAAAATAGAGGAAAGGAAGGAAAAGAATAAAAGAGGGAAGGAAGAAAGACAAGCAAGAAAGAGAGAAAGAAAGAAACACTTGTCATCTGAAAGTTTAGACTCTAGCTCTACAACACAAAGAAAAGTACAGGCAGCTATAGTCCATCTGCCCATGACTTTAATACTTTGAACATGCTGTTTATTTTTTCTCTGGCTTATAGAACCATGTGTCATTGGCATTAAGCTTGCAGCTGTTGCCTCTCACATCAGCCAGAAGTGGGGGCTGAACTTTATTCCAAGAACACACCTGTTGCCTAGAAAAAAAGCCCTCACATACCTGATTGTACAGGATGGAAATTTGAGAGTGACACAAATGTGCATCATGTTAAATCCTGTGCCTGGGCTTAAAAGCCATTTCACAGATACCAGTAAGGAATAAGGGCAGCCAAGCTATGATTTAACGTCTGTCTCGATGTGTTGGCTGCTGGTTGGGTTTAATTTACTGAACACTCAATAGTCTATTGACAGAACGGACCACAAAAAAGGGGAACTAATAGCTACAATTGGGAATCTCTGCTGAACCGAAGAGCATAACAGGTTTAGAAAAGATTAGATCTTGTAAAGCCTTCTTGTGTGCAACCTAAACCAAAGGACTTGTTTAAACTACTCTTCAACCCAAGAACCATGACACAGCTTGCACCCCTTTTAAAAAACAATAGATAATTGTATGCATAATTGCATACATGCATGATTTTATAATAGATGTTGGGTAAATAGAGTTCTCAATGTCAAGAAGCAGATCCTCTAGAAACTGGGCCTATATAAGACCTAGCCCTTGGTTGGACATCATTTATCCATAAATAGATTTATGTGATTTGGGTTTTTTTTTTTTTTTTTTTTTTTTTTGAGACAAGAGTCTCGCTCTGTTGCCCAGGCATGAGTGCAATGGTGTGATCTCAGCTCACTGCAACTTCCGCCTCCCGGGTTCAAGCGTTTCTCCTGTCTCAGCCTCCCAAGTAGCTGGGATTACAGGTGTGTGCCACCACACCTGGCTAATTTTTGTATTTTTAGCAGAGATGGGGTTTCACTATGTTGGCCAGTCCAGTCTTGAACTCCTGACCTTGTGATCTGCCCTCCTGAGCCTCCCAAAGTGCTAGGATTATAGGTGTGAGCCACTGCACCCGGTCATTAGGGTTGTGGTTTTTTTTTTTTGTTTTTTTTTTGAGACAGAATCTCGCTCTGTCACCCAGGCTGGAGTGCAGTGGCATGATCTTGGCTCACTACAAGCTCCGTTTCCTGGGTTCATGCCATTCTCCTGCCTCAGCTTCCCCAGTAGCTGGGATTTCAGGTGCCCACCACCATGCCCGGCTAATTTTTTTGTATTTTTAGTAGAGACAGGGTTTCAAAGTGTTAGCCAGGATGGTCTCGATCTCCTGACCTCGTGATCAGCCAGTCCGCCCGCCTCCGCCTCCCAAAGTGCTGGGATTGCAGGCGTGAGCCACCGTGCCCTGCCCATTGGGGGTTATTTTTTAACAAAGCTATCCTATTGTTAGGAGTCATGGTGGAACTGATCTCAGGTCTATTTCTAATTGATGTGACAAATGTGAAGCAGCTGCACATCCTAGCTTTTCCTAACCCAAGTCCTTTTTGGAGATTTCTAAAACTTACATTTTAAATGTTTCTGGGAATCTGGAATATTTATTTCCTGTTCTTGATTGAAGTGGATTTAAAAAACTGTTATTACCACATGCTCTCACTAGTAAGTGGGAGCTAAACATTGAGAACACATGGTCACAAAGAAGGGGATAACAGACAGTGGGCCAACTGGGTGGTGGAGGGTGGAAAAAGGGTGAGGATCAGAAAGTACCTGTCGGGTGCTATGCTCATCACTCGGGCGATGAAATAATCTGTACACCAAACCTCCGTGACACAAATTTACCTACATAACAAACCTGTATGTGTACCCCGGAACCTAAACTAGAAGTTTAAAAAAAGATAGCATTAAAAAAAATAATTCTTATTAATTATTTAAAATGAAAGAACCACAATTTGAACAAAAGGGCAATAAAATTCAACTAAACATAACACACATAAAGCATACTATGATTAAATCACATGCCGCACAATATTCTGTCCTTGAGTTCCCTGACTTCTATAAAGGATGAACATGATCAGAAAGTTATTAGAGCCTCACTTTTGATGGGTCACGGTCACTATGCTAGATGTCCCTAGTCTTTACCATTTATTTAAATCATCTACAAAATAGGTTGCTCATTTTGTACCATGCTGTTCAGTTAATGAGTTCAAAGAGTGGCAAAAAGAGAAGTCCCTCTTCCTCTGACTTGCACTGGCAGTTTGTATTAATATTTGGAGTTAGAGTGGCCTTGCTTTTGACAGCATGACCTTGAGCTAGTCCCTTCATCTCCTTAACGAGGCAGGACGACATAATTTATCAGGGCCTCTGGCTCCCAATAGCCCATGCACCTGACTCATCAGTTCTCTCAGCCTGAAAGCATGAGGGAGCCATTCGGTTTCCAAATGAAGAGCTTGCAATAGTGTGGCCTCACCACCATTATAAAGAGCATCTTCAGCCATGCCAGGGAAGATACCCTGAGAAACAAGCAGAAGGAACCACATCAGAAAAAGGATACACAGAACACTAAAGACAAAACGTCTTTCCACTCTCCTGTGGTATAGATGAACATCTGGCTCCTTCATCTAAAAGGACCTGTAGGCCTCTACCAATCTGTGCTTTCTGGTCCTACGAGTTGTCACATCTTCCTTTACCTGAATATTATCTCTGAAACATATAATAACCTTACATCTGGAATATATAGTACAAAATATCTGCATGTGTATTTTACGGATGGTATCTTGTATTCTTTCAGTTCTTTCAATTCTCGAAAACATTTATGGATCATTTGTACTCATTTAAAAAGTGACCATTTACATTTTTGGTGCTTTAGAATCTGTGTCTATACAGGATCCCCATCCCAAAAAATCTTATCAGAAGCACCACTTTGGGGCTGACTCAGCAAACCAGCCCATTCCACGTCGATCTCCTCACCTCCCCCACTCTGCCTGCAGCCAACTAGCTCTCCCCATGAACTTCCAGTTTCCTGTTCACTGTTTTAATTTGAACATTAATTTTTATTACCACTAGATGTAGAATATCTTGGCAATTGCAAGCCCGAAGAATCTGTATGTGTTTCAGTTTCACCAAATGACAGAGATCCAAAAAATGACTTGCATCAAGAATTCTGCCTCTGGGTTTCATCCAGGCTTTAAATCGGGCATCTTCTTTCTTACTGTCTTAGCCATTAACGATAGCCAGAATTTTTAGAGAAGGAAGCATTTAAAAGTCATCCATTCCAGTTATCCACCCATCCACCCCCTTGGCTTGCTTGCTTCTTTTCTCTCTTTTTTTCTTGCTTCCTTCTTCCCTTCCTTTCTTCTCCCTCTTTTCTTTCTTTTCCTTTCTTTCCATATATTTTCATCCTTCTTTCCTTCCCTACTTCCTTCTCTCCCTTTTTCCCTCGTTTTTCTTCCTCCCTTCCTTACTTCTCCCTTTCTTTCTTTGCTTTTATTTTCTTTTTCTTCCTTTGTTCCCTCCTTTCTCCTCCCTCCCTTCCTTCCATCTATCTGTCTGTCTGTCTTTCTGTCTTCTACAGAGAAGAAAACTGCAAATTAGAGAGGCTAGGTGATGTGTGTGGTATGTTAAAGACCTCAGCAATGCTGTGGCAGAGCCAGGAATCTAGTCTCCAGAGTCTCTGTCTGTCACCTTGGCAGGCGCCTACTTTAACCTGCAGTAGGGTGGCCCCATCACCATTCTAAAAAGCATCTTCAGCCATGCCAGGGAAAACACCATGAGAAGCAAGCAGAAGGAACCATGTCAGAAAAAGGATACACAGAACACCGAAGATAACACATCTTCTCTTCCTGCCCTCCTGTGGTATAGACGAACATCTGACTCCTTCATCTAAAAGGACTCTAGGCCTCCACGTGTCTGTGCTTTCAGGTCCTACAAGTTGTCATGGCAGCTGTGTCTCCCGCCAGCCTTGTGGTAATTGACTGCCTGGTGAGAAGCAAGACGGCAATGACCTGCCTCCTTCCTCACTCCCTCTTTCTAGAAGAGGAGGATGGGTCTCCACGACCAGGCTCAGGCCCAGGGCAGAGGAGAGGGTGGAAGGCTACTGTGCCTCTTAGTGACCAGGAGAACGCTGCCTCCGGGACAGAACTCTGTCTCTCTGGATCTTCATTTCTGCTCCTTTGCACTGGCCTGGGCTCGGCCTGGTCATTACTCACTATGCTGTTGGCACCAAATTAGCAGAATTCAGAAAACTCACAGATAGATCAGCCTCTGTTATCATGTCTTCCCAAGAACGGGAAGTTTTATTCTCAGCACTGAACACATAGTTTACTACCAAACATGCTTCAATCCACAGCCCATCTCCTGCTAAATTTCAGGCCTTAACTGGACATCCCTGTGACTCCTTTTTTACTTAAAGTTTGTTTCTAGAGCACGCAATCTCCATCTATCTCACTGAACATCCTGATTTCATAAACACACTTAGAGCTTTGGGGACTGACCAATAAGAAACCGGACTTGAAATCAAAACCAGACTTCAAAGGGCCACCAGGCCTCACCAACCACAGGATTGCCCCGTCTACTCTACCAATGAAAAAAGTCATCACCAAGATACCTTGCTAAAACAACAAATCAGATTCCATGAGTCTCTAAGGTTAAGATGATACCTGCCCTTTTTCTTTTTCCTGGACAGCAAATGTGCTTTCTGCCGAACTCTTGCTTCAGTGTTTTTCTTTCTGCTTTTTTAGTAATTTAATTTTTTTTTTTTTTTTTTTTTTTTGAGACGGAGTCTCACTCTGTCACTTAGGCTGGAGTGCAATGGCGCGATCTCAGATCACTGCAACTTCCCCTCCCAGGTTCAAGCGATTGTCCTGCCTCAGCCTCCTGAGTAGCTGGGACTATAGACCCGCACCACCAAGCCGGGCTAATTTTTGTGTTTTTAGTAGAGATGGGGTTTTGCTATGTTGGCCAGGCTGGTCTCGAATTCCTGACCTCAAGTGATCCGCCTGCCTCGGCCTCCCAAAGTGCTGGGATTACAGGCGTGAGCCATTGCACCCGGCCTGATTTAATTTTTTGAGTAAATGTTTGCATGGGTTAAAAAATTGAAGCCAGGAAAAGCACTGCATGTACTTTGTATACTAATGTACGTGTTCATCCCATTGCCCGCCATACCCCTGAAAGTGACGAGTTTTCTAGTTACTTATGTATCCTTCCAGTGTTTATTTTTGAAAATACATTTATTCTTATTTTCCTTTTATGACTAGACGGTCACCTCATTATATACACAGCTTTGCACCTTGTTTTCTTCACTTAATATATTCTGGAGATCTTTTCTGTGAGTCCATCGAGCTTCTTCACTGTTTATTACAGCTTCAAAACACTCCTCTGTGTAGATTATCACTGTTTATTTGACCAGGCCCCTGTTGCTGGACGTTGGGATGTTTCTAATCTTTTGCTACAGTGCATAAGCATGTATGCACAGAATTATCTGTATACACAAGTATATCTGAGGATAAATTCTCCAAAATGGGATTCTTGGGTGTACCAGTTAGGGTCCTGGAAGGATACTCATGGATAGATCCTGTGAGTCTCTAAGGTTAAGATGATTAAACTCTTAATCTTGGCATGGTCAAACTAGGGACTTTTTCTTTCTTTCTTTCTCTTTCTTTTCTTTTCTTTTTTTTTTTTTGAGATAGAGTCTCACTCTGTCACCCAGGCTGGAGCACAGCAGTGCAATTTCGGCTCACTGCAACCTCTGCCTCCTGGGTTCAAGTGATTCTCCTGCCTCAGCCTCCCAAGTAGCTGGGATTATAGGTGCGTGCCACCCTCCCAACTAATTTGTTTTTTCTTTTGTGTTTTTAGTAGAGACAGGGTTTTACCATGTTGGCCAGGCTGGTCTTGAACTCCTGACTTCAAGTGGTCTGCCCACTTTGGCCTCCCAAAGTGCTGGGATTATAGGCATGAGCCACCGCGCCTAGCCCAAACAAGGGAATTTGAGGAGAGTTTAATAAAGGGACTATTTCCAAAGCTGTGAGCAGGCAGTCAGGAAACAAGAAATCATAAAGTACCCAGGACTACCAGTCACAGGAATCACTGCTACACCGAGGTTTGGAGAGGAAGAGAGAGAGGCGAGTATCAGAACCTTCCGCAGAGAGACACAGCCACGCGATGGAGACCAGCAGGAAGAACCAGGGGAATAAAGGCCACCTCCCGCTTGCCTCCCTTGCTCCAGTCTCCTGTCAAGCCTTCCACTGAACCCAGTGAGAATCCAGGAGCCAAGGAACCTGTGGATGTTGATGCCTTCTAGGTCAGGGGTCCCCAACCCTGTTCAGAACCAGGCTGCACAGCAGGAGGTGAGTGGCGGGCAAGCTTCATCTGTACTTACAGCCCCTCCCCATCCCTCATTTTACTGCCTGAGCTCCGCCTTCTGTCAGATCAGTGGAGGCATTAGATTCTCAGAAGAGCATAAACCCTATGGTGAACTGCACATTCGAGGGATCTAGGTTTTGTGCTCCTTATTAGAATCTAATGCTTTATGATCTGTCACTGTCTCCCATCACCCCCAGATGGGACTGTCTAGTTACAGGAAAACAAGCTCAGGGCTCCCACAGATTCTACATTATGGTGAGCTGTATAATTATTTCGTTGTATGTTACAATGTAATAAGAATAGAAATAAAGTGCACGATAAATGTAATGCATTTGAGTCACCCCCAAATCATCCTCCTGCTCTGTCTGTGGAAAAATTGTCTTCCATGAAATTGACCCCTGATGCCAAAAAGGTTGGGGACTGCTGGTCTAGGTGGTTGGCCTGGAGCACAGAGCAGGGTGCAGCAGGGTAGAGAGTGGGTCTAGAGCAGCAGAACAGGGATGGGCAGGATGCTGGGTGATGAGAAGGGCATTGTGCTTTTGAGATCGATTGTAAACTGCCTTCCATGGGGAATATGCCTGTTACACTTTCATCAGCAATGGATGAGTGTGTCTCTTTCCCCAGACTCACCTACAGAGGGGGACGTCAGTGGAGTTTTGCCAGTCCGATAGGTGACAAATGGTATTTCTGTGTCGTTTTCAATTTGTATTTTTCTTACGATGAGTGAGGTTGAGCACCTTTTCATATGTTTAAGAGTCATAGGCTGGGCACGGTGGCTCATGCTTGTAATCCCAGCACTCTGGGAGGCCGAGGTGGGTAGATCACAAGGTCAAGCATTCGAGACCAGCCTGCTAACACAGTGAAACCCCGTCTCTACTAAAAACACAAAAATTAGCTGGGCATGGTGGCGCACACCTCTAATGCCAGCTACTCGGGAGGCTGAGGCAGGAGAATTGCTTGAACCCAGGAAGTAGAGGTTGCAGTGGGCCGAGATTGTGCCACTGCACCCCAGCCTGGGTGACAAAGTGAGACTCCATCTTGAAAAAAAACAAAAAAAGACATTGCTTATGTTTTGTTTTTTTTTTTTTTTACCACCCAGAAATTTTTTTACGTAGGAGAATTCATTATAAACATATCTTTTTTTTTTTCTTTTATGGCTTCTAGATTGTGAGTTGTCATTTAAAAGGCTTTTTCTGCTGGGTGTGGTGGCTTACGCCTCAAATCCTAGCACTTCGGGAGGCCAAGGCAGGCAGATCACGATGTCAGGCATTCAAGACCAGCCTGACAAACATGGTGAAACCCCGTCTCTAGTAAAAATAAGAAAATTAGCCGGGCGTGGTGGTGCGCACCTGTAATCCCAGCTACTTGGGAGGCTGGGGCAGGAGAATCGCTTGAACCTGGGAACTGGAGGTTGTAGTGAATTGAGATTATGCCATTGCACTCCAGCCTGGGCTACCGAGCAAGACTCCATCTTAAAGAAAAAAAAGAGAGAGAGAAAAAAAAAGAGAGGAAAAAAGCCTTTTTCTTCTAACACTTTCATGGCTTCATTTTTGACACATAATTTGGATCCACATTTGAGTTTATCTTGGCGAATGATGTAAGGCATGGATCCAACTTTTTTTTTTCCCGATAGGTTCCTGCAATTCCCATCACTATCATTAATCAGTCCATTTCCCCCATGGATCTAAATGCTGCCTTTATCACATGCTAAACACCTGTAGGTCTTCAGGTCTGTTTTTGGACTTTCTGTTCATTCCATTGTACTGCTCATGTCTCAGTTTCAACTGCTTTAGTCACTGAGGATTTAGAGCAGCAGTACTCAACCTTTTGGGCACCGGGGACTGGTTTCATGGAAGAGTTTTTCCACGGACCAGGGAGAGGGATTACATTTTATTTCTATTATTATTACATACTCATCAGAAGATAGAGTCAATGAGAGCCCTGAGCTTATTTTCCTGCAACTAGACAGTCCCATTTAGGGGTGATGGGAGACAGTGACAAATCATCAGGCATTAGATTCTCATAAGGCGCATGCAACCTAGATCCCTCGCATGCCCTGTTCACAATAGGGTTCACGCTTCTATAAGAATCTAATGCCATTGCCGATCTCACAGGCGGTGGAGCTCAGGCGGTAACACAAGCGATGGGGAGTGGCTATAAATATAGACAAAACTCCACTTACTTGCTGGCTGGCTTGCTCACTGCTCACCTCCTGCTGTGCACCCCACTTCCTAACAGGCCATGGACTAGTACCAGTCTGTGTGTCCTGGGGGTTGGGGACCCCTGATTTAGAGTATGCTTCATGTGTAATAGAGTTAATTCCCCCCATGGCTTTTCCTATCCAGAGTTCTCCTGGATGGTCTTGCTTGTCTTTGCCTTTTTATTTAAAATCAGCTTGTCTGTTTCTGGAAGAAAAATGTTGGAGTTTTTATTGGAATTGGTTAAAATTATGAATTAGTATTAAAATGTTCACATCTGTGTGATGTTGAGTCTTCCTGTCCAAAACCAGGATATGTCTCTCCATTGAATCAAGTCCACTTTTGTATCCTTCAGGAGTTCTATCAAGTTTTTCTTCAGAGTTTTGGCATGATTCTTGAGTTTATTTTGGAGGACAGGGGTTGTTATTTTTAGTAAATGCGCTAATTTTGTCTATATATTTTTGAATTGGTTGTTCGTGTATGTGAAGGCTGCTGATTTCTCTGTGTTAATTTTGTGCCTGGCTACCTTTCTGAAGTTCACTTTTGTTGTTGTTTATTGGAGCTTTTCAGTTGATTATCCAGCACTTTTTAAGTATATAGTTATTTGCAAATAGTAATTATTGACCTCTTCCTTTTTATACCTTTCATGTCTTTTTATTTACTATTACCTTTAAGGTAGTATTTAAAAAATATTGACACAGGCTTATCTTTTAGCAGGAATGCCAGCCCATTAAGTATCATGCTTGTTTTGGGCTGAAAAAACTGTGTGTATGTGTGTGTGTGTGTGTGTGCATGTACGTGTGGTCATTTTAATGTTCAAATCTGTATCTCCAATTTTCAAGCAAGAAGATTATTGAAATTTTTTCAAAGGTCTTTTTCAGCATCTATAGAGATGCTAAAAATATAACTTTTCTTCTTAGATCTTTTAATACATTAATTATATTAATATGTTAATATTTCTTCATATTTCTTCATATTGAGTCTTTCTTACATTTCAGGAGGCTATTTAGTTACATTGAAGTGACCATTCTAAACTTTATTTCATGTTTCTTTTAAGATGTTTAAGGAATTTCACATGTGGCAAAGGAAAATATGAAATTTTCTCAGTCATGTGAACTAATTTGTTCAAGAAAAATATGCTGCCTTTGAAAACTCCTTATGTACTTTTAAGCTTTATTATTAATATATTATTAAATATCAAGTGCATTTTAAAATACTTTTTTAGCCTTAAGACCATTATATGTACACAGTACAGGCTTATTTCAGATCCTCTGTCCAAATGAAACAAAATTGTCCTTTTTTGTTTGAGACAGGGTCTCACTCCCTTCGCCCAGGCTGGGGTGCAGTGGCACGATCAAGGCTCACTGCAGCCTCAACTTCCTGGGGGCAGGTGATTCTGCCACCTCAGCCTCCTGAGTAGCTGGGACTATAGGTGCACACCACCACGCTCAGCTAATTTTTCATATTTTTAGTAGAGATAGGGTTTCACCATGTTGCTCAGGCTGGTCTCGAACTCCTGGGCTCAAGCAGTCCTCCCACCTTGGCCTCCCAAAGTGTTGGGATTACAAGAGCGAGCCACGGTGCCTGGCCTTAAAAATACACATTTTCTATCATAGATTCATAGGTAAACTATGGCCAACAGATTTGAAACGTGTAGCTGTTGAGAAAAACAGTTCAAATTAACTTTATAATGCATTTTTTTCTGTTATGTACGTAACCTACACTTTTCAAATTTAAAATTTAAAAAAAACAGCAACAATAACGTGTAGGAATTGTAATGAACTCTTGTTGCGTTCATTTCTTTGCATAACTCGTTATTGCCTGTACAAACCAATTAAGCAGGAAGAGGAAGAACCTCCACAATGTCATTAGCCTTTCCTGGCCTGTTTTCAGTAGCAGATACTTTAGAGGCAATTACATTCTTTGGTCGAGTCAATCGGGCAAAGCTGAGTCCTCACTGGAGTTGCTGAATGTGAAAAAGAGTCCTCTACTCCACAGAGCTCATGACACAATGATTGGAATACTACGCTAGGGGAAGGAAACCTGGGTTTTATCTCCAAGTTGACCTTGAACTTAGTGTACAGCTGTGGATGGGTTCTTCATTCTCTGGGTCTTTTGAATCTGCACATGGTGATGTTCGCCACCAGGAAACCTGTGGAGCACCTGCCCTGGTTCTTCCTTTCTGTTCTACATTCACTGACACAAGCAAAATGGAACAGACAACATGTGCAGGGGTGAATTTGTGAGCATGCCCAGGGCTGCTGTGCTTGGGGTGAATCACATCACCCTCGGGTACCTCTGCACTTATACCTGGGAGAAAACTGATTGGGTCTCACATGCATGATATTGCTCTGTGGAAATGCACGGCATGTATCTACAGCTCAGTCCATGCCAGAAGTTCCTGAGAGTTGGCTGGGTGTGGTGGCTCAGGCCTGTAATCCCAGCATTTTTAGAGGCCAAGTGGGTAGAATTGCTTGAGGCCAGGAGTTCAAGACCAGCCTGAGCAATATAATGAGACCCCATCACTTTTTTTTTGAGACAGAGTCACTCTGTCGCCCAGGCTGGAATGCAGTGGCATGATCTCGGCTCACCGAAACCTCTGCCTCCTGGGTTCAAGTGATTCTCCTGCCTCAGCCTCCTGAGTAGCTGGGATTACAGTTGCCCACCACCACGCCCGGCTAATTTTTGTATTTTTAGTAGAGATGGGGTTTCACCATGTTGGCCAGGCTGGTCTTGAACTCCTGACCTCAAGTGATCCACCCGCCTCAGCTTCCCAAAGTGCTGGGATTACAGGCGTGAACCACAGTGCCCAGCCTTTTTTTTTTCTTTTTTTCTTTTTTTCTTTTTTCTTTTCTTTTTTTTTTTTTTTTTTTTGAGATAATATCACTCTGTCACCCAGGCTGGAGTGCAGTGGCAGCATCTTGGCTCACTGCAACCTCTGCCTCCTGGGTTCAAACGATCCTTGTGCCTCAGCATCCCAAGTAGCTGGGATTACAGATGTGAGCCACCATGCCAGGCTAATTTTTGTGTGTTTAGTAAAGGCAGGGTTTCACCATGTTGACCAAGCTGGTCTGAAACTCCTGACCTCAAGTAATCCACCACCTCGGCCTCCCAAAGTGCTGGGATTACAGGCATGAGCCACTGGGCCCAGCTGACCCCATCACTATTAACAAAATAAAATTCTTGAGAGTAACCAGCAACTTTCTTCCTAACATTTTCTCCTCAAAAATACCCTTTCATTAGCTGAGCATGGTGGCATGCACCTGTAGCCCTGGCTTCTCGAGAGACTGAAGCGGGAGGATCATTTTAGCCCAGGAGTTCTAGGCTGCAGTGGTCCATGATCACGGTACTGCACTCCAACCTGGGTGACAGAGGAGGTTCTGTCTTAAAAAAAAAGAAGAAAAAAATATGCTTTTAGAGGATTGTTTCCAATGTCCTGAATTAATCATGTAACTGAATACTGCAGAATATATGTTCTTTGTCTTGCCTCTTGCTTTGCCGCCTTTTTTCCCTATCCTTCCTTCTTTCTAAAACTATGCCCACATAATTGGAAATTTGTTGTTGTTTTCTATCTAGACGTTGGGATAACTCTATTCTTTGCCTGGAGGCTGCTTCAGCAATACTTTTGTCCAAAGGAATGACCTCTTTACATGCTGATTTCATTTAGCTTATCTTGTTATTTCTATTCATGCACCCATTCCCACAAAACACACATGCGCGCGCGCGCGCGCGCGCGCGCACCCACTCCCTCAACTCATCTATGAATTCCTCATGAAATTGTATTAGCTACATGTAAGAAAAAACAGTCTCAGTCAAATGTATGGGCACACTGGCTAAAGCATCACTCTGATTCTAGGGAATGTGTTTGCAGATTTATCATATTACTCTGCATAAAACAAGTACAAAATATGTTTTCCAACCTTCAGTATTTTTTTTTCTTTTCTGGTTGTCTTTACATTGTGGCTTAACACTGTTAGTTTTAAAACATGCCAGATTTTACACACACACACACACACACACCCCCACATGTTATAACACATTACACACCACGTCTTTTTCATGTATCGAATATAAGATGTTTAGTGATATAAAAGAGAACTCACATGTGTTTGCAGTACAAATCCTTTCCCTTTTAGAAAACCCTTTAAAAAAATATCTTATATAGTGAGGTACTTGGAATGCTGATACTTTAAATTGCTGTAGTTAAAACAAATTAATATATGGGCAAAGTAGCATGATTTATAACTTTGGGCCCACCTGTTGAGAGTTGGGGTTTATTACAAGGTTCCAGAATTATGCTGTTTTCTTCCAGCCCTCTGTCTGTCTAGCACTGTGCCCATAATAGTTAATAAGTGTTTTCTAAATAAATAAGTGAAAACAAGTATTTAAATGGATGAATCAAATTATTAAGGAACAATGGAATCAATGGACAGATGAATTTACTGTGGCTGACAGCTTGAATCAAGCCAAACCTAGACCACAGCTAAAAAGTAAATCATCAGCTAGGTGCGGTGGCTCACGCCTGTAATCCCAGCATTTTGGGAGGCTGAGGTGGGTGGATCACGAGGTCAAGAGATCAAGACCATCCTGGCCAACATGGTGAACCCCATCTCTACTAAAACTACAAAAATTAGCTGGGCATGGTGGCTTGCGCCTGTAGTCCCAGCTTCTCAAGAGGCTGAGGCAGGAGAATTGCTTGATCCCAGAAGGCAGAGGTTGCAGTGAGCCGAGATCGTGCCACTGCACTCCAGCCTGGCGACAGAGCAAGACTCTGTATTAAAAAAAAAAAAAAAAAAATCATCATGGTCAGGTTTTAAGTCATGAAATTAGCAAGTGAAATATTGAGAAACATAGATTATTATCAACACCTGTGAAAAGAAGGGGAAAAATACATAGACTGTATAGACTGTTAGATTGCCATGTCTCTATAGATTTTTGTTTGTCTCTCTACACACACACACACACACACACACACACACACACACAGAGTCCTGAATTTATCACAGCTGTGACAGTTTATCCAGTACCTCCTTCATTCCCTTTATTCTCGTTGCTCTTTTGTAGTTGAGGAAAGTGGGCCACTGAAAGACTGGGGCTCTGAGGCAATTTAAGAAAATGAGACAAAGATTTATAAGTAACCAGAAAATTCATCAATATATTGACTTGTACTCATTGCCAATAGAAACACCTTGAGCTCCATCTGAGACAAGATATTTATGTGAACCTTACACATAAGTATTTTAAGTATTTTATTTTGTACTTATAAGTATTTTATTATTTATTTATTTTGAAACAGAGCCTTACTCTGCCACTCAGACTGGAGTGCAGTGGTGCAATCTCAGCTCACTGCAACCTCCACCTTCCTGGTTGAAGTAATTCTCTTGCCTCAGCCTCCCAAGTAGCTGGGATTACAGGCGTATGCCACCACGCCCAGCTAATTTTTGTATTTTTAGTAAAGAGGGGGTTTCACCGTGTTGGCCAGGCTCATCTTGAACTGCTGACCTGAGGTGATCCACCCACCTCAGCCTCCCAAAGTGCTGGGATTGCAGGCATGAGCCACCACACCCAGCCTCTATAAATATTTTAAACTGAAGATCAGGTTAAGAAATAGAATTTTGTTTGGTTTTCCAGTTTGGATTGGGCTGTGGCGTGTTGATTCCCCCTCAATGGTTAACATTCAAAATGATAGAGATTGGGCAAGAAATGACTTTGGAGTCTGAAAGGATAAGTTGGGAAATTAAACTTTTGGTGGGGACTTTACTGTGTATTTCTAATAATCAAATCTTTGTGGTTTCAAGAGTTTTTGGCTGTATTTATACCATTGTAAACATCTGGATGGAAAGTGAAAAATTAAGTTGATTATCTCAATATACACAAATACAGGCAGTCCCAAACTTTTCAGGGAGATCCCCTCTCCCCAAAGCTCATTTGTAAATTATTTCTTAGAAACTTGGAAGGCATTTTCCTATAGACATTCCCCATAGACCATGTGTGGTTGGGCTCCCATGGAAAGATATCTAACAGCACC
Source organism: Macaca nemestrina (assembly GCF_043159975.1). Lineage (NCBI taxonomy): Eukaryota > Metazoa > Chordata > Mammalia > Primates > Cercopithecidae > Macaca > Macaca nemestrina. The sequence continues at coordinate 166,614,644 of NC_092129.1, read as the reverse complement.
ACTGCATGTGTTGTGCACAGAGGCTGCAGCTCAAAAACTATTGCCTAACGGTTTGTACCATGAGATAAGTACAGAAATTATGAGTTACACTTTGAAAACTTGTATAGCAGTGCAACAGAGGAATTAAGTCTGCTGAATCTAGTAATTGAAATAACTTAGACTTCTACTACACTTTGTATTTCAGCTTTTTAAATTTCATTTTTCTAGTACTGCCTTTTTACTTATTTTATAAAGGTATCAGTCTGTGATAGATGAGACATTATGAAGAAAAACCTTCTCTATTGGTTACTGAGCAGTACTTACATAATGCAAAATACCAAAACATTTATTTCACCATGCTTTTAGTTAAATGAAACAAGAAAATGATAACACAAAATGAAAAATAGTCATTTGTTATGAATGCTGATACCTGGGGGAATGTGAGTTTAATTAGAGAAAGTCAAAGACATAATAGGGATTTCTATGTGTACTTTCAGCTGACTTTGGGTCTGATTCCTTTCTATTTTCGATACCAAACAAGATTTTTCTTTTTTCTTTATATGAGTGTATAGTTATGCTGCTTTGGTGCTTAGCAACCATTATTAGGGTTACCTTGGAATTCATAAGTGGGACAAAAAGACAGGAAAAGAGATTTTCTGAGGATTACCAAGCAGGAATTGAAAGAAGGAAGAGTAGGGAGGTGGTATATGCACTTAAGAGAGATTTGTCTTGTTAAATATAAAGTCTGGAGGCATATTCATTGAATTACTGACAGTGGTCACCCTTGGAATAAAATCCTTGGAATCAAGATATTGCCTGAAAGGCAGTTCACCGCGCAGCAAAAAACAAAGTAAAGAGAAAATGTGGGCACCAGCTGGTGCCACCAGTCCTTCACAGCTTGGCTGCAGGGCAGCCTAGAGGTCAGGGGTCCCAGCTACCTGGGAATCCATGGGGAATGAGGAACCAGTGTTTAGCAAGGACCTTCCATGGTTGAGTGATCATAGTGAGTTCTCAATGCAGATGAGTTGATATTGGGTGGACCTGGTTCATGAATGAACAAAATCTGGTTCTTAGGTTTTTTTTTTTTTTTTAAGAGGCAGAGTCTTGCTCTGTCCCCCAGGCTGGAGTGCGGTGGCATGATCATAGTTCACTGCAGCCTCAAACTCCTGGGCTCAAGAGATCCTCCCACCTCAGGCTCCCAAGTAACTGGGACCACAGGCAGCTAATTAAAAAAAAAAAAAAAAGTTTGTAGAGATAGGGGGAATCTCACTATGCTGCCCAGGCTGGTATTGAACTCGTGGTCTCAAGCAGTCCTCCCACCATGGCCTCCCAAAATACTGGCATTAGAGACATGAGCCATCATGACTGGCCCTTAGCTAAATTTTAGTCACTAGGGATCAACTTTCTTTTCCTGCCTTATTTTCATTTTCCATATTAGTAAGAGAGGCAATTTTTTTAAAAGGGGGAAGGAAAACTAGCATCTGTAGAGGGTCTGCTAGGTATCAGGCCCTAGGCACAGCAATCAACAAACATTACTTCCTTAATCATTAGGAGAACTTTGTTTGTTTGTTTTTCTGAGACCGAGTCTTGCTCTGTCATCCAAGCTGGAGTGCAATGGCGTGATCTTGGCTCACTGCAACCTCCGCCACCTGGGTTCAAGCAATTGTCCCACCCCAGCCTCCGGAGTAGCTGGGATTACAGGCACTCGCCATCATGCCTGGCTAACTTTTGTGGTTTTTTTTTGTTTTGTTTTTGTTTTTGTTTTTGTTTTTTTTGAGACGGAGTCTCGCTCTGTCGCCCAGGCTGGAGTGCAGTGGCGCGATCTCAGCTCACTGCAAGCTCCGCCTCCTGGGTTTACGCCATTCTCCTGCCTCAGCCTCCCTAGTAGCTGGGACTACAGGCGCCCGCCACCTCGCCCGGCTAGTTTTTTGTACTTTTTAGTAGAGACGGGGTTTCACCGTGTTAGCCAGGATGGTCTCTATCTCCTGACCTCGTGATCCGCCTGTCTCGGCCTCCCAAAGTGCTGGGATTACAGGCTTGAGCCACCACGCCTGGCCAAGAGTTTTTAATATATCTTTTGAGGTAATGAAACCATGCCTCAGAAAGGTTGGGTAAGTTGGGAATGGTTATGTGTAGTAAGGGGTAGAGTTGAATTCGATCCCAGGCCAATCAGAAGCTCATGTTTGTGGTTTCTCTACTACATCACAATGCTTTACAATAATTTCAGTCCTTCATTATTAAACAGTAGTTACTGAGCTTCTGTTGTAATAAAGGTGCTTCTATATGGGCACCTACTGGCTTATTCCTCTGGAATACGTTTTCTACATGGGGACACAAGGCATATATACATACATGAAAACTTGGATCAGAATATGACTTAAATAACACAAAGTGAAAGGATAATGCTATAATGCTTAGTGTCACATTAGTGGATTCCAATATAAGGAGTACCTTGTTGTCTCTGATTTTTCTGAGTGGTCTTAGTAGCCAAGTGTCCTTTCTTTGTGAAGACCCAAGATTCATCAACCATGAAGGATTTGCTGGTTCTCTAAGTCAAAAGATTTGGCTTAAATATGTTGATAAAGTGCTTTAGATTCCTTAAGTGATAGAAAAACAAGTTAGAGAATTTGGAGAGGAGCCAATCTGCCAAGTGTTTTGTGGCTATACAATGATTGAATTTGAAAATGCAGTTTATTCAGGAGAATGGTTTTGTTCAGAATATAAACTTCTAACAATATTCATGCCCGTCAGAAAAGCAAATGGATTTAAACATGCAATGGTGTTTTCTTTCTTTTCCTATTCCCATGCCCTGAGAACTACTCGCTGTTCTAAATTCTTTCCAGTCTTTGATCTTTTAAAATATAAATTGCAATAATAAATTATTTAGAAGAGTTCAATGTTGGTCTTTTTAAGTTACAATGATTGGTCTTACATTATAGATTTTGCAGACTTTTCTGCACATACTGTTTCTGTAACCTGCTTATTTCACTTACACTATGTCTTCTGGACCTCTTTCCATGTCAATGAGTTGAAGTCTACATTATCTTTTTTATTTTATTTTATTTGTTTTGAAACAAAGTCACTCTGTTACCCAGGCTGGATTACAGGGATGCGATCTCAGCTCACTGCAACCTCCATTTCCCAGGTTCAAGCGATTCTCCTGCCTCAGCCTCCTGAGGAGCTGAAATTACAGACACCCACCACCACACCAGGCTAATTTTTCTATGTTTAGTAAAGACAGGGTTTCACCATGTTGGCCAGGCTGGTCTTGAACTCCTGACCTCAAGTGATCCGCCCACCTTGGCCTCCCAAAGTGCTGGGATTACAGGTGTGACCCACAGCACCCAGCCTACATCACCATTTTTAATGACTGTATAGTATTTCTTCATGTGTTACACCATAATTGATTTAAACAATAAAAATTGTATGTAGGTGAAGTAATGTATGTACAAGAATTTAGGGCTTGGACTAAGGTGACACAAGTGAACCTTGCAGGGTGTGACCTAAAGAGAGACCACCTCTTAAATTCCATACCATGGGCTTCTTGCTAGCTCTACCCTGGTCCTATCCCTGCAAGGATGGTCATCTAGTAGTATTTATAATCATTTAAAAAACTAGTTTCATTTGACTTGTTTTCAGTTTTGACCCTATTGTAAACCACATTGCAGTTAGAAGCCTTGTACTATTATTTTATTATTATTATTATTATTTTTGAGATGCATTTTCACTCTTGTTGCCCCAGGCTGAAGTGCAATGGTGCAATCTCAGCACACTGCAACCTCTGCCTCTTGGGTTCAAGCAATTCTTCTGCCTCAGCCTCCCAACTAGCTGGGATTACAGGTGCCCACCACCACGCTTGGCTGATTTTTTGTATTTTTTGTAGAGACGGGATTTCACCATGTTGGCCAGGCTGGTCTCAAACTCCTGACCTCAGGTGATCCACCCACCTCGGCCTCCCAAAGTGCTGGGATTACAAGCATGAGCCACTGTGCCCAGCCAATTATTTTATAGTTATATAATTATTTTCTCAAGGAAAATTCCTACAATTAGAAATGCCTGGCCAGTGGCAAGTGGTCCCTAATTTTATTGCCAAATTATTCTTCCACATATATGTTGTACTGATTCATATTCTCACAGTGTCTTAAATGCTTTAGGCTATTTGGTGATAATTATGAACTAGGAAAATAGGAGTTTTAGGGAAATGGTGCTTGATTTGAAAGCACATTAATATTCATGACATTGATTGTTTAAAAATACTTTGCTGTCTGCTGAATAAGCAGGAAAATAAAAACAACCCACATAAATCATCCTTTTTGCGAAAGAAAACCATTTATCAGTTCTACCTTTTTTTAATTTTAAGATGGAGTATCGCACTCTCACCCAGGCTGGAGTGCAGTGGTGCAGTCTCGGCTCACTGCAAGCTCCTCCTCCTGGGTTCACGCCATTCTCCTGCCTCAGCCTCCCGAGTAGCTGGGACTACAGGCGCCCACCACCATGCCCGGCTAATTTTTTTCATTTTTAGTAGAGACAGGGTTTCACCGTGTTAGCCAGGATGGTCTTGATCTCCTGACCTCATGACCCGCCCTCCTCGGCCTCCCAAAGTGCTGGGATTACAGGCGTGAGCCACCGTGCCTGGTTCCAGTTCTATCTTTGATCTATTTGATGTACCAAGAAATTTGTTTAAATTGCCTCTTTAGGGTTGGATATGACGTATTTTGGATGGAGTTGGTGGGGCATTGAGGTCACCTTAACTGAAACCAATAATGCAGCTGAAATATGTAATAGAAGATTCTAGGTCTGGATGTGGAAAAGACACATTGGAGCTGTTTCTTAGTGTTAGAACTGTGCACTGATGTAAATACTTTTGTGAGCTGGAAGTTGCCAAGGCAACAGTCCTATTAATGAAGAATAAACCTCATTTATTATCAGTGCCTGAATAATTATTTTTTAAATAAATGTACCTAGTGGTCTAACATTGACATTCTCAATCTACCTACTCATCTTTCCTTCCCAGATTGCAAAACTATTTAGCCTTATTCAATAAGCATGCCTCCTTTCTCCGCCAATGAGAGTAAAATCATTGAAAAAAATCAGTAAACTGTAAGGGCACTAAAAATGCTAATTTTTAACAATTACCTAATGTAAAATTATTGCCCTTTTGATTTGTGCTTTGGCTAAGGCAGAGCCTGAAATCAACTGTGATTTGGTTGGTATTTGAGCAGGCCAGAGTCTTTAAATTAACTTGTCTTTACGATTTAATGGAATATTGCCAACATATTTGTTAAGTAAGTGGAGTGTGACATTACTGCTTCCTTCCTCCCGTCAGACTGTAAATTTAGACTCCATTTTATTGAGCGCACATGGACACTTCAGAAAGGCAGCTGTGGCTGAGTTGTAGCCTTTATGAAATCTCTTGTCTTGAGGAGCCCGAGAATTGTGTTAAGGGAGATAGTGGTTCCAAATGACTGAGGACCAAGCAGTCTACTTTCTGGATTTTAGAGAAAAGGAAATCTTCTATCCAAAATAAAATAAAATAAAAATACATTCCCCTTTTCATTTTCTTTTTTGTGAAAATGCTTCTTGTGTTTTGTCAAGCGAACCAAATGGGAAAACTTACCTTTTCAACCATGGGTCATATCAACAAACTTCCTGTCCAGGTTGGATGTTTGCTGTCTGTGCCACACAGTTCACACCTCATCACTTACTATTCACATGCACTAATGATTCTGTGTTCCTGTCTAGTTTCCCCTGATTTATATCTAATGTAGCATCTCAGCACATAGTAGGTATTCAGAAAATACCAGAAAATATGTATATATAATGTATATTATATATATTATATTATAAATATAAATATATATTATATATATTATATTATAAATATAAATATATATTATATATTATATTATAAATATAAATATATATTATATATTATATTATAAATATAAACATAAATATATATATATATATATAGAGAGAGAGAGAGAGAGAGAGAGAGAGAAAGAGAGAGAGAGAGAGTGTCTTGCTCTGTCACCCAGGCTGGAGTGCAGTGGTATGATCTCTGCTCACTGCAACCTCCGCCTCCCGGGTTCAAGCGATTCTCCTGCCTCCACCTCCCAAGTAGCTGGGATTACAGGCGCCCGCCACCACACCCAGCTAATTTTTGTATTTTTAGTAGAGACGGGGTTTCTCCATGTTGGCCAAGCTGGTCTCAAACTCCTGACCGCAGGTGATCCACCTGCCTCAGCCTCCCAAAGTGCTGGGATTACAGGCGTGAGCCACCACGCCCTGCCTAGAAAATAATTTTTGATTGTAAAATTGTGTAATAAGTTTCTGTTTCACTCAGGTCTTTTCAACAGATTTTTTTTTCTGATAATGAAAAAAATATTTGGCATAAGAAAAATGAACAATCCATATTTGAAAAAGAGAACAAAAAACATTCAGAATCCCACTACTCGAAGGTCACCTCCACTGATACCATGGCGTGTTTATTTCATAAGAACATTTTTCAAAGTCTAAAGAAGCTAATCATTGTACAGTCTGTTTTCTCCTTGATAAGATAGAATCACAGTGTAATCTGTGCTGGCTGTGTGTATAGGGCAAGTGACACCTGCCAAGCACTAGCAGGGTACAGGTAGTTCAGATGAGATATTAAAATGCCAACCAATGATGGGACCAGTCACAGACCAAAAAAAGCTGGCCCTTCTGTCTCACCATGGCAATTTCAGATTCAACCACAAATAGCAGGCAATCTGATTTCTCGTTTCTTAACTCTTAGCTTTAGACAGTGTTACTGACAAAACAGATTTTTACCCTCAGAATAAGTTTTAGCACAAGCAGACGTATACTTTCTTTGCTGATGGCACTTCTGGCTTGCTTCTTTGTGCCCTTTCCTAATGGCACACTAGGAAGAGAGTAATTTCCCAAACTAATCAGGCAAAATAGGAAACAGTCCATGGGAACCCAGGAAGTCATAGCAAAGAAACATTCCATACTTCTTTATTTTATTCTTGGCTATGACAGCACAAAGGGGGCAGTTTGGATGTTGGTTTAACGCCCCCTCCATCTCTGTGACACCTCCAACCATCCCCAAATAAATATGCTAAAAATAACAACAATAAGCACAAAGAATAAAATCTTATGTAGTTAGTATAAGCATCTTTGGAGGACTTTGCTATTTTTCATAAGCAGCAGCAATCCAAGTAACAACAGAGCACTTATCAGTTTCTTAGTGACCTCCCATATCACAGTTTCACTGTCCTTTCCCCCAGATAACTGTCTCTAAGCCCATCTTATATAGGTATTTATCACACTCACCCTCACCTCACTGGTAGTCTCCCCACACATGTCAGTTCATGGGGAGATGAACTGGAATGGAAATCCCATAACATTGACTGAATAAGTCCTTTCTAGTTTTTTTTTAAAAGTGGGGGAGGGGGCCACCTATTTTAACTCACAGGACTGATAGCAAAAGTTGGGAAGATACAGGGATGTTATGGCTTTTCCATCAACTACTTATAAATCAACATTGGTTGGGTTTAACTTTTAACAATTTATACTCCGTTCAAATCCTGACCATGTTGTTCCATGCATTCTTCCATCTACTCAGCAGATCTTGAGCACCTGTTGTGTGGCAGGCAATGGGTAGAGTGGAAACTGGGATTTCAAGGCAAGGTGGGACTTTGAAGTAGAGACTTGGAAGAATGCTAGAGGGAGCAGACTAGGACAAAACCAATGATGGCATGGAACACTACTGATGACTTTGGAGAACTCTATTGAGGTCTAGATGGTGTAGACTAAGGAACTGCATTTTTCCTGCCTTACCACTATTGATTCATTACATGATTGGTATCACTTGGAACTGTGTATCAGGGAAAAGACAAATGCCTGTGAGATCCATCTGCGTCTTGTTTTTGAAGATGGTCATATGCCCCATCTGTTGTTCTTTGAGCCCTTTAGTAAAATCAGCTCCCATACTTAATTTTCAGTCATGTTGCCTTGACCACGGTGAATGGAATCCTTATCAAATGGTAAATACATGTAAGTTGTCTGCTCTATGCAAAACCCCATGCTAGGCTCAGCAGAGGATACAGAAGAAGGGAATAGGAAATCTTGGCTCTTTAGGGATGGAGAGTGCCATTGAGGAAGCAGTGAAGACACTATTCCCACAAAGTTAACCCACAGTGGTAATTAGTATGGGATTAGAGAGAGGGCAGTAGGCTCAGGGCAGTAGACCCGACTCTAATCCTACATTTGTCCACCAATCTTGGGAAATTCACTAACCTCTCCAGGTCTTGATTTCTTTTTTGGAGAGGCAGAGACCTGTTTCTGGGTAAATAAATATATTTATTGTCTCAGGGCTCTTTCTTTTTTTATTCTTTCTTTCTTTTCTTTTCTTTTTTTTTTTTTTTTCCTTCCTTGCCCAGGCTGGAGTGCCATGGCATGATCACAGCTCACTGCAGCCTCAGCCTCCTGGGCTCAAGCAATCCTCCCGCCTCCGCCTCCCGAGTAGCTGAAACTACAGGCATGTGCCACCATGCCGGGCTAATTTTTTAATTTTTGTAGAGACGGGGTTTTGCCATGTTGCCCAGGCTGGTCTCAAACTCCTAGGCTGAAGCAATCCACCCACCTCAGCCTCCCAAACTACTGGGATTACAGGCATGAGCCACTTCGTCTGGCTCAGGGCTCCTTCAAGCAGATCCCTGGGATACGTGGAGACCACCCCGACTGGAGCAGAGGGTACTTGGAGAGGAGTCATGGCCATGACGCTAGAAGATGAAGGTCCAATTGTGCAGGACTTTGGAGGCCAGGCAAAATGCTAGACTCATCCAAGCCCTTTCTACTAAAGGAGAGCTCTTGAAGTGATTATAAAAACGTAAGTGTCCAGGCGCTGGCTGAGTAGGGATGTGATGAGGCATTCTGCCCTCGCCTGCAGCCTCTGCTCCCAAACACCATTAGCACAGTTTTGCCCTGGAGTCTTGTTTTCTTTCGTTTCACTCTTCTTTTGTCATCTCCCATTACCATGGCTGCCCTGTGCTCGGCAGAGAGGCAAAGTGCTCACGTGGCTGCTTTATAAATACTTTTGGGTGGTAATAGTTCCCATGACTGGCTTAACACTGCCCACTTGTCTTCTTCCATTAGGTAAGTGGTAGTAGCTCTGAAGTCAGTCTTGCTTGATATGTTTCAAAAGAACATTGGCTTGACGCAGTTATATCCAGCTCTCGTGATCTGCATTGTTTTCATTTTCTTTTGCCAAACTTTTCCATTTTCTATGCTTCAAGTCTCTCCCTGGGCAATAGAAGAGAACTTGGGAAGAATCAGGATTTAGGAATTCTTGCTTCAGCTTTGCCACTTGGGCAGAGAGCTTTATTTTTTTCTAGATGTTCATCCCTTCACTTAAAAAAATGCAAGGATTGGACGGGCGCGGTGGCTCAAGCCTGTAATCCCAGCACTTTGGGAGGCCGAGAAGGGCGGATCATGAGGTCAGGAGATCGAGACCATCTTGGCTAACACAGTGAAACCCCGTCTCTACTAAAAAATACAAAAAACTAGCCGGGCGAGGTGGCGGGCGCCTGTAGTCCCAGCTACTCGGGAGGCTGAGACAGGAGAATGGCGTAAACCCAGGAGGTGGAGCTTGCAGTGAGCAGAGATCCGGCCACTGCACTCCAGCCTGGGCCACAGCGCGAGACTCCGTCTCAAAAAAAAAAAAAAAAGCAAGGATTGAATGAAATGAGCCCCTTCGGACGGTATGAGTGCATGGTTTTGTTACAGCAGGTTGTGAGTCAGACATGAGCAGGGCAGGAGGGCCCCCGCTCCAAGAACGTCAGGCCACCATCAGGTGATGGTCCAGAGGTTGTTAACTGTCTCGCTAAAACAATAATTAGTCGCAGCTGGCACCAGGGAAAGGCAGTCTCCCAATAAATAGTAAAAACCTGAAACTGGTGATAAGTTCCCGATAAGATCTAAGGAGTTGGGTGAGCAGACTCAAGCACGAGCACTAAGAGGCAAAATGGTGGAGTTTAACTGGTATATGACCTTCCTCTAGGAATGCTCAACTGCTAAGAGAAAAAAAATGCCTCAAGTGAGCATGCGCACAACTTAAATAACACACCGCATGTGGTCCCTCCCAAGGGCTGGCAGGTGTGCATACGGACAGCCCACCCCAAAGGAAGAATCAGAGAAGAGACACAGACCCAGGAAGAATGCCAGCATGTAGAACCCCAAATCAAAGGGCAAATCACACACTTGAAACTCTCAAGTCACCCGCTGGGCCCTCTTTCAAGTGTACTTTACTTCCTTTCATTCCTGCTCTAAACTTTTTTCTTTTTTTTTTTTTGAGATGGAGTCTTGCTCTGTCGTCCAGGCTGGAGTGCAGTGGCGTTATTTTGGCTCAAGTCAAGCTCCGCCTCCTGGGTTCATTTCATTCTCCTGCCTCAGCCTCCCAAGCAGCTGGGACTACAGGCTCCTGCCACCACTCCCGGCTAATTTTTTGTATTTTTAGTAGAGACGGGGTTTCACTGTGTTAGCCAGGATGGTCTCGATCTCCTGACCTCATGAACTGCCCGCCTCGACCTCCCAAAGTGCTGGGATTACAGGCGTGAGCCACCACTCCCAGCCTAAACTTTTTAATAAACTTTCCCTCCTGCTCTCAAACTTGCCTCAGTACCTCTCTCTGCCTGTGCCCCTCAGTCCCTCTCTCTGCCTGTGCCCCTCAGTACCTCTCTCTGCCTGTGCCCCTCAGTCGAATTCTTTCTTATGAGGAAGCAAGAACTGCGCGGTTGCTGCAGACTTGTACAGATTCACTGCTGCTAATGGTTTTGTAGTGGATGCCCTCTGAGCTGTTTTGTTAATTCAGCTGCTAATGAAAATGGAATAGAAATGAGAGACAAAATATATGAGGGATCATTTAGGCCAGTGGTTTTGAAAGTGCAGTGTCCAGACTTGAAGCATCAGCCTCACCTGAGAACTTGTTAGAAATGCAAATTCTTGGGCCAACTCAAATCTACTGAATCAGAAACTCCAGAGATGCGACTCAACAGTCTGTTTTAAGAAAGCCTCCAGTTGATTTTGATGGACACTCAGAACCACTGGTTCAAGTCTTCTGCAAGGTGCATAATATGTCAACTCATATCTTTCTTAATCTGTGTTTACAGGGTTGGTGCTTATGTTCACATTTACAAAATCAAGCATCTTCAGTCTTGTTTTAAGCAAAATCACGAAATGGGTGAAATTTGTCTTTGGCATTCTGTTACCTCTTTTGGGGGCTCATTTCTTGTCTCAGTTTCATCTGTCAGGTTCTTCTTTAACTCTTCATTGGCAGAAAATCTAGCGACTTTTCCTTTAGAGTACAGTACAGGCCCCTAAACAACAAATCTGAAAACACAGTGTCTCTATGAAAAACAGGGCATCAGTAGACTAACTGGGGAGGTATGTGAGGATGGCATTGGCAATAGGGCCTGCAAATTGCACTGAGTATACAGATGCCTATTCCCCCATCTTTAGAGGAAGAGGGGCCCCATCCCTTGGCTGTCTAGTTCTCAAGAAGAGGGCTGATGCAGTTTCAGAAGGATCTGGAAATGCCTTTAGCACAAGCACCCAGGCTGGATGCTTTTTCCATCTTCCAAGTATTGCCTGTGGCTTTTCCCCCTGTTGTGCCTGTTCATTTTGCCATCCACATGGGACTTTGCAGCCTGTAGTGCTTCCAGTGAAACAATGCAAAGCTTTGATGAGTATCCAGAAATTAACTGGGCTTCCCTAGGGAGCCAGCTGTCTTTCCTGAGGGGATTAGATAGAAGTAAGTCATATTTCGCTAGTGTCTACTGACTGCCAAGGCTAGTTTTAAACTGATTTCTGAAATTCATTCCCCTATTCTTCGTCCTAAGACCACACAGCAATAGATGTTCCACCAGGCTGTCTGAGAACCCCGGTTACTGGTGTGATAAGTGGTAAAGTTCAAACAGAATGCACAGATTTGACCTTGCCAAAATTATCCCTTTCCTCTCTGCACACACATGCTCACAGGCAGATAGATGCACATGTTCACCCACAAAGGTTGCCCAGGCTTTCTGAGCCCTGCACACATGTGATGGACAAACTCAGCAAAACCCCTCGATTATTTGTCATTACTGAAAACCCCTACGTTTGGCTTTTTCTTTCACAGTGTTTTGAACTGCCTGAGTGAGCCAAATTCTCCCTTTCAAGTTACCAGACTCAGCAGGTTCAGTAAAATTGCTCCTAAATAGGATGCTGTCTGGTTGAAGGGACTCATGGAACTTTCCAGAAGGAAGAAGCAAGTGGATCGGAAGTTGGAATGAAAGTCCTTTGACATGTGGACTGATGAGGCTAAAAATGAGTGTGGATTAGGGTCTGCTAATTATACCCAGAGTTCCAGGAAGCTGAAAGAGGTGCACAGTCAAATTCTCAGAAAGGTTTTGTCTACATAAGCAAAATGGAAGGGAGAGTTGAAGCAGATATCTCAATATCGGGCCATTCTCCACCCCAACCTCAACTTCTATTGTTCCCATGAAACACCATTTGGAGGAAGAGACTAATTAATGAAATTGGCCATCTTTGCTTATCAGACCTGCCAGAAAATTGCTCTATTAGCAACAGGCTAAATGTTATTACTAGGGAAAGTAAAAAGGCTAATGATCATGCTCATCTTGGGATAACTACAAAAATATTGTTAATGCCACCTCTGAGCTACAATTTTAACTGCAGAAGTCAGACCATCCAAATTACTGTTTCCACAGCAACTACAATTCAGTCGGCTCTGCAAAGCTTGTCATAGATGAGGACATTACCTCTATATTATCGTTGCTGGGGAAAAGTGCACTTATTTTATTTATAGCCAAGCTGTGCAAAGTTGTATTTTGTAGTCTTTTATTTGGAAACGTGGTCATTAGAGACCGACAAAAGTCCTTCTGAATCACTGAAATATATGTTTTGATACATGGAAAAATACTGCATAGCTCAGAGCTTCCCATTCACAATGTCATAATGGCCTCCAGGACAGTGAAATTTGAAAGCCCTCTATTCTTCCCTAATGAATATCCAAAATTTGAGATCTTGAGCAATATAGTCCCAGCAATCAGGCTACCAGGACAAAGAGAAAGAAGATGGTGTACTCCAAAATGGCTTTGAGAAAAACATATACTAATTTAAACATTCAGGAGACTTATACCTATTGTGTTAATGATGATTGAATTTGTGATTTTAATGTAAATAGTCTACAAATCTTGGTTTGATTTCAAGCATTTTCTTCTCAGTGGGAAAAAATATCCTTGGATGAGAAGTGACAAGAATGTTAGAAGCAAGAATAAGGTGTTCGTTCATTTCAGTTATATTTTGGAACATTTGTCAGATGCCAAAACGTTAATATGAAGTGGTTTGACAAAAACTAGTCATTTTCCGTTAGTTAACACATTTACCCTTCCAGCCCAGAAAGTTATCTGATATTGACACGGGGATGAAATTAACCTAATCCTCCGGTTGTTATTTTGTTGTTTTGGTATCTGTTTTTGAAAATGTATTAAGCAAGTTCTTGCCTATCTATTAGAGAAGTCAGTCATATCCAAGATTGCAGAGAGATAGAAACTGCCCATAAACAGATGTGGAGCTAAAAAGGAAGAGATTAAAAATGAAATTATGTATAGAAGAATATAAACTCATGACCAAATAAAACCGAATCACAGAATTTTTCTCTCCCCAAAAAGGAGCAAAAAAAAAAAAAAAAAAAAAAAAGAGTTAAAGAAAAACACCTCACTAATAGTAAGCAGACAAAAAACCCATAACCTAAAGCAATACATTTTAGTAACTGGTGACTGAGTGGCTTTTGATTTCTAACCCTGCCTCCAACCCCCCTTAAAGACATTCCTTAGGGGTAATGATATCAGGAAAGGAGAATACGAAGCAAGAAAAAAAACACTGTGGACTGCTTCTGTTTATAGATGTAAAGCCCTCATGTCTAGGTTCTGAATTGGAGAACTGATCTAAAGTCGTAAGGGACCACTCCATCCGAATGTTGTGTGTTCCAAGTACGTGGAGTGAATCCTGGTTTGGGGTATTTAGCAAATTCCCAGAAGAATGAGCAGCACTTGAAGACACAAATAAAGATGACATCACCTCAGCCAGATTCTTCCTCTTCCTGTTCTAGCAGGCGTTGAAGAATAGAGAGCAGAAAGCATTTAGCCCCCAGATTCTTGCTTGAAAGGGCAAAGAAGCTGATCTCCAATATGATGGCAAGGAATCACCCACATTTTATTAGAAAAATTAAAATATCTGAAAAAATTAAAATACGTGCAAAATGGAAAGATCCAGTGTGGCAGCTACAAGTACTGCGTCAGAAAGGAGGCTGGCATGCAAAGTAGAAAGATGTGGGCTTGAAGAAGACGGGACTTAAGGAACAGAAACAGATTCCTCACAATGACTTAATAAGAAGATAACTTGTACTCTTAGAATTTAACAAAGTATAAAAAGTATTTTTAAAATAGCCTAAAGACAAGGTGATAAAACAAGAATGAAATGAAAAGGGAGATTTAAAGTCTGACAAATCAAGAATTAAACACATTAATGCAAAAATGATATATAAATTAGAAATGGTAACATATATGAGACCTGTTGAAAGTTTGTTTACTAACAATATGAAAAGTATTCTTATAATCACAGAGAATACAGATAACAGACAAGGAGATTAAAGACAGACTCTAAAAGATATTAAGACATTCAAATATTCTACACTATGAGGATAATTGGGTCCCTGAATAGAGACTCTAACAAAAGGAACAGAAGAGACACTGAAAGATATAATAAAATTTCCCAGAAATGAAGAAAGGACCAAGTCTATTCCAGGAAATATACTATGGAATGCTCAAAACGCAAACATATCTTAGTTAAGCTATTAAACCTCAAGGATAAAGAAATAATTCTTGAGATACCAAATCAGAATAAGTCAATTTCCTACAAGGGAGAAAAAAAATCAAGCTAGTCTCAGACATCACTATTGCCACAGCTGGGGCCACGCTCTCTGAAAATAGAGAGAGAAAATCACTCAAGGTTATTATATCCCATCAAGATGTTGTTAAAATATAAAGACAACAGGGAGACATGCTTCAACCTGAAAGAACTAAAACAACTTTGAGACCTTGTTGAAGAAAATACGCAATAACGAATGTCCAGCCAATTAAAAAAAATAAAAATAACTCAGAAACGGAGAAGTTAAGGTGAGAATCATTAGGTTTGCTTAAATGCAGAACTAATACTTAATAACTATGTACACTAATATTACAGATCAAATATGAATGCTATCAGTTTGGAGAAAATAAAAATAATAACTAAAAACTATGGAAGATAGGGATCAGAGATGGAAAAAGTGTAAGTACTTATGTTCTCATCTTTCCCAGCAAGAAGTCAATCAATACTATCTAGAATTATAACATGTCTTTTAGAATGCAACACATAATTACCCCAATCTCAACATTTTATAATTTTTTTTTAACCTTAGAATGATCATTTAGGACATAAAAACTATTATGGTACAGAAACTTTTCTTTGAAGTTTAACAGTTCTTTTTCATTTTCATCTCTACTATTCAATCATAATTAAAATGTATGCTTTTTTGTTCAATGACTAGTGGTTAAAATTTTTAATTTTAAAAGTAAAATATTTTTTAAAAAGAAAAAAGTGTAGCACTAGGTATGACCCCATTTTATAAGTCTCTCTGCATATATTCTTAAAAGGTGGTTACAATGATGTTCATTTAATGATTATTTCTAGGTTGTGAGGCATTTTTTTTAAACTTTAATCTTTGCTGGGTGTGGTGGCTCATGCCTGTAATCCCAGCACTTTGGGAGACCAAGAGAGGAGGATCACTTGAGCCCAGGAGTTTAAGACCAGCCTGGACAACATAGCAAGAACTCATCTCTACTAAAAAATGTAAAAATTAGTCGAGTGTGGTAGTGTGCACCTGTGGCCCCAACTACTCAGGAGGCTGAGGCAGGAGGATTGCTTGAGCCCAAGAGTTGAAGGCTGCAGTGAACTAAGATTACACCACTGCACTGCAGCCTGTGTGACAGAGTGAGATCCTGTCTCTAAAACAGACAAAAAAAGAAAACAAACAAACAACAACGAAAACCCTGTAATCTTTGAAACATTTTTTTTTTTTGGAGACGTAGTCTCCCTCTGTCACCCAGTCTGAAGTGCAATGGCACAGTCTCAGCTCACTGCAGCCTCCGCCACCCAAGTTCACATGATTCTTCTGCCTCAGCCTCCCAGATAGCTGGGACTACAGGCGTGCACCACTATGCATGGGTAATTTTTGTATTTTTAGTAGAGACGGGGGTTTCAACATGTTGACCAATCTGGTCTCGAACTCCTGACCTCAGGTGACCCACCCACCTCAGCCTCCCAAAGTGCCGAGATTACAGGCATAAGCCACCATGCCTTGTCTAATCTTTGAAACTTTCCGTATTACAAAAAAAAAAAAAAAAATTATTCCAAGTCAGTATCCTTTATCTTAAAAGAATAACTGCATGAATTTTCTTAAAAACTAGAAAAAAATGCCAAAATGGTTAATTATGGGTGATCTGGATTTTTTTTCTTGGTACACTTCTGTAATTTGTTTAATTTTTAAAATTAACATAACAAAGAAAAAAGAACCCAAAAAAACCAAAATTAACAAATTAGTTGAATGAATCAAGGGTGAAGGTAAGAGAATATGTGTTTGAGGGCATTCCTGCTTGCACGTCTCCTTATGGGGTGTTGAGTCCAGGTGGGGCCCCCTCTACCAGGGCCCAGATGGCACTAAAATCTCTCCTGGGCTCATCTTAATGATTAGAAGCCACTGGCTTTCATTGAGCATATCTAAATGGGGATGGTTTAAAGGACAATTCTCTTTCCTCCCGAAGGTGTAGAATAGAATTTGGGCATATGTGAAAGAGGATAAGAGACAGCCTTTGAAAACAAGTGCACTTTGGGGCTCCAACATTTTTTAACAACTTTATTGAAGTATAATTCACATGTCATAATATTCACCTTCTTAAAGTGTATGATTCAGTATATTCACCAAGTTTTGAAACCATCATCACTGTCTATTTCCCGAACATTTTCACCACCCCCAAAGGAAACCCCATACCCATTAGCAGTTCACTCCCCATTCCTCCCTCCCAGCAGCCCCAGCACCCACTCATCTGTAGTGGTTTCTGTCTCTATTGATTTGCTTCTCCTGGACATTTTATATAAATGACATCATACAAATGTACTCTTTTGCAACTGGCTTCATTCACTCAGCATAATGTTTTCAAGGGTCACCTGTGTCGTAGCAGGTGTCAGTACCTCGTCTGTTTTTCATGCTGAATAATATTCTCTTGTATGGATCAATCGCATATTGTTTATTGGTTCACGAGTTGATGGATATTCGGGTTGTTCCCATGTTTTGGTTATTATATGATGCTGTTATGAACATTCATTTACAAGTTTTTGTGTGAAGATATATTTTCATTTTTCTTGGGTATATACCTACGGGTGGAATTGCCTGATTATATGGTAACAATTTTTAGGAATCAAACATGGAAACTGCCATCTTCCTCTTTGTTCCCAGGCAGAAATGGTGCACAGCGCTTTCCAGGCCCAGCGGTCTTTCCTTCTGATGGCCTCTCAGTACCAGCAACCCCACGAGGTAAGACAGTGTCCTGAGAGGGAAGGTGTCCCAAGGTATGGGCAGTGTAAGATGGAAAACAAGGAGGCAACAGAAGCATTTATTATAGTTGACCTCCTCAAAATGAGACTTAGAGCACATGTAGGTTCTGTCTGTAATCTGGATCCTGGTCTAGAACAATTCTTCTGTCTCATAATCTCATTAATAGCAGACAAGTTTTTTGTTTTTTTTTTAAGTATGCCATTTGCGAAAAAAAGAAGAAAGAAAGCAATGTGTTCTCTTACTACTAATATGTCATTATGGTCAAATTCTTACTGTAACAAATGAACATTACCAGTTTAAAAGGTGAGTTGACTTGTATCATCTTTATACTAGTCTCACAACCTTTTATAATCACGGAAGTGTTTATAACTAATTTTTAGCCCAGATTTTGAGCTGCTTTGTTGTCAAAAACTGTTCACATCTATGATCATCTCTAACCTCCATGTATGGATTTTATTAGCTCCTATTTCCTAAGTAGCATAGATGGGCTAAACCGGTGGTTAAGTGTTTTGTGTTTATGGGTCGTCTACGGAGCTTCGTTGCAGTTTCTGGTTCATCAGGCCTGGATTGTGTCCCAAGATTCTGCTTTTTAATAAGCTCCTGGGTGAGGCCTATGCTGCTGATCCTCATTCTCAAAACACCAAAATTGGAAAGAATTTTCATGAGTCTTTAAGAACTTAGGCATAGTCCACTTCCCCTTTCTCTTCCATCATAAATATGAATGAACTTTTCTTAGGTTAAAGATATTTAGAGGTGTTAGAGGATCTGATGCTAACTGCAATGATATTACCAATGTAGTAATTTTAACAACTTTTAATCTATTGTAAAATTACCAAGTAAGGACCATGGTAAATTTTAATACAGAAGGAATAAAATTGTGGGAACAGATGTTAAGAGCCAAGTAATGGTTGGCGGAGGTCCGTCTCATTCCCTAGGCCCTGTAAATTTCCCACTCTCTTTTTTTTTTTCTGGAGACTGAGTCTTGCTCTGTCGCCCAGGCTGGAGTGCAGTGGCCGGATCTCAGCTCACTGCAAGCTCCGCCTCCTGGGTTTACACCATTCTCCTGCCTCAGCCTCCCGAGTAGCTGGGACTACAGGCACCCGCCACCTCGCCTGGCTAGTTTTTTGTATTTTTTAGTAGAGACGGGGTTTCACCATGTTAGCCAGGATGGTCTCGATCTTCTGACCTTGTGATCCGCCCGTCTTGGCCTCCCAAAATGCTGGGATTACAGGCTTGAGCCACCGCGCCCGGCCAAATTTCCCACTCTCTAAACCAAAGCGTAGTCACCACCTGCCCAAACTACTGACATTGTATCATGCAAATAACTGCATTCCCTCTACCAAGGGTTCATAATGACAACTTTTGACTATGCTAATTGTGTCACAAATGAAATTATTCATTAAAAAGTAGTCCTACTACTGGCATACTTTGCTATATCAGAAAAAAATAAAAATTGTTCTTTTGGCTAAATATTCTGCATTTGAAATTTAGTAACATTTATATAAGTAAAAAATAAATTGAGTATACGTTATGATACAATAGCTTAAATGTAATAGCTCACTTTGAATTATAAAACAAACTCCTGAAATTGAAAAATTTGAGCTAAGAATCCTGGGAATCCAGAACTTTCACCTTCAGGGGATGACACTCAGCTCCATAAAGGGGCGAGACCTGAGACCCGAGACCCTCCCTGGAATGGTCGTTTCTAGCCATGTTTGTGCAGTAGAATCACCTGCAAAATTTTTTAAAAATACCAGTACCCAGGTCCCAACCCAAGAGTCTCTGACTTCATTGGTCTGAGGAGTGGCCTGGGCTTTGAGATTTCTATGGGCTTCATGGGTTATTCGGACTTCCAACCAGAGCTGTCAGCCCCCACCTGAGATGGATATGTCACCTCCCTCCACATGAAAGGAGTGAGCTCACAGCCTAGGTAGGAGGCTCTGTAGGGGTGAAAATATTCCGTGTTCCATCATGGATGCATTGTCCTCCCTGGTCTTCTCAATCTCTGCTTTGCAGAAGAGCAAAGTGAAACTGGGAAATCACAAAGTGATGTGTTGTAGATTCGGCCTTAGCCTGCCTTTTCTGTGAAGTGGGAGGAGAGTTGGTCCAATTGAGATTCTCAGGTAGAAGAACTGTGACTTTCCTCACTGGGTTACCACTCCATCCCTTCCCTAAGCCTCAGAACAAGAGGCCTCTCCAATGGCTTTGCAGGCCTTAGACAAAAAAGCCACTCACTAGACATGGATGAAAATGTGAGTGAATGAACAATGAATGAAGGCGTTGGGTCTGTGGCATTCCAGCATGAGCCAGGGTCAGGGACACTGTGTGGCTTAGCATGTGGCTGTGCAGATTCTTGGTCATATCTACAGTTTCCCTTTCTTACTTACTCTACTGCATCCTCTCTCTTTTTTTATCTTTTCTTTTTTTAAAGATGGATTCTTGCTCTTGCTCTGTCACCCAGGCTGGAGTGCAGTGGTGCAATCCTAGCTCATTGCAGCCTCGAACTCATGGGCTCAAGTGATCCTCCCACCTCAGCCTCCTGAGTTGTTATTACAGGCGTGAACCACTGTGCCTGGCTCTATTGAATTCTTGATAAAGGGGAGGGAAACTGGTTCCCAGGAAGGCACGCACTGGAAATGCCTGGCAGCACTTACCACAGTGCTCCATGTGCAGTAAGGCCTGGACCAGGACCAGCAAAATGCCGAGCAGGCTTATGATGCCTACCTCCCTTCCTGGCCCTTCCCTCTACTTCCCTTTCCTCTTTATTCAGAACACCATCCTACGACTTCCACCTGAGAGAAAAGCAGACCTGAGAGATTCCCACATGTTGTTCGGAACCCCTATCCACTCCAGTGGGGGTGGTACAGGCTCATGAGGCTGAAGAGAAGTCCCACAACCAGCAAACGAGACCTCGGGTTTTATTGGGGACTTGCATACAGGGGAGAGAGTCCAGTAGCAGAGGGCTGGACAGGAGAACTACAACCACTTGCGAAAGGCATGTAATTTACGTAGCATTTTCATGTAACATCCTCCATCTAACAACCTCCACCTGATAACCTTCATTTAACCTAAAACAAAAGGCCTCCATCCCCCCACATGGCCGGTGTTCCACGGCATTCCCCGGGAAGCACCAGGGACTCAAATGTTCCTCATAGAAGAGCAATGGATCTCCAGGTTGGCCACTCCCAGATTCTTTAGTTGCAAACTCTGAACACACATTCAGGTGGATCTGCCATACAAGATCACTCTCAGGGTGTGCTCAAGTCATTGCTGTCAACTGCGTCTGTCACACAATCGCCACAGTGGTGAAAACAGTCTATGGCCAGACCTTGATCCACCCAGTATGCATTCTAGAAGATGCATCTTAAAGATGAGTATCATAATGCAGATCATATTTTCTCATAGGAACAATTATTGTAACCATTTGTGTCTTACTGTCCTCCTCCTTTCAGGAGGAAGAGAATTAACTGCTGTAATTTCAGCTCTCATTGACACACAGCAGCGATTCTCCACCCTTAGCGTGCATGACAGTTCCCTGCAGGGTTGTCAAAACTCAGATTGCTGGGCCCCACTTACAGAGCTTCTAATTCAGTAGGTCTTGGTTGAGTCCCAAGACTCTGCTGTTCTAAAAAGTCCCCAGATGATGTGATACTCCTGGTCCAGAGACCGCACTTTGGATCCTGTGCTGTATGGATGGCTCTCACTGTTATAATTTGAGCTCAGATTTATTTCAGGTGCTTCCGAATTTCATTTCCAACTGTCTCTAGACCACTGCTTCTCAAACTTCAGTATTGATTTGAATCATCTGGAGATCTTGTTAAAGTGCAGAGTCTGATTCAGTTGGTCTCAAGTGGGGCGCAAGAGTCTGTAGTTCTAACAGGCTCCCCAGCGATGCTGGTGCTGCTGATTTCTCACTACACATTGAGCAGCAAGACTTCAGTCATTACCATCCAAAATCCCAGCAAGCACAGAATCCCTTGGTGGTCAAATCTCAAATTCATATTCTCTTCATATTCTCTTCTCCTACCATTTCTATAGCAAAGTACACCGTGTTATGCTGTAGTAACAAACATCTCTAAAATCTTAGTGATGGATAACCACAGAGGTTTATTTCTTGTGCACACTATATAGCTGTCTGTTACAAGTCAGTTCAATATCTAGTGGATGAGTTACTAAATAATGACTCATATAATTATTTACTTAGCGTTGTAACAGGGCTCTGAGAGAAAAGATTATAGAATGAATCTTCAATAGGAGTTTTGGGCATTGGGGAGGGAAGATCTTTTAGGGCTGGAGGACCTTCCAGGGAGTCCCTTGGATCCTGCTAATGAATGCAAGTGACCACTCTTGCTGCCACAGCATAAGGCAAAATTAAACCAACATTAGTGTTCGGTTGTGGCTCATGTCAGCCTTGTGAGACCCTGAGCAGAGAACCTAGCTCTGCCTTGGCCCAGAATTCTGACCTACAGAAACTGTGAGATGATAAATGGATATTGTTTTAAGCCACTAAGTTGTGGTAATTTGTAATACAGCAATAGAAAACTAATAGGGATTCTCTCATTCCCTTGTTGCTGAACTCTAAGGTAATGAATTTTCTTAAACTTTTTGTGGGTACATAGTAGGCCATATGTATTTATGGGGTTCATGAAATGATTTGATACAGACATGCTGTACATAATAACCGGGGTATCCATCCCCTCAAACATTTATCCTTTGTGTTGCAAACAACACGATTATACTCTTAACTTTTCTTTTCTTTTCTTTTCTTTTTTTTTTTGAGACGGAATATTGCTCTGTCACCCAGGCTGGAGTGCAGTGGCACTGTCTTGGCTCACGGCAACTTCAGCCTCCTGGGTTCAAGCGATTCTCCTGCTTCAGCCTCCTGAGTAGCTGGGATTATAGGCACGTGCTACCACACCCAGCTAATTTTTGTATTTTTTAGAAGAGACAGGGTTTCACCATGTTGGTCAGGCTGGTCTTGAACTCCTGAACTCATGATCCACCCGCCTTGGCCTCCCAAAGTGCTGGAATTACAGGCATGAGCCACAGTGCCTGGCCTATTCTTCATTATTTTAAAATGTGCAATTATTATTGACTACAGTCACCCTGTAATGCTATCAAATAGTAGGCCTTATTCATTCTTTCTAACTACTATTTTCATACCCATTAACCATCCCCACCTCCCCACCTCAGCTCCCCCACTACCCTTCCCAGCCTTTGGTAACCATCCCTCTACTCTGCATGTCAATGATTTCACTTCTTTTAATTTTTAGATCCCGTAAGTAAGTGTGAACATGCAATGTTTGTCTTTCTGTGCCTGGCTTATTTCATGTAACATAAAAATCTCCAGTTCTATCCATGTTGAATTTTTTTTTTTTTATAAGACCTCAGGCCACAGACCAGAATGTGCCCTTCAGTTCCTCCACCTTCACTTTTCCATCTATCCTGGCAGAAGCAAGATAAGGGATTCATTGACAGCCCTGATTGACAGTGGTGACCCCCAATTTCAAATTTCCTTTCTCACTTTGGCAATGAGGAAACAGGTCCCTTGCATTCTCTAATACTAGGACATTCCAACATTTCAGCCTTGACCCACAGAAAAAAGAATATTTTACTCCTCCACCCAGTTTCACAAAACATATTCTTACCATGTACACTGCATTCTGACATTTTTCTTCTAGTCTATTCTGTGCTGTGGTCATGACCCACTGAACTGATCTTAAGATGCGCTAGTGGTCACACCTTGCAGTTCAGAATCATCTTTCTCATTTATTTATTACATGCTCATGACATAAAGCACATTATGAAACATTTGCAAAACATCTCAGCTTTTCCTGTCTCCCCTTGTTGTATTTTACATAAATAATCTTTGGGCAAAAGAATGGCCCAGTTCTTATAGTACTTACAGGTTTTTGGTTTTTTGTTTTTTTTGGTTTTTTTTTGAGACAGTCTCATTCTGTCACCCAGGCTGGAGTGCAGTGGTGCGATCTTGGCTCACTGCAAGCTCTGCCTCCTGGGATCACGCCATTCTCCTGCCTCTGGGCTGGGACTACAGGCGCCCACCACCACGCCCGGCTAATTTTTTGTATTTTTAGTAGAGACAGGGTTTCACCGTGTTGGCCAGGATGGTCTCGATCTCCTGACCTCATGATCCGCCTGCCTTGGCCTCCCAGAGTTCTGGGATTACAGGCGTGACCACCGTGCCTGGCCCCGTACTTATAGTTCTTATAGTCTAGAATTTGTCAAGCCCATCCTCTTCCAGTTGATGGAAGGATTCTCACATGGAAAATGGACAAGAAGCCCCCACCCTGGCTTAGACTATCATTCAGGGAATTCCTGGGAGGTCTCCCACTGACGTCCCACCAGTCTAGCCCTGAGTAGTTTGCAGGAGCAAGAAGGGAAGCACCCGGAGGGTGGAGAACTGCAGCTCATGGGCCATAAGTGCAGCAGGCTTTCTGCTGCCTTCACACTTTCCCTGTTTTCTCCAGCATTTCTTGTGCTGCTAAGACCTGACAGTGAAGTGATCTCTGTGTGTGTGTGTGTGTGTGTGTGTGTGTGTGTGTGTGTGTGTGTGTGTATTTGCATGGAATCAGTATGCACCTGCACATAGAGAAAAAATTAATCTTAAGTTTTTCAACTTCAGGGAAGATGATTTATGGTCACTGACTGCCCGGTTGGTTTTATTCTATCTAGGAAGTCTGAGTTCTGTATTCCTCCATAAGGGAGAGAGAGAGCGTTGCTACTATCCTCCCTCTCCTTTTCTTGTCTTTATTAGAACTTGTACTTTAAAAGGAAATAGTGCCTTCCTGTGCATAAAGCAGGCATCTAAAACTGATTCTCTTTCCTTTCATTGTTTATAGAATCTGAAAAACTAGAAGGAGAAGGAGGGGTAGCGACCCCTCTTGGCCATTCCTCCCTCTCTTGAGTGAATACACGTGCCCAGCACTTTCTCAATAAGGATTTTCTAAGGCATGGAGCAGTCATCGAATTTGTTAATAATTTGTTCACATTAAGCAAAAAAGCCTAGCGGCAGTGATCTTAGGACTTAAGCTAATTATTTAGATGCATGAGAGATCCAGATTATTAGTGGGCATAAATATGTTCGGGATTTTAATAAAACATATTAATTTGTGAGGGTGGTCAAGAGTAGAAACTTTGGACTTGGGCCTACTTGGATTTGAATTTCACATTTTGTCCTCATTAGCTCTGCTAATCCAAATGCAAGAAAAACAAATTCATCTGTGTCTTCTAAGTTTGTGAATCTTCTATCTTTTTCTCGGTGTCAACTGGAGAATTAACTTGGTAATCCACTGACCCACTCTAACCAAAACAACTTGTCAAGTTACCCACCTGGGGGAAGGCAGTTAAACTTTCTCAGCCCATGTTTTCTTGTCATTAAAACAGGGATAACATATCATTCCTACCTCAAAGGATTATTGGGAGGATTAAATGAGAAAAGGCCACGAGGGTCATGTGACTGACTAGAAAAGTTTATTATTAGTCAGTGTTGTCTGACTGCTTTAGCAAAGAGTCCCCAAATCTCAAAGGCTTAAGAGAGGAGATTTTTTTTTTCTTGCTCACATAAGATCTGCTCCTGTGTTTTTGGTTGCCAGTCTTCCACATGGTCGTTCAAGGACCAGGCTTCTTCCATCTTGGGGCACCCAACTCCTCTTAAGTCCTCAGCCATTGAATTGGAAAAGAATGCAGGAATGTTTTATGGGCCGGGCTTGGAAATGGCCTACGGCACCTCACCTTCATTCAGCCTTCTGGTCATTCCTAGCTGCAAAGGAGACTGGGGAATTTAACCCACCTCTATGCCTGGAAGGAAGAAGTAACAGATTTGGTGAGCATTTGGCCAGTCCACCAGAGCGAGTCACTTGGTTTGGCTAAAATGAGCTCTCTCTCTGTGGAAATGTATTATCTTTCCAAAAACTCATAGGGATTTTCCAGACTAATACCCCATTTCTCTAGCCATCCAGGGAAAGACAAGAAAGACTTTGAAATCTAACAGCTGAATTTTTATTGCACTTGAGTATAAATATATGTATCTATGTATGTATATAATATTTCAAAATTTCTTTTAATTACAGTGAGTTTATCCTTTTTACCTATAAAATGTTTTACTAAACTATAAGGTGTCAAGTTACTGTACAGTATTTTAAAGTGCCAAACAAAGTAGTCATGTGACTGATCTCAGAGCATACCTTGGGTAAATTACTTGGTGCTAGTGGCAGGTCTAGAAATTGCAAAGGAAAAGCAAACGAAGGAGCACAGAGCCAAACTCCCAAGTGTTTCTAAGTCCATGCCCAGAAAATGTCATAGCATTGCTCAATCAGAATTGCTGAATCTTCCTGAAAGATTTGGCCATGATTAGTGCTGCTAAGTTCTGTTGTCAAGGGCCATATGACAGATAACATAATGCAATAAAGTAATTCTGGCCCTAATGTAAAATGAAATGTCTTTTTTGAAACATTGCTGTGAAGTTGGGTTTTTCTTAATACAAAGGCATCAAGAAGATATTCTGTTGAGTATCTACTGTTAATTATATGTGCACAGCAAGGATTTTTAATGGATTTTTAAATATCTGTTTCGTTGATCTTGGAAACAGAAAAAAACTACAAGAGAAGTAAAAGGTAAAAAAGTTTCACTCTTTGTATCACGCTCAGTTACGTTTCCGTTTAGCCATGGTATTTCCCGGTGGTCTGGAGTGACAGTTTCAGGAAGGAGTAGCACCTTCGAATCTAAACCAGTGACTCACTTTATGGCCTTTTCCAAATTACCTCGATAGTCTCACTTCATAAATATGCGTAAGTTTCTGCTACAGTTGATAGTGCTGAATGGGTTAGTTTTCTTCACCACCAACTCAAAAGCACCCAAAGGCAATATATGCTTTTAATTTCTGGAGAAGCGTATTAGTTTAAGTTCCACTAAAATATCTGCTTAGATATAATTTATGTAGTATAGGTAAAAACCAGTTGCATTCTGATACTTACAAGATTGCTTTTATGTAAACAGCAACTTTCTGAGTAGCAGAAGGTGGAGAAGTGAGGCAAAAAGAAGCCTTTTTCCTTTTCCTATGGGCCTTCCAATGGCAGGAGAATTACCTTGGTCATTACATGGTGGCTAGCGGATGAGGGCTGCTGCCCGTGCTGGATGTAGATGCTGGTTAACACACAATAAAACACCAGGGAAGGAAGGTGAGGCAGGGATTTGTGTGATATCATCAGGGTCTGCTTGAGTTGACAGCCTGAAGCTACCCAGTCAGGGCTGAATCCCAACAGGAAAGCTAATCATTAGTTTATCAGGATGCAGAGAGGGAGGTAATCAGAAAAGAGAGTAATTCTGTCATTCTTCTGCCCAGACTGTTTGCTTTAGCAACATAAAGCTGTGGGTGAGCCTGTGAGCTGTGACTATGAGTTGGTAGCTTTATAGGTATTTAGAAACCCAGGACTGTGGAGGCAGAAGGGATTTGCTAAGATCCTGTCCTGTTGGAACATCACTCATGGTGACCTTTTTTTTTTTTTTTTAATCTGATAAGGCACATTAGCTCATCTCTTTTTGTATAAGACATGAATTAGATAATGAATGGCTGCCCAAAGGAAGTGAGGTGGTTATCGCACCCTGGGGATTCGGGAGATTATCCGGGGGGTAAAGGTTCATAAAGAAGGATAATATCCTTTGTTTGATCAACTGCTCCATACTAAGTTCGTTAGAATTCCAGACTGCCTTGGTGGCAAATGCTACATAAACGATAAAACTGTGTATGTACTAATATTTGACTAGGGAATTTTTTATTCTCCATTTTAGTTAAATATTGAGATCACTTTGTGTTTTTAGTAAAATATCAATGATATATCATTTTCCACTGTGAGGTTAAATATTTGCTTGCTTAACCACCATCGATCGGATATAAGAAGTTGTAAGTGTTGCAAGTTTTTTTCTCTCATGACCTGAATCAAAAAGTAATTGAGAAAGAGGTCACTGTGTCATTCAACAAAATCTTTTTAAAAGTCAAACGTATTTTGACCTTTTATTTAGATTTGCTACTTGTTCATTGTTTCAGCAGCCTTCACTTAGATCCTCTTTGCCGGACATAGCTTCTATCATCTGTACAAAGCTGTATATGCGAAAAGTGAAGGCAAGGAGAAGGTAATTCCAGCTGGCATTCCAGTCTGGATCTGCTGTCATAAATTACTTAGCAGAGGGCATGGTTCGTTGCTTTTTATGGTCGTGTTCTATATTTGTATGTGCTGGGGGGGTGGATCACATGACAAAACCATCATTTGATATTAGTGTTTATGTGCCCCAACCAGTGAGGGCTCGATTGAAGCTTCACTGTGCAGTACTTTTAATTTGTACGTTTAGCTCTTAATTGAAAATGCAGACACTTCCATAAGTACTAAAACTACAAATAATCTAAATAAATTTTACATAATTGTCTTTAGGAGAAGACAAACTACTGTACACCAAGCTAATTCAAATACACTGTGCCGTCCAGAGATTTTAAAACATAAAATTTTGAACAAGCCTAGTCAGCATTGCCAGAATAATGAAGACCAAAGTTTACCATTTTCCATTTTTTAGTCCCTCCCCTCATTAGCTGATGTCTGTTTATTTAAGAGGAAAGACATTTTTCAAACTAATCGAGAAAGAGGAAAAAAACACAGTTTTGTTGTTGTTGTTGTTGTTCTATTCTCCAAATCCCTTAAATCCCTTCCCCTAGTGCAGCTTCATACTTAAGTTTATAGTGGCAAACACCTCGAAAATGTCCTTCTTGTTTGATTATTTTTTTTCCCATAAACTAATCAGGAAAAAAAAGATGGTGTTGTCAGGTTTTGGTGCATCCACTGCTTTGAGAACTAGTGTTTCCATATCTGGAATCGTTTGTTAGATAAATTTGCCTGTAAGTAGTTGCTTCAGATCTTTGTCAGGTCTTGTTCATCTTACATACTGCAGCCCTCTTTAATTTCCTCAACTCCATTAATTTATTTTTCAAGCTTTTCTTTCACTAAGCATTTATTGCATGCCTACTCTATAGTAGTCAGGGCACTTAGCACATCTACATCTATTATTTCATTTGTGTGAGAACATACTTTGGAAAATAAGGTCAGGGTGATGTTATTTGAACTTCCTCAGCACCTCTGTCAAACCACAAGTAACTTCTAAAATCACTGTGTTATTTTAGAAACACTTCTACTGTTATTTTTTGTGCATATTTTCCATCCCCTCAACAAGATTTGCAGAGCCTCAGGGATCTTTAGGGTTGATGTCTCTCTGCTTTTCTGACATATTGTGGTCTTCATATTTTTTATTAGATGCCAAGTTTGACGAGAAGAGAGGCTCGGGTTCTGAGTCACTTGTTTTGTTTGAGGAATAAAAGCTAGGTTCGGCCAGGCGCGGTGGCTCACACCTGTAATCCCAGCACTTTGGGAGTCCGAGGCAGGCAGATCACAAGGTCAGGAGTTTGAGACCAGCCTGACCAATATGGTGAAACCCTGTCTCTACTAAAAATACAAAAATTAACCGGGTGTGGTGACGTGCGTCTGTAATCCCAGCAACTCAGGAGGCTGAGGCAGGAGAATAGGTTGAACCTGGGAGGCTGAGGTTGCAGTGAGCTGAGATCATGCCACTGCACTCCAGCCTGGGCAAAAGAGCAAGACTCCGTCTCAAAAAAAAAAAAGGAAAAAAAGAAAGAAAAGCTAGGTTCATGGATCACAGTGGTGCAGGGAAGGGAACCGAGTGAAGGAGGGACATTGTTATTTGGTGATGCTGTTATCTTTTACTGAAAAGGAACTTGATATTTGGAGGTGTATTTGGTAAGGACTTCGTTATCAGTTGACAGCATAACTGGTAACATGTAAGTCCTGGATCAGCCTTGAAAGAGTATTCCTTATGGGAAATGGAAAGATTAGAGAAGAACAAGCGAGATGGTGTTGGTGAGGCATTTCATTTCAAAGGTTTGTTTCTCTTACACCCCTTTTTACTAAATGAATGCCTTTGAGGGGACCACGAAATGGTTCATTTCTAGATGTGTGGCGCTAACGAAGAGAAATGACGGCAACCAGATTTGGGTGACAGATGTCGCTCAAGCCTTCAATGATTATAGAATATAGGTTCTGGGAAGAATGTGCTGATTAAATTCACATGGGCTGTGGAGATCCAGCTGGCCTGATATTTAAATGCTGCTGAAAAATGTTCCAATTAGATGGATTCTTCCCTGTGCAGAGTTTTCATGTAAATTGTGAAAAACGGTACTTTCTTGAGGCAATGAAATGGTTGTGAATGTCCAATGTCAGTCCTCCGACGATTGTAATTATGCAGCTTGAACTACAGAAACTGCAGCGCAGAAGAACTTCAGGGTTTATCCTGGCTGTGTGCAGATGGACTCTCTATATAGAATAATGACCAACACAGCACACAAATTGGATTTAAATGACTTGAACAACAGGAGTCCCATCATTTTCTTTGGCTGAATATCCTATAGTTGAATGTGTACAGGATTCCTCTTGGATGGTCATAATTGGATTATATTTCCCATAGGAGCAGGGTTGTAATTTGAAGCTTCGTATTTTACCAGCTTGACAGCAAATTAAGCACAGAGAGGACAAACTATACATCATGCAAACCAAGATACAACTAAAACCTTTCTAATTATTTAAAATGGGAAAATATGGCTCCACATCCTGTAAAGCGGTTAAAATATACTGTTCACGTTGATTATAAGAGATGCTAATGAATTCTAACTGCAATACAGTTCATAAAAAAAGTATATATCATAACTTACCTATCTGAAGTTGATGATGGATGGTCATAGTAAATAATCATCAATAATACTTTTATTTAACTCTTTAGAATTTGAAATGTCTTTTCATAGAAAAGCACTGGACCACCCACATTTTAAAAATATTTTTTGTGATTAAGTGAGAACTCTTGTCTTTTCCTCTCTTGACAGCGTTTCTCTGGCCTGGACAGATATGTTCAAAATCATTCTATAATTCTCTTAATACCACGCTTGAGATTGGATTATCTTTTTCAAAAGTAGCAACCAAAGAATCACAGCATTCTGAGGCTGTACCCAGGAGTGCACTGGGGAGGGCTCCCTTGGCACTCGTCTTCTCATTCAACTTTTCTTTGTTCTTCCATCTCCCAAGGCTTAAATGGGAACAGGAGACAGACAAGAACAATGGGAAGTATGTGAGGAGAGAGGGGAGAGAAAGATAATCCTGTCCCTGTGGCTTGTCAGTTAGAAGTGAGGGAGGGAACTGTGAGCTGAACACGTGGCTATGCACTTAGAACTTTTTCCCACAATACTTCTCTGAACCACTTTGAACCACTTTGGTCTTATTTTCTTCCTTCTTTTCTTTTCTTTTCTTTTCTTTTTTTTTTTTTGAGACAGAGTCTCGCTCTGTTGCCCAGGCTGGAGTGCAGTGGCGCAATCTCGGCTCACTGCAACCTCCGCCTCCTGGGTTCAAGTGATTCTCCTGCCTCAACTTCCTGAGTAGCTGGGACTACAGGTGCGTGGTCACACCCGGCTAATATTTTGTATTTTTAGTAGAGATGGGGTTTCATCATGTTGGCCATACTGGTCTCGATCTCCTGACCTCAGTTGATCCACCCACGTTGGCCTCCCAAAGTAGTGGGATTACGGGCGTGAGCCACCACGCCTGGCCTTATTTTCTTCTTTCTTTCTCCATCTTTTGCAGCCTCCAAGGCAGGGAAGCTGAAGTGTAGCTGTTAATCAGTAACAAGGCAGTAATGAAGGAATGGAACTGTGAGATGTAGGGCTGCCCGCACTGTTACAGCATGTCATCTGGCCACTTTCATTTCCTTGATTCATTTTTGTACCTTTATTTCGAATCAGGTTACCCTAAACTCAGTTGTTTCCCTTACATTGACTCTTGATGCTCTTAGGTTTTCCCAGTCTCCAGATCAGTCTATGTGCTGACTCAGGTAGTGAATAATCACTGAAATGACTGCCAGTAAGTACCAGGGAGAAGCTCATAGAATAGAATATGACTATTCAGTACTTCTGACGGGGAATGCCCAGCTTCGTGACCAGTGCTCATAACGAGTGCTCAACAAGAGACAAAATGAGTAAACCATCCAAAACCAGCCAGACCCCAGACATTTTAGATGATTAAGATCTTTTCCCAAGATCACTTATTAAATGAGTCTCTGAAAACCTCCTCTTGTCTTTCTGTTTGTGGAAAGTCAACCCTAATTACTTTTTACAGTAAGAGAAACTCAAGGAGTCTGGAAGAGGGTTTTCTCCCCATACTTAGGGGATGCACAGAGGAGATTCATACTTAACAAGATCATCATCAAGACCTCCCCATAATTATCTCCTGACCTATGGATTGCTTATGAAAAAAATATTGTTCCCATGTAGATAAGGAATAGCATAGATCTTTGTGATAAATTTTGGGAAAAGATCTATTTTTCTTGAAAAGAACCTGCGATTTAAATGTAATCCTCTCATTTAGGTTGTTTCATGTAACTGTTAGTTTTTTCTTAATGATTACAATTTTTAACTTTGTTTCTGTTCTTTGTTTAGTTGTTCTTCCGGTATGTCCTAAACAGAGTTTTTTTTTAAATTTTTTTTTTTTTGAGATGGAGTCTCGCTCATCGCCCAGGCTGGAGTGTAGTGGTGCGATCTCGGCTCACCGCAAGCTCTGCCTCCCGGGTTCATGCCATTCTCCTGCCTCAGCCTCCCAAAGAGCTGGGACTACAGGCGCCCGCCACCACGCCTTGCTAATTTTTTGTATTTTTAGTACAGATGGGGTTTCACCGTGTTAGCCAGGATGGTCTCGATCTCGTGACCTTGTGATCCACCCGTCTTGGCCCCCCAAAGTGCTGGGATTACAGGCGTGAGCCACTGCGCCCGGCCCCTAAACAGAGTTTTAACTTTATTACTAATTTTACTTCTTGCATTTTTCCACATTTCATATATATGATATATATATAATATATATAAAATATATTGTATATCATTAATAATAATTATGTATAATGTATAAAATTTTATGTTGCATGGGGCATAAACTTTACTCTTTTAGATAGTATCTGTTGCAATCCTATAGAGACCCTTCAATTGCTTTTTTCTCTTGAGACAAGGTCTTGCTGTATTACCCAGGCTGGAGTGCAGTATCGTGATCTTAGCTCACTGCAACCACCACCTCCCAGGTTCAAGTGATCCTTCCACCTCAGCCTCTTGAGTAGCTGGGACCACAGCCTTGCACCACTACACTTGACTTTTTTTTTTTTTTTTAATTTTTCATAGAGACAGGGTCTCGCTATGTTGGCCAGGCTGGTCTCGAACTCCTGAGCTTAAGCAATCCACCCACCTCAGCCTCCCAAAGTGCTGAGATTACAGGCATGAGCCACCGCACTGAGCCTCTCAATTACTTTTTATTCAGAATACTTTTTTAATCTGATAACATTATAAGTATCCCTTTTCGTGTTGTTGATGCGACCTCCTATCTTCCTTGGAACCTTATCTAATCAATCGTTTCCTTCTTTCTCTCCCTACTGGATCCTTCTGTTTAGTCTGCAAACCAAATCAATGTTCTCTATTTTAAAAAAACAAACAAACAAAACAAAAACAACTTCCTTCGCTGCCTAAAATGTCTCTGTCCTCCTCTTTACTGCCAGCCTTCTTAGGAACACACTGTCCTCCCTGATCTCATGTCCTCACTTCCCTGTCACTTTTTAATCTCCTGTCCTCTGTCTTTCCTCCTTATCATTTGACAAAAAAAAGACTTTCCCAGTGCCCTGTTCGCTTCCTAATTGTCCTCATTCCATTCAGCCTCCTTGAAGAATTTTTACCACTGACCATCACCCTCAAAGTTTTTCCTTTTCTTGGGTAATAAAACTATGCTTTCTGTCTGTTTTACTTCATTTCTTTCTCTGATTTCTCTTCCTCTATCCCTTAGCTGTACATATTCCTTTAAGATTCATTCTATGTCATCAGAAGAGGACTTTCTCAAACCTGGTCTCTCCCCTGTCAGTTTCATCCATTCCTATGGTGGGGTCCGTCACTCATCTGCTCCTGATGCCCACTGTATGTTTCCAGCTGAAGGCTCTTGCTCCACGGCCCCGGGCCTGGGTGTCCTCCAGGAGCTCAAATGCAGTGCGTCTGTACCACACACACCTCCCCCAAATGCTGGGCTCCCTCCTCCTTCTTTCTCCCAGTTGATAGAACCTCAAGCCACCCTGTCTCGTGAACTAGAACTCTTAAGTCCTTGTGACTTCTCCTTTCCTTCACCTCTCACATCCAGCCGATCTCTGAGTCCTGACAATGCCCTAACCAGGGGAATCTATGGGATGTGAAAACTTCATTCCCATTTGCGCTAATTTGGAAAGGAAAGGAGGATGAGAGGGAAGAAGAGGAGAAGGGAGGACAGAAGTAAAAATGAAGGAAGGGAAGGAGGAAGGAAAGAAGGAGGGAAAAAAGGAGGGGGTAGAAGAAAGAAAGAGAGAAGAGAAAAAGATGGCCTGCTTTTTAATTTTTTTAATATAAGGGTATTACAAGCTTGCTTTTTAAAAGTCTATGAAATGAAGAAAAGACAAAGAAGAAAAACCATCCCACCAGTCTCTGACAGACACTGCAGTATGGCCTCTTCAACCAGTCTCTGCCTCGAAGCTTCCCCTCCTGCAGTCTGTCTTCCATTCTTATCA
Source organism: Macaca nemestrina (assembly GCF_043159975.1). Classification (NCBI taxonomy): domain Eukaryota; kingdom Metazoa; phylum Chordata; class Mammalia; order Primates; family Cercopithecidae; genus Macaca; species Macaca nemestrina. The sequence goes on along the minus strand of NC_092129.1, from coordinate 166,580,293 downwards.
TCATAACTGTTGCTACAAAACAAAGCAAACAAGCAGAAAACAAATCGAATCAGGAATCCTGCCATAATCCATTGCCTATGCAATCTATTCCAGACTGCAGAGGATGACATTCAAGGCCCTTTGCAACTTACTCCAGCCTCTGATTCCTCTCCTCCAAAACTTCTCCTCCGCAGCAGGTCCATTAGCCCAATCACATTGGACAACCCAAGTGCTACGAACATGTATAATGTGTCTTTGTTCATGCAAGGGCCCAAAATGTCCATCCTTCTCTTCCTAATCTGTATATTTTTCATTTTAACAGATGTAGTGTATTCCATAATTTGATTAGCTGGGCTTGGAGACACCAAGAACTGCTTTCTCTAAAAGCTCAAAGGCTAATGAGGGCAAAAGATAAACTTAAACATGGTATATTGTAATAAGGGCATTGTAATAACTACTGAGCTGGTGGGGAGCCCTAGGTAGCAGTCCTGAACGCTGCATAGGGATTGGGGAGTTGGAGAAGAGGTCACAAGGAAGGGGCCCCTTGAACTGGGACTTGCAAGAGAAGCAGGACTCATGCATGAGAAGCTGCGCCTGACAAATGGAAGCGCCTGAAGTGTCTTTGCTCTGGTATTCACACAAACAGATTCAGTCTCACAGTCCATTCTCCCCCACCCCATCTGCCAAGATGACTTGGTGCTAAATATGTTTTGTTTTTTTTTTTAGACAGAGTTTGCTCTTTTTGCCCAGGCTGGAGTGCAGTGGCATGATCTCGGCTCACTGCAACCTCCACCTCCTGATTTCAAGTGATTCGCCTCCCGCCTGAGTAGCTGGGATTACAGGTGCCTGCCACCACACCACCACACCTGGCTAATTTTGTTTGCTTTTTTTTTTTTTTTTTTTTTTTTAATAGAGACAGGGTTTCACCATGTTGGCCAGGCTGGTCTCGAGCTCCTGACCTCAGGTGACCTCAGCTTCCCAAAGTGCTGGGATTACAGGCGTGAGCCACTGCACCCAGCATAAATATGTATGTTTTTTAAACAAGATTGTTGACTTTTATTTTTTAATCCAGTCAACTTTTTAATTCTTTTTAATAACCAAGTTTAGGCTGTTCACACATGCTTTTTGATATGTTATTTGTCCTGAAGCCCAAGTATCTTTATTGTAGTAGTTCTTGCTTTCTCTTTTCATTTCTGTGGTTTTTATGGCAGATTTTTAACTCCTTATTTCTTTCTGAACTTGGCCAAAGGATAAACTTAAGTAGTCTGATGTTAACATTTTAACAATAATATATTCCAGAAAAAACATTTTAACTGCTTCTGTTTATTTCAATTAACTAAGTAAACTTGGGATTCTTTTCCGGGAAACAAAAAGAATCTTTTGTTCCTCTTCAGCTGTTCATTATTTGCAGTTATTATCTGAGATCCTTTTTGAGATTCTGCTAATACCTGATAGTTCCAAGATTATATCTGCTAATTTAATAACCATTTCCATTATATTCTATTAATCCTTGCATAACATTCTGATTCATTTGTTTCTCAAATATGTCCTTATAAATCTCTGTCTAGTTTTGTTTACAGTGGCAAAATGGATATGTTTCTTTGTGATACACTGTTCATATTTTTAATTGGTCAATTTTTCTAAGTCTGAAAATCTCCTCCTCTGCTTTGAAAGAGCAAAATGACCCTGGGCAAGTGCCTTCTCTTGACCTTGTCGTAGCTTCTCCACCCCGTCCTCTCCTCCTCCAAAGTGTAAGGAGAGAAATCTAATTACCATTCCATGTCATTAAATGCCAACTCTCTTTACCTGTGATCACTTTAAAGCTTTGACTTGGGCTTTCTATTTCTTTAAGGTGACAGACATGCATATGGAGGGGAGTTCGGGCGTGGGAAGTCACCCACCACTGAGTGAGTGGCTTTCTCTGGATTCTCATGATGTTCATACCAAAACTCTATTTCAGTTCAATACATTTTCTGTTATCTCTGTTCCTAATTTTATACTCACCACAATCCTTTCCTTTCTGTCCTTCAAAGCTTGAGCTTCCTATTCTGTTTTGTAGGTGTATTTGTCAGCTAGGGCTGCTGGAGCAAAATAACACAAAGTTAGTGGCTTAAACAACAGAAGCGTATTCTTTCATAGTTCTGGAAGTTAGAAGTCAAGGCGTAGGCCGGGCGCAGTGGCTCACTCCTGTAATCCCAGCACTTTGGGAGGCCAAGGCAGGCAGATCACGAGGTCAGGAGATCAAGACCATCTTGGCTAACACAGTGAAACCCCATCTCTACTAAAAATACAAAAAATTAGCTGGGCATGGTGGCGTGCGCCTGTAGTCCCAGCTACTCGGGAGGCTGAGGCAGGAGAATCGCTTGAACCTGGGAGGCAGAAGTTGCAGTGAGCCGAGATTGTGCCACTGCACTCCAGACTGGCGACAGAGCGAGACTCAAAAAAAAAAAAAAGTCGAGGCATGGGCAAGGCCACACTCCCTCAGATGGCCCAAGGGAAGAATCTCTTCTGGGACTCCCTCCTGGCTTCTTGTGGGTTGCTGGCAATCTGGTGTTTCTTGGCTTGTAAATGCATCATACTTCGTCATTATGTTCACATAGTTTCTCCCTGTGTGTCTGCCTCTGTGTCTACATTTCCCCTTTCCATAGGGACACCTAGTCGTACAGGACTAGGGGCCGTCCCTACTGCAGTACGACCTCATCTTAACCAATTACATCTGCAACAACCCTATTTCCAAATACGGTCACATTCTGAAGTACTTAGGATTAGGACATCATCATATCAATTAGTGGGGGGACACCACTCAGCCCGTAACACTAGATTTGTCAGGCATTGTTCTACTGTTATTATCTGTGTAATGCAGGCGTCATTTGGGCCAGTTGTTCTAGCTTGTCCTGGCTTATGCTATCACATATTCCTCTGTACCAGTAACTGCTTCTTCTCTCTCTCTCTTTGGAAGCTTTCATCGTGAGCCCATTCAGACCTGCTCAGGTGGAGCGTTCCAAGCCCGTTTGCCCTTTTAAGTTGCAAAAGTGTTTTTTCATAAGAGTCAGGCTGCCAATTGGTGAGATTTCATTTATTCGATTTCTTTATTGTTTATGAAGCCTATCATACTGTGTGTGTTGTGTCTTATTTTCTTATTTCCTAAAATCTTACAGATAACAATACAAGGAGGGATTATCATCTGTAAAACTCCTTCCCAAGAGTGCAGGGTACATAGATAGCATTCAGCAATTTTCTTGAATTCTTTTTTTCCTCCATTGTTTTCCTGTCTAATTTTTGTGGACAGTCATATGAAAATCTCGGCAACTTCCTGAGACTTCACATGCACACGTAGAACTCACATAAAAGTGAAGGAGTGACATTGGTGTGCATTTGGCCACATTCCAGGGAAACATACCCAGATTAGACCAGCTCCTCAGGGTGCAGACCAGGTGACGTCAGAGGACACAGTTGGACTGGGATTCATTCTTACAATGGGATAAGGCAGGGCTTAGGCCCCTGTGAGAAAGAACCAAGTACTGGTTCCTAAAGGTATGAAAGACAGGAATGCAAACCCTCATGGAGCCCCAGGGCCCCTTGATAGAGAATTCTCACATGCCCAGCTCCACCACTGCACCACAAAGCCTTCCAGAAGCCCAACCATCAAGGCTGCTGAGAGATTCCTGTCCCTGGCATGGCTGACGGGGGTGTTTTCACACCAGGAGCCACCAGCCCACTGTTCAATGATACGAAGCGCTCATGAACTCTGCACACGAGCACCCTGAAAAAACCCCGAGGAGCTTGCCCTAGAAATAGCCCCACTGGTTCTCTCCTGTGTGCTTCTTGTCTGTTTCTGGTCACTTCTGCTTGGAGTTGTGTGAGTCCAGTAAGAAGAGTCCCGGAGAGCAGAGTGGTGACTGCTACACTCCCAAGCTTATGTCCTTGGTCTGCCAGCCTGAGATGAGAACTATTTTTGCAGACCAAAATGAAAGACCACGGACTCCATTTTTTTTTTTTTTTGCAGACCAAAATCAAAGACGGATGAACTCTATTTTTTTTGGCAGATCAAAATCAAAGATGATGGGCTCCATTCATTTCCTTTCCAGAGCTCTTTCCTGATAGCGAAGATGTTGTGGGCAGAGAAAGATAGAAAAGAATCATTTCTATAGCGGTTTCGCGAGTCTGCGTCTGTGTATTCGATGCTTGGGTGGGGCTCCCCCTTCTCAGGCAAGGCCTTGTCACAAGCTCCTGTGTCATGAATTGTTGGAACCCGCAGCCTGGCTCAAATGACCACAGGGGTGCCTCTTTGTCAGACATACGCTGTGCATCTGGCGGCATCATGAGGGTAATGTGATATGGCTCACAATTTTAATTTTAACAAAAAAATACATCTGTCAGGCTCATTTCAGCTGACAGGATAAATATCATATTTCATTGCCAGTTTGTAAACACCTCACTTTTCATCTCTATCTAACATGTTTCCTGGGTGGTTTACAAATTGAAAACTCAAATGGAATACATTTGGGGCTGAGCACGTGTGCTCTGTCAGTCAAGTCTGGGGGTAGTGTTTTTATGGAGCCAGGTCCATGCAAGCAACACATAGGTGGCTGACCAGGAAATGTGACAGTGGCAGATTTGTCTTAGGTAGAATTGTCTTGAGTAAGAAAACCCAGTGGAGAAAGTGGTTTTGAGACTGTTGGGCAGCTGCCTTGGACACCTGGAGCCGTTTCTCTTACAGATGAAGATGCATTGTGTTACTGTCTCAGGATCCTCGTCCTGTTGCTTCTCTGGCCACAAACTGTTCTTCACCAAAGATGATTTTATTTCACTGTCTTTGAAAATCGTTCTTTATAGGTAGAATATGAAGATTCTCTGAAGTGATTCCAAAATGCAAAACTCAAACACTATTGTTCGATTTCTTTACTTGCAACAAGAGAGTAGAAAGGACAGTATTTGTGTTGTGATGCTGGGTCGCTCAGCAGGGAGAGAATTTGAGATAAGTAGAATGGCAAATAGAAATAGTGAAATAACTAGATTCCCAGTCCCGAGGGTTGTTTTTCTCAGTCCTGTTATAAACAGTACTGATGGCATTTTATGTGAATATTTATGAGGGACCTTTTAATTAAAGGATCTCAAAATTCTCTTATCACCTGTTAGTTAATTTTCACAATGTCGTGCTAGGACGCGTGGGTAGTAATGTTACATGCCACGTACAGATGGAGAGATCAAAGCCCGCAGATGTTCACTTACAGAACTTGCCAAGAACCTGCAGTGATCAACTGGGCTTTTTCCAACCTGGGGCACCAGCCTCTGGTTACCGGTGCCACCCAGCTTTCCCAGGCTTGGTAACCAGTGAGAATCAGGTCTAGGGCTAGCTGGGAAATGACAGGAGTGGCGATTTTGGACTCACCCTCACCCTTTCCTGCCATGCGAACTCCCACCTCCCACCCACTCATCTTCCTTTCTTGTCAATCCGTTTATTACTCCGGGCTGATTTCCACTGACCCCGGAAAAGGATTAATTGATAACTACAGGGGTTAGTAATTATTGACAAGGTCACACTTTTCTGAAAAGTGTATGCATTTTCAAATGGAAATCTAAACGCTAGCCAGGTCTTCCCAGGCTTGGCTTGCTGCTGTCCTGCTTCAATTACTCTTTTCCTTCATTGTTAGGAACCAGAGATGCGTAAGAACCTTCTATAGAAGTAGCCCTCAAACTACATCTCCACGGCAGGTTCTGTCAAGCCATCACTTAGTGCAGAGGCTTCTGAGGATGAGGAGGGGAAGGACGGAATGGAAGAAGGACATCTTGTTTGTGTTCCCCAAATCCATAGCACTATAACTCTGAAAGGGTGAAGCAGTGAACATTGAGTGTACCAATTCTGAAAGCCTAAAGTCCCTCATACACAACAATCACCTATAATATATTTGTGGCCAAACAATGTTCCAAAAACCAGTAAAATAAGCCAGGCATGGTGTCATGCACCTGTAGTCCCAGCTATTTGGGAGGCTGAGGTGGGAGGATCCCTTGAGCCTAGGAGTTTGAGGCCGGCCTGGGCAACATAGCAAGACCCAGTCTCTCAAGAATATACATTAAACAAACCAATGAGATAGAAAAACTCTACAAAATCTTGGGAAGTAGAATTCAAGGAAGTTGTGACAGTTGATAATTTAAGCTCAAGTAAATTTTCTCAGGGGAAAAACCTAGATAAATAACTGACAGTGTGTCAGGTGTGGTGGCTTATGCCTGTAATCCCAGCACTGGGAGGCTAAGGCAGGCAGATAATTTGAGCCCAGGAATTCAAGACCAGCCTGGGCAACATGACAAAACCCTGTCTCTACTAAAAATACAAAAAAATTAGCCCAGCATGGTGGCGTGTGCCTGTAGTCCCGGCTACTCAGGACTGAGGTGGGAGGACCACTTGACCCCAGGAGGTCCAGGCTGCAGTAAGCCGAGATCACACCACTGCACTCCAGACCGGGTGACTGAGCAAGACCCTGTCTCAATAAATAAATAAATAAATAAATAAATAAATAAATAAATAACTGACAGTGTTTAAGCATGGCCAGGATTATCATAAGATGACCAAGATTATTATTTAGAAATCAGCCTCCAAATACCATCAATGCGATGTTTAAAGGCTAGGGATGTAAACATGTTTTCTCTTACCCACTCTATTACTGTAACCCAAAGGCAAACTGAAGTCGCCCTTCCGCTTAGGATCCAGTAAGATGTGCTGGAACCCTCATTCCGTGTCCTGGGGACATGCCAGGATATCTGGAAGTGCTTGTGCAGCACACTGTCACGGTCGCCCCGGCTTCCAGGCCAGGCCGCTGCGGAGGACTCAGCTGTGTCTTTTCTGCTCATGGAGCCCCATGGTTCTCCTTGATTGCATTGGCAGGAGGCAGTTGCAGTTTTAAATAGCAACCTCCAAGCAAGGAACTCAGAATCATCCTCTGTGTCCCCCACTGCCATCACGTGTCTTGCTCACCTCATTCATTAACTCAGCACTTAATTGCTGAGCACGTACTATGTGCCAGGTGCTGAAGATACTGAAGAAAAGAAGCCATCCTAGTGCCTGCTGGAAGCCCTGTCCCTTACCTGCCTTTCAGAGCCGTGTCCTTCTCCCATCCCCCTTGCTGTGGACTTCCCCACTCCCTCATCAAGACCCTGAGAAACACTCCCGACTGGTGTCTGCTGGGACTTGGTGCCATCCCCCTGCCCCTGCCTCTGACTCTCTCCTCCCTGACAGGTCGGTTATTCTAAACTTCCAACTAGGCCACTGTTCTGCATTAAATCCTCCCAGAGCTCCCCAAGAGCAAATGCCTGTCTGGCTCAGCAGCCTCATCGCCCAGAATGCCCCCAGCTGGGTTTGTTTGTCCTTTTGTTTGTTTGTTTGTTTGTTTCTGAGATGGAGTTTTGCTCTTGTCACCGGGGCTAGAGTGTAGTGGCACCAACTCAGCTCACTGCAACCTCCGCCTTCTGGGTTCAAGCGATTTTCCTGCCTCGGCCTCCTGAGTACCTGGGATTACAGGCACCCGCCACCACGCCCGGCTAATTTTTGTATTTTTGGTAGAGTCGGGGGTTTCACCATGTTGGCCAGCCTGGTCTCAAACTTCTGGCCTCAGGTGATCCGCCCGCCTCGGCATCCCAAAATGCTGGGATTTCAGGCGTGAGCCACCGCACCTGGCCCAGTTTTTGTTTTGTTTTGTTTTGTTTTGAGACAGGGTCCTTCACTGTTATCTAGGCTGGAGTGCAGTGGTTCCATCATGGCTCACTGCAGCCTCGAACTCCTGGGCTCAAGTGGTCCTCCCACCTCAGCCTCCCTAGTAGCTGGGACTACAGGTGTGTGCCACTATGCCTAGCTAGTTTTGTTTGTTTGTTTGTTTGTTTTGTAGAGACAGAGTCTTGCTTTGTTGCCCAGTCTGATCTCAAACTCCTGGGCTCAAGTGATCCTCCCGCCTCAGCCCCTCAAGTAGCAGGGATGACCAGTTAGTTTTATGTTTATTTTTGTAGAGATGAAGTCTCACTCTACTGTCCTGGCTGGTCTTGAACTTCTGGACTCAAGTGATCCTCCCACCTTGGCCTCCCAAAGAGCTGGGATTACAGGCATGAGCCACCACGTCCGACCTGATTCTTATTCCATGCCGTTCAGGAAAATTTGTTCTTTCCTGAGGATAGCCTGGCTTTGTGTTCTTTTTGGTATTTTTGTCTGCCGTTCTCTCAACCTTTCCCTTCAGATTTCTTCTTACCTGTAAGTAATAAGCAAACACTTCCCCTCTGGATTGTCCCACCTGGTGCCAGCCGCAGTCAGACTAGCGGCCTCCCAAGCCCTCGATGGCTCGGTCCCACAGCCCCCCTGTAACCGTTCGTTCATGTGACCATCTCATTCATCTTAGAATAGCTCAGGGCCAGGAATATGGTCATTGAGATAAATTTAGTCATTTATTGTAATTCTTCAGTGAATTTCATATCTCGTTTTTTAAAAAACCCATTCATATCACAAGCCCACATTCGGCTCAGAGATAAATGTTAAATCGGCCTAAACCTCAGTGTCCTCTGCTGAAAAATGAGGATAATAATACTGAATTACAAAGTCACTAAGAGAATTAGCATCTATCTTGGTGGAAGCCATAGTTTCAATCACATCCGAGCCTCTCCTTATAGAGCCGCAGTTTGTGTTAGTTCTGTTGTCATCACAGTTTGCACGCCGAGTTAGCACACTTAGCCTTGAATTATACCCTCTGGACATCTAAGGGATTCATGAATGTGGTGCACCTGCTGCTTCATATCTGTTCCATGAGGTGGATATTATTCTCTCAGTTATTAATGGGCAGAGTCAAGACTAAAATCCAAGACTGACTCTGATGCCCATGCTGTGTGGGAACTCCACTGTGCTGAGGGGTCTGTGCTGGCAGGACATCCTACCACTGGCAGTTTTGCCTTTGGCCCACTCCTCCAAACACAGGAAAATACTTCCACCAGAAAGTCTGCACACTAACTTTCCTTCCAAAATTAATAAAATTGATGGCCACCATGAGTCACAAGAAAAACTACCTTTCAAGAAAATCAGGCCGGGCGCGGTGGCTCACGCCTGTAATCCCAGCACTTTGGGAGTCAACATGGTGAAACCCCGTCTCTACTAAAAATACAAAAATTAGCTGGGTGTGGTGGCACGTGCCTGTAATCTCAGCTACTCGGGAGGCTGAGGCAGAAGAATTGCTTGAGCATGGTAGGCGGAGGCTGCAGTGAGCCGAGATTGTGCCACTGCACTCCAGCCTGGGCAACAGAGCAAGACTCTGTCTCAAAAAACACCAAAAGAAAAATCAAAAACTCAGAACAGTAACTACCATTCAGTACAGTTTCCAACAAGCAACAGTGTTAAGTCCTCAGAGTCCCACATGGTGCCCCAAAGGGTGTTGAATGACTGAATGTCCCACAGTTGGCATTACCCAGTGTCACCTACCATCACAGGGAGTGTTCAGTTGCTACTACACTCTTCCGTGCGTCTCTCAGCTTGCCTATTGGATTAGCTTCTCGAAATGTGTTGCCTTGCCGCTTACTACCTGGGGTTTTGCGTCCATTCTCTCATTTAACAAACACTAGTTGAGATTCTATTTGCCAGATCCTGGTCTGGAGCTGGGAAAACTGTAGTGAGCAAAACAGATCTGCCCTGCTGGAGTTTGTAATCTACTAGGTCCATCATGATAGTTGTGCCGTTTAGCCAGATCTTGAGTTCTCCATGGGGGTGCTAACGTCCTCCAAAAGGGCATTTTGGAAATGCGTGAGCGTCTTTTTGGGTTGTCAGATACAGGAGGTTTCTCTTGGCATTTGGTGGGCAGGGGCCACAGACGCCAGAAGCTCAGCAACACACAACACAATACATTATCCCTCCTCCTAGTTGACTCTCACCCGCGACATATGCACGTAGGTGAAAAACATTTTTAATCATCTGAGCTCAGAAGCTAATTTCATTCCATATTCTATATTAATATGCATAGTAATTTTATACATATCCTAAATTACCCTGGAATGCAGCTGCAGTGCAAATTGAGGGAAGATGAGACTATGTTTTGTTCTGAAATTTGCCATATGTTATTTGCCATGTCAGAAAATGGCATCTGCAGATATCTCCAAAAGACTTCTTGTATTTGAGTTGCTAAATCACTCACCTGTATGAGTCCACACTGTGGCTGTCTCTTTCTGCAGGATTCTATGTGCACTTGCAGCTTTGAGACTACATCATATCTTCCTGGTGGCGTTGTGGCCAAACATTTACGTCTTGAAATTGCTTTCCTTTTTTTTTTTTTTTTTTTTTTTTTTTGAGATGGAGTCTCGCTCTGTCACCCAGGCTGGAGTGCAGTGGCGCAATCTCAGCTCACTGCAAGCTCCGCCTCCCGGGTTCACACCATTCTCCTGCCTCAGCCTCCCGAGTAGCTGGGACTATAGGCGCCCGCCACCTCGCCCGGCTAGTTTTTCGTATTTTTTAGTAGAGACGGGGTTTCACCGTGCTAGCCAGGATGGTCTCGATCTCCTGACCTCGTAATCTGCCCATCTCGGCCTCCCAAAGTGCTGGGATTACAGGCTTGAGCCACCGCGCCCGGCCAATTGCTTTCCTTTTATTTCTCCTTTATTTTACAATTAGACACCATATGGATTTCCTTCTTTTTTTAATCTTTTATTATTATTATTATTCTTTAAGTTCTAGGGTACATGTGCACAACGTGCAGGTTTGTTACATATGTATACATGTGCCATGTTGGTGTGCTGCACCCATTAACTCGTCATTTGTGTTACCTATATTTCCTAATGCTATCCCTCCCCACTCCCCCCACCTCACAACAGGCCCCAGTGTGTGATGTTCCCCTTCCTGATATGGATTTCTTAAAGTGATGTGTACATGTAGTTTATATTATCTGTGAATTTCTTTCAGGCAGAAAAGAGGATTATAAAACACTTGCAATTTTAAAATGGAGTATTGAGTTGGGTGGGGTATAAGTCACAAAGCTAGGTGTTCCTGCCATGTCAACAGCACTCCTTTGCGGGCAGAGGTCCTGCCCATGAGTTTTCGGTTGTAGTCCTAAGATTCTGCATGGGTCCAATCAGAACAAACAGAATGACAGCCTTGGAGAAGGATCCTGGAGGCCTACTACTAGGCCAGGGTTGCTGGAGTGTGGGGACTTTGAGGAGTCCTGGAAGAGAGACTGGGGCAGCCAGGGTAACAGGGGGTACCCAAAGGGCTTGGAAAGTGGCTGTTTGCCAACCACTACAAAGGATCGTGGTGCCTTAACAGCTGGTGAAGCTGCCCTTGTGCCCTTTGGCTGAATGTCAGCTGTCACTCAGCCCTCCTGCTGACATGTCTGTTTCCCATGCAAGTAAACTTCAGGCTGTGCCCATAGCTCCACTGGGTAAACAAGAGGACATGTGCTACTAAAAGAAATCTGTCTCTCTTTCACTCTTCTTCTGCCTTGAGCTGGTAGAAACTCAGTGTCATTAACTTCATGCCCCAGAAATGTGAGTTTCTGATCCTGGGGTTCTTCTAGCACCCTTGCACTGAACTTGAACAGCCTTTCCCAAAGACTGTCCCCCAATGTCCCAGAGATCGTCAGAGTGCCCCATCTGTTCTCCACCTTTTCCAGTATGTCCCAGGGTCATGTAAGTAAATTGCCTGAGATTCTCAAAAAGAGATGACCTAAGTTTCCACCCCATTCAAAAGGGCCTGCATTGTAAGCATATCCTTCTTACCGCATACCGCGGACACCGTGTTCTCAGCTGCTTCATCAACTACAGTGTTTAACTCAGCAATAATTAGTCCATTTTGTCCAGCTATCCATGATATGCTTTTTCTTCAGTATTTGAGGACAGTAAAATTGCTTGAATAATTACAATAATAGCAGCTGTCATTTTTGGGCCTCTATTACGTGTCAGACATGATGCACATATTGTATTATGTAATCGTCATCAGAACCTTACAGATGACATAGGAAGAACACTGGGGCTCGGACTGGTGTGAACGATACGGTTTAAACCCAGATGTTTCCTGTTCTGAAGCCAATGCTTTTTCTGTTTTGCCTGAGTATTAGCTGTGGGAGCCAGACATATCTGGGTCCAAATCTCAGTTCTAGCCAGATGATCTTGGGCAAGTGACTAAGTATTTCTTGATCTTGTTCCCTCACTCATAAAACAGGGATAATAATGCTGATGTTTCCACCAAAGTTTTATGATGTTTACATAATATATAGAATACAAAGTACAGTGCCTGATTTATAGTAAGCAATCAGTAAATTTTCATTTCTTCCCTCCCCACAAACTGATCTTGACATGATAGTCATCCCATAGGACTCTCACAGATTTCTATGGGCTTCCTAGCATGACCTGCTGATGAGGACCAAATAAATCCCATTGTCTATCCAGCTCAGCTGCTCTTGGCCCCAGCCTTGTCCCTGTGTTTATTCTGGAAGGAGTACTTAATGTGCCAGGAGGAAGGAAAGGGTTTGACCTTACTGGTCTTTGCAGGAACTGTGTTTTGTACTTTGCGGTACCCATATGTGATGCTGGAAAGGTACATTTTTTAGAAATTCAGAGAAATCTTCTATAATCAACAATGGGAAATGGTTGTCTATTTTTTTCTTTATATAAATTTCCCAACTTATTGTGATGTTTGCCAGTGGTGGGGTGTGTGTAGTTTGATTTTAACTTTGTATTTTGGGGTCACCAAAAAAACACACCAAGATACAAGTATGTCTATGGGCTGAAAGTGAGAAGCAGCAGAACTGAGGGAAGGTAACTGAAAGAGAAAAACAGGATTGATGAGGCACCAGAGGGTCCAGCAGGTACATGGAACTGCAGCTGGCAGGCTTTATTCTGTGCTGCCAATCAGCAGAAGGCATATTATTCTGGACTATGTGCTGGCATCCAAAGTGGCTGGAATTGCAAGTGAACTTTAGCCTATGCGTGGCTGAATTCAGGTCAGCCAGTTGGGGGGAAAAGCAGCTTTTATCCCTGTCCACTTCCTGATGTCTCCTCATTGATGTTCCATACTCTGTTCTGATCAGCTGCTAGCATGTGACAGGCTGGCTGGATCAAACAGCATCAACCAAATGTTCAGTCAAACATTGTAGTCAGCTAAATATTTTCACATAAGCCTTTTACATTAATCAAATCTCCCCTGCTCCTCTGACTCCTTCGTACTGCTTCACTCCTTTTCTTCATGTACTGTATCTTTAATATGTCTGTTGTTTACTGTCTGTTTACTGCTTGTAAACCCCAAAGGAAAGACCCGTTTTCCCCACTTATGTATCTCAAGTCCCTAGGACTATGCCTGGCACCTAGTAGGTGCTCAATAAATATTATAACAGATAAAAGGAACAAGAAAACATGAGGTCAGAGTTAGTGGACATCAGGCAGAAAAAACTGTTTATGAAGGAAAACAGAGGAGGACATAAAAGGCAATATCTGATCATTTTATTCACATATGAATAAAAAATTTGTATCAAAACAAGATAAACTCTTACCATCTTTAGAGAGGTACATTTTATTTCTGCTACCCAGATTTTTATTTGTCACTTCAGTGTTAGTTTGTGTATTCATTCCTTTGTTCATCCATTCCTGTTACATGACACTGTGTTTAGTATAAAAATGCAAGCTAAACCACCAGCATCCACTCACATAACCCAAATAAGCCATTTTAAATAATGCACCTCTCTCCCACCTCAATTTGTTAAAATATGGTAGAGATGAAACCAAGGCTAAAGGTTATTTCTCTCTACAGGCCAACAAGTTTTAGGATATAATGAGTAATTGACCTGGGAAATTAAACAAAAATAATTTTACTGCCAACCACAGACTGTACCCATAATCGAGGCTGGCTGTCTCACAGACTTTTGCTGCTGGCCAGAGTGAATGACTCAGCACAAGTCAACCCCAGGAGAGAAACAATACAGAGCTCACCCCTGGCTGACTGAGGGCCAGAAGCGCCATTCTTGTAGGTGAGGAACAGAGCATGTATACGTTGTGTTGTTCTGAATTGGAACCGAATTGTACTGAATACAGGAACATATAGCACATTTATGAATCATGTGTACTGGATTGAAAATGTGAGAAGATTCTCCCAAGCAAAGGCACACTGAGGAGTGGAGACCAGAAAGGACCTGAGCTGAGGGGGCAAAAAAAAAAAAAAAAAAAAAAAAAGCCAACCCATCGCAGCCGCACTGCACTGCAGATATTACGGATCAGTTGTGGCCCCTGGGAACGCCTGTTTGAGGACGGTCGAAACACTATGTCTAAATCGGAGCTCCTGGTCTTTCTGCTAAAGCCTGCTCCTTCTGCCTTTTCCCCATCTCAGTTGATGGCGACGCCATCCTTCTAGTTGTTCGGGTCAGAGACCAAGGAGTCATTCCTGACTCCTCATTTGCTTTGATACGTCACATCTGGTCTGAAATCTACTTTTCACAATCTCCACTACATTCACTCTGGCCTGAGCTACCTTAATCTCTTGTCGGAATTATTGCGGTAGTCTCGGGTACGATGTCCCTCCAATAATCTATTCTCAGTACAGCAGCCAGAGCGATCCTTAGAAAAGAAAACCACATCACGTTATTCCTCTGCTCAAAACTCCATGATTATCTCCGCTTCATTCAGGATAAAAGCCAAAATCCTTTCAGCAGCTCCCATGATTGGTGCCCCAACACCCTGTCATTTTCTCTCTGACTTCAAACCCTGGCCTTTTCTCCCTCGGTCACTCCATTCCAGCTACGTGGGTTCTGCTTGCTCCTTAAACACTGGAGGCACATTCCTATCTTGTGATCTTTGTGGTGGCTGTTTCCTCTCTCTGGGGAGCCCTTCCTGCAGATGTCTACATGGCTAATGCCACTTCCAGATATTTATTCAAATATCACCTTCTCAATGAGACCTGCGCTGGCCATCCTATTTTAAATGGGAACCCACCCCCCCCATATGTATTTCTGATCCTCCTCACTAGGTTCTACCTTTTTCCCTCCATGGTTTTTAACAGTTAACATGCTATATAATTTAATTATTTACTATAATTATTTCTCTGGGTCTCTCTTCCCCTGTGATGGTTAATTTTATGTCGACTTGACTGGGCCCTGGGATGTCCAGATATTTGGATGAGTATTATTCTGGGTGTTTTTGGATGAGATTAACATTTAAATAAGTAGACTGAGTAAAGTAGATTGCGCTTCCTAATCAGTTGGAGTGCCTCATCCAAACAGTTGGAGGTCTGAATAGAACAAAAGTCTGACCCTCTCTTAAGTAAGAGAGAATTTTTACTGACAGCCTTCGAGCTGGGACATTGGGTGTTTGTTTGTTTTGTTTTTCCCCTGCCTTTGGACTCGAATTGAAAGATCATTGGCTCTTCCTGGATCTCCAGCCTGCCAGCCTTCAGACTTAGACTGAAACTTACACCATTGGCTCTCCTGGGTCTCCAGCCAACTGACTGCAGATCTTGGGACTTGCCAGTCTCCATAATCACAGCCAATTCCTTGCCATAAATAAATAAATAAATAAACAAATCCTATTTGTTATGTTTCCCTGGAGAACCCTGACTAATACATGCCCGTCGCCACTTAAACAAAAGAGGGCAGGGACATCAGAGTACTGTCTGTGTTGTTTACTGCTGTACCCCAGAACCTGGACCAGCTCTGGCACATAAAAGTCACAAGTATATATTTGTTGAATAAATGAAGAAACAAATGAACCAGCAGGTAACAAAATAACTCTCTTTACACATAATAGTGGGCAAAATTCCTCTTCATTGTATTACACAGTCATGATTTATAAGCTTTACATCTAAGAACTGAGTCAAAAATCAAAGAATGGTCCTTCCAGCACATGCCTCATAGAAAGTAGTTCTGGTTGTACATCACATTTTACGCTGGATTTATACACACCATTAGCCACACTTTTCCTTTGGGGTCAATGTCAAAATCCAGGCTTAGCAGTCTGCAAGCACTGATAAGACTTGGAGTCCATGAGATTTATGGCATATGGAGCTATGGGACTCCTCTGGACTTGGCAGTGGCCAAAAATCTTGGACAACAAAGAAGCATCTCAGCTCAAGCCTTGAAGATGAAAGGTCATTGGCTATGAGTGTGCACTGCAAAAGAAAAAGCCTGCAATTTAGTGACTTTTTTCCTTAAAAAGCCTGCTTTTTCACACAAGTGTAGGTGCATGAAAGAGGAAGCAAGAAAATACAGAGAAAGGACAGGAAAGAGACTAACTGTCAATGGTGGGAGTTGTTAGAATTGGGGACAGGGCTGGCCAAAAAATGACCTGCAGAAAAGACAGCAACAGAGGACAGAATCCCAGTGCAGTGGGGGATGGCTATGCCAGCAGCCCACCCAGAGATGATTATAGCTCCCGAAAGCAACTGCTGTACATGTGTGCGTGCGTGCGTGTGTGTGTGTGTGTGTGTGTGTGTGTGGTAAGTGAGGGAAAACAGGCTGCTTAACTTCTGATAAATGCCCTTGAAAGCATCTCTATGGTTATAAGTCAGACAACCAGAGAGGAAGGGGCAAATGAACACACAGTGGACAGCCCAGCAGGCCTCCATGAAACCCTGAAGCTACCCCACAGGCCTCTTACAGCAGCATTTCCCTGGGTCTGTTCACAGAATACCAGTTCCTTAGAAAACTGTGGGTGAAATTAAAAGCTCCATGGATCAAAAAGCTTGAAAAGTATCAGGTTAAGCAAAGTTAAGTAAGTTTCTTTAGTAGTACCTTGTTCAGTATTCTGAAGTGAATTGTGGGCCTCCAAAAGTGGGTGCGCCATATGCAGAATCCTCCCAACCCTGTTGACTAGGAAGCACGGCTTATGTTGAGCTACTCACCAAATGGGCTAGTGCTCTATGGGATGCACTGCTCTGTTTTCTCTTTTTTGTGTGTGTGTGTGTGTGTGTGTGTGTGTGTGTGTGTAGAGATGCAGTTTCACTCTATTGCCGAGGCGGGTCTCAAACTTCTGGGTTGAAGCTATCTGCCCACTTCAGCCTCCCAAAGTGCTGAGATTATAGGCGTGAGCCACCACGCCCCGCTGTTTGCTCCTAAGAATAACAAACAATGGAATTTTAGGAAGATGATGTTACCCTTAAAAGACAAAACACATTTCAGATTAAGGATCATTGGAGCTAAGTATCTCTGGCTTGGTACAATGGCTCATCTACCCTGTGGGATATCTTAACACTCAGGGGAGTTAGTGAAATTCTTTGCATCTGCTGAGTTTGAGGTGGAAACTGTAGGTTTACATCCTTTCAGCCACATTCTACATAAATTAATCTCAGATGAAAAGATCTGGCCCTGTCTCTATCATGGATCACTTACAAAGGGAGAGACAGTGACCCAGCAAATTCAATTGACTGGGCTGGAACTTTCAAATGGCGGATTGGATAGTTTGAGATTTATCATTAGAAAGTAGAAAGAACAGATGAAAACCAATCAGCATGGTACTTGGCATATAGTCAATGTGTGTCTGGAATTGGTGGGTTCTTGCTGACTTCAAGAATGAAGCTGCGGACCCTCGTGGTGAGTGTTACAGCTCTTATAGGTAACTTGTCTGGAGTTGTTCATTCCTTCTGGTGGGTTCATGCTCTCTCTGGCCTCAGGAGTGAAACTGTAGACCTTCGCAGTGACTGTTACAGTTCATAAAGATAGCATGGACCCAAAGAGTAAGCAGCAGCAGCAAGATTTATTGTGAAAAGTGAAAGAACAAAGCTTCCACACCCTGGAAGAGTACTCCAAGTGCGTTACTGCTACTGCGTCAGGCAGCCTGCTTTTATTCCCTTATCTGACCCCACCCACATCCTGCTGATTGGTTCATTTTACAGAGAGCTGATTGGTCCGTTTTGACAGGGTGCCGATTGGTGCATTTACAAACCTTGAGCTAGACACAGAGTGCTGATTGATGCATTTACAACCCTTTAGCCAGACACAAAAGTTCTCCAAGTCCCCACTAGATTAGCTAGACACAGAGCACTGAGTGGTGCTTTTACAAACCTTGAGCTAGACACAGGGTGCTGATTGGTGCGTTTACAATCCTTTAGCTAGACACAGAGTGTTAGACAGAAAAGTTCTCCAAGTGCCCACTAGATTAGCTAGACACAGAGCACTGATGGGTGCATTTACAAACCGTGAGCTAGACACAGGGTGCTGATTGGTGCATTTACAAACCTTAAGCTAGACATAAAACTTCTCCAAGTCCCCACCCGACTCGGAAGCCCAGCTGGCTTCCCCTAATGGACCCCTGGCAGCCAGTCCCGCTCCACACCCCTGCACTCCTCAGCCCTTGGGTGGTCTATGGGACCCAGTGCCGAGGAGCAGGGGGCCGTGCCCCCGGAGGCTCAGGCCACGCAGGAGCCCACCAGGGGAGCAGGGGAGGTCTTGGGCATGGCGGGCTGCAGGTCCAGAGCACTGCCCCATGGGGAGGTGGCTGAGGCCTGGTGAGAATTTGAGTGTGGCACGGGCAGGCTGGCAGTGCTGGGGGACCAGGCCGGGGTGTTAAGCCCCTCACTGCCTGGGGCACTGGCGCCAGCTGGCCGCTCCAAGTGTGGGACCCGCAGAGCCCGTGCCCACCCAGAACTCACGCTGGCCCGCCAGCGCCACACGCAACCCTGGTTCCTGCCTGCACCTCTCCCTCCACACCTCCCCCCAAACAGGGAGACAGCTCCGGCCTCAGCCAGCCCAGAGAGGGGCTCCCACAGTGCAGCAACGGGCTGAAGGCCTCCTCAAGTGCAGCCAGAGTGGACACCGAGGCCAAGGAGGCACCGAGAGTGACCAAGGGCTGCTAGCACATTGTCACCTCTCAAATGCACATCAAATGTTGACAGAATGAAAAATGAATTGCCGTTGAGAAAAATTTTTTCTTACTATATCAGAGAACTAATTTCTGATCACTGTACATTGTCATAGATTTATAAAGCTGGTGAATTCAAATGGTTTCAGCAGTTTTCTCCAATTTTTGTCCCTAGGGATTACTAGTGAATTCCCTCTGGGTTTAAGTAAAGCACAAGTGAGACCTTCTGCTCCTTGGCTTTTATGTGCAGAATCTCACAAAGTGAAATTATAGGTGATTATAAAATTCATCACTGTCAGAAGCCAGATGATACCTCCCAGATAGTGTAAGAGTTGGTATCTTCTCAGCTGAACCAGTAAGCTGTGATAAGAACAAAATACAAAATGAGATTCTTCTTAGCCACCTGATCTGTTCTCTTATACTTATTGTAGACAACTAGGTTAAGCTTTGGTTTTCAACTTAATTTTCTCTCCAAAATGTCTGGTTTCTCTCTGCAGCAATTTTGTATGTCGCTATTTGTCATTGCCTGGTATTGATCCACTACTTCCTTCCTGGATCTCAGTTCAGCTAATCCCATGCCCCTGCCATGAATCCAGCATTTTCTGGAACTCGTGTTGTCAAGTCCCTTTATACAAGGAAATACACTAGAGCCTCCTCTGTCTCCCATATTCGTTAGTTAGCTGCACACTGATGCATGAATGGAAAAGATATGTTTTCTCTGACTGGACTGTTAGCTTTTTGCACTACCAGTCAAGTATCTTATCAAAACAACTATAATGAAAACTATAAATCTCAACCTGA
The DNA here is from genome assembly GCF_043159975.1 of Macaca nemestrina. Classification (NCBI taxonomy): domain Eukaryota; kingdom Metazoa; phylum Chordata; class Mammalia; order Primates; family Cercopithecidae; genus Macaca; species Macaca nemestrina. Next base: position 166,560,727 of record NC_092129.1, on the reverse strand, counting down.
GGGAACAGTTAATGTGAACGGTTTTCTTGTTTGTTTATTTTGTTCTGTTTTTATGGTCTCCCAAGCCCTGGTGTTGCATTAAGATTCAGGATATGAGCTATTGTGAGGCTAGTGTAACATCGCGGATCCTTGTGTTAAACGTTTACATTTCCATTCAACTTGACTTTTCCTCTCACATAACCTATCCTTTGGAAAAGTGTCAAACATTGACAGCATAGAGAAAATTGTGGCCCACACGTCATGTCAACAGAACTATGTTCTTGTTCTGATGTGTAACTTGTAGGTTTTAGAGTGAGCACACCCTCAAATTCTACAGCACAAAATCTAGAAATGATGAGAGATGGGAATCACATCTGTGAACAATGGCAAAGACAAAGAATAGCAAGTGGGAAGTGACCAAAAAAAAAATGTCTACTGTTCATTGTGTCAGTGGCCCCAAAATCCTAGAGAAAGCTTTGAATGATTCTGACAAGTTAAAATATATTGATAATGACAGTGTAGATTATTATCTATCTGAAGGGTACAAAAATGACTTCAGAGAAGGCTTTTTAGCCTATGATTTGCCGAACACTTTTGCAGAAAAGACATTATATTAAAAATGCCCAATTTGCAACTGCAAGTGTATTGTTCTACCTTTATAGAGCAGTAGAACAATCTCATGTCAAATTTCAGTGCTGCCCTGGAGGTCTTATCTAAGTAGTTCGATGTCCCAGGCTCCAGATCTCTTCCTTTCTAGTTCTTCTGAAGATGTCAGTAAAGGGGCATCATAATGATGATCCTGGGCCCCCATGAAAAATTAAATTAAATTATAGATGGGAGCCTGTCATTATTATTATCTGTTTTTCTGTGTGACTAAAATAGCTTGGTTTTTTTTGTTTTTTGTTTTTTGTTTTTTGTTTTTTCAGATGGAGTCTTGCTCTGTTGCCCAGGCTGGAGTGCAGTGGCACGATCTCAGCTCACTGCAAGCCCCACCTCCTGGGTTCACGCCTGCGTCAGCCTCACGAGTAGCTGGGACTACAGGTGCCCGCCACCATGCCTGGCTAATTTTTCTGTATTTTTAGTAGAGGTGGGGTTTCACTGTGTTAGCCAGGATGGTCTCCATCTCCTAACCTTGTGATCCACCCGCCTTGGCCTCCCAACATGCTGTGATTACAGGCGTGAGCCACCACACCCGGCCAGCTTGCTTTAAAAACAAAAACTATTACTGAAAAAAAAAATGTGCCAATGAGGTTGTTGAAAGATTAGCATTAAAAATTAAAGTAGGGGCCAGGCACAGTGGCTCACACCTGTAATCCCAGCACTTTGAGAGGCCGAAGCGGGTGGATCATTTGAGGTCAGGAGTTTGAAACCAGCCTGGTCAACATGGTGAAAGCCCGTCTTTACTAAAAATACAAAAATTAGCTGGTCATGGTGGCACACGCCTGTAATCCCAGCAACTCAGGAGGCTGAGGCAGGAGAATTGCTTGAACCTGGTGGGTGGAGGTTGCAGTGAGCCGAGATCACACCATTGCACTCCAGCCTGGGTGACAGAGTGAGACTCCATCTCAAAAAAAAAAAAAAATTAAAGTAGAGGTTTATGCATGTTAAAAAGCTTGTCTCTGAGATACCAAGACAATGTAACTATCCAAAGCAATGTATCCTCTGGAAGACCAAGTCACCAGGTTTCATATTCTTGAAGAATGATCTTTAAAGAATATAAGCAAATATAGCTTGGGCATGGTGGCTCATGCCTGTAATCCCAGCACTTTGAGAGGCTGGGGTGGGAGGATTGCTTGAGCCCAGGAGTTCAAGACCAGCCTGGGCACAACATAGGGAGACGCGGTCTCCTCAAAAAAAATCAAAAACTTAGCCAGGGCTAGTGGCACATGCCTGTGGTTCCAGCTACCTGGGAGGGTGAAGCTGGAGGATCTCTTGAACCCGGGAGGTTGAGGCTGCAGTGAGCCAAGATTGCACCACTGCACTCCAACCTAGGTGACAGAGTGAGACCCTGTCACAAATAAATAAATAAAAACATAAGCAAATATAGTATATAAGGAACATAAAGTTTAGCAATCCTAAAATAAGGAACATATATGAACCATCAAGTCTTACAAAGATGTAAAAATATTTCCCAAGGAATCTATTATTATTCAATATAATGGCAACTGTTGTAAAATCGTGTACATGATGAGTGGTGCTCACTAGGTTTTGCAAACATTTTAGATTGTTTAAATTGTACAAGTGTTTTTAAAAGTGTCTCCATGGACGTATTCTGAAATCTCCAAAATGTTCCTGGACAGTAAAAAACTTTTATTTAATGGGACTCAACAAGAAGGAAACTAGCCTAAGGAAACACCTACAATTGCAGCGAAGCAAAAGTTAACTCAATTGAACATTCCTGATTTGTAAACAATTGCTTCTGACTTTAAATGGTGAAAATAATTGCTTCAATTATTAGAATGTGTCCAAATATATATATGTGTGTGTCCAATATATATATACATATATATATTTTATTATTTTTTTATTTTTTTTGGAGACAGAGTCTCACTCTGTTGCCCAGGCTGGAGTGCAGTGGCACAATCTCGGCTCACTGCAACCTCCACCTCCCGGGTTCAAGCGATTCTCCTGCCTCAGCCTCCCGAAATACTATTCCTGATTTGGATAACCTTTGCTTGAGAAAACTTTATTCTTCTTCACCTGGGTAATTTATTCTGGCAACTTCTGAATATGTTTTCCTAAAGCTTCTTCCCTAATTGGAAGGAGGTTAAATATTTTTTGACACATGCAAACTTAACAGCCCCATGTGAAATATTTTCTACTTTTGAAGGTGTGAAACTGGTTAAAATGTTTTAAAACTTTTCCCTTAATTGCAAAGGAAATATATGTACATGTTAGAAGACTTAGAATATATAGATAAGCCAATAAAATTAAAGTTCTATGTTGACACTTTTTGATGTATATCTTTCCATATATTTTCTGTGCCGTGCACTTACACACATACACACATGCATCCAAATGAAATAAACTGGTGAAACTTTGCACAAAAATATGTAAGTGAAAGTAATAATGATTGGTATTTGGTAGTGTGGTTTACTAATGCATACTGCTTGATATGAGCTTTCTTGGAATTTTAAATGTAGGTGGAACCCAAATTTTTTTTAAATTTTACTTTAATGCTATTAAGTTTGTTTGAGTTGTAGTGGTAATGCAAATGTCATTACCTTGAAATCATTCCTTCTCAAATGATAGAGTTCTCACAGTACATGCCAGGAATGTATTGATGGGATTTTATTTGTATGCTTGTTTGTTTTCATGGAACTATTTGAATTAAACTCTTAGAATCATTCTTGATAGTTTGAATCGCCATTACTTAAAAAGTAATTATTATTATTTCTGAAAATATTTCCAATAATTATATCTACACTTGATCTTAACTAAAAGGCCGAGAAGCAATGAATAATTACATCTACAGGAAAAAAAAAACCAACACCAACTTTTAGCACTGCTTTTTTTCCATGTGGTGGAATGCAGAATGTTTATTGTTTACTTATGTTTTACATCTATATTTTTTGGTGTTTCACAAAGAGCATATATTGGTTTTTATAATCAGAAAAAGAATTTCATTACAAAGAAGTAACATGACTGAACCGTTTTCTACCTGATACAGAACTACATGAGAACCATGGGTTCCAGAAATAACAGGCCTATTTTGTTTTACTCAATGATACATCTTTGAGGTCAAACTCCCAGAGTTTGTGCCATCTCTTACAAAACAGCATGAGTGGGAATTTGGTTTTCCTTTTTGGGTAAAGTTTCTACAAAGCTTGCTGATAAAGCTCATTTTACTTTTGCAAAACAATTCCCTTACTTTGGGAGCTAAACGGAGATGAAGCTGATAACGGGACTCAGTGCTTCAACTTTAAAGCAGAAGCTAGGGTCATAAAGACATGGAGTCCTAAAATACTCTTCCAAAGTACAGTCGCCTCCAGCTAAGATAACCCTTGGAAACGTTTGATGAAAACGTGCAGTTTATTCATGCATCTCTTCCATGTTGGCCATTTCCACCTTCTTCTGTCAAAGCCACAGAAACTAGGGGTAGGCCAGGGAGCATGTTCAGCTCATCTTCACATGAATTCTGAGAAATTGTTGAGAATCAAAGAAACCTTAGTGAGACATTAACAAAAAGTAATCTGAGTGACACCTATGTAAAAGTCATTGCAAAGCACACTAGCTGCTAGACATATCCGGGGAGCTACCACCAATGCACTCCCTTGACAGAAAACCAGGACACCTCTTAGATGAGCTCCTTCTTTAGTGGAAAACCCTTATGTAATTTTAATTGACATCAGTGCAAATCAGCCTGTATTGAATGAGTGTGCCTAATATATGCTTAATACTGAAACAGGTTGAAGTACCTCTCATAGACCCCCCATTGACTTTTCGTCTGACATCCCACACAACCAGCTTTGATGGAAGTCACACCATCACTCTGATGTTCTCTTCTATTTTTGATTCCAGCCTTGAAAGTCAGGATGAACTGGTGAAGATAAGACTTCTTTAAAGTACAGGAGAAGTCTATTGGCACAGAATAAAAGCAGTAATGTTTATTAGAGTTGTGCAAATAGCTGTTGTACTTAGTTCTCTCAACATTGCTTTTTTTTTTAATGATGACAATTCTTCACATAATTGCCAAACTAAAGCAAAAGAAAACTTTCTCAATCTTTATGATGCTTTCATCAGATAACCAATATAAAGTATCTTCGAGAAGACTCTGTCTCCTCAGACTTTAGTTTGTTCTCGGGAAGTTAGAGATAAACAAAAATGGCCTTAATAAATCTCTCTAATGTTATAAATATACAGTTTCTGGGTTTTTTTCCCCTTAGGGCAGTGGGCCAGGTATCATCAACAATTCAGATATTCTGGCCTTTCTCAAAAATGTCATTACATTAAGAACATTGTGACTTAGCCAATTGTTGGAGAAAATTAGGATGCTTTTTAGTAGTTCTGCCATCATTAAAAATCAGCTGCCTTCTGGGGAAACTGATGCCACACCCTTGATCAGGTGTTGAATTTGAACTGAAAAGAATCCCCCAGAGAAGGAGATGTTTGCTTTCTAAGAATGAAGCTCCAGGGAGGGTATTTAAAACTGATGTTTGGCAACCATTAACGAACAAGTATGCCATAATTGTGTTTGGGGCCAGGAGTGTTTAGAGGGGTTTTTGTTTGTTCTGTTGTTGAGGGTTTGGAGGGAAGGGGTTGAAGGTGTTTGCTTTCCCTGAACTGCCATTACCCCTGCATTGGTTTGATAGGGCTGCCCTAACAAAGTACCACAGACATGTAGATTAGAAACAACAGAAATTCCTCACAGTTCTGGAGGCTGGAAGTCCAGGATCAAGGTGACGGCAGGGTTGGTGTCTCCCCACGCTTCTCTCCTTGGCTTGTAGATGCTGCCTTTTCCCTGTGTCTTCATGTGGTCTTCCCTCTGTGTGTGTCTGTGTCCTCATCTCCTTTTCTTATAAAGACACCAGTCAGGCCAGATGCCATAGCTCACGCCTGTAATCCCAGTACTTTGGGAGGCCGAGGCGGGCAGATCACAGTTTGAGACCAGCCTGGCCAACATGGTGAAACCCCATCTCTTCTAACAATACAAAAATTAGCTGGGTGTGGTGGTGTGTGCCTGTAATCCCAGCTACTTGGGAGGATAAGGCAGGAGAATTGCTGGAACCCGGAAGGTGGAGGTTGCAGTGAGCCGAGATCGTGCCACTGCACTGCAGCCTAGGCGACAAGAGCAAAACTCTAGCTCAAAAAAAGAAAAAAAAAAAAAAAAGACACCAGTTGTATTGGATTGAAGCCCACCCTAATGACCTCATTTTAATGTAATCATTTCTTTAAAGACCCTATCTCCAAATATGGTTGCATTCCAACCATATTTAAGATCCTTTCTCCAAATATGGTACTGAGGGTTAAGGCTTCAGCATATGAATTTGGTTGGGGAGCGGGTGGACAGAGTGCAGCCCCTAACAACTCTGATTCAAGGTCTTTTCACCAAATCCATAAGCCCTTTGCTTTGTAGTGGTCAGAAGGGAAAGAGAGGAGACAGGAAGATATTCATGGCTTTTCCACAAGAACTGACTAGCTTCTGCAGCAAATGTTTTTGTTTTTCCCCTCCTTCAGTACGGGATAGCTAAAAAGTCCACTGGGAACCTTGAGAGCACTTTGCTTTCTCTCCCTGTATTTCTTTGTTTCCCCCAAACAGAAGGGTGCCTCCGTCCCTCAGCATATGTTAGTTAGGAAACCGCTCTCCTTGTGTTTGCATTTAAGAGATGGGAAAGAGCTAGTCAGTGAACTTGGCCAATGAGAGGCTCTGTAACTGGCAGATACCTTGGAGATCACCAGCCACCTGTTGTGCACCCACAGTATACCTGACCCTTTACCAAGCACGACACGTTCTCTCATTTACTCCTCCTAATATCCCTGTGAAGCAGGTGCTGTTGTCAACCCTAGCTTGCAGATGGGACAAGGGAATCTTGGACAAGTTTGGTAATTGATATAAAGTCCCAGAGCTGAGCATACTGTGGAGCAAGGATTTGAACCCAAGAAGTCTCCTGCTAGAACCTGTGCTCTTAATCTCTTCTTAACACCTTTCCCTAGTCGTATTGGCAGAGAAGAAACCTGTATGTAGAGAACTAACCATATTTTCCTAAGCACCCAGTATCAAGAATTGTCTCAGGGCCTCCCCAGAGACCTAGGTTCTAGTTCCAGCTCCACTAATCATTGCTGGCTGGTCTTGACATAGTAAATTAACCTCTCTGAGCTTGTATTCCATATGTAAAATAGGAGAATTGGATTACGGCCATGTTTCTCAAACTTTTAGGCTAGATCCATAAAAAGAAATACATTTTATTTGGCAACCCAGTACACACACACATGCACACACACACACACACACACACACACACACACACACACACACTTCATAGCCAAAACAAGAGTTTGATACCAAAATATCCATCCTTATTATATGTGAATGTCCTCTGATCTTTTCTATTCTAATCTATTTTCATGATTTTTAAATGCTAATTGTGACCTATTCTACTGGATTTGTCAAAAAGCTGAACTAGGTGACCCAGTTTAGACTCCTGGAATCCTAAAATCCTGTTAACCTATGTAGATGCCTGTTTGGAGCTTCTCATATCTTAAATGCATATTTATTTTAAACAAATGAATATCACATATTACAGGGGACAACATCCTTTTTACCTCTGGTATAAGTTAACTGCATCATGGAAATTATAATAATTACTTCTATTTATTGTGTACCTCCCATGTGCCAGGGCTTTAAAATGCAGTATCTCCTGTAGCCTGTAGGTGGTAGGTATTATCTCTGATTTATAGATGAGGAAACTAAGGATCTGATTAAGTAATTTGCTCAAGGCCCCGTAGGCACCAAAGTTTTTTGAACCAAGGCCATTCTAATTCCAGAGCCCTTACATTCAACCTTCTTTTCAGAGGAGGGGATATAAAGGGGTTTAGAAGGAGAGGTAAAGTCTAAAAGCTACCGCAGCTGCTCATAATTTATTTCCTAATGGTTTGCTGTCCCCGGCAGAAATGACTGTCCTCTGGGGTGTGAAGCCATTGCTGCAGCAATGATTGAAATCACCTGGGAAGCTTAAACAATTCCCCCTGCCCTCACCCAGGCCACCCAAGGACCAGTTAAGTCAGAATTGCTAGGGGTGGAACCCAGGCCTCAGTGGTTTTTAAAGCCCCCAAGGTGGTTCTAATGTGTAGCCAAGGCTGGGAACCATTGCTCTGAAATCTCAGAAATTAAAGCGCTGTAAGGAGCTTTTCTATTTTACCTCCTGCAAACAAGATTTACTAAAATACTGCTTAAAACTCTTTAACTGCTCCCACAGAGCTGAAGTACAGGGTCTTTGCTGTTTCTTTGGAGCACGCACAAAAATCTGATAAACAACCTTGTATCTGCTTTTCAACACCTAGAGAAATTAGAGAATGCTAAGGATGTAGATGAGGAGATGTTTAAAGCAACTCTGGTATTCTGGAGAATCTAGCTCCGAGATACTTCATAACTCAGCTCACGTCATTTTGTTTTTTATTTTTTATTTTTATTTATTTACATATTTTTTTCAGACAGAGTCTCACTCTGGTGCCAGGCTGGAGTACAGTGGTGAGTCACAGCTCACTGCAGTCTCAGATTCCTGGGTAATTCTAATTCTCCCAGGAGCCTCCTTAATAACTGGAACTACAGGTGCACACCACCACAGCCACCTCATTTTTAAAATTTTTTTGTAGAAGTGGGGTCTTGCTGTGTTGTCTGGGCTGGTCTCGAACTCCTGGCCCCAAGCAGTCCTCCCGCCTCAGCCTCACAAAATGGTGGAATTACAGGTATGAGCCACCACACCCAGCCAGCTCATGTATTTCTGAAAGTCATTTTTGTATAAATGGAGAAGTCAATTGTTGAATTTGCAGAATTGAGTGTGACCTGTGGCCATAGGCCAAGTGGACTGGGGACAATGTAGAATGCTAACAAAGACTAAAGTCACTATAAATATGATAAGCCATCACATTTTCTTAAAAAGGGCCGGGCGCGGTGGCTCACGGCTGTAATCCCAGTACTTTGGGAGGCCGAGGTGGGTGGATCATTTGAGGTCAGGAGTTCAAGACCAGCCTGGCCAACCCCGCCTCTGCTAAAAATAAAATTAACTGGGCGTAGTGGCAGGCACCTGTAGTCCCAGCTACTTGGGAGGTTGAGGCAGGAGAGTCACCTGCCTTGGGAGGCGGAGGTCGCAGTGAGCCAGTATCATGCCACCGCATTCCAGCCTGGGACAGAGTGAGACTCCGTCTCAAAAAAAAAAAAAAAAAAAAAGGGCAGGGGGGCCTCGGTGAAAGATTTCCACTTTTTCACATGGATTATGGTAACTATGGTGAAACCAGGAAGCCTCTCCCAAAGCATTTTCCCACAGGAGCAGGATGATGTCATTTTACTAACCTTCCAGTCTTACCCAACTTTATACCGGGGTTATTGCAGTGTGTAATCTATTTGCCATTTGAAATATAAATGATCAACACTCAATTTCACTGTCTTCCGTGAAGGAGTCTTCAAAATGGGGACTGTGCTATACTGCTGGGTTTTTTCCACATCTCAAGCCGCAGCATTAATAATGTTAAAAATATCTGCAATTTTCATACTTCAGACAGTAAAAGCACAGCATTACCATAACCAAGAACAAATGCGTGCTATTCTCAAAGATGATTATATGTTTCTTTTAGACCCCTTGACAGATGGCAGGTCCTGAATTCTCCTGCTTAGGCCAACATGGATAGAGGTGCTATGCGTCTGCTCTGTCTGTAGTAACAGCCCCCGATGTTTGATTGCTTCCAGAATGATGTGGCCACACTTCTGAAACCCATATCGGAAAAGATTCAGGAAATCCAAACATTCAGAGAGAGAAACCGGGGGAGTAACATGTTTAATCATCTTTCGGCCGTCAGCGAAAGCATCCCTGCCCTTGGATGGATAGCTGTGGTGAGTCTAGATGGAATGTTGCCTCTTCACCTCATCACACTTTTGGAGTATTTAGGAGAACTCGTAGCTTAGTTACCTTCACGCTCCTTGCACTGAAGGAAGCTGGCCGAATGCATCTGCTTTCTCCTACCCTGTTTAAAGTTCAGTGCTTTCTGTTCTGAGATACTGTAGAAAGTGTTTTTATCAACCTTTACAGAGCAACATTTGCCTCCCACTTTCAAGTCCACACGTCTCCATTGCTTTTCTTCTTCTTTAAGGCATTTTCTTTCTTATCCTATTTTTTTTTCCTTCTATGCTTGGGTGACGGTCCTGTTTTCTCAGTCCCCCAAACCCGGTCCTTATGTCAAGGAGATGAATGACGCTGCCACCTTTTACACTAACAGGGTCTTAAAGGACTACAAACACAGGTACGTACCTTACTTTACTCACCAAATTTTCAGTTGATTACTTGTTAGACATTTGTCCCTAAAACTCAGTGCAGTTAACTACTGATTCCTTTTCAAGGCTCTACACTAATGTACTATAAACTTTAAAGGAAAATCTAATCTTTGCAGATAAAGTCAAGTGGAAAGTGTAATCAATTATCCAGATAATATATGTGTTTTAGAAAGTCTGCCTCAGTTCACTTATTTTTTTTTTTTTTTTTTTTTTTTTTTTTTTTTTTTTTTTTGAGACGGAGTCTCGCTCTGTCGCCCAGGCTGGAGTGCAGTGGCCGGATCTCGGCTCACTGCAAGCTCCGCCTCCCGGGTTCACGCCATTCTCCTGCCTCAGCCTCCTGAGTAGCTGGGACTACAGGCGCCCGCCACCTCGCCCAGCTACCTTTTTTGTACTTTTTAGTAGAGACGGGGTTTCACCGTGTTCGCCAGGATGGTCTCGATCTCTTGACCTCGTGATCCGCCCATCTCGGCCTCCCAAAGTGCTGGGATTACAGGCTTGAGCCACCGCGCCCGGCCATCAGTTCACTTATAATGAATAAACTCTCCCCACTTGAATGTATGTCACTATCTTATGTATTCCCACAATAATCAGAGAGCTTGGTGATGGAGCAACCCTGTATGGTGCAGAACCTTTACATGGATCAAAGTAGAGTTGGAGGGTGAGCTATAGATGAGAGGAGGAATCAGGAAATGAAGTGTGAATCAAGAACAGAATGAGATGAAACAACAAACCAGAGCAGTGAGAAGGAAATCGGAGACTCAGTTAATATGAAATACAACTGGGGTGGATACAGAGACACCTGTAAGACCAGCAGCCATTCAGAGCGCTGCTGAAAGTATAGGTGAGTCTAAACCAAGGGGCTTTGCCTGGTGAACCAGCGTGAAAGGACCTTGCATTCGACAGCACAAGTAGTAGATCCCAGAGTAACTTAAACTGGAGTCAGAATAGAAAATAGGCCCAAACTGAAAGCTCTGACATGGCAGAGCTGAAGAAATATCCAGGAAAATGTGTCCTAAACCATTTAAGGGATATCATGAGATTCCTCCCCCTCTGATAAGGTCATGCCTTATACTCTATAAACAGTTGGCTAAATGTGATGTGGCTGGTGCCTAGGAACTAAGGGAAGGGATGAGGCAAATATAAGAGCAGCAAGGTTCTACCTGCATCTGGCCCTGGACTCCAGCGTGGATCTCCCTCTGAGCTCTTAGATGGCAGCAACAGAAGTGACCATTGGTCAGCAAATGCAGAGGCACCTGGAGACGTCTCATGTGTTGACCCAGACTGTTCAGGTGGAAGGAAATTAAAGAACCTGTATTACTGGATTATTGCTTCAATTCACGTTTTTTTTTTGGTTTTTTGGTTTTTTGAGGCAGAGTCTCGCCCTGTTGCCAGGCTGGAGTACAGTGGCATGATCCTGGCTCACTGCAATCTCCACCTCCCAGGTTCAAGCAATTCTCCTGCCTCAACCTCCCAAGTAGCTGGGACTACAGGCATGCACCACCACGCCCAGCTAATTTTTGTATATTTAGTAGAGACAGGGTTTCACCATGTTAGCCAGGATAGTCTCAATCTCTTGACCTCGTGATCCACCCGCCTCAGCCTCCCAAAGTGTTGAGATTACAGGCATGAACCACTGTGCCTGGCCTCAATTCACCCCTTTGTTTTACTAATGCAGATGTGAAAATTAGAACCAGAGGAAAAGGGTCTACAACAATGTAAGACAAATTTTATAGGGAATATAGAAAAATTGCGTAAAATATATAAATAAATACCTAGTATACTCCAGGCCATTAATTAATATTACATATTCAAAATTTTCATCAGTCTTTCTTTTGTAGATTTTTTAAATTTTAAAAACATTGAGTAGATACAAAAGAATATTTATAAAATATACATAAGGTGTAAAGGATTACAATACAAAAAAATACATATACATCCATCCCTCAGGTTAAGAAATATGTAACAATATTTTTTTACTATAAAAAGCAGGCTGGGAGTGGTGGCTCACACCTATAATCCCAGCACTGTGGAAGGCTGAGACAGGTGGATCACTTGAGGTCAAGAGTTCATGACCATCCTGGCCAACATGGTGAAACCCTGTCTCTACTAAAAATACAAAAATTAGCCGAGTATGGTGGCATGCACCTGTCGTCCCAGCTACTCAGGAGGCTGAGGCAGGAGAATTGCTTGAACCCGGGAGGCAGAGGTTGCAGTGAGCTGAGATTGTGCCACTGCACTCCAGCCTGGGTGACAAAGTGAGACTCCATCTCAAAAAAAAAAAAAAAGCAGCTATACCCAACAATTCCATTCCTAGGTATGTTTCCAAAAGAAATGAAAACGTATGTTCACCCAAAATCTTGTACACAATATTCATTGCAGCATTATTCATAATAGCCAATAGGTGGGAACAATCCAAATGTTCATCAGCTGATGAATGAATAAATAAAATATGGTATATCTACACAATGGAATATTATTTGGCCATGAAAAAAAAATGGAGTATTGATACTTCATTCTTTTATTCAGGCAGCAGCATGGATGAACCCTGAAAATATTGTGCTAAGTGAAAGTAGGACTGGGGAAATTTAGGGAAAACTTAAACTTTTAAAAGTTTAAGATTTTTTTTTTAAGTTTCAAGTAATTACTCCCTTTTGGGGAATAATTGCTAATGGGTATAGGGTTTCTTTTGGGGGCGACAAATATGTTCTAAAATTGATTGTGGTGGTGATGGCTCAACTCTGCTGAGCTAAACTATGGAATTGCACACTGGAAATGGCTAAAGTATATGGGATGTGAATTATATTTCAATAAAGCTATTATATTTTAAAAAACAAAAAGAAAAACAACCATCACATTCCCCTCACATAATTTAATTGTTCCATGTTGCTTTTAGGAAGAGGAGCTTTAGCAGACAGAACTCCTAATTCCAGGGTCTTCAGTGCACTGCTTTTCCTCTTAGGGGCTCTGCCCACCCCGAGAAAACTTTGGTTAAAACAATTGTGCTCAGTGACAGACTTTTTGCATCAAGGCAATTGTGCCCAATGATACGCCTCCAAATGTTGCCGTGTTTTATTAGAGACTTTAGGAGTGCGCGGCACGCATGAGAAAGGCATCAGAAATGCAAGATGGCCTGTTCTTCTGACATAAAAATGACATTTCAGAAAAGAGCAAGTTTCAGTTGCCAAACCTGGATATCATATGACAGCATGAACATACACCCATAGTGACTTCTTTTGTTCCAGATATACAGGCACACACCTACACATGCCAGTTCAGGACAGCTCAAGCACTACCTAAGTTTATGCCTTTTTACATTCCACCCTTGGAGACTATTTTAATTGGCATCTCAGTTCATCAGCTCCTGTCCTTCTCCCAGTCCCTCCCTGAGTATATGTTGGGGCTGTGGGTGTGAGGGGTTCTCCCCAGGTAGCAGCATAGTCAAATGGGTTGGGTTTTCTATATACTTTTGTTCACAAAGAGGGTTCAGTATTTGCCCCTCAGTGTTAACTCTAGCAATTAAGTAGAAAATGTACTTCCAGTAGTACCAAAGACGACTCAGTTCAGCTCAGTGGACCACCTCAAGACTGTACAAGAAGCCGAAGAAACGCAGCTGGAGGTGCAAATGCATTCGTTTTACTGCTAGGAGTAGTCAAAGCACTCCCAGGTCACCCTTGAGCTTCTGAAAGCGGACTAAGCAGCATACTCCACACCACACAACACCCATTTACTGGTGGACTCAAGCCCGCCGTGCCGTCTCTGTGTCGTAGTTATTTGTGAGTCACTGCTGCCCACTGGGCAGATAGGACCGAAGGTGGAGGAATAAAAAGGCAGACTTCCTTGAGGTTTAAACAGGACTGTGAGCTGTGGAGTCTGTATCTGTGCAACACTTACCACCAGCTTGACTGCTTATTGGCTGTTTTTCTCTTTTTTTGCTTTTTTTTTTTTTTTTTGAGATGGAGTCTCACTCTGTCACCTAGGCTGGAGTGCAGTGGCGTGATCTCGGCCCACTGCAATCTCCGCCTCCCGGGTTCAAGCAGTTCTCCTGCCTCAGCCTCCCGAGTAGCTGGGACTACAGGCAAGCACCACCATGCCCAGCTAATTTTTTTTGCATTTTCAGTGGAGACGGAGTTTCGCCATGTTGGTCAGGCTGGTCTCAAACTCCTAACCGCAAATGATCTACTCGCTTCAGCCTCCCAAAGTACTGGGATTATAGGCGTGAGCCACCCCGCCCGGCCTGGCTCTTTCAATATATGAATAGAGCGAGTCATTTATTTTAGCTTTATAGAGGTGTGGCCTCTCTGAGTCATAATCATTAAAATTCACATTCCCCTACCATAGCTTCTTCCAGAGTATATGAAAACTGAAGATAGTTTTGCAGCTCCCAATGTGTATTTGGGTCCTGCTCAATTTGTTACCTCTTAAAGACTGACTTCAGGTAAAAGAGCACCATACTCTTAGTCCTTATCACAAGTTTTGCTAGAACGTTGTTCAAGTCAAAATAATACTGCATTGGTTAAAAAAAAAAAAAAAAAAAAAAAAAGAACTTGCCCATATAGACTTGGACTTCATCCATTGTTAAATTCTTTAATAGAAAATAACTGAATCAGACATGGTGGCTCATGCCTGTGATCCCAGCTCTTTGGGAGGCTGAGGAGGGAGGATAGCTTGAGTCCAGGAGTTCAAGACCAGCCTGGGCAACATAGTGAGACCCCCCCATCTCTACCAAAAAATTTTAAAAATTAGCTGGGCATGGTGGTGCACACCTGTAGTCCCAGCTACTTGGGAGGCTGAGGTGGGAGGATCACTTGAGCCCAGGAGGTTGAGGCTATAGCAAGCTATGATCTCACCTTTGCACTCCAGCCTGGGCAACAGAGCAAGACCCTGTCTCTAAAAAAAAAAGAAAAGAAAGTATACTGAATGTCAACATGCTATTTCTATAATGTCTACAAACATACATGTGTGTTATATGTACATACACATATACACATAGACATATGTGTGTACATTTATATTGAAGTAATGTTCAAGCTCTAATAATAGCTATGGGTATACTGCTTCCTATGCACAAGGCACTGTACTAAGACCCTTACAAGACCCTACAGACTTAGGAAACTAACGAGAGAAACCGTTGGAGCTACACTTAGTTTTTGAGTTTTGACTGTGAAGGTGAGATAAAGCGACAATGAGATTTTTCATACATTTGATGAATATAATCAGTACATCTAAAAATGTAGAACAAAACCACACTCACATTTTTTCTATTTGTGGAGTGAATAATTATGACTTCGGTTCCCAATTTCACTCTTTCTAAATGGCATGCCTTAATACAATAGGATTCTAAACATGCTGGTGGTACTTTAGGGCTTTTCAAGGAAAACAAAATATGTCTAGAGACAAGGCATTATTACAAGAGCTTTAATAATAGAGATTTCCATTCGTGATTATCTTCAGATTAATGGCCCAGGAACATAATTAAATTTTTCTTAACTCAAATGTCATCATTTTTGCATTACCTTGACTTCTATAAGTGAGAAAATATTATGGGTAAAAATTCCCAAAAGGAAACGCAACTATTTTTACCTATCTATAAGTTTAATATTTCTAACAATTCTTTCAATCTTTTATGTTAATCCCATTATAAAAGGTAAGCATTTTACTAGCCCTTGGTTCAGTAAAATAGAGATAAAAATACTGGTGATGCCCTGCCTGGTTTGTATTGTCATTCAAAATATTAAATTAAGGGAATTTCAATAAATGTCCCTTTAAAAGTAAGGGGTGTTACCTGTTTGTAAGAGATCAGTTTTCTTCCTATACCAAAGTCTTTGTCAGTCATAATGACTAAAATTCTCCAATTTGATTACAGTTTTTGTTTTGTTTTTTTTTTTTTTGAGACTGAGTCTAGCTCTTGTCCCCCAGGCTGGAGTTCAATGGCGCGATATCCTCTCACGGCAACCTCCATCTACCGGGTTCAAGCGATTCTCCTGCCTCAGTATCCCAAGTAGCTGGGGGATTATAGGCGCGTGCCACCAGGCCCGGCTAATTTTTGTATTTGTAGTAGAGACGGGGTTTCACCATGTTGGCCACGCTGGTCTTGAACTCTTGACCTCGTGATCCAGTTGCCTCAGCCTCCCAAACTGCTGGGATTACAGGCGTGAGCCACTGCGCCTGGCCTGATTACACTTTTAACCAAATAATTCAACAGAATTATGAGAAAATGAACCCAATGCTGTTTTTCTTTTTTTTTTTCTTTTTAATACCATTCTCATTCCTGGGAGCGTATTGTCTCTCATTTTGCATCAGAAGCAGCGCAGAAAGAAACAGCCTCCGTGCTACGCCCCCTTCACATGAGTGCTGACAGGGACAGTGCGAGGACACCCTACTCAAGTCAGCTTAGCTTTGTCGGGGTCCCCTCTCTGTGGTCCCTCTGCTCCATACCCGGAGCTCAGGGCATCCAGCCACCTGCCGCTTCCCCCCAGGAGAGTGCTGGGCCAGCTTCCTCCCAGGGTTCCCTTCTGAAGCACTTCATGGTGACCGGGCTGCAAGAACAATTGCTTCAGGCTCCAGGGGCCCTAGTCACTAGATAACTATGTGTCCCGCAATCTTTTTAAAATTTTCTTTTAGATCCTAACTCTGCTTTCTTCCACTCTCTTTCACAACAAAGTGATTTGCGTCATGTGGATTGGGTGAAGTCATATTTGAACATTTGGAGTGAGCTTCAAGCATACATCAAGGAACACCACACCACGGGCCTCACATGGAGCAAAACAGTGAGTACCTGGCCCTCCTCCACCTGTGTAAAAAAAGTCCATAACTATATATACACTCTGTGGCCCAGTAATCTCACACCTTAAAACTTACCTCAAGGAAAACATAAGATTAAATGTCCATGCAGAGGGCCAGGCGCGGTGGCTCAAGCCTGTAATCCCAGCACTTTGGGAGGCTGAGCTGGGCAGATCATTGAGGTCAGGAGTTCAAGACCAACCTGGCAAACATAGCAAAACGCTGTCTCTACTAAAAATGTAAAAATTAGCCAGGCATGGTAATGCAAGTCTGTAATTCCAGCTACTCAGGAGGCTGAGACATGAGAATTGCTTGAACCCAGGAGGCAGAGGCTGCAGTAAGCCGAGATTGCACACTGCACTCCAGCCTAGGCGACAGAGCAAAACTCTGTCAAAAAAAAATGCCCATGTAGAAACTGTTTATGGAAATGTCATTTGTTGTAGGAGAAATTTCGGAACTGCCTACATAACATAGAAAAGAAAATGGCTTGCCGGGCGCGGTGGCTCACGCCTGTAATTCCAGCACTTTGGGAGGCCAAGGTGGGTGGATCACCAGAGGTCAGGAGTTAAAGACCAGCCTGGTCAACATGGTGAAACCCCATCTCTACTAAAAATACAAAAATTAGTTGGGTGTGATGGCGCATGCCTATAATCCCAGCTACTTGGGAGGCTGAGGCAGGAGAATCGCTTGAACCCGGGAGGCAGAGGTTGCAGTGCACCAAGATCGTGCCACTGCACTCCAGCCTGGGCAACAGAGCAAGACTCTATCTCAAAAAAAAAAAAATAATAATAATAATAATAATGTGTGATAGAAGTTGAAGGGAACAAGAAGGTTTGGAGACAGGTGAACACGGAAAGCTATGCAGCCATAAAACAGAACAAAAATCATGTCTTTTGCAGCAACGTGGAAGCCTCTAGAGACCATTCTCCTTTCCATTAGAAATTAATGTTACAGTGGACTTAGGGGACTTGAGGGAAAGGGTGGAAGGGGGCTGAGGGATAAAAGACTATAAATTGGGTACAGTGTACACTGCTCGATTGATGGGTGCACCAAAGTCTCACAAATTACCACTAAAGAACTTACTCATGTAACCAGGAATTAACGCGGGAACAGAAAGCCAAATACCACGTGTTACCACTTACAAGTGGAAGCTAATTAATGGGTACACATGGACATAAAGATGGGAACAACAG
Organism: Macaca nemestrina; assembly: GCF_043159975.1. Lineage (NCBI taxonomy): Eukaryota > Metazoa > Chordata > Mammalia > Primates > Cercopithecidae > Macaca > Macaca nemestrina. Next base: position 166,542,790 of record NC_092129.1, on the reverse strand, counting down.
ACACTGGGAACTACTAGAGATAGGATGGAGTGAGGAGTCCAAGGACTGAAAAATTACTTACTGGGTACCGTGCCCACTACCTGGGTGACGGGATCATTCACATCCCCAAACCTCAGCATCACACAACATACCCACGTAACAAACCTGCACATATATCCCCTGAACCGAAAGTAAAGGTTGAAATTACTCAAAAAAAAAAAAAAGGAAGACAGATGTAATTTTAATGAGGAGGAATTATGATTAAAATGTCCTTTAAATGTTCTTAACTTCTGTTTTAGTGTTCTAAAGTGTATTGAATAGTATTTTTGAATACCTAGGTGATCCTAGGACTTTGGTATCTTAGTAGCAGCATAAGATCCCGGCCTGTGTCTGTTCCCACTTTAATTCCTATGTGAGATGTTGCACTGACCTTTGCCCCTTTCGGCTTTATCTCTTACATCCTCTCCCATGTTTCACCGTGTGTTCCAGCAACCCCTCACTCCTTGTGGTATCCTGAACAAAGTCAGTGCTTGGATTGCACCAAATGAAACGGATGTTGTTTCAAAATTTACCAGACTCATATTGTGTAACCTTTATTGCAATGTCCTGAGCCTATATCCTGCTGTATAACCTAACTTCCCCCGGGGAAGTGCCCCTACCTCTTCTGCAAGGCTCACCTCACACATCACCTCTTTAAGAAACTTCCATTGATCTCCATCAGCTCCCCATCTGGGTTGGGTGGCTCTGCTCTCTGTCTGCCTCCTTTGTATCTTGAGTATACCTCAGTCATATCCTTGGCATATGGAATGGTGCTTTACTGTGTGCTTTGGGGACTCTCCCACTAGACTGGAAACTCACCTCTATCTCCAGCCCCAGTGTAGTGCCTGGCACAGAGTAAGTTTACAGTAAATGGTTTGAACTAAACGATCAGTGAGGGGACTCTTAAGAGTGTTTCTTGCCCTTTTGAGTCTCTGCACTTGCTTCTCATGGAAACTCCTTTCCGTTAGAACTTAATGTTACGGTGGACTTAGGGGACTTGAGGGAAAGGGTGGGAGGGGGCTGAGGGATGAAAGACTACAAATTGGGTACAGTGTACACTGCTCGGGTGATGGGTGCCCCAAAGTCTCACAAATTACCACTAAAGAACTTACTCATGTAACCAGACACCATCTCTTCCCCAAAAACTTATGGAAATCAGAATAAAATAAAGAAATTAATGTTAACTTGAATGAAACAGCTTCTTTGTGAATTCCATTCAGAGGTAAAACTCTCACTGTCCTGAAAGCAGTACCCCAGTACCTAACCCCAGCACCTAACCCTCAGTGCTGGATATCCCCGTCAATATAGTAAGCAGGCTTCATGCTAAAGCAGAGTTTGTGGTTTTTCAAAAGAGTGTGGGGGCTTCTACATTTGTTTTCCAACACTTATACAAATGTTAACTTTGACCCTTCAAGATCGATGTTTCTTTTTATATTCTACTTTGCCTATTTTCTCCATAGCACTGAAATGTACAGTGCAAGATACAACTAAGTGGGTTAATTTTTTTTCTGCCCACAACATTGTGACTTTTGAGAAGAGAGTTCAAAAACACGTGAAGGGTTTTAATAAGTAAGGGTATGTGTGGATATGGATGGGTGTTTATGTAGACTCATTGGAATTATTTTTTATCGATTTCCAATGAGATAGTGTTTTGTTGTAGAGCCATGCATCATAAGGAGAAAGTGTCACATCTTTACCATGGAGATAGATCATTATTAGAGAATAGTAAAATGAAAATCAGGAGCCCTTGACTCTATTATTATTTCATGGTAGATAAATGCCAGAGGAATAAGAATCTGTTTATGGAAAATAGTGTCAACAAATGCTAGCCTGTTAATTCTCTAATGGTGCCCATGGAAAATGAATAGAAAATTACTTTTAAATGGTTTGAATACCTTTAATGCAATGTACTAAGCTGAGTAATTGTGTTTATGAATATAAAAGAGTTGATTATTAATTACAGAAAAATATAAATGTCGTTGTTTTCCTTTGTTCTAAAGTGAATACTTATTTCATTATGTTCAAGCTTCATAAAACAATACTTTCTCTTACCATGTACCACACATTCGGATATTTTATTTTTTATTTCATTTTTTATAAAATTCTGGCTGAGACCCAATAAATTGATTTCATGACCCCACTAGTGAGTCACATCTCACATTTTAAAAAATGTGTTATAAGCTGGGTGTGGTGGCTCACGCTTGTAATCCCAGCACTTTGGAAGGCTGAGGCGGGTGGATCACCTGAGGTCAGGAGTTTGAGACTAGCCCGGCCAATGTAGCAAAACACCGTCTCTACTAAAAATACAAAAATTAGTCAGGCATGGTGACGGGCACCTGTAATCCCAGTTACTTGGGAGGCTGAGGCAGGAGAATTGCTTGAACCCGGGAGGCGGTGGTTGTAGCAAGCTGAGATCGTGCCACTGCACTTCAGCCTGGGCAGCAGAGCAAGACTTGGTCTCAAAATAAATAAATAAATAGTTATAAAACATAAGTGTTACATTTATACAAAATAAATGTGATCCATAGAGCACATCAGGCATCATGGATTGCCATGACAGCTGTTATTTATGTTATAGATATTACGTGCTCACACAATAATATGCCAGGGGAAAATTCTATTCAAAATGGTAAAAGCAAAGCATCTGCTTCACTTCTTTAATGGAAGAGCAAAGTGATAAAGTTTTGGTCAGATATTAAAAATGACTAAAGATATTGTGTCAAGCCTTAAAACATATGCCTAGAAATATATTTCCTGATTTTTTGTCTTATTCTTCCAAGTTTTGGGCAGCTATTAAAAAATATATTATAACAATTATATTTTTGAATTTTAAAATTAAATTTCTTTTAAATTATTAAAAACTACTTAAAGATTCCAAAGCATAGTCCATAGCATCAATTAAACTAATTTCTCTTGTCTTACTATGGCCTGTCAACATTCTAGCAAAATGAAGAATAAAACAGTTATAGCCAGAGTTGCAGCATTCTTGCAGAGAAGAGAAAGGACTACTAGAATCATCTGATTGAATGGTCTTTGGGAGGGGAAAATAAAACAAGATCATTTCATTTGTTTGCCCACTGATCACAACTCTGTAAAAACTACATATTTATAAAATGATAAATATCATGAAAGAACATAGAAAGATGTGGTGTTGATGTTCATGGACACCACAGTATTCAGAGATTTTTTAAAATTTAATTTAATTTTTTTTTTTTTTTTTTTTGAGGCAAGGTGTCACTGTGTCACCCAGGCTGGAATGCAGTGGCATGATCATGGCTCACTGCAACCTTGACCTCTTGAACTCTAATGATCCTCCTGCCTCAGCCTCCTAAGCAGCTGGGACTACAGGCCTGCACCACCACCCCTGGCTAATCTTTTTATTTTTTTGTAGAGACAGAGTTTTGCCATGTTGCCCAAGCTAGTCTCAAACTCCTCAGCTCGAGGAATTTGCTCGCCTCGGCCTCACAAAGTGCTGGGATTACAGGCATGAGCCACCGCATCCGGCCCAGAGGTTTTTTTTTAAAAAAAAAAAAAAAAAACCCATTCCATCTTAACAGACACAGTCCATTGCACAAAACTCCTACTTGCACCATGAAAAGGTTATGATGACTTAACATCTCAAGTACTTTCAGTAATTGTTGTTTTTTTCTATTTTCAAATCGGATTTTGAGATTTGCACTCTATGGGGTTTTTAGTAACTGACAGCATGCTGTTTGAGACCCGGCCTGTCCAAGGGCACGTGACTCTACAAAAATCATCCTTCCCTGAGTTAACAGTTGGAGCTGAAAGTCCCTGATCCCATCTCCTAACCTCTGCCTCCAGACTGCAGCTGTGTCAGGCAACTGCTGCCCTGTTCAGTTGTCAGGGTGAAATGCCAAACTTTGAGGCCAGTGGTTGGAAGAGAGTCTACGTGTGTGTGTGAGTGTGCCGGGGTGGGGTGCGGGTGAGTTGGGTGGGAGGAAGCAGCTGTGGAGCAATCTGTCTGGAATGTCTTCTTACATTTACCGTAATAAATGGAACGTTGTCATTTCTATGAGCTTTTTTCCAACATGAAGGCAGCTGTTAGCTAAAAAGACCCCACACCAGAAGCTATTTGCCGTTTTCAGTTAGTTTCATCCTTGCAACTGGACCTCTTTTTCTTATGAGTTTGTGTCATGTCCTCAGTGCTAAGTTTCAAATGCACTTTGTTGAATAAATTGATCTTTTGGCACAAACCCAATAGCAACACTGTTACTTAGGATCCCTCGCAGTTGGTCAGATCTGTAATATTCCTTGGCAGTTCCTTCAAATCAGATAACTAAAGCCGAAAGACTAAGGCCTGGTCTTTACACTTACAATTACTGAAATAATTGATTTTTTTCCTACAAAACTGTTCATTTCTGTGAATCTATAATTACAGACAATTATTCTGTTCTAAAAAAGTTCTGTTCAAAAAATTCTGCTCAGAAAAACGTCATGTAAAGAATTCTATGAGTAGAATAAATATGATCATTTTATTAACTTTCGGATGTTAAACTTGTTGACATATTTCTGTCCTTTCCTGTATTTTTGCATTACTTTAGCTTTGGGAACAAATAGAATATAATTATTTGTAGAGTAGAATAAAGCTGCACATGGATAAATGCATATACAGTGTTAGGTAATAGTGATGTAGTTCTATTTTTGTTGTTGTTGTTACTGCTTTTTGTTATGTTTTGTTTTGATACAGGGTTTCCCTCTGATGCCCAGGCTGGAGTACAGTGGCACGATTGCAGCTCACTGCAGCCTTGACCTCCTGGACTCAAGAGATCCTCCTGCCTCAGCCTCCTAAGTAGCTGAGACCACAGGCGTGCACCAACATGCCCGGCTAATTTTTATATTTTTTTTGTAGAGATGTGATTTCACCATGTTGCCCAGGCTCGTCTCAAACTCCTGGGCTCAAGTGATCCGCCTGTCTTGGTCTCCCTAAGTGCTAGGATGATAAACATGAGCCACTGCACCCAGCCAATGTAAGTCTTAATAATACAGGTTTTAAAAATCCATCCTATACACTATCATCCATCCTAGCCTCTCCTGAACCTCCAGGAAAATGCAAGTAGTTGGGGGCGGTTACAATTATAGACAAGGTGGTGTTTCATGTTTCCCAAAGCAAAACACTTTAGGATCACTTATTTTCCTCTAGTTAGGTGTTTCTTTTCTTTCTGTTTCTTGGTGTCAAGGCCAAATGGTCTGTTAACAAAGCGAAAGTTTAATAGCTTACTTTTGATCAAATTAAAACTCAGCCAGAAGGTATCCTGACTTCTTATAAATAATGTAGACTCCGTGGCATGTCATTAAATATGAATATGTATGCCTTGTATGTTTTCAAGTCTTCAGGCCTCTCTGCCTTCCTCTTGCTGTTTACAAGAGAAAACTGTCCTGAAGCTTTTATATCCAAATGTTCATTTAGAACTTGTGCCAAACCCACACCTTAGGGCGATTAATCAAAGTGAATGGGCAGAGTCTCAGATGATGTGTTGGTTGTCCGATGACAAAGCTCACTATTCTCCTCTATGGCTCTTCCCCCGGAGTGACTCTGGCCAGTGCACCTGACCACAGCTGCTTCGTTCTACTTAGTTAAGTTTGGGCTTCTAGGTCCTTTTTGGGGCTCTGGGTGGCCAGTTACTTTCATTCTCCTATGGAAGGGTTCCACATTGCTCAGCAGGGGTTAGAATGTCATCAACTAACAAAGGAGCCTCAAATGCCCAAATAGATAATAAAGTTAGGTTGGAAGTGGCTGTGAGTTCAGCTTGACAAGAGACCACATAATTAAACCAATATGGCTTAAGCATCTACTGTGAACCGAGTTCTGGGCAAGGGGCTAAGAATACAAAGATGGATAGATGGCATTGTGGACACAATTCCTGTCCATGGAAATGCACGTTCTAGCTGAAGAAGATAAGCAATGCACCATAATAGAATGGGGGAGCAGCGTGCTAGGGAAACACACAAGGCATGACGCTTGCATATACCAGGACAACGTGGAAGGCATGGCCCATCCTGTAGTGCAGCGTGGTTCTGGGGCCAACAGCAACCTGGGCACTTGTTAGAAAGCTCAAGCCCCTTGACTGGATGCGGTAGCTCACGCCTGTAATCCCAGCACTTCAGGAGGCTGAGGCGGGTGGATCACCTAAGGTCGGGAGTTTGAGACCAGTGTGGCCAACATGGTGAAAACCTGTCTCTACTAAAAATACAAAAATTAGCTGGGCGTGGTGGTGCAGACCTGTAATCCTAGCTACTCAGGAGGCTGAGGCAGGAGAATCGCTTGAACCTGGGAGGCAGAGTTTGCAGTGAGCCGGGATTGCACCACTGCACTCTAGCCTGGGTGACAGATCAAGGCTCTGTCTCAAAAAAAAAAAAAAAAAAAAGGAAATCTCAGGCTCTCGGGCCCCACCTCAGTACTCCCAAATCAAAACCTACTTTTCAACAGGATTCCCAGGTAATTTATATGCACAGTGAAGTTTGGAAAGCACTGCTCTGCTGTATTTAAGTTGGGCCAAAGGAGTTGTCATAGGGAAATCATTCACTTTTACGTGTTCATTTATTTAGTAATTCACTTCCTTGGTAACTATTTATTGGCTGCTTACCATGTGCCAAGCACATACCAGGCATTATATGTATACTAC